>NC_134855.1:93455971-94655971 GCF_049852395.1 Peromyscus maniculatus bairdii | reverse complement strand
CGTGTGTTCCGGGAAGAAATCAGAAGGCCACTCGGTTCTGCTCAGCTCGCGTGCACGCGCGCGCGTGTGTGTTGTGTTTTCCTTGCAAAGAATGGAACTGGCATGAGTTCATCTCGAGTTAGTGGGGGTTACAGGCCGGGACTGCAAAGCGAGCTCCTCCTGCTGTCCCTCTAGTTGCATTGCTGCAGTCCCCTTGCTTCTTGCACAAGGGAGTGAGAAGTGTGTGTGTGTGTGTGTGTGTGTGTGTGGTGTGTGAAGAGTTGATTTGAATACCTCGCAGCGCGATTCTCACTGAGCAAACAGCATGCCATGCAAGGCATTCATCTCTGAAAGCCGAGTGCTTGTTAATGGAGAACGGCTTCCATTGAAGCCCGGGGTAGGCGGGTTACATGAATCTGGCGCATCCAGCAGCACAGGAAATAACTCCCGCTGCGAGTGAGGTTGCATAACTATAGCGCAGGAGATGCCTGTGTAGCACGGACTCAGCCGAACGGAGGCGGAACGATTGTTGGATAGGCAGCTGTCACGTTTGCATTGTCAGAGGACAATGTATGCAGTCGTCCAAAAAGGTCTTTTTTGCATAAGAACCTTCTAGGGTTGAGGGCTGGAGCCTGGGATCTTTGTGACTGAAGGGCTAAGAACTCCGGGCTCTATAAAATTATCTCTTCTCCATCTACGAAGTCAGCCTATGTACAAGATGGCCTGGGGGACTGAATTCCAAGCGCTCCCAAGCTCCCGTCACGTCTCCCCAGGCGGTTCTGCTCTAGGCTTCTCACTTTGTTCTCAAGTTTACATGACCCCTAGGGAAGGAAACTTGCAGCTCCAGCTACCTTGAGGGATATAACAATTCCAGAGGAAGAAGAAAATGAGAGGGCCTCCCAAGGAAACCGACACTCTCCTGCCAAGGGTTTCCAGGAAGCCTCAGAATTGCTGCTCTCCGGATGAGTACACACTGGTGTGCTAACAAGATTGTGCGCATAGGAGTGCCTCAAACATAGAAGTATGTTTGAGGAAGGAGTGAGAGCGCTAACCCAGCCAGCCGTGCACAAAAATCCATACCGTGGATTACTGAGGTTTCTTTATATAACTGCCTTCCGGCCACGTCTGCCGGGTTGTTCTTCTTCGGAACGAGGAAGGAGCAGTCGTGAGGATGAGAAAGAGAAGTGAGTGGAGCCTGGGATGAGAGCTCTACCCCGTACCATTTTGAACTTGATTGTGATATGAAGAACCTGAAACCCGAAGTGCTGGTGCTAGTCTGTCCTCCAAGTACAGCCACTAACTTGACTTGGGCTGCCACTCAAGTTAAAATCAATCTGGGCCCGACTGGCAAGGAAGGGCCCATAATTCCAGATAATGAGAGAGATGAGACAGGAGGGTGGCAAGTTCATGGTCTGCCTGAGTTAGAGAACCAGTTCAAGACCACCCTGGTTATCTTAGCAAGACCCTGTCACAAAATAAAAAATTTACACTAAAAAGAAGCCAAAGAGTACCTGGGGAATATACATGAGGTTCTGGGCTAAGTCCCCAATACTGAGGTGGGAGGGGAGAGCTGGAGTAGGTCAAATCCCTCCTAGACTGTTGGTATGCAAGTCACTTAGACTCTGCCGAGTGCTATGAGGTAACAGCACCTGTTTCGTGGAGGTTTTACAGGGGTGACTGGGACAGCAACACACATAAAGAACTTAGAACAAATTCAGAGGTGAGAGCAGGTCCAGTTCTCACTATGATTTTGCAAGACAGAGGTATAAAGCCCACATCGCGGTGCTGGCATGTGAAGGTTAAATGTGAAGCTCTCGGTAGTGTTCATTCAACAAATAGCCATCTGTCATCTTCTGTGGACCCCGGCAGACACATGACCTGGCCCTCGGTAAGCCTCCAACAGTGATAACCATCAGAGTTATGATAAAGGACCAAGTTGGCCATGTGCAAGGCAGCTTTCACTTTTGAGCCGGCGCAGCTGGCTGAGGCTCCTGTGCAGCACAGAAATAATCAGACTCAGCTTTTGGGGAAGATGAGAAAACTGGCTTTGTTTACCATACACCAAGCAATGTCCCCTCCACTGATACAGAGAGAGAGAGAGCTTACTGAAAGGCTCAAAATGTGGTCAAAGTAAATACTCCAGCTTATTCTCTGCCCTATGGATAAGACACGGTGGCCAAGCCATCAACTCCTTTTAGTTAGGATTCTTCTGTGTCCATTTTAAGAGGACGTTTGTAGTTCTCACAACTTACCAGTAGTTGATGATGTTACATATATGTGTGGGTGTGGGTGTGTGTGGGTGTGAATATGTATATATGTATGTGTATATGTGTGTATATATCCCTGGTCTAGGCCCGACCTATATAAAATATATATCTTTAAATATTATAAATAATATATAAAATGTATGTGATATTATATATTATATATTTATGACATATACTATAATATAAAGTATATTTTTTAACTGTGGAACAGAAATGATCTTACAAGGATGCTCAGAGCCCAGCATCTGGGTCTCTTGATGTATAAGAGATAAGGCAATTGACTGGTCAGGGCCCTGGAGGTGGCTCCAGCATGGGGTTTGTTCCCACATGGCTGAGAAGGGCAGGCAGCCCCACTGGTCCCACACTGGTGGTGATGGGTGTGTGGTGATGTGTGGCAGGAAGCCTCTGCTACTGCCGGCTCTTTCAACTTCAGCCCATGGTTGTAGCTAGAGTTTTCCTGCCTGGCCCACAGTCAGGACAAATCTCTGTCACGCGCCAGTCCCGCAGCTGCTCAGACCCAACCAAGTAAACACAGAGACTTATGTTGCTTACAAACTGTATGGCCATGGCAGGCTTCTTGTTAACTGTTCTTATAGCTTAAATTAATCCATTTCCATAAATCTATGCCTTGCCACATGGCTTGTGGCTTACCGGCATCTTCACATGCTGCTTGTCATGGCGGCGGCTGGCAGTGACTCTCTCCTCAGCCTTCCACTTTCCAGAATTCTCTCAATTCTCCTCTCTGTTAGTCCCGCCTATACTTCCTGCTTGGCCACTGGCCAATCAGTGTTTTATTTATTGGCCAATCAGAGCAATTTGACATACAGACCATCCCACAGCCCATGGTCAAGGACATTGGATGCCTCCAGGCAGAGTTTGCTGCTGAGCAGGACTAGGAGCAGTTCCACCAGCCTGGGAACTGCTCTTAGTCTTGGTGGGTGAAGTGGGCGAGTTAGAACCGCTTCTGTGGAAGTCTGATTTAGAGCCTGCTCCTCAAGCCTGGCTACCAGAGGAACAAGAAGCCCTTCAAGAGGAGCTTAGTGATGACCTCGTTTACCTGGTTGCATTTGCAGCCTGTTGTCATACGGCTTTACCTCAAGTAGTAGTCTCCAAAACGGACACCAACTAATGATGTTACCCAGTCCATCTGTCCAGAGGTTCTGCCTGCAAGTCCACAGACTTGCCCCGTGGGACCGTCTTTGATGACCAGGCTGTGGGGTGCTGTAGACCCTGCCCCTGAGTTGAGAAACCAGGCCTCCACCTAGAAACGCAGTGTCTGAACAGCAGAGATGGACTTGTTGTGGTCTGGTCTTACAAAACTATTTTTTATATTGAAATCTTCCACTATAAAGGTGTTTTCCTCAAGTCTTCTGTGAATGCTGCTTTTTGTACTTCTTTACCAAAGTGCTGAGGCTCAAACTCAGAATCTGTGTGAACTAAGCAAGTGCTGTACCTCTGACTCTCTCCTCAGCCCTGTGACTGGGGAGGCCGGTTTGTAACATGGCCAACAACTCTCCTTTTTTTAGAAATACGCCAGGTCCTTCACAGCCTTCCTCCCCTTTCTTTGCAAGCACCTTGTCATCCTGTCTCCTAACACATCCTTAACTAAAACCACTGCTCTAGCCAGTCTGCCTAAAGGGGCAGACTCAAACGTATGTGACATACTAAAGACATCACGGTGGTACCTTAAGTTCCAGCTCCGTATACTTGCTACTAGCCAAGGATTCTAAGGCTAAGTTCAGGTTCTTCAAGGGAGGGGATGTTTGTATTTTTCCCAGGTGGGTCGGGGAGGGGGGCGGGGTGGTAGAAGGAGGAGGGCCACAATTGCTGGATCCCACAGGTGGCTAGCTCTCTGTACTTAGTCCTGGGCTTCTTAAAGTTAGCCACACCCATTTAACACCAACCAGCTAAAGGGGAGTGGCCGCAACCTGAATATTTAAGTCAAAGGAACCCTTCCCTCCCTAAGATGCTTTCTGTTACATTTGTCATACCAACAGAAAGGAAACTGGAGTCATTATGAGTAGTGCCAAGAGCCAAAGAGAGGAACAAAAACATGATTGTCAAGTGAGGCCAGGACAGGATAATTTCCGAAAAGCTAAGTCACAGGTGGGTTCTAAGTTTCGGGCAGGTAATTGTCCCAGTTGTGTTAATACATTGCTTATCATCTCAACAGAATCTAAGAGACATGTCTGTGAGAGGTTTTCTAGGTTAGGTAAACTGAGGTAGAAAGACCCACTTTAACTTTAACCCTCAAAAGTTAGGGTCCTGGACTGAATATAAAGAAGAAAGCTAACTGAGCACCAGTACCCATCACTCTCTGCTTCTTGCTTATAGATGCAATGTCACCAGTTGACTCAAGTTCCGGCCACTAAGTCTTCCCCGGCAGGATTGGCATAGCCTGATACTATAAGCTTTGCTTTCTTAAACTGTTTCTCTCAGGGTGTGTTGTCACAGCAGTGAGAAACACAGCTCATAGAGGTGACGAGGATGGCAAATGGTGCCCTCTCCTCTGCCCTCACCCGTCTTCCCACTCTACTCCATAGGAACCATCTCTCCTATGAACTCAGAATTTGTCTTCTGAGGTTCTTTCCTTTTTGCCTTTACTGTTTATACATTATTGTTAACAAATTAATGACCTTTTTTGCTGCTTATCTTTTTTTATGAATGTATATTTATTTCCTCGATTAAACTTTAAGGAACTTGAAAACAGAGGCTCCGTTTCCTGTTTTTTGTTTGTTTGTTTTTTTCCAGTGTTCTTTTCAGCAATGGTTTTAGATAATAGAGCTTCCAAAGGTAGAAGATTGTGCTGAGGTCTTATCTACATATAAAAGTGAAGTTGTGTTGCCTGGTTCTGGGCTGAAACCAGAAGTTCCTCACACTTCCCACTGTACTGGAATATATGGTGGTTCAGCATTTCACAGGCACTATGTCTGGTACTCTTCACTCTCCGCAGCAGCAGATCTTTGCACACTTGGCAAGCCTGAGAGGAGAGAGCCATGCCAACCCGCGAGGTTCTCTTGGTACTTAAAGGATGAGTTCCCTTCTCCTCCCCAGATCCCCCCACCAGCACTGCTCCTTTGCGGTTGTCATTCATCCGAGTTTACAGTTTGATTAGTTCTTAAAGGACTCTATTTTCATGTTGCAATATGCTTTGTATAATCTCTCTCTCTCTTCCCTTTCTCCCCCTCCCTCCCTCCCTCTCTCTCTCCCTCCCCCTTCTTCCCTCTCCCTTTCTTTCTTCCCTCCAATCCCTCCTTTTTTCTCCCTCTCCCCTCCCTCCCCCCAGTTCTTTCTTCCTCTCTCCTCCCTCCCTCCCTCCCTCTCTCTTTCCTCTTTTCTGTGGTATAATCAATCTCTTGGCTAATGAGCCCTACCCCGCAGTGGAATTACTAAACAGTAACCACGGTTCTAAATCGTTCCCTTGCCTCTAGCGTGGGTCTCTCTTCTTCACTGAGTTTCCGTCTTTTTCCAAACTAATGTAAAGTATGAAAGGCAATTGTGCTATTTTCTTTTTTCTCCCTAAGGACTGCAATTGTTAGTCTGGTTGTATCCGGTATGTGTGGAATCAGTTTACTTTTAATGCTATAACTGCCTTTTACAGGAAGTTTCCACAGGCTTCAGATGAGGACAAGGGAAATGATCAGTCTGCGATTTCCTTTCTGTTCAGTGTAATCCTAGCAGGGAGGATGCTTAGCAGAGCCTGTGCTGCTGAACGGAGCACTCCCCTCTACCACTGTCCTCCCAGATGGCTGCAGCATTCCTACTCTGGAAAGGTTATATTCCCTTATAACGGTCATGAAGGGCTGAATATGCATCACAAGAGATTCCTAAGGCTATGTGCATGCAATGCAGATTTATTAATGGTTTAAGAAAAGAGTCTAGGTAGTTCTCAGATTTTTGTTTTATAGCATCGACTTCTCCTTTAGTGAGTAATAATCAACCTTTGTATAGGATCTTAGTGTCTTTTAGGACCTAAACTTCTGTGTCTTTGCCTGGTAAGTATTATTACTATCCATAAGTTACAGAGATTTGGGATTGAAAATCAGGGAGGTTAAACTACTTGTCACGGGGTTCTACAAGTAGTAATGATGTAGTTGGAGCAGGAAGTGAAATCACGTGCTTCAAAAACCTCTCTCTCTCTCTCTCTCCTATGTGTTTCAGTATTTTATAGAATATTTTGAATATAGGCTCCTAGATAGGATATGCTTCCATTTTGAGTCATTGTTCTTTTTTTTTTTTTTTTTTTGGTTTTTCGAGACAGGGTTTCTCTGTGTAGCTTTGTGCCTTTCCTGGAACTCACTTGGTAGCCCAGGCTGGCCTCGAACTCACAAAGATCCGCCTGCCTCTGCCTCCCGAGTGCTGGGAGTCATTGTTCTTTTGGATGATGGTTTAGCAAGAGAATGCTAGCTTTAGATAAAAGGGGATTAAATTCCTTGGTTGTTATCAGTTGCCTTCTATGGGTCTCAAGTTTCCTTATGCCATCAGCTCTCAGGGTGGACCCCAGAGACTTCTGAGGTCTCTTTTATAAATTAGTAGTTAAATTAGAGCCTTAGCAGCAAGCATCCTTCCATCAAAGGCAAAAGCATCTGGGTATCTGGTGTCTTCGGGTGGTGTTAGCAGCATTAACAATCATGGTGGCTGGAAGCCATGTGTGGCTATTTATTCCTGGGGATATTAGAGACATTTCAAGTGCTCAATAGACACATAAACTTAGTGGACAGTCAGTATAGAACATGTCTATTATCACAGGAAGCTGTCTTGGACACCTTAGAGTGTAGATGTGTTGCTAAATATAATACAGGGACTTATTTTGTTATTAAAACAGACATATAACAATGATTATGCCTTCAAATGTGTTATTACTGGCTTGAACAGGGACACTGGATTCCCTCTCTTGTTATCCTATTATCTATTCATTTCCACTCACTAAAGGTGAAAGAGAGGATAATTTCATAATTAAGGTCTTTAATAAGCCCACAGGAGGTATCTCTCTGTTGGGGAACAGAAATTCACTGATTTATTTCTTTTATAAAAATACTTAAAGCATCCATCCTTGCTACTCAGAGCTGCAAAGCATCACCTGAAGTTTGTTAGAAATGTCAGCTCCTAGCCTCCACCCCATCCTTACTGGATTAACAATATTCCCCAGAGAACTCATCTGCACATTGGTGTTTATGGAAGCCCTCATGCAAAAATGGATCTGTGGATAGTAGTGTACTTTTGCTAACACCGATGGGAACATTGCGTCTCACACTTGTCGGACTCTGAGAATACAAAAATGTGAGGCAATCCCATCACGGATCTGGCTCCTTTCTGGTCCCTCCAAGCAGAGCCTTTGCTCTGTTGTTCTTTGCCCTCTTATTTGCAGTCTATGAGTCTGCAAATAAGTCCCCATTACCTTGTCTTGCCTCACCACTGGGTGGGACACTACTTACCTGGTTCCCTGCAGCCCTGGACTCAGCTTGAGAACTGTGCCTCTCAGTGAAGGTAGAGTAGGCAATGGACCTCAGGGGGCATCTGTGAGGGATTTTTTAGGTTGGGATCATTGATGTGGGAATGACCACCCTCCGTGTGGATGATACCATTCCATGGACTGGGCTTCTGGGTTGCATAAAAAGGAGAAAGCTTGCTGAGTACGGACAGTCTCCTTCTCTGCTTCCTGACGTTGGGTGCCATGTGACCAGCGGCTTCAAATGCCTGCTGCCATGACTTCTCTACCATGACGAACTGTGGAGCCGTGAGCTGAAATAATCCCTTCCTTATGCAGCTGTTGTCAAGTTCTCCCTCTACCCAGCGATATACAGTAGAGCTAAGACAGCCCCTTGCATCCTTCTTCTCTCTAAAATTTACCTGACTCACAAACAAACAACAAAAAAGCCATTCTTCCCCCCACCCCCCAGCTCCCTCTGCAATATTACTTACAATTTAACTTGGTCACTCATGGTCGGGTTTGTATAACGCTTGGTATTTGTAACACAACTCATTTGAAGTTTCTTACAATTCTACATGTTGTTATAATTGTCAAAAAACAAAACAAAAAACAAAAAACAAACCTTAAAGATTCTTCATTTACATGCAGCATTGCTATATGTAACAATTCTTTATCTGGTGGACAGGATGTGTGTGTATATATGTGCAGTTGTAAGTCAAAACCATAATGTAGATGTTTGATGGACAGAGGTGGAAGCTAGAAAGGAAATACTAGTATCTGAGGGAAAAAATGTTATTTCTTTGGAGTAGCACCTTGTGCTATCTAAACGTTTTCTTTTTAAATGTTTATTTGTGTGTTTGTTGGGGTGAATCTAGAGGTTAGACAACTTGTGGGAGTTCTTTCTTTCCATCGTGACAGTCTCAGGATTGGAACCCAGATCATCAGGCTTGGAGGCAAGCTCCTTTATCCACTGAGTCATTTTGCCTGACCTTCCTTTCAGTTTGAAATGTTACCATAGTTATACTTAGGAATGAAGAGCAGAAAAAAGCTATCATAACAGTCTCTATGAGCCAGCCAAGTGTGGTGGTACATTTCCATAATCTTAGTGATGGAGAGGCTGGAGCAGAAGACCTACCTTGTATTTGGGGCCAGCCTGGACTACACAGTGAATTCCAAGCTACCCTGGGCTACAGACTAAGACCTTGTTTCTTAAAAAAAAAAAAAAAAAAAAAAAAAAAAAAGACTATGCAAGATTGAAAATTGAAATAGTGCTCATGGGTCTTGAAGCTAGAGAAAAGAGGTGACTGCAAACGCAGGGTGTGGTAGGATCCACAGGGCTGCTTCACGTCCTCAAGGAACCCCATACTCTTAGGAAGATGTGCAGACACAAGGCAAACATTTAGTCAATAAAAGATGCCATGTGACTAAATGCCTAGAAGTAATAAGTTAACTATTAGGACTTTCTTCAACTGAAGCAAAGTTTTATTAATATCCTCAAATGTGTCCATTTTGGAAATTTATTGTGTTCCCCAAAATATTGTGCACCCTAATAAACTTATCTGGGATCAGAGAACAGAACAGCCACTAGATACAGAGGCCAGAAAATGGTGGCACACACACCTTTAATCCTAGCATTCCGAAGGCAGAGATCCATCCAGATATCTGTGAGTTCAAAACCACACTGGAAACAGCCAGGTATGGTGATTCACACCTTTAATCCGAGGAAGTGATGGCAAAAAGCAGAAAGGTGTATAAGGCATGAAAACCAGGAACTAGAGTCTGTTAAGCTTTTAGGCTTTTGAGCAACAGTTCAGCTGAGATTCATTCTGGATGAGGACTGAGAGACTTTCAGTCTGAGGAAACAGGATCAGCTGAGGAATTGGCAAGGTGAGGTGGCTGTGGCTTGTTCTGTTTCTCTGATCTTCCAGCATTCACCCCAATACCCAGCTCCAGGTTTGTTTTTATTAATAAGAACTTTTAAGATTCATGCTACAAATTTATTTTATTATTGTATGATGCGCTGTACTATTATATAGTAAAAACACTCATACAAACTGGACGTGGTGGTACATGCCTTTAATACCAGCAGGCAGGTGGATCTCTATGAGTTTGAGGCCAGCCTGGTCTACATAGCAAGTTCTAAGACAGCCAGGGCTACATAGAGAGACCCGGTCTCCAACAGAAAAGCAGAAAAAGAAACCTCATAAAAAGTTGAAAACAAATCATTTACAAGCTAAAATCTCCAGTTCTAGTGAGACCTGGCCAGTCACCTCACCGTAAAGAACTGCCTTCATTCTCCTGAGACTGAACGTTCAAGCAGACACTGGCTTCCCTTTACACTAAAGAGCCACCTTCTGCTCTATAGCTCTTTATCAAAGGCCCTACAACACTTCACACCCTATTCGCCTCCTGGGCTTCAGCCAATCTTTGTTTATTTCAAGTTTCCTTCCTTTGTTGCCCTGTCCCAGACTTCCTTCTGGGTCCCCTGCCAAGCCATGCCACATCCTTTGAACAGTCTCTTTTGACCTGTCTCATTGTGCTTACATATTTAAATCTTCTGACTGCTTCTACAAAATGACTGTTTTGGAAAAATAAAATTGCTTTCTGCAAATATTTGGCCCAGCCCACATCTTAGCACTTTGTAGCTATTCTTGTTTTGGGCCATGAAACTATTCTCAACTCCATTTACTTAGTATCTATATTTAGTTTGTCTGTCATTTTTATGCTTTTCTAAAATTTCAATATTCAAATGTATCAATTTGTTGTTGTAAGAACTTACAAAGTGAGATCCGATCTGGGATAGGCTTTTGTCAGCAGTCAACATGACTGTGATAATTCACTACCCTTGGGAGGACAGCTTGGACTTTGTAACTGTATCTGGGGAGTTCCTGTGCACTCAAGTGAAAAGGTATCACGAGAAGGCCCGACAGGCTTCATCCACATTTACGGAATCTGCACTACAACAACGTAATAGAATTCATTGTTATAGCATGAGCACAGGTGTGTGTGTGTGTGTCTGAACATGCAGGTCACAGCACACATGTGGAGGTCAGAAGACAGCGTTAAGGAGTTGGTTTTCTTTCCACATTTCTGTGACTTCCAAGGATCCAACTCAGTTCGCCATGCTTGCATGGCAAGTCCACCTGCCTGCTGAGCCATCTTCCTGGTCCCCATTTGCCTTTTACTTTCGGTAGATCTAAAATATCATTTACTTGAAAAAGTACTTGTGATAGCTCATTTAGTTGTAGCAACTACCATGCCTTGGCTCAGCATTTTTTAAAAATTATTTTTACCACTTTCACTTTTAATACATATTTTACTTTATAACACTGAAGTATTCATTAGTAAAGTACTCTTCTGAAAATATCTGAGCCACCTAGACTTTACTAGCGAGCAGTATTTTGGTTTAACCCTCAAAGGACTGGCTTATCTTTATAAACTCACAGAAGATCTCATCAGGAGAGTTTATTTGTTGAGATATTCATTTTAAATACAACGTTCATATTAGAGATGAAGTAAACACAGTCCTTGACTTCAAGAAACTTGTAGTCTAGTGAAGACATTGAGTGGTTAAAGACTGTAAGTGAAGAGCTGAGTGAAGCATCATGGGAGCACCAGGCTTGGCATCACAAAATAAAGAATTAACAGTAAGTCACCATGAAGCATTATTGTGAAACATAAATAAGAACAAGGAAGTGAAAAAAAACAGCCTTGAACTTGACTCTCTCCATGTGTGCACAGAGAATGTGAACAGAAAAGTGCTGACTGCTGTTGGTGTAGATTCAGCTTCCCAGGGGCCAGCCGGTGCCCAGAGATCTGACAAGTGTGTGCTTCTCTCTTCTGCACTTTGAGACACCAAGGCCACACCACTGAGTGTGAGAACATCATGGTTCCCTCCCCTCTCCCTGCCCTGGAGAATACCTACCTGTCTGGTACACACAGTCACCCCTAAGTGTGGACCTTGCTGGCTCGTTTTTTTTTTTTTTTTTTCAGCTATATTTTCTGGCAGGTTTTTTTTTTTTTTTTTTTTTTTTGGTCACTTTGGTCCTTTTGAATTAGAACAACAATCCACTAATCTAGTTAGTACCTAAAGACCCAGAGAAAGTAACCTTTTACATAATTAAATGTGTTTTGTTTCGATTCCTAGATCCTAACTGCCTGCAGTTGTCTTTTGCATTACTTCTGAATGCTCAAGGCCACCTAACTGCCTGGCCTCTCCAGCACCCATCCCAGGGCACTTTGCACTGCATCTTCCCTTCTCTTTTCTGAGTGCATGTAAAATTTCTACACTACCTATATCTTTGTGGGGTCTCATTTTATTCTTTAAAAAATGTTCTAAAAGTTTCTAATGCATGTTCTCGATATTAAATTAAGGAGCCAGGAGGCCTAAACTGGGCATAGTGACCAGTACTTGGAAGCTGAGGAAGGAGGATTGCTGCCAGTTTTTAACCAGCCTTGGGTCCATAGCAAAATCCAGATCTAGCCTCAGGTGTGGGCACATTTGAGGCCAGACTGAGACTCTGTTTCACCCCACTCTCCACCCCCACCCCAAAATAATAGAAAGAGACCAGGAATCTTACATCCTAATATATATTTTGTTTTCCCAAAATATCTAGACTGCACTCTCAACAATGCTAGTAGATGGAAAGATCACATGCTGTGGACTAGAAATCTGAAGGAAGCTCATGTAAACCTGAGACATCATGTGTAATTCTAAACAGTAACTCAAAAAAAAAAAAAAAAAAAAAAAGCACAAAATAATATCAAATGGAGACATCACAATGGCTTCTACTCAGATTGAATGGACTTGGAGTCTTCTATCCTGTGGTGCTTAGTGTTAACTGTCAACTTGATAAGACCCAGAATCACTTAGAGGATACGCCTTTGGTACAGAGTGATGGACTGACTGTCTGGGTTAGACTCACCTCCTGGCAGATCTGAAAGGAATTATCTTGATTAGGTTCATTGAAATGGGAAGGCCTGCCCACAATGCCCCTGGCTGGGATCCTGAACGGTACAAAACAAGAAAATGAGCTGGGCATAAGTATTCCCTGTTCTCGGCTGGCCAACTGCAGATGGGAAGGAGCCTGATGCCCCCGGCTTCAGCGGCTAGGACTTTCCAGCCATGATAAACCAGATCCTGGAACTGTGAGCAAAAAGAAACCCTTCCTCCCTTAAGTTGCTTTTCTCAGGATGATTTATCACAGAAACAGGAAAAGAAACCAAGATACCTGCCCCCTAGGAATCCCAGAGAGCAAAGAAAATGATACTAAATTGCTTTTGAAATTAAATAAAAAAAATTAAAACAAATATTCCTTGTAAACACTAGGAATTCTGTCCGAAGTTACTGCAGAGTCAGAGAACACCAAGTTTACACATCTCCAGGGCACTACTGTTAGTAGTTGAGAATATAAATGTGCATGCAGTAAACATGGGTTTGCTTATACCACTATTGTACCACGCACGTGCATGCTTTATAGCAGTGTTTATTCTTTTAAACAATTATATGGTAGTTTGTAATGTGGTTATACAGTAAGGTAGCTGTTGTGGAATACTATTTTAACTACGTAAAGATGTGCTACATTTGTTTATTCTGCAGAATATTACTTTGACTGTGTAAAGGTGTGCTACATTTGTTTTTGCTGCATTTGTTTAACATGTAAGAATGTGTGTTTAATTCTGTAAAGATGTGTTGCATCTGTTTCACCTTGTCTGCCTAAGGCACCTGATTGGTCCAAAAAAAAAAAAAAAAAAGCTAAATGGCCAATAGCTAGGCAGGAGAGGGACAGGCGGGGCCACCGGGCAGATAGAATAAGTAGGAGGAGAACTCTAGGCTCAAGATAAGAAAGAAGGAAGAGAGAAGGAGGAGAGAAGCTCTGAGCAAGAAGCCAGGCAGACACCAGCCAGCCAGACATGAGAAGCAGTGAAAGTAGGATACACAGAGGTAGATAAAGAGAAAAGGGCTAATTAAAAGGAGCTATCCAGAAACGAGCCTAAGCTAGGCAGAACATTCAAAGTTAATAATAAATCTCTGTGTCATAATTTGGGAGCTGTTTGGAGGCCCAAAAGAAAAAGCCCGATACAGGTATCTGCATCTATTTATTGATCTGTTTCTATATCAATCATTGCTCATTACTAGGTTTTATTTTTTTACTGTGAGAAACAGCACTTTCATAAAATTTTGTATATTTAAAGTATACTCATACTTAAAGACAAATATTTCTCTCAGAAAAAATTTATATAAGTGGCATTCCTAAGTTAAAAAGAAAGAACAACTTTCTTTCTTTCTTTCTTTCTTTCTTTCTTTCTTTCTTTCTTTCTTTCTTTCTTTCTTTCTTTCTTTCTTTCTTTCTTTCTTGACAGGCTCTTACTATGTAGCTCACGTCTGCCTCAGCCTCCTGAATATAAAATACTACAGCTGACTTGAGAATAAGCATTTTAATTGAAGATAGAACTACATGGCCCTCCCTCTAAAGCATGTTTTTTTCTTAAAAAAAAAAAAAAAAACAAAAAAAAAAAAACCAATGATTTTCTCATTACTACTGAATGACAGTACCATTTTCTCTGTCACACACATAAAGGATATTGATCTCTCTTCGTTTTTATTAATGTGGCACCCTACCCAAATACTCTATTTCTGTTTTGTTTTGTTTTGTTGGTACTTCCCTAATCACCAGTTTTAATGTCATTGGCATTTCTTCTTCATTGAGCGTCATGATTTACCTGCTTCTCATCTATTTCTTTGCCCTAGTTTCCTGTTCTGTATCCTTGGCTTATAACAAAGTAGCCATAGTGACACTTCTTACTCTAATCTTATTTAGGATGATGATTTTGTGGTATTGGGGATTGAGTTCAGGGCCTTATCAGTGCTAGGCAAGTGATCTACAACTTAAACATGCTCACAGTCCCTATGAAAACACTCATTTATTTTATGCTATTAGTAGAAGGTCATTGATTTTGTTTTCTGAGAAAAAATAATGAATACATAAGGGTATCATTTAGAAAGGCTTTTCCAGGTTTTATTTCCAATATTTAGTGTGATTTCATGTTTTGCTTTGGGCACACAGAATGCACCGTGCATTGTAGTCACGCCACAATAACTCTGCTTATTCTCCAGGAAGGAATTCAATAGAGCTGTTACAGGTACATTTGTTGCCCCAGCACAAAGCTGTTCAATCAACTCCTAGGAGCAAGTACCCCGATGTCTTCTTTCCCAAAGCAGAAATGAGCAATAACTCTCCAGAGAGGCACAAACAGGTGGGTGTTGCTGGACTCTGCAAGTGTGGCGCATGTTCTCTGCTGGTGGAAAGGAAGATAATAGTTAATGTTGTTGGATGCTCACCACCTGCCCTTGTCCAGTCCCCCTTGCTTCATATATGTCCGTGGTCGTCTCATCACAGAGAAGTACTCTTGGCATCGTCCTCCTTTCAGCAGGAAGGAAATGAAAGCGGATGGGGGTTAAATAAGCTCGAGCTGGTTTCACAAGAAAGTATCAGAGTCCTGATTCAAAGTCAGGCCATCTGGTTTCATGACCACAATGCTGGGTCTTCATGACCAGCGTGTACCTAAAACAGTATCAGAGAGGAAAGAAACTATAAAAAGGACATAGACAGAGACGAGAAAAAAGTGAGGGTCGAGGGGGAAACCAGAAGGGAGAAGAAAGTAAACGGTAAGAGTAAAGAAAGAAATGGTGAGAATTCCTTCTCCCATCCTAGACCACCGACTGAACCCATGGCTAACCACACCAAGCTCAGCAAATGTGCTACACTTTCAAGTTGGTTTTGCTCAGCCTCCCTGGCCCTCAGCACACCCATATGCAGAAATCCTTCTTCCACCTCGAAAACATCCCTCAAGCTTCTCACTTCACCGTACTACAGCTCCCAGAGCCATCATACAGTTCAGAAATGGGTTTTCAGGGGCTCACTAATTCATTGGACCCACTTATTTTAAGCACAATAGAAAAGATAGTAGAGAATCATTTCATCCAAGTGGCCCTCAGCCGAGAACAATTCCCCTCTGCCCCCATCCCAAACACACATACACTCATACACACACACACACACACACACACACACACACACACACACACACACACACACACACAAAGGACATTTGGTGATGTCTGGAAATATTTTTAGTTGTCACAGCTCAGGGGCTGAGTGGGAGGGAATGTCACTGGCATCTAGTGGGAATGTCCAGGGATACTCCTAAGGACAGCCTCTCACTGTAGCAAGTTATCTGGCTCAAGATGTCAGCGACAACATGGTTGGAACCCTGTTTTCTGAGAGAAAGTGGTACCTGGGCGCTCTCTGATAGGATGGAATCTGTCCTAAAACAAAGTCTAGAGGACACACACAGCTTCTTTTTTCTTCTATCCATTTTCTATTTTCTTTCCTTTCAACTCCTTCCTGACTGGCCTTAATTCAGACCATTCATTTAAAAAAAATACACAATAGAAATAGTATACAGGCTTAAGCCAATGTATTTGGGTGCAATTTCTTGCCAGAGTTTTCTCTCTTTGGCCACGGAATTCTTTGGATAAGTATTCTGTGAATGATATTATTTGAATGTCTCTTTATAAAGCCATGGATTAAAATGAAACACAGCAGATGTTGAGATAACAATAGCAAAAAGGAGAAGCTTTATTCTGCTTAAACTATCTGAAGAATAATTATTACTCTCAAATTAGACTACAATGTTTCTTACCTTAACAAAACTTTACAGATTTGAATATTTCCTCTTATATATCTATTAATGATAATCTACAATATTTATATAGGGAATTATTTTACATGTTTAATGGTAGTAACTGAAATTTATATACTACTTAAAATTTTGTGTGCTACATATTCTGTTCAGTCCTACATGCATTAGATCATGAAGCATCATAAATCTTTTTAGTGGATATGAAAACTAAGAACTCAGGTGAGGGATTTACTCAAGATTGCATAAGTGAGTCGTGGTGGTTTGAAAGAAAATGGCTTCCAAAATGAGTGGCACTATTAGGAGATGTGGCTTTGTTGGAGAAGGTGTGGTTTTTGTTGGAGGTAGTGGTCACTGTGGAGGTGGGTTTGGAGGTGTCATATATGTTCAAGCCACACCCAGTGAGACAAACCACTTCCAGTCACCTACAAGGTAAGCCAAGGACACTTGGCTCCTTCTCCAGCACCATGTCTGCCTGCATGCCACCATGTTGTGTGAAACCCTAACTAACACAAATAAAAGGCACAGTAGGACTTGGATTAATGTTCTCTGGGTCTGGCCAAATCTAATATTAACACAATCTGATTCTGCCTGTCCCAAGATCATTCAAAAAAATCAACTATATTCCCATTGTAACCTTAAAATAAGTAAACAAAATCAAGGTACAAATACTATAAATACATTGCTCTAGTAATATATTATTTTAATTGTAAAAGAACTCTAAAGTAAAAGTTTTAAAAATGAATGCAATGAAGAGCAAATAAAAAGTTCTAATATTTTTTCCCCCTAAATTTCAGTGGATATAGCTCTGTGTACCCCCTGAGACTCTTCGAGCCTTTTCAGAAGACCACTGGAGTCTTAGGGTCATTTGTTCTTTGTTGCATGCATCAAATTAGGACACAAGGCTGTGTTTCTTCGGAGGCCCCATTAAAAGTGTCTTCTTGTCTGATCAGTGACAGATGCCAATCACAGTGCAGACCCACACATAAAGACAAATGAGCCAGTAACAGGAGGCTATGGTTCCCATCCATCAGATAGTGCAGCGTGGCAGGCAAGCAGGGCTGTCTCTTCATTACCCATCAGGAGGAAAATTCAGATCCACCACATGACAGCAAAAGTCGCGCCCGCCGCGGCCTCCCCCCCCCCCCCCCCCCCCCCGCTTCATTACAAAGGCCTTTATCTCAGAGTCCCAATGAAATAGGCCTCTAATTCCATTCCAGCACTGCTTTATATATGAGTTGTTAAAATATGTAGTCAGCTCACTAGCTGAAAATGCAAAGCTCTTCTACTACACAATCAAGAAACCGTGTAAGCATGAAGGTAAATCTTGGGGGCATGAATCGTTTGGCTTACCAATTTCAAAGGTGTCAATTCTTTGCTTCCCTTTCACTTTTTAGCAAGACCTTTTGTGGAGCTGGAACCTGTTGTTTCTAGCCCGGGACAAAGATATGGTATGGTGAGCGCAGTACTCATCTCGAGCCAAAATTGAAGGGGACAGCTAACAAATATTTTAATTCCCCTTTAAAAATAAAGAGTAAAGTTTAAATAAAATACATGAAGCCAAGTATCCAGATTTTAAATAGTGACAGTGAGTGCGCCTGCCTCCCAGCTTCCTTGTGGAAATAGCGGCTATCCTGCCTGTTTTCTGTCTACCTTTCGCATTCAGGCACGATAACACATCCTTTAACTTCCTGATGGCCTAACTTAATCTATAGTTGTGGTCCCCATTCTAGGAACTCTCCTTTGGCCAGACATTCTTTATAAGTTTGTTTCAGTTAAATTGCTTCCAGTGGTGCGGAATGCTCCTGTCTGGCTACCCACTAAGCCTTTGCAGCCCTTTAAGTCAACTCTTGGGCGTGATAAAGATGTGTGAATATTGGGCAGAAATATTTTCATCTCAATTAATAGATAGTTTATTGGCCAAGTGGCTGATTTAATTTTTGGAATAGGGAGCCTAATATTAACATAACGATTTGGTGGGATCCCATGACATAAAGGCCAGAGACACACCAGTTCTCAGATTCACCTGGGATCACAAATCTGCAAGTGATTCTGTCTCACTACTGTACCCGATGTCCTCCTTCCCTCCTTCCCGGCTGTGTTTACCACTTAGATCAAACTGCTGAAGGTGACTACCAGTTAGTTGCAGCTTGGTACAGTCTCAGCTTCAGACACCAGGAAGAGGCCAACAGAACCTCTTCAGCGCTGGTTCTGAAACTCCTTGGAAAAATCTATTGGCTCAGTTTGGGAATGCTTCTGCCTGGACTAATACTGTCCCTGGTCAGTCAGACTTGACCAATGTGGTGGTAAGTTGTGTGGTCCCGCTAAAACTGCACAGATGATGGAGTTGGATGGGGGGGGAGGGCAGGTCCTCTGCTAAGCTAGAGCCTGGCAAACATAACTACCCCTACTTGCCAAAGACATCACTTAGTCCAGGCCCTTCATGTAACCAATGATGAAAGAGGCTCAGGAAAGTGGGTTCCCCAAGGCCAGTGAGAAAGCCAGAACTGGTTCCCAGTTGTCCTGAGGGCCAGTTCCATGTGTTTCTATTCAACAGACATCCATGAACGTTCACTGAGGACCACACCTGGTTTCCGGAAACACCGGCAGCAGAGTTTCTTATCCTGGCCATACTGCTTCTTAGATCAAACCAGTGCTATTCTGCTTCCCCTTATTCACAATAGTTCCCTCCTCCACCCCCACCCCCCCAAACCTGGCCAGAGGTCGGCACTCAAGCCAACACCTCACACATGCTTAGTCAATTGTTCTACCAGTGAGTTGTCGCCTCAGTGCTAGACAGTCACTGCTGCTGCTTCTCCTTCTCCTCCTCCTTCTTTTTCCTCCTCCTCTTCCTCCTTCCTCCTCCTCCTTCTTCCCTTTCTTTTCTTTATATCTTTGCCATAGTCCCTAACCTTCTGTATTAACATTGTCAGGAGATGGTCATACTGTTTCCACATGCCAATTGACTCCAATATCAACTTCTCGAAAATCCACATTGAAGAGTGACTGACTATAGCCACAGCCATGAGAGCCATAGTAAAAAACCTACAGCAGGCTTTTGGAAGGGTGAGGGTATTTATTTACATCATGTGAGAGGCACACTGTACATTGAGAAGAGGAAACACACATCATTATTAGTAATTATTATACCCCATTTAGTGCTTTGCCTCAAAGAAAGAACATTTATATTTAGAGATTGCAACTTCTTAGAGAATTGTTTAGAAGGGTCAAAAGGGAAAGAAAAGACAAGGCCATATAGGAAATCAACTCTTGGTTTACAGTCAGATATCATGCTTTCCATTTTCTAGCTAAGTGACCTTCAGAAGTTCACTCAGCTTCTTTGTACCTTATCTTACTAATTTATAAAATAATAGAGACTGGATAATATGTACTGAAATTGCTTGTAGTCCTCACTCCACTGTGTTCTTTGAAGGTTTTCAGAAGCCACGTAAGTAGAAATTTCATCCCAGTTTCAAAAGTATCCTTTTTCATAACAAGAGGTTATACAGTGCTTCATGTCTAGATGAATATGGCCTGCACTTCACTCTCTAGACTAAATGCAGTGGCTTGGTCTCTGAATATCAGTACTGGAAAGTTTTGTCCTTCTTTGTCCCGATCATATAAGAATGCCTCTTTAGGTGGCTTAAATTTACCTTCCATTGGCTTTACATAGATGAACAGCAAGCCTCCAAGTGACTCTCTGCCCAACTCATGGCTAAGGTATTTTGAAGCATAAACCTAATTAATCTTACCAATAAAAAACAGCAGTCAGATATCATGGTAAAAACTTGAAAGAGGAGCAAGGGAACAGCCACAGTCACTTCCTACCTCTCCAGATCCTTCCATCAAAAGGGCCGAAATCCTGTCTCCACCCCACTTATCACTTCTTGTCTCCTCTCTGTAGAGACCTCCAGACTTCTATGGTTAACTAGTGGCTAGCTCCACCCTCTGACTCCAAGCAAGCTTTATTTGTCAGAACACAAACAAAATATCATACAACAATATTACAAATATGTGAGGAATATAAGCTGCAGGTCTCCACAAATGGCATACAACAGAAATTTCAGAAAAGAAGGATAAAAAGATGTCTTAGTTACTTTTCAATTTCTATGAAAAAAACACCATGACTAAAGCAGCTTATAAATGAAAGTGTTTAATTTTGGCTAACAATTCCAGATGGTTAGTCCATGACAATCATGGTAGGGAGTATGGCAGCAGGGAGGCAGGCAGGGAGGCATAGTGCTGCAACAGAAGCTGAGAGCTTACATCTTGAAACATAACTGTGAGGCAGAGAGAGCTAACCAGAGATGATATAGAAAGCTCACCTCCAGTGACTCACCTCCTCCAACAAGGCCACACCTCCTCATCCTTCCTGAACAGTTCCACTAGCTGGGGAATGGGAGGCAAGTATTCAAACATGAGCCTATGGGAACCATTCTTATTCAAAGCACCACAGAAGAAAAGACATCTTATCCCCTCATTGGACAAGACTTCTGTGCCTCACTACTTACATTTTCTAGGTTAGCACTAACTTCTTCATAACTTGGCAATTGATTTAAATAGTTACAATTCTGTTTTTCCCATATCAGAACATTTTTCTATCTGGTATCTGCTATTTTATTTGAAAAAATTCTTGAGCCCAGTAATTTCATATTACTGTGTTCCCTTGACTACAGCTATGCCTTGATGGGTCCTGGAAGAGACAGCATGTAAAATGTGCCAGTTCCCAGAGACAGCCAACGTCTCTGCCGCTCAGTCTGGGTAGACATTCCTGGAAGCAACCACTCAGGAGTGCTACTTTTAGAAACAATAGCAGCTAAGATCCGCTGCTGCTGGAGCCAGGACACAAGGCTTTATCTTTCCTGAGTCTCTTGGCTAAGCTGCTGTTTGAAGGTGCTTACTGAGCTGATAGTTGAGTGTTAGTCTCCATGCAAAAATATAACCATCAGGGGTTTTCAGTCATCAAAGTATGGAATGACCTCAGAGCTAATCTTCTGGCACAGCAGGCCAGAAATGGGCATCCAAATCCTTAAAATACATAAAATTTTATCTCAATAACAAATTGTCCTGACCACGTAAACATTTAGTTCCAGCTAGTACATAGGAAACATTCAATGAATATTAATTATTATTATGAAGGGAGGACCATGTATCATAATTTATAATGGTGAAAACTTAAATATCCCATACTTACACACATACACACACACACACACATACACACATACCTCAGTACATATAATACACTGGTAGGTAGCCACTAAACAGTGTGCCAATGGTGCTGAATTTGAGGGTGCATCAAAATTAACCAAAGAACCTGTTGAAGGCGAAATCATCAAGCCCCGCCCAGGATATTCTAATTATTGCTAGAAAGATCCATAATAGAAGAGATTAGACCTCATATAAACTCAATAAAGAAAACATTAATTTTGCTTAAAGCATGATCCTTTAAGTAAAAAAAGTATTGGCTTTTCTTAACTAAACATTGAAGAGCTGGTCTGTATGTGTAGCTTAGTAGCATGATGCTGCTTGCTTAGCCAATGCAAGGCCCTAGGTTTGATCCTACATACCACCAAAAGAACAAGAAGGAAGCAAGGGGAGAGAGAACTGCCAGCCATCAATAGTTTCTTGTTCAATCAACCTTCATCTTCCTACAGTCCTGTATTTAAAGGACATTGTAAGTCCTTCAGGTCATTGGAAACAGACTTGATTATTATCTATATGTTATTCAATGAGGTAGTGTCCCCTCCCGTATTGATGTCATTATAAAAAGTGTCCTTCACCTTCTTATCACGTCATTCCCTCTCTTTGCCTTTGGATAATCCTCGCTACTTACTTCTTATCTATCTCTTTATAGAAATGGCTTTAGTACACAAATAGTATTTCTTCTGAAGAAAGCCATCCAGAATGAGATTTCACTCTCAGGATGGTCTTTCAGTCTGCTTTCTCTGGGGCTGTTTTCACAGTGAGTGCATTGAAGGCAGAGGGCAGGCTGCAGGTGAGCACTGTGAAAGGATTTCACATCCACCTCCAGAGGTTGTCCTTGCAGCTCCAGCCCCAAGGTAAATAAATGCCTGTGCACCTGTAGTTCGGCTTGCCCAATGCAAGGTATGAATTCAGAAGTGACTGACACAGCACAGGTATTTTTCTAGATGACACCATGTGTCTTAGGGTTTCTATTGCTGTGAAGAGACGCCATGACCACAGAAACTCGTATAAAGAAAACATTTCATTGAGGTGGCTCGCTTACAGTTTCAGATGTGCAGTCTATTATCATCATGGTGGGGAGCATAGCTGCATACAGGCAGACATGGTGCTGGAGGAATAGCTGAGAATCCTACATCTTGCAGGCAACAGGAAGTCAACTGAAACACTGGGTGGTATCCTGAGCATAGGAAACCTCAAAGCCTACCCCCACAGTGAAAAACTTCCTCCAACAAAGCCATACCTACTCCAACAAAGCCATACCTCCTAATAGTGCCACTCCCTATAAAATCACGGGGGCCAATTACTTTCAAATTACCACACCATGCTTCAAAGAGCACCATGAGCATGCCATGCATTGATATGGAAGATTCCAAGAGATTTTTTTTTGGATGCTTCCACTGTATGCCATTGTTGCCTGAGATCATAGGACCAATACAGAATGATTCAGTAGGAGTACTCATATACTGCATTTTAGGAAGTGTGTTGAAGTCCTAGTTTTTCTTAGGAAACAACTTCTCTAACAACTGAAACAAGAATGTAATGCTTATTTGTGTCAAGCATGGATGGCTCTGATCACTTTCCCTTAATATTGAGTTACTTGCTTCTCTGTAATATTAATCATCTAATTTCATTTATTTATTTTTTCTTTTGTGAGCGTGTATGTGTGCATATGTGTGTCTAAGCACGTGGAGGCCCAAGTTGATGTCTGGAATCATCCTCCACTGCTCTTTCAATTTATTCGTGGAGGCAGAGTCTCCACAAACCCAGAACTCACTGATAATGGCCAGTCTGGCTAACCAGCTGTCTCCACCTTCTGAAGCTGGAATTATAGGCAGGTTGCCACACCCACCTGCTATTTCTGTGGGTTCTCTCTGTAGATGAGCATGTATGTGGAGGCCAGAGGCTAGTGTCAACTGTCTTCCTCAAGCTCTCCTAACCCCCTTACATTTTGAAGTAGGGTATTTCTCTGAGCCTGGATTCATGGACTTGGCTAGACTGGCTGGACCGAAAGCCCCAGAGATCCTATTGCCTTCAACTCTCCAGTGCAAGATTACAGGTCTACACCACCCGGATCTTTCCCCAGGGTACTAGAGATCAAATGCATGCCCTCCTGATTACCCGGCAAGCATTTATTTACCTTTGCTTACTGAGTCATCTCCCCGGCCCCTGGCCCTTCATTTCTTAATAGAATTGCTTCTGAAAAATTCAAGCTTTGACTCAGACTAAGAAGAAGAAAGTGAGTTCCTAATAGAGCCAAGAAGATCTATGGAGAGCAGGGTATTGTGGAGAACACCCCAAGTACAAAATAAAAACAGAAATACTGCCTAGCAGGGAGAAGAACGTTCTAGAGGGAGGAAGTGTGGAGATGACTGAGAAGTGTAGACTCTCAAACTGAGTTGGACTCACTGGGATTTGCCAAGGTGGACTTTGCTTGAATAGTCATTGCTGGCCTCACTGAAGTGGGGCTCTTGGCCTGGTCAGTCTTATTCTCCATTAGGACTATTCAAGTAGTTTCAGGCCCCAAACCCTATCCATATCTTTGATAACTAAGCCTTAGAGCCTGAGAGTTCTGGGTTGATACTTCAGCTCTGATACTTATTAGATGTGTAACCTTGAATACATTCCTTAACCTCTCTAACATTCCTAGTCTGTGCAGCGATATCACATCGTCTCATTGTGATAATCAAGTGAGCTAATATATGCACATCATTAGCATAAGAGTGGGGACAAATATTAATTACATTGCAGATGCTATTATTGTTTATCTTTTTACTCCCTAATTACCTGTTTATGCAATTTAATAAGAATTTATTGGGTGAGCTCTTTAAATGAAACACATATACTATCAATCAGATAGAGGTATATTTCAAATAGAGGTGTATTTCTTTCCAGGGGTTTGAATAATTTTAATGTCCTAACTTATATTTTATATCCAAACCAAAAAGAACAATACAGAAACATAAAAATGTATTACATAGCTTCTACAGTAGCTAGCATAACCTAGTGACATACATGCTTGCGTTTTTACATTAATGGAATATGATATTATTTGGTAAGATTTTGTTTGTCTATTTATGTATTTAGATAGGGTCTCACTGTGTAGCTCTGGATGTACTGGAACTCACTATGTAGACTAGGCTGACTTTGAACTCAGCCTGTCTCTGCCTCCTGAGTGCTGGGACTAAAAGCATGTGCTACCATCGTGGCCTTTGTTCGTTCTTTGGAAGGGTTAGTTTCTACAGAGATAAAATAATTAGTTGAAAATGGAGTAATTTAGTTTAGTTGTAAAGACCACAGGAGTATGAATGCTCTCAGTGCCCTGCTCCTCAACCATGAACAGGTTTAGGAGTGAATAAAGCTAGGTGGCAGGTAACTGTCTCTTGGTGACTTCATTATTACACTTTAGCTAAGTAAATATTATGTGTACATATGCCATACACTAAACATGAGGGATTCAAAAATCAGGGAGTCATACTGTAACCCTGGAAAATAAAAAACAAGATTGTAAATGTGTTGAGCACACGGGGCACTGTGCTTTTGAGGAATGTGACTGTGCTCATATTACTACAGTCTAGGGTCTCCTCAGTCTGTCTTGGCTATAAAATCCTGTGCTTACATGCATTTTTCAGATTGCGGGTTTATTCAGTTAGGCAGATACTTATTTTTCATCTTATGAATGACAGCCAAATTTCATGCCCTAGAACCAGGAACCTGGGTGAACCATTTGCTAGGACCCTGAAAACTAACTTTCTCTGTTGCACAAGCAGTTGTTGTAATCAAATTGGCGTCATGCCTAGAGCAGGCTGTGTGACTCAGTGACAGTTGCAATCAGAGCGTGGAGCTGGAGACAAAGAGGTCATAGATCAGGAAGTCACAGTGAGGATGGCCAGCAGGGGTTGAATGTTTTGATGAGTGCAGCATTGTTGTTGTTTAAGAATTCTTTTAATATCATTCACTAAACACACCTCATCCTGTTTCGTTGCCTGAAATTTAAACAAATTTTGGTGTCTCAAATACTTTGATCAATTCTACAAGGTCATTCTATACTAAAAGCAAACTTCAAACATTGAAATAGCCATTCAGCCTTTCCGGTGATTCTAGATCTGTGGTTCATAGGTTTAAATGCTTACTCTTACTTGAATCATACCTGATTTTTAAAGTCCCTTTGATTTACTATTCACCCCAGGCTAGATTAAATGCTTTATAATTGGTTTAACAGAATTGATTTCCAAGAGAAATCGTCAAGCCAGCATTTTCCCATGTTTCAAAGTCCATATTTTATTTTATTAAACAATGAAGCTTCATCTCTATATCTGGTTTCTAAGAGTTATGCATGTACATGGCTAGCAGTCATATATATTTGCATTGATTTAATAACTATGATCAACTTAAGGGAGATGCATACAAAAATGCTAAGAAATGTAAATGAGGATAAGACATAAGATTTATAGCTCAGTGTATTCCTTTTTATTATATCATCTATCTGGCACTATAAAGTTAAAATGCTTTGATAATAACAGAGACATCCTAAATTGCGGTTGAGTTGAACTTTGGTAACATTAGGTGTCTTAGTGCATTTGTTCTCATATACAAATATCCAAGGCTGAGCCATTTATAAATAGCTGAAAGTTATTTCTCACAGTTGGAGGCTGTGGTAGTTTGAATGTAGTTGGCTCCCATATGCTCATAGGGAGTGGCACTATTGGGAGGCGTGGCCTTGTTGGAGGAAGTGTGTCACTGTGGGGGTGGGCTTTGAGGTCTCATATGTGTTCAAGATACCACCCAGTGAGACAGACCACTTCCTGTTGCCTGCCAGATGTAGGACTCTCAGCTGCTTCTCCAGCATCACATCTGCTTGTGACACTCTGAGGGAGCCCCCTCAATGAAATGGTTCCCTTATAAGAGTTTCTGTGGTTACGGTGTCACTTCTCGCAATAGAAACCTAGCTAAGACAGAGGCTGTAATTTCAAAATCAAGATGTATTTGGTCTCTGGTTTCTGACTCCAAAATGGTGCATTGAACATTGTACCTTCACTTGGTGCAAGATGCCAAAGCAGAAGTTGGATGTTCTCTTGACCTTCATTCTGAGGACCTTCATCCCATTCAGGATGGAAGATCCTTCAGGACCTAGTCGACTCCTCAAGGCCTTGCCTCGTAGTGTGTTCCACTGGAGATTAAGTTTCCACATGAATTTTGGAGGGATACAAACATTCAAACTGTAGTTTCAGATAAAGACAAATATAATAAATTTAGGACAAAAAGGGAGAAGAGTCCAAGATTCTGAAGTAGCATCTTCACATGAGTTTAAATTATTGCGGCTTGGGGAGCAACTGTAATACTGCTGTGGGCTTAGACGTTGCAGTGTATTGCCTGAGAGGAAACTCAGAATCAGTGGGATGAATAACACTGATGGGGTTTGGGGTCAGACGAGACCCTGGTTGGTTCTTATTTTCTGTCTCTTATGTGGTCAGGAACGATTTACTTAACCTTTGAGACTCAGTTTCTTGATACTATCTACCTCACCTGGTCTGATGGTTATAAGACCAGAGATAAAGGGTGTGTTTATCCACTGATTCCCATATACTAAATAACAGCGGTTGTGATTAAGTCATTATCTCTGTATCAAAACAATCACGGATAGAGGAAGCTTTGCCAAACTCCTACTGCATCTGACTTTTCCTTTTCTCATTAATCGGGGGACAACTTGATAAGTTGTCCCTAAGATAGAATGCAGCCAGCACTAGAGGAAAGACCAGCCCGGAGTCTTGCTCCCCATGTACTTTGCACAACTGAGAAAACGAAGCCCATTCATTTAATTTACACCAGTGCTCTTGGCACCAAGGGAAGCCGTCCTCCGAAAGAAACAGACAAGCTAATTTCCCAAGGAGAGAACAACAATTAGCTAATTCATGAACGAAGGTTGTAGCTACAGAATACTCAGTTGGCCAAAGATAGTCCGTCCCTTCTTAGCTCACACACCAGCAAACCAAGATTCCCAAGCCACTACAGGAAGTGCTGCTTAAGGATCGATCCTACCATGAATTACAAAGAGATGTTTGTGATGCTACAAGATGTTAGTATTTGCGCAAAAACAGAAAGCCGAGCCTGGAAGGGATTTCACAGCTCATTTGTTCATCCTTTAAAAAAAAAAAAAAAATGATATGGAAACTAAAAAGCCTGAGAAAGGAAATACTACAGTCAGTTCTCTATGATAGGATACAATATTTCTCATTATGATCCTACTCCTCTCCCCACCCCTAGCCGAGGTGCTGGGGCTTAGGGAGAAGCAGAATGTGTGTGTAAGGGTTCTAAAAGCCACTGGCCTTGCTCAATTTAGATTTGGCTTCTGCTTATGTAATTTTCCTTGTGTTTTCAATTATTTACAGGGATATATTATTTATATATGTCTAGAACTTGTGCTCTTAGCACTCACCCAGCAGGAATAATTTATAGGCTTGTGAGAGCTTCCTGTCCTTCCCTTTCAGATAGGGCTCTTTTGCATTGTTAATTAATTGTTACATTTCAGTCTTGGGCAACTTCCTTTCCTGGCAGTCCTGTGGAAACTGGCCAGAAAACAGTTATCTTCCCAGGCACATTCCAAAATCCAGGTTAATTTTCTTGTCAGTCATTTCTCAACCTTCGAGAGCCCCACGGCATGACCCAGCTGATTAAGGTCCTAGACACCATGAGTTTCTATCAGAAAAGGAGCTTGCTTTTTTCTCTGGGGGAAGCAGAAGTGACTTGTTTCAGCTCCCCTCCCCCATCTTGTTTTTTTAAGTAGTCAAGTTACTGAACTGCCCTCTCCTCTGTCTTTATTCCTCCTGCTGCTTGGCCCTGACTTCACGACCAGTGTCATCCAGGCTTCTGACCATTCAGGCTGTCATTTAGGTGAAGGCCAGAAGACCCACATTTTGCTTTTTTTGTTTCCAGCCACTACTGCTTACTTCCAGGTGCTCCTAAGTGGCTCTTTGAGAATGCTTTGATGGCTGTCATCTCTCTCTTTGGCGGAAGCCTGGATGACAGGCGCTAAGAAGTTAACTTGGTAAGTGCATTGGAGAAGTGGCTGTCTGTGAAGAGGCAATGTCCTGGTACCCTGTCCTAATCTTGTTTATCTTTGAGGACAGGATGCTTGAAGGCCAGAAGTTCCTGTTTGGGTGGGCTAGTAAAAAACTGATTAGAACTAAGATGGCCACCACAGTGACTGCCAGACAACCTGTAAATTCATTGTAATTCTATCTGCATGCACAGATGACTCCTCCCTGCCAGCACCATGGCAGTTGGCAATAGAATAACCAGAAAAGGAGCAAAAGAGGTAGTGTCCGAACTCTGGAAAAATCTCCATCGATTTCTAGAAAATACATGAATATTGCTCCCCTTTGAGCATACTCATGCCCCCATCTTTCTTTCTCTTATACTGTGTGTATAACCTCCTGACCCCACCAGGGTGAGAGGTGACTTGTAAGTATACCTCTGGCTTCTGTTTGTGGCTTCACTACTCAGTAGACCCTTGGTGATGGTATTGGATGATTCCGGAGGAAGGGTGACTCAATTTGGGGTGACGTTGAGGTGAAGACCCAAAAGATCACCTGATAGTTTGGAGCCTGGCGTGATGGCAATGCAGGCCTCGCTTTTCTTCATGGAGCAAATGGAAAGTTCTTTGGTTGTTTCTCTCCAGCCTGGAGAATGCAGCTCTCTGTGTGCCTGTAGCTTTTGGGGAAGTTAAGGCAATGAGAGTAACAAGGTTTATCTCAGTGGAAAGTGGGGAGACACAGCAATGTACTCATATAGAGGCTCTATGTGTATGGCTGCTATCACTCCAGGGCATGAGACCTTTGGCTGGGACAGAGGGAGGCCTCAGAACTTGGCATTTTTTTTTTTTTTTTTTTTTGGATCGATCCCTTCTTTCTCTTTGACAGAGCCATGAGGTGAGCAGTTCACTCCCAGGCAACAGAGTACCTTACCACAGCTAGGAGCCTTCACAAGGATACAGACCATCCTCATGACTATCTTGACATAGAGATACTACAGCCTAGCAACCAAATAGTTCTTAGGTAAAAGAACCACTCAAGGACATTTTTCTTTCCTCAGCCTTGTCAGGTTTTTTATTTGCTACTTCATGGCATGGTAATAATAATCAATCAAAACGCTGGCTATTGACTGACAGTGATAGGTAGATGAATGAGCATCTTAGTGACAGCCATTGAACTCTCCAGACCTTCGCTTGTTCATACCAGGCCCCCGTTCTGCTGTGTGACATATGTTTCAGGAGCCTTGACAGCAACTGTCAGTCAAGGCTTAAGAAATGGACTGGGATGCGTATACTTCATAAATGTGCCAGGAGCCCTAACAACAGTTGTCAAGGCTTAAGGAATGTACCACAGTGCCACTGGCTAGGTACAACTGGCTAGCCACAGCACAGGCTGTCTGGGACCTCCCTCTCAAGAGTTGTTTTATTTTTTTAGCATACTGCAGGATAGATGCCAAGAGGTTCTAGTGCCTTGTAAGGACAACTAGACAGCCAGAGAATTCTACTTAGTACTAGCCAGTTAGGCCAAGTAGGTGGTAGTTGACTGTGTAAAAGTTGAAGGACAGGATCCTGGGAAAAATGCCCCAGGAAAATTCATTTGGCCACAAGATGTATATATTAGCTCCATGTTTAAACCGTCTTAAATATTGAGCAATTTTTTTAAGGGGCTCCAAGTCTGGATGAATATAAAAAAGCCTTCCTGTGTGACATCCTAATGCTGTATCTTGAAGCTCAGCTAACAGCTCCTCATGGACCCTTTGAGGAATGCTCAGCACAAGGCTACATTGTACATTAAGTAAGCGAAACTGAAAGAGACAGGGAAAGTAGCCCTTTCCTTCTCAAATCCAACCCTTCAAACTCACTCTGCATTCCTCTTGTCATGGCCCCTGGGCTGTACCTCAGGCAGATCCGGAAGCTTTTCCAAACCTGTCTGGATGTTAAAACACTCACCCTTTTCTTGATAAAGATCTAGAGATCTTCTTACCTCTTGTTTATAGCCAGAGGTTAGGGCTGGCTTAGTTCAGAAACCTTCAGGGAGAAAGGGAGTGTAGCATCTGGCTTTCCTCTTCTCAACCTTGCCTTTCTACGCCACTGCACCCATCCTGATCCCAGGATCCTTCAGGACAAAGGGAGACGCAGGAGCAAAGTGAAAAAGAAAAGGTCTTAGTGAAACAGGGTACTTCATGCTCATAATCCCAGCGTTTAAGGAAGATGAGGCAGGAGGATAGTTGCAAGTTCCAAGCCAGCCTTGGCTAGAGTGAAACTTTGTCTCAGACAAACCAATATAGAAACACAAACAAACAAAGCATGGAGAAAGGGATAAGGTCTCCCGAGAGGGGTCATGTAACTGGAGACCTATTTCTTTTAAATGATAGAAGTCTCATTTTTGGATTTTTCCTGAATAGGGTGGTTCTGTGGGTTTCTCCAGAGATGCAGTCGGGGCTTTTCTAGTCTCTGTTGGCTGTAGGAGATCTCTCTGCCAAGCCTTTCACGACTCTCCCCAAATGGGCGTTTACATTTCCCCAGCTCTCACAGGATGTGCCTTCTGAGAGAGTCCTGCCCCAGCAAGCTGCAGTCTGTAGCAAGGACTTTTCTACCGAGTATGTGTAAGTTCTTTCTGGGATAATCATTTGGCTCCTTGGAAAGGTTTGGAAACTTTGCTGCACCAGAACCCTGGAAGAATGTCTTGTTCCCATGGGAGCCTTTTTTTCCTTGCTCTATCATAGCAGGTCATTCCTAATACCCTCTGTGATGGTTAGTATTGACAAGGGGTGCAAAGTTGTGGCTTAAAAGTGAAATGTTTGGGTGTCAAGTTGACAAGGAGTGGAGTTGTGATGCTTTATCTGGATTGTCAACTTGATGGGATTTAGAATTGGAAACAAATCTCGGGGCATATGTGTGAGGAAGTTTGTAGATGTGGTTAATTGAGGTGGGAGGACTTACCCTAAATGTACACGACACAACTCTATGGGCTGGGGTCCTAGACTGGATACAGAGGAATAAAGGCTCTGAGCGCCAACCCTCACTGCTCTCCGCTATGTGGATGTGGATACAATGTGGCCAGTCATTTTAAACACCTGCGGCCATGCCTTCCCGCCCTGATTGACCATAGTCTTGAACTATGATTTAAAAAAACAAAACAAAACAAAAAAACTTTCTTCCTTAAGTGGCTTTTGTCAGTTATTTTTGTCCCGGCAACAAGACAAGTAACTAAAACACCTTCGGTCTGGCTTTTAGCCTTTCTTTCTAGGCAGTACACATGCGCATGGGTGCTTCAGGATCCAGGGTACACCCGGCAACCTCCGCTACTGGTTTTTTTTCACTGTTCTGTTGCGGGAACAGCAGCTCGGAGCATTCACTCCTGACAAGGACTGACTGAGGGGCGGGGAAGCTGCCTTGTCTCCCTCTGGGAAGCCTCCCTCCTCTCCTAAATGAGCTTTTACTTTCTCTCTGTTCGACCCTTCTCTGGATGTGGGGAAACGCCATGGAGCACTAACTCCAATGTGAGCATGACATGTCTTCAGGCTCTCCCCTCCTTCTCTGGTCAATCTCCAATAGCTTCTTAGACAGAGACTGAGGGTGGATGACATGCTAAGAGATAGTATATAGGGCTCCCTTCACCAAAAGAAAGTTTTAAATGATAATATAAAACTGCCATTTAGAAAATGGGGTAAATGCTGCTTACTGTTGTAAGTGTTGAAACAGCCAAGATTCTAAGGCAATAGGAAAAGTCCATTTAAACGCCTCTGCCCTTCTCTTATATATAGATCCTTTTAAAAAAAATTTTCATGGGTTATTCTACATTTATTAATTTGGACATTGCTTTCTTCTCTTAAAAACATCCCTGTGACAGCTCCTGTCATCTTACATATAGACCTGCTCTAATTCTTATGGTCTACATTATTCCATGTAGATGTTCCCAGGTTTCTGTGATTGCCAACAATGCTAAAGTAAATAGTCTCTGATTATTTTTGGAAGCATGTCTGCAGAACAAATTTTTGGAAGGGAATCACCAAATTTATAAGTGAATTTTAATATATCTTGTCTGTTTATCAACTCTTTCAAGCATCTACACAAGCCATTAGGCTGTGGAAAGTCCATTGTCCATGGAACACCAGTCAGGGGTGGCAGAAACATTGATTGGCATGTTAGTCTGTCTGACAATCAAAAGGATGTTATGTTGATTTTTATCTTCCCTTTGTGTCCACTGTGAACAAGGCTGTGGTTCTTGCCATATATTGGTCAGTCTTTTTGTCTCTTTTCTTTTTTTTTTCTTTTTAAAATGTCTTTTGCTTAATTTTGTATTTGCTTAATTTTTATATTGATTTTTAAAAAGCATGTCATATGTTAGAGGCATTTGTCTTTTCTGGCATGTCAAATGCAAACATTGCCTCCAGTTCTTTGATATGTTTGCTTTGTGTGTATCTGGTTTTTCAAGGAAGTTTTCTACAGTAAATTCATCAGTTTCCTGCTGGAGCATCTGGATTTTATGGCATCTGTAGGAAAGTTGTAAGGTTAAAGAAAATATATTAACTCATTTTCTTCTAGTGGCTTTATGACATATTTTTCAGTTGATTTTGTGAGATACATCTTGAGGTAAAAAAAATAAAATGTGATGTTTTATTTGCTTTTAACAGATCCATGATCTCTTTAATTCCTTTTGCTCTGCTTGACACTGGTAGATAAAAATGTAAATTTCTTTTTATTTTACAATTTTTTCGCTTTTTGTTTTATTGGTTCGTTCAGATGGAGTTTCATGGAGCCCCGGCTGTTTTTGAACTTGCTGTTCAGCTGAGACTGGCCTTGAACTCCTACTCCTTCTACATCCCCAAGTACGTTTGTAACAGGCATGCACCACTACCTGTGAGCCCCCTTTTAAACATAGTTTCCTATAGCTGAATGCAAAGAGAGATCATAAAGGCAATATTTTGTTGTTTGAGATAATGCCCGTTGTGCACTTTCCAGGAATCTTAGCCCCAATCTTCCAGGTATTTGTTTCAAGGACCAGCACTTGTTTGAATGGCAGTTACAGTCTGTTTCAGATCCAGTGATGACAGAGGCAAGTGTAGTTGCTCCACATCAATTTTATAGCGGATGCAGAGAGGGGAAGTAATAGGCCTAAGGTCACAGAGCAAATTAGGGTGTTGAAATCCAAGGTCCTGGGCCATTTAGCCCATTTCCCTAATCATTGGACACCATCATGTGCAAAGCACAGGTAGAAGGCATTCTTCTCCTTATTGCATCACTCAATAAATTACATAATCCACAACAAAAACAGCCAGAGGGCAGTGGAGAGGGAAAGCTCAGCCCATTGAAATGTGCAGATGTTTCAGTGAGTTGGGAAAATGGCCTGCTCACGGAGATTATATATAATTGACAATGTGAGTCAGACTTGGGCATCATTCAAAATTAATCTTAGCCCCTTAATGAAATTGCTGATTGTTTTGACTTGTTCCTCTCTGTCTTTTCCAAGTTGCCTGACAGTGTGTTACAGAGACAGTCTTGTTGGTCTGAGGCTCTGTTCTCAAATGCTGAATTATGGAGTGCATTAAGGAGCTGAGAAGATCTGTTTGGAGAGGCAGGAACCCAGTAAAGCTTCTAATTTTTCCATGATGACTGATGGATTCGGAGCACTCTGAAGGGGCGGCTGTATAATGCTAAGTGTTTAGCATGTGCCAGCTCTGTTACCTGACGTGAACCCTTTTATTCCAATCTCCCAGTCTTCACACACTCAGCAAGGAGTGGAGGGGGAGGGGGACTGCTGCCAAAGTGGGGGAGGGAAGAGGAGGAGGAGGAGGAGGATTTCTGACTTTGGAAGCAGGGAGAGGTGCGGGGAGGGGGTGGGGGAAGTGTGGGCAGGGGCAGAGAGGCACCAAAGAAAACCTGCCTGTGTCTTAATTACCTGGCATATTCCCTGTGTTGGTTTCATAGGTCATTGGATTTCTTCCAAAAATGTTGTTTTGCAAAGGGTGTGTGGAGTGAAGTAGACTCGTTGGTGAATAGGCTATTCCTTGCCAACAACAGGATATGAAAGAGTTCAGCTCCAGGAAGGTCCCTGTGCCTAAAATGGTGGGGGAAAGTCGGAAATGGCCTCCATCTGACCAGCTGCTATTTTTCTCTAAACTCCAGTGGCTCTGGGGATTGGTCCCAGCACCTCATATACTGGGAGGCTGTGTTTCATCTCAGGTGCCTCAAGTTCTTCAGTTCGCCTGTGGCTTATGCGGTCAGTGCAGACAGCTCCGACCCCAATGGCGTTACAGGCAGCGATTGTGCTTGTCGCAGAAATGGCTCGTTCCTTGATGTGCTTTCAAGTGCTGTGTCCTCTGAATCCTGTTGGCAAGAAAACCCTCCTCCACCCTAGCACTTAGTTAATAAATACGGCTTGAAAGGCAGCCAGAAATGCATATGTTTGCTGTGCTGTTGGATTCCTCCTTGACAGGGAAAGGCTCTTCTGAATGGGATGCCCAAAAATTTCTGTTAATTCAGTGAGCTTCCAACATCTCCCTCTAGAAGGAAGAAGAGGTAAGGGCACTCCTTGCGATGCCACTGCTTGCTTTGACAGTTTATTGTTCATGTGTCTAGGGAAGGAACCGCCACTCTGACCCCTCGGTGGTCCCTCGTATCCTTGTGCTGTCCACACAAAACTATTCATCACTGTCCACAAGACTTAGGAGACCATATCCAGCAGGGTGGAGGCAAGAGGACTAGATCCCAAAGTCAACATCTTTGCAATACATTCCAAGATGCAAACGATCAACGTCTCATTACTCTTCGATGTCTATAGCAGAAAACAAACTGGAGCATTCAATACTCAGGTTAAAGATGAAACAGATTTCAGGGCTGTGTTTTTCCCCCCCTCTCTGAATTATCTCTATGTATGCAATAGATCTTAAAACATTTTAATCAAATATATCCCTAAGTATAGTTGAGTATGTTCATTACAGCATGCTTGGAAAGAAGACTTCTAGAAAGTAACTTAAGCCCACAAAGATGAAGTGGGGGGGGGGGGGGAGAGCAGCCACCCAGGCAGGAGCACACATAAGGAGTATAATCAGAAGATGGTGTTGGATAAAGGGGCTAGGCAGGTACCTTCAAGACCCTGAAAACACAAAGGAATCCTTAGCTTGCTTTTTCCTTAACGAGTCTGTAGTTGGCTTGAAAAGATGCACCCTTTCCCCCAGCAAAGACCCAGGCTCAATTCTAAAACCAGGCTCCCTAAGACCTCCACCCTATTCTGGGTGACAGTACATGCCTTTTATTCTTGGTTAGCTTCATTGTGTATTCTGTGTGTCCCTGAAGACTTATCCACCACCTTCTCCACTCTTGGTGGAGATGATGACTGCTCTGGAGTCGATCAGCTGAGTTCACTGTCTCTGGCTTTTGCTTTGGTTTGACTCATGGGCAGGACTGGCTAGAAGTCCGAAGGAAGCGGCAGCGGCGGGGGGTGGGGGTGGGGTGGGGGAGGTGGGAGTGGGGGGATATGGGAAAAGAATATGGGTAAAGTACTCTCACGGCCCTTCCCTCCTGGCCGTAGTGGCTCCTGTGGGGGCCCTGCCCGTAGTGCAGGCTGCTCTAGGACTCAGCCCTGACTCTTCTCTTGTGCTTCCGATTACAGACTGCCATTGCTTGGGAGCCTCCTCTTAGTGTGAGTCTAGGGATAGTTTCCATCATTTGTTGGCTTTCCTTAGCCATCATTCCTGTCTTTCCCACACTTTGAGTGAGCCATCTGTTTTCTGCCATGATGATGACTTGTTCATATATTCGTATCAGCAAGGCTTCTGAGAACAGAGCAGTCGGTTCTTGATCTGGATCCAACCGTTTCAGAATGTTGTGGGTTTCTGGTAGTCAGGCAGTCTTGGGCCCTCACCATTGGGCTTGCAATTCCTGCTGTGCTCTGGCTCTGTGTACTGCCCACGGCAGCTGCCAATGGCACGCTCGGCTTTTCTGCTCCAGTCTTTTCTTGCTTTGGACCAAGTGAGTGCTTTCTGTGTGTCATTTACTGTGATGAACTCTTTATGTATTTTACTACTCCTCCAGAATGAATGGTTTCTGCCTTTGTCCACATTTTACAAACAAGAAAAGTGATTTAAAAAAAAAAAAGTCGCCAAAGTTTACGTGTTTAGTAAAAGCAGAGATTCAGATCCTGATCTAAGTTGTGTCCTAGCTCATCCCCCTGGCTTAAATCTCAGAGATCGCAATAATTATACACCGTGTTTCTGTGTACATTGGTGCAGAAAACATCCCAGTTCTTCAAAACTTAGCTACTGGTCTGACCTCACAGAACCTGTGGTCCTCACCCATCTCCTCTTCCTGCCCATCCGGAGTTTGATCCTTGACTTAGTCAGAAAGATCTATCATAACAAAACACAAATGAGTGGCTTCAATTTGTCTCTCATTGTTCTGGGGGCCAGGAGTCCAAAATCAAGGTGTCCAAAATCATTTTGAGGCCTCTCCTCTTACAGGGATCGCTTCTATCTCTCTGTGCTCACAGAGTTCTTGTTGCACACATCGAGTAGCAGTAGGAGGGGGAGCAAGCTATTCTCCCCTCCACCCGCCCCATCCTTCCTTCTTATCTCCTCCATCTCTCATTCTCTTTTGGTGTTGGGGATCAACGCAGGGTTTGCATATGCTATGTAAATATTTTACTACTGCAGTATACTCTCAGCCTCTGATCTTAGGATACCAGTTCTATCAACTTAAGACACTGACTGCCCTTATAATATGTCACTTAGCCTCTCTCACCTGTAGTAGGTTCTGTCTCTAAATAGCCACATGGAAGTGAGAGTTTCTGTTGTATTTTAAAACCAGCGAGAAGGAGTCACACCATACAACAGGGCCCATGTGGGAGGTTTATTGAGGGAAGGGGAGAGGAGGGGCAGAGAAGGGGGCAGAAGCAGGTCCCTGGGGACGAGGGCAAAGGAAGAGAAAGAGACAGGAGGTGGGCAAGGCCCGCCTTTTATAAGGAAACATAGGGGAGTGTATGTTCTTAGTGGCTGCAGCTGAGGTATGTCCTGTCAAGACCCTAAGGGCAGGCCAGTACAGATGCCTAAATGCTAACAGTTTCAACACACAAAGATTAGGGGCACAATTTAGTCCATCACAATATCTTTGTTTTAGAAACTGAAGTTAGCATTAGTTCCTGATCCACTGTGATAGAGAACAAAAAGAGAAATCAGATCTTTTATGTTAGGGGGAAATTTCTCTCTTTTACAACATTTACAAGGAGATAAATATTCTCCACCTGGGAGATGACTCAGTAGATCAAAGAGCTCGCTGTGAGAGCGTTAACACCTCAGTTCATCTCCCCAGAGTCCATGGAAAAATGATATGATAGTTCATGCCAGTAATCCAAGCACGATGGAGAAGCAAAGACCAGAGACTCCAGCCTAGCTTCAGTGAGAGACCCTCTCTAGAGGGAATCAGGTGGAGAGGGATAGGGCAAGTGTGGTGGTTAAATGAACCTGGCCCCCAAAGGCTCACAAATTTGAACACACAGTCACCAGGGAGTAGCATGACTTGAGAGGGATTAGTAGAAGTGGCCTTGTTGGAGAAAGTGTGTCATGGGGGTGGGTGCTGGGGTGGGGGTATGAGGGCTTTGAGGTTCAAAAGGCCCATTCCAAGCCCAGAGTCTCTCTCTTCTTGCTGCCAGTGGATCTGGATGTACAACTCTTAGCTACTTCTCCAGCACACGTCTTCCCATGCACTGCCATGCTCCCCACCATGATGATAATAGACTAAACCTCTGAAACTGTAAACGAGTTCCAATTAAGTGCTTTCCTCCGTCAGAGTTACTGTGATCATGGTGTCTCTTCACAGCAATACTGACCAAGATGATTTCATCCTCTGGTCTCTTTCCGCACACATACATATACAGGCACCAACACAATAAAACCTTCCTAGGCACTTAAAATTAAGTTTTAGACAGAATGACAAGATTTGAAGATACCTCCTAAACTAAATTTAAACTGTACAGGGAGGACTTTGGCAGAGTATTTGTATTTAAAGCATCCCGTCCTAATGTCAGGTGGAAAAATACGAAATCACACTCCTAAGAAGCAGTTACTTAACTTATTTTTGAGACAGAGTCTTCTTGTGCAGTCCAGGTCCTTAGAGTCTTGGTCTTGTTATGTCAGTCTCCTGAGTGCTTGGATTACAGGTGTACACAACTTGCCTCCCCCCCTTTAGGTGTTGGGAATGGAAACTGAAGTATCATGCATGCTAGGTCAATACTCCACCACTGAGCCTACCTTACATTTAATATTCAATTTTGAATTTCCATGTAGTTTCTGAAGTAGTTTGCATATAGGGAAGAGATGGGTATGCATATAGGAAGAGAACTGCCAGCGGTTTATTTAAAAAACGATCAGTGATGCTTAAGGGAAAACGGGACTAGAGTGATGGCTCAGCGGTTACGAGCACCTCCTATTCTTGCAGAGGACCTGGATTCTGTTCCCAGCACCCACAGAGTGGCTCACAACTATCTGTAACTCCAGTTCCAGGGGGATCTGACACCTTCTTCTGACCACCATGGCCACCAGGCATGTACATGGTGCACAGAGTCGCATGCAGGCAAAAACACTCATACACATAAAATAAGATACATAAAATTTTGAGAAAGCTAGAAAGTAGTTAGTGAAGAGAGAGAGGTGGAAGACATGATTCATCCTTTGACAAGCTTTTCAATGATAAATCATATCATGAAAAATGGGCCCATATAAACAGTTCATATCTTTTTTTCTTTCCTCTCCTCTTCCTCATTTCTTAAAGTCCTTCTGGTTTATTTGTTTCTCCTTAGTCTTACCTCTGGAAAAGACAGATGTACCATCTGCAGTGGAGTGTGCTGGAGTTAGCTAGTTCTTACAGAAATGTTGATGCTTGAAAACAAAGAATCACTGGGATCTAAACATCTCGACATCTAGGTGTATGGATAATCTAATGGAGGGACCATAACTCTTTATAAGAGCACTTACCACTCTGTGTGGAAAGAGACAATTAGAGTGTTTTTACACATTTTTGTTTGTTTGCCTTTTTGAGATAGGTTCTCACTATGTAGCTCTGGCTGTCTGGGAACTCACTATGTAGAATTTATAGAGATCTGCCTGCCTCTGCTTCCTGGGTTCTGGGATTAAAGGTGTGCACCACCACACCTGGCTATTTTTACACTTTTTTTTTTTTCAAAAAAAAATTAAGAGAACATTGTTTAGAATGATTATATATTTATATATATGTGTGTGTATGTATGGGTATATGTTTAGTTATATGATATGTTAGCACAAATATGTCTCTTTTTCTTTATGAGATTACACACATACTAGAAAGAAGATCCAATATACTAGTAGTAATCCAAACTACTTGTGTTTTCCTCAATTTTCTGCACATGCATTTACTTTAATTAAGAAATTTAAATTACATTTATTAGTTCATTTGTATGTATGTGCTTGCACGTGTGCATGTAAGCGAATACACATGCCATTTGCATATGCCTCAACATGCAGGTAGATGTCAGAGGACAGCTTGCAGGAGCTGGTTGCCTCCTCCCAGTGTGTGGCTCTTGGAGAATGAACTCAGACCTTCAAGTTTAACCCACTGAACCACCTCCTCAGCTCTTAGGCACATTTTGAACAGAGAGAGTGATAGAAAGAGAGATGTGGAGAGCACTTCTGGGCAGAACAGTTAGGGCAGGGTGCGTGACTCCTTGGATATAGGATGCACCCTTTGCCCCGAGGCAGTGATGAGAGAACTAGTGGTTCAGCTATCTTAACCAGGCCCTAATCTGTTATCACTCCAACCTTCCAGGACAGAGGCCCATTTCTTAGACATTCTTGGTCTGTAGTTCCAGCACTGTGGGATGGTTTTCTCTAACTAGCTCCAATGACTCTTGCTGAGTCTAAGCCTGTTGTTTCTTGTTCCATCTAGAGGAAAGTGCAGAATCAAATAGTCTCCACGTTGTCTGTGAAAACTTTCTCTTGCCTTTACTAAGCACACTACTGTCCTCTGAGTTATAAACAGGTTAAAGAAAGAAGACAACAAAACAGGTATGACTTTAGACGAGTATCTTCAGAAAGTTTCTTATAGCCTCTGGATTTTCTTATTTTTAATCTCTTCATTTATTTTCTTAAGTAAAGGGCTACCTCAACACACAAATAGGAAACGGCACACCCATGAGCATTATGAAAGAGTTTCGTGAATGAGGGTCTCAAGTGGTCATACTGATGGGAACTTACCATTTGGTACCACAAATGCAATGGGCCTCTGTGCAGCCCACCCTACCTTGAAGCTTCCCCTCCTTGATTACACCTTATGACTCAACACTTCTTCAGAGAAGCACAGAAGCACCAGGTAAACCTCTTATGTGAGGAGTTTTCTCTTCCTCTTTCTTTTTTAATGAGTGGAGAGGAAGACTTTCAGCTCCTTTGTTGGCCTTTCTAGCTTCCTTGCCAAAATTGTGATGTTCTAAAGGTATTTCCCTGACAGAATTTCTTTGACAAGAAAACAGTTCTTGCCGGGCGGTGGTGGCGAACGCCTTTAATCCCAGCACTTGGGAGGCAGAGACAGGCGGATCTCTGTGAGTTCGAGGCCAGCCTGGACTACCAAGTGAGTTCCAGGAAAGGCGCAAAGCTACACAGAGAAACCCTGTCTCGAAAAACCAAAAAAAAAGAAAACAGTTCTTGCCATATTCCTTCCAGGAGGGCAGCATTATATAGAGGGAGGCCCCAAGCATGCTTCCTTCCATTCTGGACTGTGTGGCACATGAGCTTTGATTTGTGTGTTCAGAGAGCATCTCGGTGAAGCTTGTGTCCCACACAAAGCTGCTGTGACAAAAAATACAGCAGTGATGCTCTGTCCTCCGGATTAGTAAAAAGACCTCCTTCTCACACCAAAAGCTAGAAAGATAACCCATCCACCTGGACCAGCAGACTCTTTAATGGATCATCATATGTGTCCATAGTAGCCAAAACATGGGCAGATTGTATTCTGGATGTTTCTGTGAAGTTATTTTTAGTTTTAATCAGTATCAAAATATATAGACATTGAATAAAGCTGATTTCATACTTTAGTGTGGATGTGCCTCATTCTACCAGGTAAAGGCCTGAATAGAAAAAAGATTGATTCCCCCGACCCCTGCAAAGAAGAGGAAATTCTTCCAGAAGGCTCTCTACAAACTGGACTGCAAGTCCTCAACTTCATATTCATGTGAACTCTTTCTTAAAGAATCAACCAACCTCTTCCTGACCACACATTCTCCCTTAGTATATACTAACTGCTTCAGTTTCTTTGGAGTACCCTCGTGAATGCTGCTCTGGACATAACTTAAAAATGGCATTGAAAGTTTGTTTGAAGCCAATTTGAGAACAGCAATTTGCTGTGTCACACCTGGATAAATGGCCAGTTCTGCTCTTCTCAGGCCATGGTTGCACATACATGGCTGTATGATGTATGTTGTCATAGGTAGACTTTTAATTTAGTCTCTATGTCTTCATTTTGTAAATTCATACTCTAAGTGTGTTGTTCCATGCTTAGTAATCTTTACTGTTTCCAAGGAAAGAGACAAAATGATTAACCTGGCCTATGGTAGTATGATCATAAAACATTATCCAAATGTTTTAAAGGCGTGGGGAATGTTCTTAACAACGTCAATAGTATCTATATGACTATCACTTCTTTACCCCTATCTCACCCTCAAGAGGTTCACTTTTTCCTCCAGTCCTCTGGGATGCCATGTTCTTCCTGCTTCAGGTTGTGGTGATATTGTGTTCCCCAATATGTTGTGCACTCTAATAAATTTATCTGGGTCAGAGAACAGAACAGCCACTAGAAAGACATAGAGGCCAGAAAATGGTGGCACTCACACCTTTAATCCTAGCATTCCAGAGGCAGAGATCCACCTCGATCTCTGTGAGTTCAAGGCCACACTGGAAGCAGCCAGGCGTGGTAACAAGAGCCTTTAATCCCAGGAAGTGATGGCAGAAAGCAGAAAGGTATATAAGGCTTGAAGACCAGAAACTAGAAGCTTTTGGCTGGTTAAGCTTTTAGGCTTTTGAGCAGCAGTTTGGCTGAGATCCATTTTGGATGAGGACTCAGAAGTTTCCAGTCTGAGGAAACAGGATCAGCTGAGGAATTGTCGAGGTGAGGAAGCTATGGCTTGTTCTGCTTCTCTGATCTTCCAGCACCCACCCCAATACCTGGCTCCAGGTTTGTTTTTATTAATAAGTATCTTTAAGATTCATGCTACACAGGATCTTTGCATGTGCTATTCTACCTGCTTGGAAAACTCCTATTTGTATGTATGTAAGTATATAAGTATGTGTAATGTGCACATGAGAGAAAACATGGGATTTGCTCTCATGAGTTTGGCTTATTTTGTTTAACATGGTGCTCTTCAATCCATTTTCTGGAAAATTGCATACCTTCATTTTTCATTAGGACCGTATAAAAATTGATGAACACACCCAGTCTTAAAATTGCTAAGAAATCCTCTGCACTTTAGATGAGAACTGATATTTTTGTTGTTGTTGTTTTATTTTGGTTTTTTGAGACAGGATTTCTCTGTGTAACACTGGCTGTCCTGAAACTCACTCTGTAGACCAGGCTGGCCTCGAACCTGCTGAGATTAGAGGAGCATGTGCCACCACTGCCCAGTTTAGATTTATGGTTTGGAAGTGGTGACCCATATTCTTCTGAATAACAGAGTTACTGAATGAGTCATGCCACTTGAAGGTGCAGCATTTTCTTTAGTCTGAAATTTTAGGGAGATTTAGGGAGTACTTTGACACCTAATCACATGAAAGAGGGAGTCAGACAAAATGTATGGCACCTTCACATTTCATGAAAATGGAGATTGAAATCTCATACTTTCTATTCGTATGTGACTTCAATGAATTTCAGATACAAAGGATCACACCAACTTACTTTTAAATGATCCTTCAAAAGCAATATAGATGCCTGTTGCAGTTGGCAGGAAGATAGTTCTATTTTGTTTCAGAAGAGCATGGCAGCCAGAGACTGTGATTTCTTCCCTGGTTATCAGGTGATGAGCAGACAGCATACGGACTGTGAAAATGGCAAAGCTTGAATCAAAGCAGCCAGATGATGATGCTGTCTCCTGAATATCAGACCCATAGGGCTGTTCCCAAGCCAGTTCTGAAAGACAAGACAAAACAGAGCTAGAGCAGATGTGCTGACACAAGCCGAGGAGAGCAGTCTTACTCTATTACTGTAATAATCTGGACAAAATCTCTCTCTCTCTCTCTCTCTCTCTCTCTCTCTCTCTCTCTCTCTCTCTCTCTCTCTCTCTCTCTCTCTCTCTCTGTGTGTGTGTGTTCAAGCTGCATCTGCGTGACTCTGAAACCAACACAACTTGGCCATGTAGGTCATGTGTACATTCTGAGTGAATAGAGCCCTTGATCACATTCCTGCCAATTATGCTGTTCTCAAAAAAGATCTGCGCTAAGTCTTAACATGTCAAGAATGCTCTGTGGAAGAAAAAAAAATTCAACAAAAACCAATGGTGGAGAATTTTCAAAGATAGAAGTAAGAGGCCTTATGGGAGTAGCAAGTCATGACTTTTCCCAGTCAAGTCATATTGAGGTAAAACAACCATTATATGAGTTATTATTGCATGATCTTGTATTAACTTTGGGCACAAAGATTTAGGGCCTTTAGAAAATATCATTTTTTTTTTTTTGTAGCACCTACCCTTCTACAGGCTCATGATTTTCTCTCATGGTGTTTACCTTATTTTGGCCAGAAAAATATGTACTTGCATTTTAGTTTCATTTTCCATATCTGCATTTTCACCCCCAGTCCCTTAGGCTTGAGTTGCTAGAAAACAGAAAATCTGTTTTATTCCTCTGTAATTTCAAGGCAGTTGTAGTGAACATGGAACTGGTTTCAGTGCAGATCTTCCGTAACCAGAAGCCTGCAGCATTTGGAGGATGTGTTCTCGAGGATAACATCGCAATTCTTACCATGCAAACTCACCTGCACCAGAGACTCTTCCGATGTTTTCTATTCAGCCTCTTGGGTACAGCCCTCCTTGGCTTGGACCAGATCCCCGTCAAACCAAACTGATAGAATTGTTTTTCCCTGAAAGTGGCCTTTGGGAACCTAGCGACAAGTCCATCATCCACGTCCAGGCTGTGTAATTGGCATACCTAGATGTGAATCCCAGCTTTGCCAGTTTCTGGCATTGACCTTGGGCAAATTTCTTAATCTCACTAAGGGAAATCGTCTAGACAAATTCCAGAGGCGGTGTCCATTGCCCGAGGGCATTTCCTGTTGCTCCCAGCGCTTGCGTAGGTGAGCTGGGTTCATTTAGAGGCAACAGGACGAGGATGACTGGAAGCCGTGTAGCCCATCTTCTGAGCACCATGGGAAACCTCAGAAGGAGACTTTGTCATGAGCTGTTATTTAAAATTTATTCAGAGAAATAGCATAGAGACAAGCAACTGGGCCTTGGCATTGCTTCCTGTACTCGGAAGGGTTATTAACACTCCTACACAGTCCACCATAGAGAATCCAGAGTCGGCTGCTGGATCTGCTACTAGGAATCCCAGGATTGTCACCGCACCCTTGAACTGTGAAGGAACTGTGGAAACCCCCAGACACTGCTTCCTCTACCCGGACCTGTGAAAGGAAATTACCCTTCTAGGCTTTTTTTGGATTTGGGAAATACAATTAACTGACATTTCTGAGAAGTCCCATGTGAATCACTCTAATAAAAATGTTTTTATTACTATATATTGGCATCTTGTCTTCTCAGCTGTATTCTGTGACTTTTGGAATTTTCTTTATACTAACACAGCTCAGAAAGTGTCAACAGCAGAACAGAGATGGAGGGGCTGTTCCTTTGGGGATATTATCCCCACTTCATGGTTATCAGACCTTGGAAGAACCTCCTTGCCAGGGGCCATAAAGTACATGTATAGGTGAGGCAGAAGTCCTAGGATTTGATTTCCAAATAGTTTGCTGTCCTGAAAAGCCTTTCCAGCATTATGAGGAAGGAAACTGGACCATGGCTGTCTTAAAGTTTTGACATGCTCTGAAGTAACTTGAATCATCTGACTTGCCAAAAGTGTATTTACTGAAAAATAATTTGTGAGGATTTTTATGACAAAGGAGGCAGCATTTAATAACTGTATGTGATTTGGTGAATCATGCCAGTGACTCCTTACATAACAGGTATTTCCCTCAGGCCATCCCAGTCATGAGATAGAGCCGGGATGTCCTACTGTAGCAAATTGATTGTTCTGCCCGCCCTTACCCATGACCTGTGGGAACATCTATCTCATCCAATCCCTTCCTCTGTTCAGATGGATGAGATCCTTCGGGGGTGGGTGCTTAGGAACTGTAGTCATTCCCACACATTCATCTCTGTCTGGCAGCACTAGTGTTTCCTGACCTGGCCTCGGGCCATAGAACCATCTGCCAGTCTTGTCTGCCCTCTTTCTGATACAAAATGTTCCACACACTAGCACAGAATGCTTTTTCTCTTCTTTATTCCAGTGGACCTGGCCATTTCTTGACTACAGAAGTGATCACTATCGAGGATCTTCACTTTTGGACCAAGCTATCTCAACCTACCTACTACATCATATTCTCTTGAGGGAGAATTATCTTGGATGGCCTCCTTTTCCATTCCTGACATTCTCAGGACATCTTCCTCTAGTCATTGCTTCCTCTTTCCATCAGATGTTTATCCTGAGATTGAATGAGCAAAGTTGGTTGGGATTGTGTTGAAGGGTAGAAGGTATAGGCTTTTGTCATACTTTCCTGAAAGGGGAGGAATCTAGGGTATGAACAAAATGATTGATGTCTATATGTAGCCTTGACTGTGGCTGCCTGCAAGGCACTTTATTATATTGTTTCTAGAGATAGAGTATTAATATGTAGTTCTGTTAAGCCTTAAACTTATGGTCTTCCCACTCAACCTTTTGAATGGTGAGATTAAAGGCAAGACCCTTTTAATTATTTTGTTTTGTTATGTTTTATAATTAATAGACTATTAAAGAAAAACATATTTATATAGCATTGACAATATAGAGAGTTTCTATATATGTCTGCTATATTAAGTGCTAAGTAGTTGGTTTTAGAGTTCAAAGACTTTGGGGTAAATAGATGCAACTTTGTGATTATGTTTCTAGCTTGTCAAATTACTGAGAGACATGCAAAGCAATTAATAAATTCAGCATCCTGAATAGATCATGTGCCATTCTGTCAAATTTATTAAATGTGCTAATTGCAGAAAACTTTCAGTCATTGAAATGTGAATCACAAGTAATGACACATATTTATTTCATAGTTCAACATACTCTTTTCTTTTTCAGTTTAAAAGAGATCTAATGTAGCCAAATAGTATTCTGAGAGTAAGTAGGACATTCTAATTGCTGGTGCCCTTTCAGTTGCCTCTGTTCTGTGTCCCTATCCTGGTCTAGACCATATATCCAGAACCACAAATTGATTTTTAAAAGCCACGGTTGCAGTCTGGAAGCAGAGTGGGAACTCCATTACTGTGTGGTTTTGTCTTTTTCCAACTAAATCTGTCATGCCCTTAAAGGGTTGGAGAGTTTGAGGTCCACTTTAAGGATATAGTAATGGCTGAAAGATCGATGAAAAGGCTGTAAATATTTGTTGATTGATTGTTAATAGAGAAAAAGGCTTTTTTGACTCCTTCATAGTGGCTAGGAGGAAGTGTAGGAAGGAAGATAAAACCTTCCTTTTTTTTGTGGTGGTATTGTGTTCCCCAAAATATTGTGCACGCTAATAAACTTATCTGGGGTCAGAGAACAGGACAGCCACAATATTAAACATAGAGTTAGGCAGTGGTAACACATGCCTTTAATCCTAGCATTCTAGAGGCAGAAATCCCTCTGGATCTCTGTGAGTTCAAGGCCACATTGGAAACAGCCAGGCATGGTGACTCACGCTTTTAATCCCAGAAAGTGAGCCTTTAATCTCAGGGAGTGATGGCAGAAAGCAGAAAGATATTTAAGGCGTGAGGACCAAAAACTAGAAGCTTTTAGGCTTCTAGCAGCAGTTCAGCTGAGAGCCATTGGGATGAGGACACAGAAGCTTCCAGTCTGAGGAAACAGGATCAGCTGAGGAACTGTCGAGGTGAGGAAGTTGTGGTTTGTTTTGTTTCTCTGATCTTCCAGCATTCACCCCAATAACTGGCCTCAAGTTTGATTTTATTAATAAGACCTGTTAAGATTCCTGCTACACTTTTTAATTAGACAAAAAGGAGGAAATGTGGAATATTCCTTTACACTGCGTGAATATGTCACTGTCATTGGTTTAGTAAAAAAGATGACTGAACAATAGCTCAACAGGATAAAGTTAGGCAAGAAAGCCAAACTGAGAATGATGGGAAGAAGGACAGAGTCAGAGGAGTTGCCAGCAGATGCAGAGAGAAGCAAGATGGGCATGCTGTGCTGAAAAAAGGTACCAAGCCACATGGTAAAGTGTAGATAAGAAATATGGGTTAATTTAAATGTAAGAGTTAGCTAGTAACAAGCCTGAGCTACCGGCCAAGCTTTTACAATTAATATTAAATCTCCAAGTCACTTATTTGGGAACTGGTGGGCAGTAAAGAAAAGACCACCTATAAATGGCACCCAATGTCTGACCAAGTATATCCACATAAGACTTGAGAAAGGTTCTAAACACACAAAACTAGAGCCACACATGACTTCTAGTCTTGTGTCTCTCATGCTGGCCTCAGTACAAAGACACATCTTCTGGCAGCTGCCTGCATGCTAGAGCCATCATTATGTCATGAGCTAAGCCACATGGAAGTTTAAGGTTTTTCTCATGTAGACAGAAAAGGTTACAGATACGTAATAAAGCAGGTTCAGATGGAAAAATCCTCTAAACAGGTTATAATGTGTTTAACAATGTGCATAGACTTAGGGAAAAATGGGTATAGATAGTCATAGAAAAAAATAGTTTAAAAATAATAAAGAAAAATGTTTCAAGAAAGAGTAAAATAATAATACACATAAAGATAGAAAATACACAGAGTCTGGATCCTATATGTTATTGTGTTGTCTTTAAATTTTTTGACTGCTAGGAGACAATTATGAAAGATGCTAGATTAAGCTAACCTATATATTGTATCTTGACTTCAAAATGGAAGCCAAAAGGTGTATTGCTTTGAGAGAGAGGTTATGCTTTTATTTTCACAGCAAAGGAAAGGCTGTGATTCATTCCATATTGATCAGGTTTGATGGAGGGAGATACCCCTGAAAATTCTGACTACAAATATGACTATAAACCTAAAAAAAAAAAAAACAAATAAAACTACAAAACATGCATATTTTACCTGCCCAAACATAAAACAAAAAATCATCTTTGACTAACTTGTATACAACGTATAGTCTATACTTGTATTAATAGAGATATGTACGTTACCTTTAAAAGGTTATGTATTTTCTGAACAATAAGATGAGATACCAATGAAAACATATTACCCAGGTGATCCGGCATTTCAGAATGCCTCTGTTGCAGTTTCCTCAGAGTTCTGCATCCAGAACAGCTTCAAGGCTGCTGGCTGAGATGATCCAGCCTCACAGATTACTACAGCCAAGACAATGATTGTCCTAAATTTTCTCAGGGTCCAAAGATACCAGTGCCCCTGAACAACAGGAAGTAGTCTAGAGAAAGATGTCCACATCCTCAAAAAATGGGTTATGGATGTTTATTATCATTTATGAGGGATTGGTTACAAGTTGTTATTGGTAATGGTCAGGAAAAAAGCTGAACAAAGGAAATTAGATTCAATGATCTTGTTCTGAAAAGAAAAAGGGGGGTATAGAAATGATAGTATAAAAGGGTAGATTATCGAATCTACTTTTAAACTAAAAAAGTAACTACTGTCTTAAATATTTTACATTGGTAAGGGTTTTGGTTTATGGATACAAATTTAAAGTTATTTTTGCTATACTATATATGTGTTTATACTCTTGTTTGAGATATTATGTTTATGCAATTCATTTAAAAATGTAATGTATAAAGCAAGGTGGGGGTGGTGCATGCCTTTAATCCTAGCACTCTGGAGGCAGAGCCAGGCAGATCTCTGTGAGTTCAAAGCCTGCCTGATCTACAGAGTGAGATCCAGAACAGGCACCAAAACTACACAGAGAAACCCTGTCTTGAAAAAACGAAAAAAAAAAAATGTAATGTATAATAAAGAAATACAGGTTAGGAGTTTTAGTCATCTATAATAATTAAACTTGTAGTCATATTAAGTATGCTTTCAAGGTTAAACAGATATATTTAGATAGATAGATGGTCTTCAAACACTTCAAAGACCTACAGAATGTGGCACTTAAAATTTTTTAATAATGTAAGACTTTTCTTGATAGTGAGACACGTTGGTTCCTGGCAGCACCAATTTACTTCACAGAATATGATGAGCATCAAGGAACCTCTGAATGGAGTATGCTTTCTTTATGGCAAAAGCTATGGCTAGCCATTTGGGCAAAATAATTCCCCTTGCTCAATTGCTTATATTATACTGTCCAAACTGGGCCAACGGGATAAAAAAAAGTGCAACTGCCAAACTTTGCCAAGACAAAGTAGGACAGTCCTTCAAAATGCCCTGCTTCTCAGAAAAGTTTGTCAGATATCCTAGGACTATAGGCCAAAGATGGATGCCCCAACATTACAGAAGAACTTTGGTCACTGTCCAGCCAGCCAGATGTCCCTGTCATTAGGTAATATTTCACCCTTTCTGGGGTCTTTGGTGGAGTTGAAGACTAGATATTCATAGTTAAAGTTTTCCTTATTTATAATGAAAAGTAAATTAGGTAAAATTTTAGACTCACAAAGGTAAGGTAAATAATGGAGTATTTTCTTGAATTTTGTTAAATACAAATGGACTGGATATTATAATTGTAATTCTTACTTGATAGCTGTTTTTGTTGTATATAATTTTATTATGCTAAAGTTAAAATCTTCCCTTTTAATTAGACAAAAAAGAGGGAAGTGTTGTGGAACAATTTTCATACATTGTAAATATGTACTGCTCTTACTGTTAATAGAAAGCTGATTGGCCAATGGCTACACAAGATTTTTCAGGGCAGAGAGAATGATGGGAAAAAGAAGGGCAGAGTCAGAGGAGTCAAAAGCAGATGTAGAGGGAAGGAAAATGGGCATGCCATACTGAGAAATGGTACTAAGCCATGTGGCAAAACATAGATAAGAAATATGGGTTAATTGAAAATGTAAGAGTTAGCTAGTAACAAGCTTGAGGTATTTGCCAAGCCTTTATAATTAATATTATGCATCTGTATGGTTACTTGGGAGTGTCTTGGGGGACAGAAACTTCTGCCTACACTTTTCAATACAGCTATCTTATTTCTCATGTTTGTGCTGCGTGTGTGTGTGTGTGTGTGTGTGTGTGTGTGTGTGTGTGTGTGTGTGCATGTGTATACAAAAATAGACCTTTTTTTCCACCTTACAATCTTACAGAAAGGGTAAATTAGAATAAAACAGTTTTCTATTTACTTCATTCAATGTCATAGCTCAGATTAAATGCACAAAAAGGTAACAAGTTGGACAAGGGTAACTTGAATAAGAATTAACTTTTATTTTCAATCTACTGAAGAAAGATAGTTTAAGTGGAGCAGACGACTACCATTGTCATGAGATATGGACATTATTAAGACACTTTTCTGCCCCCAAATATCTTTCCTTTGGCTCTGTCACAAGCACTGAAAGGCAGGCAGTCATTGGTAGCCAAGATAAAGACTTGGTATTTATAGGTGTCATTAAAATAACAAACATCTATTATGTGAGAAAGACAAATCTCAACACATTAGGGAATACTTAAGATATGAATGCATGAACTTTTTATTTTGAGAAAATTTAAAAAATTTGAGATAACTTTAGATTCATATGTAGTTGGAGGGACTTGTACACAGTCCTCATTCTTCCCATTTAGTTTCTCTGCCGTGTGTGACTACAGTACAGTATCACAACAAGGAAGTTGATATTGATTCTGCTTGTAGTCCTTTATTCTGATATAAGTCCACAGTTTCACATGTACTTCTTTGTATATATAGATATGCATATATATGTAAATTCATATATATTTAAATACATGCAATTTTATGATGTATAACTACAATATGGCCATCATCATTGTCAAGATACATAGATAGAAAATTCAAATCTTCAGGATACACTCCCCACCTCACCCCTATCTACCATCTTGCCTCATGTCAATCAATAATTTTACTGAACATGGAGAAATCAAGTTGGTTTCACCAAACTAGAAGCTTCACCCCTACTGACTAACGTTCATGGTGCTGGAAGGTACTTTGCATGTTTCCAGAGGAGAAAAGCAATTATCGATATTACCCGACTATAAACCCTTTGACCTACAACAGCAACCTACCAGTAAGATATACTGGTGCAACAGCAGTACAAATGTTATGGAAATGATCAGCCAGCCACTCTTTGATTAGATTTGAGGCCCATTCTAGGAGATGGAACCCATACCTGACTATTGCGGGATATTTGTTTATGCCGTGTGAAGATGTATTGCTGTGATTGGTTTAATAGAAAGCTGAACAACCAATAGCTAGACAGGAGAGGTCAGGCAGGACTTCCAGACAGAGAGAGAGAAACTCAGGGAGAGAATCTAGATGTGTGGGAGACACCAAAGAGACCTGGAGGGAGTCAGTCATACATTATGGAGATAATGAGCCACGTGGCAAACTGTAGATGAACAGAAACAGGTTAATTTAAGCTATAAGAGCTAGTTAGTTGGGAACAAGCCTAAGCTAAAGGGCCAAGCTTTCATAATTTTTTGTTGTTGTTGTTTTGAGACAGAGTTTCTCTGTGTAGTTTTGAGTTTTGGTGCCTGCCCTGAATCTCACTCTATAGACCAGTCTGGCCTCCAACTCACAGAGATCCCCCTGCCTCTGCCTCCTGAGTGCTGGGATGTGCCACCACTGCCCATCTCGTTTTCAAAATAAGTTTCCGTGTCATTATTTGGTGGCTGGCAGTGCCAAAAGGAAGTCCAGCTACAACTGCCACTGCTCAAGTGGCCAAGAACCTGAGACTAGAAGGACATGGGTCCTAAGGGAAACCTACTATTCTTACTCTGCTGAAAGAACACCACAATGAAACGACTCCTAAGGACATATTGTGACACCCATAGATCAGGGCACTGCTCAAATCTCAGCCAAGAAGTGACCTCTTGAAGGAGAAGGTAATGAACACAGATCCACAACTGGAAATGTGCAAAGAATGAGAGACACTGGAGCATTCAGGCCTAAATGGGATGTCTTTACTACACCCTTCCCTCAAGGCTCAGGCAGGGCTCTATTCGGAAGAAGAAGTGAGAAGATTATGAAGGCCAGAAGCGGTAGATGCCTCCAAGACAACTGTCTTCCAGACACAACATGGTGGCTACACGTATGAACTTGCAGAGACTCTGACAACACATGCAGGACCTGCACAGGTTAAAGCAGACCAATTGCTAGTACTGAGAGGGATGTGGACACAAAGTCCCAACCCTCACTAAGCTGTTTGCAATTGATGTATCTAGGAAAGGCAAAGTCAGTTTCCTCCAATGACTTATCCCTGGGTATATCAATCATGCTGCAGGGCAGGCCTTGTGTCCCAGGAGTAGTTGGCTAACCCAGAAGAACAGCTTCCATGTTTTTTGTTTTTTGTGTATATATATTTTGTTTTGTTTGGGTATTATTTACTTATTATGTTTTTTCTTTGTTTTTATTTTAATCTTTTGTTTTTTAATTTTTTTTGAGAGCGAGAAAGAGAGGGGGAGAACAGAAGGTTGGGTGGGGAGGGAGGGAGGGAGGGCCTGGGAGGAGTTGGGGAAGGCAAAGAATATCATCAAAATATATTGTATAAAAATATTTAAATTAAATATTAATTTATTTAAATATTTTTTCATTTTAATAATATTATATCTGTTGATTCCTGAATATGAGACCAGGTTGGTTTTGTCATCTAACATAATTCCTTAAAATTGTGTGCACCAACAGTTCGTTTCATTAATAATATTACTTAAAGCAATATTTAAAATATATTTATTAATTGCAGTTTTATGTATATGAATATTTTGCCTGTGCATGTGTGCACTATGTACATGCCAGGTGCCCTTGGATGCCAGAAGAGGTCATAGGATGCCCTGGAATTGGAGTTACAGAAGGTACTGAGCTGCACTGTGGGTGCTGGGGATGAAACCTGGGTCCTCTGTAAGAGCTACGGCTGTTTTTAACCACTGAAAGGTCTGTCCAGACACCTAGGTTTTTTTGTTTGTTTCTTTGTTTTGTTTTTCCCCTTGAGGAACCTTCCATGGCTCTGGATCCACCATTGTTACTAAAGGATGTTTGGGCTGTTTCTAGCTTTTTGCATTTATGAATCTTTTGTCTCTCGATGTTCTGTTTCTTTGACTTCCTGTATATTATTTAACAGAGTTAAGAAGTGTGAATTGATGTATTTATAGAATTTTTAAAGCATATTTTCTGTTTTTTTTTTTTTTTTTTTTTTTTTTTTTTTTTACTCTGAGTTCTGCTAAAGACATCGGGAACTCATCACGCTTCACTGGTGCTGCTGCTCCCCTCCCCCCCCCCCCACCGCTGGGGAAGTGTTCAAATCTCACTATTGAGTTCCTTCGCCCTCCCACTTGAAAATGGGGGTTCAGTTTTAAGGTGTAATTACCTTACACCTTTTCCACATATACTGAGCACCTCATCACATGCTGTTTTATGTTTTCACTCTAACAGTGAACCAGGACTTTTAAAAGCATGTGAGGAGGAAAAGTGGTTATCATATGCATTCTTACTGCTATTCATTATGTTCCTTTTCTGGGTAAGATGGATGTAAAAAAATTACTAATAAGAAGGTGTCCTGTTGTTAATTTTCTGTATCGTGAGGATGTATGGCCACCCATGCAACAAAGGGTTTCACATAAATCTCCTCTTGTAAGCTCTTGACAAGAGAGAGGGTTGATGGGAAAGAATGAGGATTTTTAGATTTACAGAGCACTTGGGAAGATGCGACATTGTCCAGTCTTTTCAAAGGTAGAATACTGTTCTTTCCTCCTTCATCATCTGCTGCCAAATGACCAAAAAGCAGTCATCATAGATCTTTCTAGCTGGTGTTGCACACCACCACTGTAAATGAGCAAGTAATATGTTCCAGGGTTTGCTTAAATCAGCCTGCTTTTTTGCGGGGATGCATAAACGAGTTCAGGCATTGTAGCAGGGTGGAATTAGAATTCAGGGCCTCGTGCCTCAGTTTACTTCTCTGGGCTCTAGTCCAATGTGTGATTTGGAACTCTGATTCTCAAGATTTCTCATTTGAAGAAATGTGGCGTGGCTGAGTACAGCTTGGTAAGCATCCATAGATAGGCTGCAGGAAGTCGTACAGGAAGGAAATTTGCTTCACTTATGCAACTCAGTGATTGCTAAGGCTCCTCCCCAAACTCTGTGCTTCTTTAGTTCTTTCTCCCAGCTTCTCATTTAGGAACAGTTTCAAGCATACAGAATAGTATGAAGAGTATTTTTTCACAGTCACCATTTTAAACACTTTATCCTTTCTTTACCTAGATAATGTTATCTGAAGTGTTGGTAGTGAATTACAAGCATCATGGCACTTTAGTCTTGAATAATTCAGCTACACTTTCTAAGAACACAGCTCTCTCAATCAACACAACATACATTATCAACTTCAGGAGAATTTACGTTGATTTTCTTTTGTCTAATTTTACACATATTCCAATTTCATGGGTTGACTTAACAACGTTTTCTCTCTAGCACCCCCACTTCCAGGACACAGCTGCTTATGTTTTCGTAATTCCTTGGTCTCCTTTAATCTGGAACATTACACAACTGTGTCCATTTGGGTTCTCCTGATCCAAAGTTCAATAGAAGATTGAAAGCACACAAAAATGTATTCGGGGCAACATTATGAAAACTCAAGCAGGAAGTATGTGAAGAGAGACAGAGATGCTATTGGTCTGTCACCTGGGAAGGGAGAGAAGGAACCTTAGTTCCCTGGGATGGGGTGGACGAAGTGTGGAGAGGATGCATCACAGCTGGGAGATGGTCTCAGCTAGGCTCCCTGGGAGTTCCAGAGCAAGGTTCCTACTGGAGGAACCCTCCTTAGGCAGGAGGGGCCCACTTGTCTCCCTCTTTGTTGAGTCCTTGGGGGAGTATTGTCTCTGCATAGCTGCTGTGACCAGCTTAAAGATGCAGTAGCCAAAGGCCATGGGCAGAGGTCATTGACATTGTTGAAGAATATAACATCCCTTCCACTTTTAATGAAGCACTCTCCATTCTAACCTAGTTCTTTTGAAACATTCTCCACAGTCTCCATCTTTTAAAGAAATTATTATTATAATCTTCTGAATATTGAGGTTCTCTCAAAATTTGTATGTTGGGGCCTACTGTTCCATGTGATGACATGAAGAGATGGGTGGGGCCTTTCTGAAAGTGATTAGGTTATGAGGGCTCCACCCTCATCAATGGGATCAGTGTCCTCATAAAGGAAGACAGGGAGGGTTGTCTTGCTGTGTGTAGACACGGAAGCCTCATCTATGAGGAACAGACCTTTGCCAAACATCAAATATGCTGCTGTGTTCTGATTTTGCACTCCCTAGCCTCCAGAACTATGGGAGATAAATTTGTGTTGCTTATAAATTGCCTACCCTAAGGAGTTTTTTGTTACTGCGATGTGAATGGATTGCGATATCGATTACTGTCTATTGGTGCCCCTCTTTTCTTCTATGTTTTAGAATGTATCAACTGGAAACTACAAACAAGTGGGTGTTGCTGGCAGAAACGATTAGTCGGTTAAGTTTTACTTCTGGTGATACTAGTATCTGAATCAATAGACTGGGTAAAGTGGGTTGTTTTGCCCAGGGTGAGTGGGACTTTTCCAGTCTGTTGAAGGCCTGAATTGGATAAAAGCCTAAGGAAAAGAGAATTCTCTCCTTCCTTCCCCCACCTCTCTTGGTATAGACATATGTTTACTGGTTTTGTTTCTCTAGAGAACTCAAATTCATACCCTCCTGCACCCACACAGAATAACATCCTAAATAGACATCATGGAGGAGATGCATATGCTTTGGGCTCTGTCTAAGTTCTTGGCCCCAAGACCCGTGAGCATAATATAGGGTTATCTTACACTTCTAAATGTTTCTGGTCATTTAAATGTAAGCAGGGTAATTTTTTTAATGCCGTTGACCAAATTTTATGCTCTATTCAATAATTCAAGGCTACATTGAGTGTTTGTTGTAAACAAAGTGCCCTGCTGAACTGGTAGAGTTTGCTTTAAAAGTCATATAAAAATAGAATTTTTGTTCATGAAAAGTCCACATTTCAGTTAAGATTATATTATTATAATCTTAATAAATTTCCTATGCTAGTTCAAGATATGCCTTAAATAAATCGAAATTAAAAAAAAATAGCCGACAGGTTGTGGTGCAGAAGGAGGTGGTAAACGAATGCTGCCAGAGAGATGGATTAGGAGAGAGGCCACCCTGGTGTATGTCACACAGCACCAAGGCACCAAGCACACAGCAAAGATGGCAAACTCCCCCTATTGTTGGAAAAATACACAGGTTCAAGACTGAAAAAAAGGGGGCGGGTAGCAGGTACTTGGAAAGGAGAGATGAGTACAAGAATATAAAAACAAACAAACAAACAAACAAACATGTTGGCTCTGCAATCCTGACAGGCTGTAATAACAGTAGCTCTCTCCTATCCCAGGACACACTCCTCCGAGCACCACTTCCCCAGGCATTTAGTCACATTCTGTTTCCTCCATTTTATGAATGAGACAGTTTACTGTTTCCTCCATTTTATGAATGAGACAGTTTAGACTGAGTGGTCTAAAACTCATTCTGGTTTTAGTGGAAGTTTCGTGTGTGTGTGTGTGTGTGTGTGTGTGTGTGTGTGTGTGTGTGTGTGTGTGTTTTGAATACAAAGGAAAAGAGAACCGAACACAAACCCCTAGATGTTTTGCTTGCTTTTTCTTATGATTTATTTAACAAGCTGATATTTAATTTTACAACAGCCCTGGAGGCTAACTGCTCTTATCCTAGTACCAGAAATGAGCGGAGGCTCAGAGACATCAGGTACCCCGCCTCAGATCAGAGCAAAGGTGAGCTAGGATCTGGAAACGAAAACCTTCAGAGGCCGCAGTGGTTTCAGCAATCTCCGACATTCCTGCGGGCAGCCTCTCTACCTCCTCCAGGTAGTTTCAAACAAACCTCCCTTTCATACTTCCACAGTAACATCTAGATGTTGCCCCCTAAGGCACTGATGACATAAATATGGGAATGACCGATAGGTTTAGCACATTCATTAAAAAAGTTAGTTGTTAACCTCAAAGAATTTTCCATTTCCAGCTGGTAGAATGTGAGAGGAAATTCCCCACTCCTTCCAAAGGGGCACCACTAATGGACCTCAGAGCTTAGCCACAAACCAGGACTGTGGCCTTGAACTAGCTACTTCAGCTTTCCTGGTCAAGCATCCCCCCTTGTAAAACGGGGCCATGCTGAGTGATATTTGAGGGCTCTTTCATGCTTTGTAGATTCTACATGCAGAATGCTTTGTGATTCTACAAACATTGAACCATGATATAAGACGGGCAATTTACTTTAAAAATACTTTGTGTCATTCAGACTTCTGTCTTCTTTACCTTAGCAAGTGCATTGGTTCCACATATGGAGCAAAGGGTCATGTCCAAGAAGAGGATGGTTTGATGAGGAGATGCTCTGAAGAACTTTGGGTACCAGGTCTGTGTAGTGATGGCACTTCCAGAATGGCTACCGGTAATCTATGGTTTCAAAGCTATTAATGTGAAGCTACTCTGCATACAGAGGTAAGCACATTTACTGTTTCTAATGTTGCCTTAGGTTCTCCTTTGCTAAGGAAATATTGTTTGGTTGATGCCTTTGTGTTATTCCTACTAGGTGATGAAAAATTAGTCTTAATGATTTACCTCATCAAATGGTGTAAAATTCTAATTGTATAAGACAAACCACACACACACACACACACACACACACACACACACACACACACAAGCAAAACCAAATCTGTTGTGACCTACACTTACACAGACCAACAGAAATTATGCTGTTAATTGCTCTCCTCCACTTTCTCCCAGTTTTAATAGCTACTGGTAATTGCCACTTCCCAGGGAATCGTGGGAATGTTAGGTAGATTGCCCTCCCTATCTATATTAAACCATTTGTAACAAGTGAATAAGAGGGACCTGGCAAGCAAATAAATTTATGGGCTTAATTTTGTTGCTTGGATTGAGTGCATGTGTTCCAAACTATTTTTAATTGCTGTGACCTTGCCTACTGCTGAAAGCTCAGGAATTTATGAATTGTTACGTAAGATCTACTGATAGATGAACTCTTATCTGCAGAATAAGTTGACTTTCCATTTATGCTTTCCATACTTGCTTGCATTTATATTTGGGGAAATACCAAGCAACTCAAAATACTGTGTTAACACAGAGCTTCACATAAGCCACACACTTGATAGGTGCTTCCCAAAGCGTACACGACTTTACTTAACTTTGTCTTCTACCTAATAAATTCACCCCTTCAGGGAGGAGAAAGAATGCTGAGTTTCCTTTAAAGTCTTGCTTCCACCACAGCTTCTGAATGGCAGTCCTTGACCCCAAATGAAAGTAAAATTAGCTGTAATCATAATTCAGAACAAACTTCTGAATAACATGGATACTAACTATTGCCTACCTAAAAAAGACAGACACAGACTTCTAGCCACTCCATTTCCAAATATCCTACAAGTATGTTTCTGGTTCTCTCTGACCATCATGGTTATTCTGAATCTTTATGATAACCAAGAGCTAGCTGAGAAAGCATTTGAAACTGTTCAAACTGTGCTTCACAAGATCTTAATTATTTGAAAAAGCCCAAATCTGTTGATAACCATATTTTCTGTCAAGGTGGTATAAGTCCTCTAGTAATATTTATTTAAAAAAATAGTTTTTAAGAATTCAGTAACTACATAGGCAAAAGGCCCAAACTAGACCCCAGCTACTGAAACAAGACTTAAAAAGACAAATTTGTTAACCACAGATGACAGGGTTCATGTAACATATCTTAAAACATTTTGGGGAATATAGCAGTCCTTAAGTAGTTACTGTCTTCAAGTGATGATATTTGCATGAGTTGCCTGGACTTAGAACTTATAGAATTCCTTCAAGGTACAGTGTCTTTCCAAATGTCCTTCAACTCATTATTATCATCACACTTTAGTTATTATGGTTGCTTTTAGCCATTTAAGTAGGAAAATGCTCATATAATTCAAAGTGAGGAGCCTTGTGCAGACCAGCATGTTAGTACAGGAAGCAGCATTTAAGCGAGACAACTGCTTCCAGCTCTGGCCACCAAATACGACCAGTGTTCTCCATCCAAGCCTCATATTGTAGCTACCTACTGGTTTGAAAAACTGCTATAGATCTCTAGGTCCTTTCCTAGAGGTTTCATCCAGGAATTTCAAGGTTCTATTATACCTGTTAAATTATATATAAAATACATTTACATATATATTTCTATTGTTCTAATCTTCTATAGTTAAAGAAAAAGGTCACAGTTGGTTCTGATGCACACTGATCCTGAAGTCTTAGGTATAGTTGAGTAACATTAAAAGTATCCATTTATTCTCTGTGAAATCATTTGTCAAATGTAGTACTTATATTGGACTTTGGAACAAGGTAGACTGGTAAGTTCCAGCACTCAGGGTAGAAACTTGGGGGGGGGGGTGGAAATTGCTTACTTTCACTGAGTCTCGGATTTTCAATAAACCTTGGAGGCCATAGTTTCCTAACTGAATGCTGTGACTATGACATCTGGTCATTTGTGTGCCATGTTTTCCATGGCACCTTACTTAGTCAATACATAATATAGCATAGCTGTGATAACTTCTGCCTCAGAAGCCAAATACAAGAGACTACTTACCTATGTCAGGAGAACCTAAAAATTGCAAAGCCTGGTTATTATACAAAAGCTTTTGGAAACCAACGATGAGCTACTTTGGGAACAGAGGGACATGGAAAAATAGAATGAGTCTTCTTCAGCATAAAGGGGAATGTCTGAGAAGGAGGTTTCTCTGAAAACAAGATATAATAATGAATACTGGTTAAGGACCAGCTTCTACCAGAAAGGTCATTGCTACTCTCAGCTCTCACCCTGGTGGAAGAGTGGGTTTTCTTGGTAATTCAGGTTTCTGTTACTGTAACAAATGCTTTAGGAATCAACTTAGGAAGAAGAAAGGTTTTTCTCAGGCTCAGAGTTTTGAAGGTTTAGTCCATTATCAATGACCCCCATTGCCTTTGAGTCTGTAGTGAGGTAGGACATCACAGCATAATGTAAGAGCTCATTTTATAGTTGGGGGGTGAATAAGAAGAAACAGGAAGAAGTTGAAATTCTACAGTTCCCTTCATACCCCAGTTACCTGGAGGCCTCCAACAAGCCTGCTTCTGGAAGTTTTCACCATATCCTAATCGGGTAAAAATAGACCCGCCTCCCTCCTTCCTCTCTCGTCGGAACGTGTATATGTTTTACAATATTTTTGTTTTGTTATTTACCTATGTATATGTGTCTGAGTGTGTGTGTGTGTGTGCACATGTGTTTTTATGCCATGCGGAGTCCAGAAGAGTGTGACTGATCTGGAGCTGGAGCCGCAGGTGGTTATGAGTAGCCTGGCTTGTGTTTGGGAGCCCAAGCATTGTTTTGTGGAAGAGCAACAATCACTCCTAACCACTGATTCTTCTCTCTGTCCCTTGCACCTGCTTCTTACCTGGACTCCTCCTCTTATATTACTTAAGTCCACTGTCCTTTTGTCTCTGTCCACTAACCCAGGCTCAGTGAAGATTTCCTTCCATCCCTTGAATTTAAGTTCTCACATTTAATAGTTAAAGCATATCCATTATATTACTTTGTGAATGTTAGTTCTGCCTTCCCAAATTATTTTCAAATTTTCAGAGGCAAAACTGTTTCTTAACCCACATTTGTGTCTTTTCCCTTGGCAGGCCCCACAAAGACTCGGGTATAAAGGATGGCCTCATAAGAGCAGACTGAGTGCCAAGAAGCACCATCTATGTGTGAAAGAGGCAGCCAGAGAGGCATCTTTAATGCCTAGAATGTTAGCAACTTAAGTTCAGTTTTTACCAGCTCGCCTTTGCTTTCCAACAGAGGCACACAAGACACACAAATTATTTTTATCCCTCCATGGACTATCTTTGTTGACCCACTTGGATTTCCTTTTTCTTCCTCTAAACAGTGGCTTGCAAAATTGTTTACATGTTAGAATGATCTGGCACCGGGAGATGATTCAGTGGGTAAGAGCACTTGCTTCCCAAACATGAAGACTGAGTTCAAATTCCCAGCATCTATGTAAATGTCAGGTATGTCACAGGACCTGAGTTCAAACTCCCATCACCAACATAGAGGATCAGTGTGACCACATGTGCCTGTAGTCCCAGCAGTGTTTGTGTGTGTGTGTGTGTGTGTGTGTGTGTGTGTGTGTGTGTGTGTGTGTGTGTGTGTGTGACAGATGGAGCCAAGAACATACTGACCAGCGACTCCAGTTAAAAAATCATGAAGTCCAGGTTCAGTAAAAGATGTCCTTCTCAAGGGAGTTAGTTGGAGAATTACAGAGTAAGATACTCAGTATCCTCTTCTGGCCTCTTCATGCACATACATAGGCATGCACACTTGCACATACATATATATATACTATGCACAATACACACACAGATACAAAAATGCAGGCAAGCATGTGTACACATGTGCATACACACACACACACACACACACACACACACACACACAGAGAGAGAGAGAGAGAGAGAGAGAGAGAGAGAGAGAGAGACCCCAGACTAAAAGTAGGTAACTCAATATCCAGGTCTGGAGTTTTTTAGAGGTCTATCCCAATCCATGGCCTCCCTTCTGATTCAACTGCTTCTTTCCCAGTGACTGAAGGCACACTCTGCAGTGGGACTGGAAGCTGGAGCTTAAGAATGACCATGTACAAGAAATGAGCCTCCTTGTCGCAGCAGGTTATGCACGGTCACTGTTTCTCTTGATTGCCCATACTCCCAGTTGGCATACGTCATTTAAATCCCAAATGGAATGTCATTGCTCTGACAGCTCTAGGACTTCAATATTTGAAACATTAGTTACACTTTCTTACATGCTCTACTATTTTCTTCACAGCTCCCACAATACACAGAAATCCGGGTGTCTATGTGCTCAATACACTTCCTTTGTCTCCTCATACCTCTAGGTTTCGAGTTCAGTGACAGAACAGACCATACCCCATCTGCTTTTCTCATTGCTGTAAAGTTGACACCCATCACAGGGCATGTCTTAGGATCTTAGAAAATCCTTAGTGAAGGAATGGAAACCTGGAGAGTATTTATTGGAGTTGGGGAGTGGCAGAATCCCGTGACTCCCTGGAGAACATTCTGTCAACAGTGATGTAGAGTGAAGGGATTCCCCCAGCCATGCAAGGCAGGCAGTGATGCTCGTATATGGTACACTCATTAGGATCACTTGGATATTTTATTGAAGGAACAAATGTCCATGTCTCAGGTCTAGGATGCTTGGCATTTGTAGTATGATGGCAGAAACAGGAGTAAACTGGCCAGTTGACTCTGATGCCCTCAGCAATGCCATGTGCTCACAAACTATTGCTTTAGATAATCCTTGACATCACTTTCGGAAGGCCTGTCCCATGTAGAGCCAGGAGCCTTTGTGCTCTGTGCTAAGGTGAGGTTAAAAGTTCCCTCTAGAGAAGAGATGGGTTATTTTTAAACAACATCTCTTCAAATTAAGGCTCCCCCAGAACTATCTACCCCTTTTTATTAATGGGGCTAGTGGAGTCTTAATCAAATATAAACCCTGTGAGCTACAATAACAATCACCCTGGCAAGATATGGGCACTGTTGTAATAGAGGCGCAAATGTTATAAAGGTAGCTAACTACCTTAGGATTTGATTTAAAGCCCACTCCACAAGATGGAACCCACACCTGCTGTTTCTGCACCAAGAAACTGTAGCTAGACAGGTCATAGGCCCTAGAAGAGAATCTACTATTGTTATTCTGCTAAATTAAACCAACTTCCAAATGACTTATCAGTACGCCAATAGGTTAATGCATCTCTTAATCCTCATCAGAGAAGATTCTCTTTACAATAAATGATGATAAAGAGGGACCCTCTAATTTCAAGGTGCAGAGAATCAGAGACTATGGAGTGCACAGTCCAAAATGGGATATCTATATCACACTCCCACTCTAAGGGCTCAGGGACCATTGCCGAAGAGGGTGTAGAAAGATTGTAAGAGCCAGAGGCAGTTTATGACTACAATAAAACAATGGTTTTTGTACAGAGCAGAGCAGTTGCCCATACAAACTCACAGTGGTTATGACATCCTGCACAAGACCCGTGTAAGGAGGGTGGACATGGAATCCCCTTCCTGGCTGAGGAGCTAGTGGTAATTGATTGCACTGGAGAGGGAGAGTCGGTTTTCTTCAGGGGTGTGGTGGCCCCTAGTAGACTTCCCATGCTCCAGTGGATAGCCACAAAACCAAGAATACATGGACAGCACAAACTGGACTGTGTGGGTTTCTAAAAAAACAAGGGAAAATGGCATTAAACATAACTGAAGAGTTGGCCTCTGGCTTTAGCAATGTGAACACCATTGGTGTAGAACAGTTTTGACACAAGGAGAGGCAATCCTTGACACAGGGGGCTTTAGAGAGAACAGATTTTGGAGACATGAACGTGCATAACTCTTTGGAGGAGCTGCTGTAAGGAAAAGGGTAGCCAGTAATCTGTAATCTGTGCACTCGAGAGGCTGAAGACAAGAAGATCAGAGGTTTAAGCCAACCTGGGCTACATGGAGAATTCCAGCCAGTCTAGGCTACAAACTAAGACCTGGTCTCAAGATAGTAACATAAGAAAGTAAGTAAATAAGTAAATAAATAGAACTTGACGCTGGAGGGCAACAAGTGTGAAATATCAGCTCGTGTGTGTGTGTGTGTGTGTGTGTGTGTGTGTGTGTGTGTGTGTGTATGTGTGCTGATGGAGTGATCAAAGGGAAAAATGACTGAAGAGAGTGAACAGAGCAATGCTCTTGAATGTTTAAAAGGACCTGGGGTTTAGTGAACACTTGTAGAATTTAGACAAGACAGGAACACAGAAAGTTCATTCCTGGTAACAGGATAGAAGGCATCCTATATGAGCCCAGATGTTGGTGGGCAGGAGGAGGTTGAGACAGAGGTGGGAGTTTGTGGAAGTTCTCTTCTGATTTTTTTTCCTCAGGGAAATAGCAATCAAGGTCAAATGCTTAGAGTGAAGATGGGGGCAGAAGTGTTGGGAGATTTACGATAAAGGAGGAAATACAGAATTGTTATCTGGGAGAATAGAATAGTAAGTGGCCTAGGGAAATGTACTCAGACTGTTGGCCAGTATGAAGAGCATGCTCCAAATAGGCTCTCTCAGTTTCATGAATTTGAAGGAGACCAATAAGCACAGATGAGTATTTTCTTTCTCTATTTAAATGGATGCATTCAGCCCAAGAGTAAGATTTTTTCAAATAAGGATAAGAACAATTAGTTTTATGCTTACATGTAGCAACCAGCTACTAAATTAATTAAGAAATGACAGATTTGTGTAAAGTCTTCTTCATTTAGCATTGCTGGAGAGTGACAGAGGGAACCTCTGGTTAATTGAATATTTTAGGTGACTGAGGCCCTTACATTACAAAACTACTTGAAAAATAGAATTAGAAGATTTTTTAAAAAGCTGAACAAGCAACCCTGAATAGCACATGAAAACACTTGGTTAATAATGTCCAAATATTCAGTGGCATACATTATTATGAAAAATAATAATCATGGTATATCATGGGAAAATACAACTATTTGAGTTTGTGGTAGCTTAGGATCTAGATGCATTACACCAAGAACTTTCTAGGAGGGGCTGGGCCATACCTCAGCCTGTAAATGCTTGCTGTTTAAACACGAGGAATGGAGTTTGGCATCCAATACATACATTAAAAAAAAAAAAAAGCAAGTTGGTAGTGTCTACTTATAATCCCAATGTCCCAGTGCTGGAGAGGCAGAAACAGGCAGATTTCTGGAGCTCACTGGCTGTCTAGCCTGGACTAATTGGTAAGCCTCTGATTCTAGAGAGAGAACAACAACAGATGCCCCCTCCAACCCACCCACAAGGTGAACAGTGCCTGAGAAATGATAGCCGAGGTTGACCCTTGGCCTCCCCCCACACAGGCACCAGTGCACACACAAACACACATATGCACACTCCCTCCAACAAACACATGAATTTTCCAAAGGATATAAAAGTGACAAAGGAAGTTGCTAAATGTAATAATATCTTCAGAGAGATCCATCCATCACATCTTAGCTGTACCTGTGACAGCATTAGAGTAACATGTTTTTCCTTCTCTGTTGTCTTTATCTGGCACACTGAAGCCATCAACAATGAGAAGACACTTAACTTCTGTCTGGGGGATGTTTCTGCCAATGGCAATGTCAACAAAACCATGAGCAACAGTGTTCAAGTTTAACATCTGTCTCCTAGCCACTTGTGTTTTCTCCTACTTCAAATTCTTTTAATGCTTGTGAATCTGCCCTGCATTATTTACTTATTTTTAAGGGAACAGATTATATGAGCAATATATCTTTATTGAATATAATTTGGAAAACATGGAAAAGCAGAACAAAGAAAATTCAAGCCATTATCTCACCAGAGATAAACACAGTTAATAAATATTTTGATGAATTTCAATCTAATATATCACTTCCTACTTAGTTTTAGAAAATTTGTGTCAATTGGTATATCATTTATACCCTTTTAACTGAACATTTTTTATGAGAGTCTCCCATTACAAGACATTCAAAAACATAACATATAGTAGTCTATCATATGAACATTATTGGTTATTTAAGAACTCTTTATTGCTGTACATTTAAGATGGCTTTAAATTTTAAAGACCACAATGCCGAGTATCCTTGAACACAAATCTATCTTTTTTTTTTTTTTTGTAGTACTGTCCATTTTCTTAAGCCACCTTCCTAGAGACGGAATGAGAGCAAAAGAGTTGTTAAGGTGATGTGTTTTGTGGCTTCCTTGTTCTCTTCAGTTTCTCACCCCACTTTGATTTCAGCCCATCTGACAAAGCTCAGTGCCTTGGGCAGCTGATGGCTTCACCTCCATCATTCCCCTTTTGTTTTCTGATGGTTTCCACAGAACACTCCAGCTGTCAGCCTCCGCTGATCCTTTGTGTAGGTGACTGTGCACTGGCGGGAAGAGGAAGCATTGTAGTGTTGTCTGCCTTGTCTTGAGGGTAAACTCCTTTTCGTAAATATTTTCCCTGCTGATTTGTTGTTGTTTTGGTTTGCTGTTCTTCAGGATGCCCAGCAAACAACTGCTCTCCCTTGTCGAACCAGGCAGAATCCAAGCACGTACATAACCCTGTGTGCAAATGCATCCTCACCCTCCAGTCCTCAGCCCCGCAGACTGCATGTTCTGGAAGATGGCTGCTCTTAGTGGATCACCTGTGTACAAATGCATCCTCACCCTCCAGTCCTCAGCCCCGCAGACTGCATGTTCTGGAAGATGGCTGCTCTTAGTGGATCACCTGTGTACAAATGCATCCTCACCCTCCAGTCCTCAGCCCCGCAGACTGAATGTTCTGGAAGATGGCTGCTCTTAGTGGATCACCTGTGTACAAATGCATACTCACCCTCCAGTCCTCAGCCCCGCAGACTGAATGTTCTGGAAGATGGCTGCTCTTAGTGGATCACCTGTGTACAAATGCATACTCACCCTCCAGTCCTCAGCCCCGCAGACTGAATGTTCTGGAAGATGGCTGCTCTTAGAGGATCACCTGTGTACATACTGGTTTATCTTTGTAAACAATGCACAAGGTTGCTGTCCTAAGCTTTTCTATTCTTCCTTTCAGTAGCCTGACCCCAAATTCCTCTTTAAAAATAGGGGTAACCTAAGGATATTTCCCTTCATTTTAATTCTTCCACTTTGCCTTCTCCTCTCTGTCAGGCAGATGCATTGAACATCTTTCCAGGTAAGATTCACATTATGATGGATGAGCATGGTGTTTCTTTATCCTTACCCCATGTAGACTTTATCACTCCCTCTTCTCACCTACATGCCTGCTTCAGTAGATGTCAGACCACAACCTGAGCCAATGACAGAGCTGTCTCTCTTGTGATGATGCAGCTTAATCTCTGACTCCAAGACCCATTCTGCATATGTGGTCAGAAACAAACAATTGAAATGCTTTTTAGAGTTTGCTTTTTCTCTTGATGGGTCATGTGCAGAGGGAAGGCTTGATGAATCTGAGGAACAGTCACAATTGCCCACTTGGTCATGGGTCATGCGGGCTTGCTACTGTTTAACACTCCCATAACATAGAGGAGACTTTGCTGAACCCATTGGGGTTCTGTGTTACATAGATGCTTCTTTCTCTCTCTCTCTCTCTGTCTCTCTCTCTGTCTCTCTCTCTGTCTTACTCTCCCTCCCTTCTTCCTTCCCTCCCCACCTCTGTATGTAGGCCTGCCTCCCTTTCTCCCCTCCCCCAATTCTGTGCTTCCACCAATGTCTTTATTTTTCTTCAGGAGATCAATTAACTAAATTCTTCCTCTAGTTTCTTCCAAGGGCTTAAGAATCTAGGCAAAACAAATAACATAGCGCCCAAAAGACTTTTGACTAAGGACAGAGTTGATGGAATGCTTTTAATATCAGAAGGAAAACCACAGAATTCTATCTCAAATAGTATTCCCATCACAGTAAACATAATGGAAGTAAGAAGCGAGAAACAGTCGCTGGCTCTCCCATGCTTCTGAGTCGCTTCACCAATCCTGTGAAGCAGCGTTCTGTGTCCACTGCCTTCCTGCTGCTTTGCTTACCCCCTGACCATGCCATCTGGCATCTGCCTACTTCTGCCCTTCTCTTGAAGAACTCTTCCCTAAGCACAAGTCAAACAGTTTTCATCTCTTCCACCATCCCCCTAACTTCCCTTTTGGTCTTTTCGATCTTCCTCTTTTTCTCCTGCCATTGAACTAGCCTCTGGGAGAATGAATTCAGTTTTTGTCATTTTAAAGGGATTTTGGAGCACACAAGACATGTGGATAAGTAAATAAAGAAAGCTTCATAAGAAACTGTTGCTTCTGGCTTTAATGCTCCCAAAGCCCTGATTCTAGGTGATGTTCATGTTTCCAATTCCTCCTCCCACCTTCAATTCTTTCTTTCCCTCACAGGCTTTTGAATTTCCTATTCACTGAGCTCCTACTCTGACTTGCTCTGGGTTTCTTTTCCCTAAGCTTCCTCCCCTAGAGAAGTCCTACATGTCCATATAGAGGTAAGGGTTAAATGCTGCATGCCTGAGGCCAGTATCCAGAATTATCTACTGAATGACATTTATTATCACCTACTGAGTAGATTGGATTAGACATCCTCTGCTACCCGTTCCTCTGTTAATGACCTTGTATTTTCATTAAGGCTTAAGACCCCCTCCACCATTTCTCCTGACTCAGCCTCCATTTCTTCCTTTCCAGGCTACCTCTCATCCAGCCTCCCCTTCAGGACACCTATCACATTGGCTCTAAGCCCTTACATGACTAAGAACTTTCTTTATGCCTAGAACATAGACATATGTTCTGGTCCCCAACTTCTTAGACTAAAGTTCATGACCCCAATTGGCTCTCATAACTAAATATGGAAGTTTCAAAAAAGAAAAAGAGAAATGGTGACAGTAATAGTTTTATGAATGTACAATAATCAAATTTTAATTCAGAATCAGATGTGCAGGTTGGCACGTTTTCCCCAGCATGTTGCCATGTTGCATAGCACAGCTTCACAGTAGCATTGGTCCTGAACATGGAGTGTGTCTGCTGAGCATGACATTGCAGCATACACAGTGAATGCTACCTCAAACACCTGGGGTATCTGCCCAGGAGTAGTATACCTGGATCATATGGCAGTTCTATTTTTAGTTTTTCAGGAACCTCCGCACTGATTTCCACAGTGGCTGCACCAGTTTACATTCACACCAAATAGTGTATAGAAGTTCCCCTTTCTCCATGTACTTGCTAGCATTTGTTTTCTTAATTATAGCTATCCTGGCTAGAGATGAAATCTCAAAGTAGTTTTAATTTGCATTTCCCTGATGGCTCAGAATGTTGAATATTAACATATATATGAATATATTTGGCACATATATATGTATGTGTGTGTGTATCTGTGTGTGTAATTTGTGTTTCTTGTTTTGATAACTTTCTGTTCAGTCCCACAGACCATTTTAAAGTCAAATTTCCATTTTCTTGATGTTTTCTTTTTAAAGTTCTTTGTGCAACACCAATCCTCTGTTAGACATGCAGCTGGCAAATATTTTCTCCCTTTTTTGTAGGCTGTCTCCTCAGCTCATTAGCATTTTCCTTTACAGTACAGAAGATTTGGATTTGATGAGGTCCCATTTGTTTTTGTTGGCCTTATTTCCTGAAGGACTGAAGTCATGTTCAGAAAACCCTTACTTGTGTACTTAAAAGTGCACTGCCTTATCTTCTAGTAGTTTCAGGTCTACCACTGAGGTCTTTGATAATTTGGAGTTGATTTTTATGCAGAGTGAAAGATAAAGACCAAGTTTCGTTCATCTACATGTGCATATCCAGTTTCCACATTAATATTAGTTAGAAAAACTGTCTTTTTTCTGATATTGTAATATTGTTCAAAATCATGTGGCTGTGGTTGTCTGGATTTGTATCTGGGTCCTCTGTTCTACTCCATTGATTCTTGTGTCAGTACCATACTGTTTTTATTTATGGCTCTTTTGTTCAGCTTGAAGTTGAGTATGATGAGACTTTCAGCAGTATTCTTATTGTTCAGGATTGTTTTGGCTGTCTGTGGTCTTTTATACCTTTGGCACTTTGATTGGGATTTCATTGGCTCTATAGATTACTGTAGGTAGGATGGTCATTTTCTCAATATTAATCCCATGAATCCATGTGGATGAGAAGCCTTTCCATCATCTAGTGACTTCCTTAATTTTTCTCTTTAGTGGTTTAAAGTTAAAACTATAGAATTATTTCACTTCCTTGGTTAGGTTTATTCCAATGTATCCATTTTTTTCTTGAGGCTATTGTGAGTTGTATTATAACCCTGATCTCTTTTTTATTATGTTTGTCATTGGTATAGAAGAAAGTTGTTACTGATTTTTATATGGTAATTTTACCACTTTGCTAAAAGTGTTTCCCAGCTCTAGGAATTTTTTGGTGATTGTTAGGCTGTCTCATGTGTAGAAACATGTCAACTGCAAATAGTGATGCTTTGACTTCTTTTCATATTTGTATCTTCTTCAAGCAGTATATTGAATAGGAATGGGATAAGTGGGTGCCCTTTTTTGTTCTTAATCTTAGTGGGAACTCTTTGAGATTTTGTCAATTGGCATGATGGTGGCTATCAATTTGTCACAAAGCTGGGACCCTGGAGCACAGTGGAGCTGCAGGCAGTGCAATAGGTTGGAGAGTGTCCTTTTCAGGTGCCTCAGTTAGTCTAAACTTTTTCCAGGCAGCTCAGCTGGCTTCTGCTTCTTCCAGACAGTTCATCTGGTCTCAGAGTCTTCTGTGTAGTTTGGCTTGGCTGAGAGTCTTCTTTTCAGATCAGCTTTCTTCCATCTGAGGGTAACTCTCAGCTTTTATTGCTTACAGGAAGAGGTCTAGTGAATCTGGTCAGTTTTAGGAACTTCCTGAAGCGATTTTGAGTCATTTAGCTTCCTTCTTAAGAAACTTCCCTGCAGAATAGAATAGTTCAATCTCTGAGGAAACTGTTACACAGTGAGCCACCAGTGTGGCTGTTGCAAACTGAATCTTCTACCAACCCTTCACTTTATTCTTTTATTTAAAAATCTTTGTTACATCCGTTCAATGACAACTTCATGCATACAATACACATACATAATACATACATATATATCATTCTGATTACTGTAGCCCTCACCCTCTCTTATCTCCCTCCACCCTTTTACTTCCCCTTCCTAAAGTTCCTTTCCCATATTCATATCTTTTCTTTGTTTTGTGATGTGAGGCCTGCATGTTATTGTTTTGAGGCAGGGTCTCACAATCAAACCCAGAGCTTGCTGATACTAGTCTCACTAGCCAGCTTGCTTGCTCTGTGGATCCCCTGTCTCCTCTTTCCAAGCCTAGAATTACAGGCAGGCCACCATGCCCACCTGTCATTTACATGGATTCTGAGGATTTGACCTCCTGTCTTCTTGCGAGCAAGGACAGCAAACTCTGTGCCTATTGAGTCATCTCCCCGACCCTACCATTAGTTTTTTGAGGAAATGTCATAGAGTTCCCGTAAAGACGGTACTAAATCCCACTACCACTAGTAGTGACTAAGCACTTCTTTTTCCCTTATTCTCTCCCCAGCACTTGTACCTTTAGTCTATTGATAAGCACCGGCGGCCATTTATGTTTCCTTTTGAGCAGTGTTCTTCGGGTCCTTTGTCAGTTTTAAAGATCGGGTTATTTGCTTTCTCAAGTTGTTTGAATTCCTCATACATGTGAAATATTAATCTCCTATCAAATGTAATATTTGCAAGTATTTTCTCCAGTCCTGTGAATTGTCTCATCACTTTTTTATTGTTTCCTTTGATATGCAGACGCTTTTTAGTTTGATGCAATCCCATTTGTCCGTTTTAGCTTTTCTTGCTTCTACTTTTGATGCCCGTAATATGTAATTTTTTGTTATTATTTAATTCAAGGTGTTTTCTAATTCACTAGTGAAATCTTTCTTAGAAATACATTGCTTACCTTACAATTGCTTGGGGATAGCCTAGTTACTTTTCTGTCATTGATTTGGTTAATTTCCGTGTGATTAAAGACTTTATTCAGTGTGATTTTAACTTTTGAAATTTGTTGACACCTTCTTTGAGACCTAGCATATGACTGGCTTAACAGATGTTCCTTGTGCATTATAAAAAGTGTGCACTCCTAAATTGTTGGAGATAATGTTATGTATGTACTAAGCACGTCAAAATTTAAATCATTTGACTATTTATGAAACATATCCAATTAGATATGGGTAATTTTGTGTATATTACATGTTACCATTAACTATAACTATTTAATAAATGTAAAACCTATGTTTTAAAATTCACTTTTAGTTTTCTCCTCAGTATACAGAGTAAATACCACCCTGGCATTGTTCCTGTTGTATAGTAGTATCATTTTATGTGGTTGTCAGATGAGTACACTTCTCTACTTTTGTTTCAGTTTCTGGTCATGAAGGTAAATCTGGGGAAAATACCCCTGTAATCATATATTCCCTGTGCTGTTTCAGACAAAGGAACATTAAAAATTCCAGTATGTGTCTCTTGTCAGTTATAGGAGTTATCTGAAAGTTTTCTTAGTAGGAAGATATGAAAAGAAAGAAGAGCCCAGGCTGTAGTGGTGCATACCTTTAATACCAGCACTAGGGAGGCAAAGGCAGGCAGATCTCTGTAAGTTGGAGTCTAGCATGGACTACAGAGTGAGTCCTAGGACAGCAAGGGCTACACAGAAAAACCCTGTCTCGAAACAAGCAAGCAAACACACAAAAAGAGAAACAAGAAACAAAATCTAAAACATGTCCCTCTAACCCAATGACAAGCTATGTCTAAACAGAACTGGCTCACTAAAGACATTACTATTCACTTCAGTTTGAAAGTCTGTTCATACTATTCTTATCCATCCATCCATTTAGTCATTTATTAATTTAGCATATAGTGAAGATTATTAAGTAGCAGATGCAAAAATGCCTATAATGAATTGTCTCCTGGAGCAGCAGTGGGAAGTCTTGTAAGGAAGAAGGGAAACACAAGGAAAAGCTCATACTCTAATGACTACGAGGATGGCAGTATATGCAGGCATCCTCGGAAGGCATCCATCTGAAGGCATAACAGAAAATCAAGTCTCCTTCTGCAATATCATCTTTTTGGTCTATCTTCAGATGACAGAAATTTCCTAGATGAATGGACATTTAAGTTGAGGCCTTTGAAGTGATTTGGCATTAGACAGGTGTACCAAAGACACTTTTGAATAGAGAAAGAGGCATTTCTAACCATTTCAAACAGGAAAAGATTAGCTATCAAGAATTACATGTCTATGCAATTCTTGGCAAGGCCAGAATGAGCTGGAGCATAGTCATCCAGAATGAGTCAGAGAATGCCACCTATTATGGGAGCTACTCTCTTGCCATTGCAGGAGGTAAGAATCAAGGGTTCACTAGACCCATTAATCTAAAAATATAGTTCAGAGATTGGGGAGCGGGGGTCAGGAAGCTGGTACCATAAAGTTCCTGCTGTTTCTGGAACTATGCCACTCAACCTCCACAGAGCTGGCAACTGTGAGCTGGGAAGCAGGAACAGCCTCATCTGTACAATAGTCTTTGCTTGTAGGAAGAAAGTTGTTGGGAGATAATGTCTTCCACACTTCCACTTTCTGCTCTTGGAGTGATTGCACCTGGCTGATGGAGCATATTTCACATCCAAAACATAGCTGTCAGGGTCTGGGGCATGTAGTTTTTGGTTTTGCAGGCTTTTCTGTGAACACAGAATATACATGAGGAGGAGATGGTAGTGGATACCAGATGTAGATAAATCTCCAAGCATACCGGGAGAAGGTGAAATGGGAGTATATGAGTCTGAAAGAGGGGATAGTTTAAGGAAGAGAGACAAAACCTTGTAGAGATTTGAGGGCAGTTTCTAGGATGGCTGGTGTAGGGAAGCAACAGCTGCTGAACCAAGAGAGAAGTACATGGAGATGACTGATATGCACTGGGGAAGGGATCAGGGAGAAGGGATAGTAGACTTATAGACACACTGGCTAAGGGGCTATCGCATTAAGGTATGTGTTATCAGTGGTTGAACTAAGACAGCAGTGGTAGACATCCCGAGAGCCAGGGAAAACATCATGTTTGCTTTTAAGACATACCGTTCTTTTTCCATGGTGAGTCTTCTCTCTGGACCATCCCTTTCTTCTAGGTCTTTGTTTAAACCCAAGGCTCGTAGGATGCGTTATTTGAGTTCAGGTCAATTCTCCACATCCTGGGTGTCTGCAGCACTTGTGGGCAGTGTTACTTCAATCTTCATTTAGTTTTTCATGGTCAGTGTGTTCAGGTAGAAAGGAAACTTGAACCGCATGGATTATGTGTCCTGCTTCCTTGATGTAACATTTTCTGAGGTCCACAGAGTTAAAATGTATTTCCTAAAGGTTCCAGATCAACATGCAAAGTTGCCAAGGTTGACTGTCTCAGGACAAATTACATGAGTCGTAAACAACTCTTACATGGAAGGTTCTTAAAAAATGGGACGGACGAAGCACTTTTGTTTTTCTAACTGGGTCTTGTTTAGATGATCTTCTGGCATGGAATTGTGGTTCCCTTCCCTTAGCCTTCAAGTGCAAGGATTCCAGGCATATGCTGCTATGTCTGGCTTGGGATGAAGGTTTTAAAGAGGATTTCTCTGGAGCTGTGCTATAGGAGTCTGTCTCACCCTAAGGGGGAACAATGAGAAGCTCATACCTGATCTCAAGTCCAGAGAAGGTGCTCCCAGGGAGCACTCACTGCATTTGTAATGGAATCAGGCTACAGTGCAGACCCCAGGTGGCTCCTGTTAGAGAAATCCAGTAGGCACAAGACAGGCTGGTTTGCTTAAGGGTGAACTGGAGGAGTATGCGTGATTCACATCGAGGGATCTCAGATGAGGTGTCCTGGGCAGTGTAGCCCTTTCTAAGAATTTATAGAGGAGCTCCTAAGAGTCAAGGTTGTAAGAGAGTATTGGACTGTTTTTATGACAGTACTTGTTATGTGAGAATTGACTGTCTCATCCCAGGTCTCATCTGTCCTCCCAACACCCCTTGACTTTGGAGAAAGGACCAGAATCAGTTTAGCAAAAGGGAGGAAGGAAAGTTCGAGGAAGAAAAGGAATCATTCTTCCCTTTACTACATTGCGGTCTTCCTCCTATTAAGTGAAACTCAATGTGCCTGAGGACGCTGCCTCTGCACATGCTGGCTTCCCTGCATAATGGGCCGCCACCTAAGTCTGCACCTACACTAAATGAAAGCCTAATCTAGGCTCATGTTTTGTAAGAAGTGACTGAGCCTCAGCCAATTGCAGCAGCTGAGCCCCAGTTAACCAGAGGCAACCAACTGTTCCAACTATGCTCAAATAAGGTGAGCTGGGATCCTCTGCACTTCATTTCTGTATTCTGTGTTTCATTTCCATTTTCTTTCCATAGATACTGTCTGACTGTGATAAACCAGAGCTCTTTGGGCTGGTTCTGGGTCATAAAGAGTGTCTGATTCTAGCATGGTGAATAAAAGCCACTTAAAATCACTGTAACTTTGCCTTTACCATGACCTCTCTCAGATCTTGGAGGGGAAAGGAGATGGTTTAATTTCAAATCATGAGTAAAGTTTTGGTTATTGCATATAATTGGGTCATCTTAATTTTGAATTTGAGTATTTTGGTAGTTTGATAGTTTGGTTTTTTATTATTATTACCTGTATGATTAGGAGACTCATGGGACTTTTGAGTTTTCATCCCACTCAGTGAAGGAAGTGCTTTATTAATTAGCTTTTGTTAGAGGAGTGGGAAGCAAGTACAGATAGCTTGGTGCTCAGACCCTATCAATTCTGTTAAGTGATGTGCCGCCTGGACTTCACTACCAGAATGCTAGCTGGTACACTTCCAGGCCGAATAGGTAAAGACAACATGAGGTATTATGAAAAACTTTCTGTCACATCCTAGCTCATTTCACTGTAAACTATGGCAGATAATATATGTGCCTTTTTCTTTCATACATTTTGGTGGGAGTTTAAATAGGACAGTATGCTTGAAATGTTTCCCAAAGCCCAACAGGTACTCAATATAGATGAAATGCTTCATGATTGATGTACCTTGATCAGGCAATGCTTTGAAAGCTTCCAACATCATTCTTATATATGAACTGAGTCATTCTGAACCCACAACCAGATAAGACTAACAATAGCTAAATAAATAGATAGATAAATAAATAAATAAATAAATAAATAAATAAATATTAAGCACCAATCTAGGAGAATGCTCTCCAGAATTCCCTAAGGGTCCATTCCTTGTGCTGGTCGGTACAATCCATTCTGCCTACGTGTTCTGAAAGTTTAAGCTCCACTTACAAAAGCTGTTAAGGACTCATTAATAGAAGTTTTTTCTTTCCACCATTTTTTCATCACCTTCTTCAACATAAGTGTTGAATTACTGTCCAGCAGTGGCCTGGAAACTGAAGGGAATCCGAAGGAGGTAGTAAATTACTCAGAAACTTTTTTACAGAGAGAGAGAATGTGGATGGGAAAGGCTGATTGAGGAAAACGCTCCATTTGTCTCATTAAAGGGCTAGCAGGGTAGAAGAGTGTGAGGAACTGGTAGAAACCAGCTCACGGATGACGTCATCAGTGATTTAGGCATGGCATCTCCCTGGCCAAGCCTGTAACTAAAAATGCTTCTAGCAGTCCTTGTGTGAGGCCGTGCTCTGATGTGCTGTCTAGAAGACCAGGACAGAAAGAAACATTTGTGAAGGAAAGTGCATCACAGAGCGAAGGGATGCGGAAACTCCCATGGGAGACCATTGGTCCTCTCTGTTTCCCCAGAGTGTCTCATGTTCCGATTTTACGCTCCTGAACTGTGATACTGGTTTCAACTGGTTCCAACCATTTGTGACACCATGATGTAGTCTTCAGCTTTTTCTTCCTGTGACAGATTGGATCTAAAAACACCTAAAAAGCCCTTCTTTTTACCTCACAGGTGTGTATGTTCCACAATGAACTCGGCGTTCACAGACAAGTAAGCAGAGTGGCACAGACACTCTGTGAAGGAATAAATGGAGACTGGGAAACAAGTCAGAGGAAGCCAGGAGCAGTACTTGAATCTATTCAATTACATCAAAATTATTTCTATGTAATTTAGCTAACGAGCACATGACTTATCAAGATATTCCTGTCCTCTCAGCCTTAACTGTCAACTTGATGCAGCCTAGAGTCATTTGAGGGGAAAGGCAGGCCTAATTGAGGAATTCTCTAGACTAGATTGGTCTGTGGGTGGTTGTTTTAATTTTTAACCAGTGCAGAAGGGCCCAGCCCACTTTGGGAGGCACCATCCCTAGGTAGGTGGTCCTGGGCTAAATAAGAAAAATAGCTAAGTATAAGTCTAGAAGACGGCAAGCCAGAGAACGAGCCAGCCAGTGCTGTTCCACCATGGGTTCTACTTCATACACCCGTCAGAGTTCCTGCCCTGATTTCCCTCAGTAAAGGACTGTGACCCAGAAATGTAAGGCAAATAAACTGTTTCCTTCCCAAGCTGCTTTCAGTCGGAATGCTTTTTATCATAGCAACAGAACGAAACTACACAACTGCTTGGTAGAATGATGATAAGATGGCTGGGTGAGCCAGAAGCCAGCTGACTCTCCCCGGTTCTGCAAGTTAGCTTCTGTCCAGCCGTTTGCCGCTCCTGAGTTTCATATGCTTTCTTGGTTAGAGAAAGGACCCATGACAGGCTCTGCTCTGCTCAGAGGAGCCTAAGGGACAGACATTTGCTCTCTTTCAAAGGTCTGTGTTGGGCAGTCCACCAAGTTACACAGGTAAAGTTAGGTGGCCATTTCTGGTGTGGAACCTGTAGGAGAATTTTGATTATAAAAAGAAACAGTGAAGCCATAAACCCCTCAGGCTGTCTCCGTGTAGGCAAAGGGCCGCTTTGCAGTACCATGGACTTGTGGCAGTATTTCTTTTTGCTCTTCCAGACTCTTCTTTTCTTTAGCTGTAGAGAAGACTCCCAAAGAATTGACATGTCATTTCTAAGAGGATCTGACCTCTGACTGGCATTCTTGAGATAATTATCCACAATGGAGCTCTGTTGATCAAGTTCCAAATATTTACCAGCCCATGAATATAATGTGGAATATCACCACCCTTTGAGAAGACAAATACAAAACAAAACAATGTCTTTATTATTTGGGGGAAATTGCAGACATATATGTGTTCTGCGTAATTAAGGTCTAGTGCTGATTTTGTAATTTATTGATTTAGAGAATGCTGTAAACATCCAGCACCATTGTTAATTATATAAGCACTGCTAAAGAAACATTTTTATCAACCTTGAGAAGATGTTATCCTCTTCTGATTTGGAGAACAGAAGCTCATTGGCCATCATGAAGGAGCATATTAGTACATACTTGCTCATTTAAAAGAATTTAAATGGCTTTTCTTTTGAAACTGATAAGATTCCTTTCACATCCTTAAGTATTTTGGCCAATGTGTGCATTTGTTCAGCAAGCTCTGTAGGAGTGTAGGCGATAGCTGAGGAATGACACAATTTAATGGATAAGCAATCTGTGACACTGTAATCTTATAACACATTTCATACTGCGCTTTCTTACCTAGTGCATGGCTCTTCTCAGAAGGATATTTTCGTTGCTGTCCTTGGGAATAAGAATAGATGAGAGTCTGCAGTTATGTAACCACAATCCATTACTGAATAGTGGCTCTCACACATGAACTGTCTCTCTGGTATTCACAGTGCAGCTAGCTGAGGCCAAGCTCACCCAGGATTTTCCCCAGAGCGATCCATGGTCGAACTGCTTGAGAGTAACTGGGAGCCTTTCATAAGAGGCTGGTGCTCAGTCCTAGCTGAGATCTTCTGAACCCCAGATTCATTGTCATAGTGATCCCACCAGCTTCTGTTTGCTGGAGCAGCCATTCCTGAGTCTGATGTTGGGATCTCCTCTCTGTCACTTCACAACATGGTGATATCTTAGGTCCTTTCAAAAGGACCCTCCTCCATTCATCTATGATGTGACCAGGCACTAGAACTTCTCCAAAACTCCCTGAATGATCCTAGAGTGTCCAAGGTTGAGCTCCCACTCCATGCCTCTTGAGGCTGTGGGAGGAAAGACTGTTTATTCAATGTCAATTTCCCCAATTTCCCTGGACCATTAGGCAACTTAAAAGCATTGGCTCAGGGATATGTTGATGTACAAACACTGTGCAAAGTACTTCCCTTCTTATCTTTGGTAGGAAGAGACCTATCATCTAAGAGTGCCTCTCCCTCCCCAATCTGGAAGATTTTTGCCCCCTTGGAACATTCAATCTCAACTCTTTCTAAAATCCTGCAAGTAATACTGGATGTAAACATCCATGATAGCAGCCTATTCAGAAGTATACTTCAGGCTTCAAGGCCTCTTGACAACAGCCTTCCTATAAAGCATGCACTGAGAACATAAGCCAGTACACATTCATATTACTGGCAAAAAGTCTCAGCTCTTTGACTCCTGTTCCTTTGATTCTGTGTGTGTGTGTGTGTGTGTGTGTGTGTGTGTGTGTGTGTGTGTGTGTGTACACATGAGCATCTTTTGATTCCTTTGCCCTCAAAAATAACAAGAAAAGAAATCTGTGGACGCCCTTCCACTCCTTCTTTGGCATTTCCTGCAGTTCCCTACTTCCTTGCTTTTGCACGGATGTTTCCGTCTTTCACATGCCTTTTTGCCTCCTTCTCTCTCCCCCTGACGAAGTTCTGCTCATTCTTTAATTTTTTGCCCACTCATCATTTCACCGTGCAACTTTCCCAAACAGCTTTTTCTAAGTAGAGCTCCTGGGTTGCTTGCACATCATCTTAAAATGTTTTTAACTGAAGTCTTATCCAGTTGCTTTAAAGTTAGTTGTTTTTTCACAGTTGTGGTCTCTGCCTCTGCTATATCAGTTCAGCAAATGCTTCACGAGTGGTCAGCTGTGTGCTGGACTTTTGGGCAAGAAAGATGAAAATGAATTGGTTGCTCTGTCATCTCTGTCCTCCAGCAGCTCCCACTGAGGTAGGAATTCAAATGGCTATAGTGACCCTGGATAGACGGTAGTAAATAAGGGAAATTCTAGGGGCCTAAGGTGTTATAGAAGAGCACACGGAGCTGGAACTTAAAGGACAAACAATGTGAAAAGAATTTAAATCTCACCAGGCGTAGAGTCACTAGAAGCATATTTAAGCCTAGGGAACAGTGTATCCAAAGGCTCTTAGATGCTAAAACCACACAAGTGGAGACCACCAGCTAAACCTTCATTAAAATACTGTAAGACAAATCTTAGTATGTTCCTGCAGTTGGAGATGGACGTCTGCCTAGGTATTGGTCTCCTGTGGAATGGTTATTGTGGTGTTATGGGCAGTGTAGAATGCTTTTATACTTTGGGCTACTTCTAAAAGGCTAGACATATTCCTTTGGTTATTCCAAGGTACAAATTTCCAGGTTCAGAGGGAAAATATTCTTGGGTTTTGAATCTTTGAGACTTGTGTTTGGATTTAGGCTCTGTTCCTTGTGAGTTCTGTGGTCGTCACTTACTTCCTTGTGCTCACTTGGTTCTGTGGATGGTTATTACATAAGATGGCTCACATAAGGCACATGTAAAGCTATCTGTATAAGTGCCTGTCACTTCAGAAGAGCTCAGAAAACAAACAAACAAAACGATAAAACCAGATTCTCTCTGGGTCAGAAAATGAAGGAATTTTGGCCCTGATCTCAGCTGCTTGTTTGGTCTGGGTGGAATTTGTCTCAACACTTGCAGCTAAAGAGCTTATTGGCAACTGAGTTCCCTCTCCTTCGTTTGATTCGATGCTCACTTCCTGGATCCAGCTTCTCTATCTACATTGTGAGCAGAACTATCCATCCCCCGCCCTCCATGCTGATCTCCACAGGCTGGCTGCCACAGGAGCGCTCACGATTTCTTGTAAGATGAAGAGAAAAGTGCTTTTAGCTTGGAGGTTAGCCAAAAGATGGGGGATGAGGAGTGAGGGAGACCATGAAACATGAAGGAGGAAGGACTTGCTGATTTGCATGCCCCGCCCCCAGCCCTGGGCAATCTGTTCCTGTTTAAAACGAAAAGCCAAACATGTTTCTTCAAACCAGTTCAGGAGAATAGTGATGACTAAGGCAATATATTTATTTCAGCTGTCACAGGAGTCATGAATTTCTGGATTAAAAAAAAATCTATTGCATTTTTTGAAAATTATATGGTTCTTGGCCTAGGGATTCCTAAAAAAAATCCGGGGGCTTTTCTTTGTTTGTTTTTTGTTTTGATTTTTGTCATGGATTTAGTTATTTTTGGAGTCAAGAGTCTTTCTATGTAACTCAGGCTGGCCTGAACTCATGATACTCCTGCCTCAACTTCCTGCGTGTTGAGGTTATAGATGTATATACCACCATGCCTGGCACAAGTTCTTAATTCTGAAATGTTATTTTTTTTTCAAAGAGTTAGAATATTTGTTGAGAATCACACGGACCTAAAGATGGTGAGTCGAGTTTAATGAGTTAATAGAGACAAATGGAAGCTTCACTCATTCGTTGCAGAAAGGAGCAAATATTTTTTACCAGAGACTATAGACTCATTCTGAGTTAATCAGTTCACAGAGATGCACCAATCACCTTATACTTCTTAATAGTTGATGGGGTCGAGATAAACAAACAAACTGTTTCAGTACAGTGTAAAACAGGCCTCATAGAAGTCCAAGGTGCTGCAGGAGGGAACTCAAAGACCTAAAAGATGAGCAGAATTCATCCAGGGGAAGAGAACTGTGGGTGGAAGAGAAGGCAGAGAAAACAGCATTACATATCTTGAGGATTACATAAGAGTATGTGAACATGAGTGACTAAGTTAATTTAAATGTCCCTGGACCACAATGGCTGGTGATGAGGCCGGCAATATTCTCATTAGCTTCTATTCAGCTGTCTGATGCTCCCAAGGTCTGCATCAGACCATTAATTGTGGATTACAGGTAAAGTAAGGCTCTTTGTGGCTATTGGCCAGGCTATTGCCACCCAACAGGATTTTGCCAGAGAGATGTGTAACTAACATGTTTTCCATTTTGCTATTGTTTGTTGCATGAATAACTTCAAGAGTTCCCAGCCATGTTTGATGAGTCTAGATTTAGATGTTCTTTTAACTCATTAACTAAATACCAAAACTGTATTCCAAGTCTCAGCTACCAGGATCTAAGTTGGTGTTGTGTGTATATGGATGTGCATTTACCTGTGTGTGCAGGGTTGCAAACCCATGTGTACACCTACAGAGGCTAGAAGCAAATGCTGGGTGTCTTCCTCTATTGTTCTCCATTTGATTTTTTTGAGACAAAGTCTCTCACAAACTGTAGCTCATACTCTTGGCTAGACTGGCTGATTAGCAATGATCTAGCTGTCTCCATCCACCCCCCTAACCCCCACCCCCGAGTCATTCATGGCTGGGGTCATAGATGCCCACTGCTGGATCCTGTGAGCCATCTTTCTAGCCTCAGGTTGATATCCTTAGTAGATGGGATTCCTCCCTATCAGGTAATGAATGAAAATTGAGGGGACTCTGATGGGATGGGCCCCAGGTATACATGCTTCCTGACCCTTAGCCATTAGTTGATATTAGCATTTTTTTTACTTATTTTTTATAAGATGAGCAGTGAGGAAACAGGAAAATACCAGAAGGATGAGCTAACTCAGATGCTGATCAGAGCTACTGAACATGAAGTCATTTTAATAGCGGGTTGCAAACATAGTTATGTGGTTTACTTCATTAAACATGTAGGTCTATATTATTCTTAGAATACTGGCAACTGGTGGGGGCTGGGGGGACCAGCAAGGGTGGCATAGGAGGCTGGGGAAGGAAGGAGAGGAGATGAAACAACAGCGAAGTATTATCCTAATTCAGTGAAAGAGAGCAGCAACGTGGCCCATGGCTTTGTGTGCTAACTTTAAAAATGAATAAGCATTAAAAAAAAAACAAACAGTGAAAAGCAATCATAGAATCTAAGGATTATGAAGTATTTCTGAGATCATTTGTTTAGAACCTTCCTGTTCAGACAGACAGCCCTCCGGAAGTGTTAGGCCACACATCTTCTCTAGCATCCAGCCTCTCTACCTCAGGGCTTTTCCGTAACTGGTTCCCTGGTGTGTCCTCCTCCCAGTAATATTTTCCCTCTTTTGTTTGTTTGAAACCTCACGAGACTTTCCGAAGCATTTACTGAGTCCCTCAAGAGCTCCTGACCAGTATGTCTTGATATGTTACCTGTTCTTCTTTCTGCATTGAATGTAATGCCTAGATATTTTGTTTTCTTGTGTAGGATTCTCCTGTGATGGAATTTACATAAGGATGTATTTTAATCATTGTTCTATTACTATCATTCACAATGGTGCCAGGAACATGACCGACATTCAATGGATATGTATATATATATTATTGTTGTTGCTGCTGCTGTTGACCCCGAGGTTCCTAAGGCAGGCTATGCATATCTACTGAGCACATGGGGTTTAGTTTCAAAACTATTGTTAGTCTGAACAGTAAATGAGTGGAGAGTGAAGCTGCATTTTGTTCACACTTTATCATCTGAAATTTGAAACATATATTGAAATGCATATATAAATATATATATATATAATTGAACATGTATGTTGAAATGTCTATATTTAAATATAATTTTTTTGAGATGGGTTTTCTGCATGTATCCCTGTTTGTCCTGAAGCTCACTATGTAGCCCAGGTTGGCCTCAAACTCACAGAGCTCCTTCTGACTGCTTCCCTGGTGCTGGGATTAAAGGTGTGTTGTGTGCCACCATGCCCACCGTTAGTATGTTTTCAAGATTTATGAATGAATGAACACTGGAGCATGACTGACCCTGCAAAACCACTGATGCTTATCCCACCGCAGGGCTTCTCCGATCTCTACAGGCCTATGAATCGCTTTTGACCGAGGATGTCTTGGTTCTGGAACTGTGTGACTCTGACAAGACCTCGGGCAGGCAGTGCCCTTGTCCCAGCCTGTGTGCCACGTGTCCCAGTTCCTGCTGCTGCAGATGCTGACCCCGAGGCTGCAGGTTCCTAAGGCTGGCTCTGCACATCTACTGAGCACATGGTGTTTAGTCTCAAAAATCCCCTTTTCTGAACAATGAAAGAGTGGAGAGTGAAGCTGCATTTGGTTCACATTTTATCATCCAAATTTTGAAGCATAAAGGAAAAATGAAAGATTTTTTTTACGGTCCACTCATTACCAATATTTCACCCATAATAATGCACAGCAGTTCCCTTTTGCCCTTTAAATCAAGTGTTGGTTTTTCAGCTCATGTGGATGCATATTGCACTGTAGAGCACCTCAAAATGAGTTGCAAGCAGCATTGTACTCCTTCCAGAATACTTAGGACCTTCTGGTCAATGTCTGGTGTGGACCATTCGTGAGGCTCATTCCTAAAGCTGGCTGCATCGACCACCTCTTCCTTACACTGTTATTCTTGGCACACTGGAATGAACACTTCTGGGAAGGCTGGACATAGTCTCTTGTTACCTCTGCAAACACTGAAAAATAATCTTCAAGGAACAACAAGAAGGAAATAGTAGTTAACACTAAAACTTCTTAAAAATTGTTTTAATAGGTATATCTCAGCCGGGCCTTAAACTTGTGGTGATCCTCCTGCCTCTGCCTCTCAAGTGCTGGGATTAGAGGCCTATGACCTCATGCCTGGCGGACTTCTTGAGTTTCTAATAAACTGTGGGTCTTCACCTCTTGGATTGAGTGACATGTTTGGCATGCAGTAAGGGGTAAAGGGTTGCTGGAATGCTGACTGCGGAAGTTAATGCTCAAACTGCCAGCAAGTCTCCTTCTTGATTGGTGGGGCATGGCTTTGCCAGGCACATTCCTACTCAGAGTTCCCCAAGACACAGGAGGGTCACCTTGGGGGTGGGTCATGCTTTGTTGTTGGGGCCTGGCCTTTGCCTCTCTAGCCTTTACTCACTACTTACCAATTTCCCCCCAAACAATGGTTGACAATCCTGTCTCCAGACTTCGTCAAATGTCACAAGGGAAACAAACTCTCCTGCTCTTGGGAACCACAGAGCTGCTAACATTGAAGCTACACACTGTGGCTAGCATTGTTTAACATGAGCTAAAAGCCAAGCCTGGAAATGTATATGTGTCAGGAGAATATCTATTTGTTCGTTTGTTTGTTTATAGACAGGCTCTCATGTAGCCCAGGCTGGCCTTGAATTTCTCATCCTCTTGTCTCCACTTGCCCAGTGCCTTAGAGTACGAGCCTAAGTTATTGTTCCAGTCGTAGTGCTGAAGATTGAATGGAAGACTTTGTGCACAATAAGCAAGCATGCCACCAACTGAGCTTCGCCTCCAGTCCCGAGATTACTTGATTTCTTAGGGTTTATGATGGGACTGTAAAAGGTTCCGGGGCTTAAGGTGCCAGGAGTGAATCCCAAGTGTCCCCATCTGAGTTCAGCATTTACTACCAGGTCCCATTGTGGGTACCCGTCTTTTAGGGTGGTCTCTGTCTTTGTTTCTGGTCCATGATCTATTTATTCTAATTGGACTTGATTTGAGCACAGTCCTGGTCCTTGATCCCAGGCAGAAGAGCCCGTTCGCATGTTATCCTCTTCTCTGGGCTTGGTTGCCAAGGTGCTATTTTAGTCTGCAGCCCTTGGATTGCTGGCTGCAAAGCTGCTGGGGTGTGTGTTCCTGCTGCTTCATGGCTCTAGCTGAGACTCCCCACGTCTACAGATCTGGGGATGTGGACGGCGCCTTGGATGTGACTCAGGGTTTCTAGATTCCTCGGGATCATGTAACTGGCACTATTGGCAGCTCCTTTGGAGGTAGCCTTCTTTTCTCTTTGGTTTCTCTGGGACCATCAGTTCTGCCTTTTTTTTTTTTAGCCTATCCTTGCCAATTTGGAAAGTTATAGGCCTTGAGAGTTCATTTTTCCCAGGCCACACCCATCAGACCTGCTCACCTGTTTCAGCTGTCTTTCCAGCTTGGTTGGTGTCCTGGGTTCTGGTCCTCAACCTCTCTTGCCTTCAGAGGCCGCTCTTTTGTCTGCTTCTCCTAACCACAGTGAGCAGCTAAAGAGAGACTTGTAATTAAACCCAAATGGCCCACAAACCTCCTACTTCCTCTTCGGTCATTGAACATCAATTCTGTTATTTGTTCTTCCTCTATTACCTGCCTAATTCCATTCCCTAATGCTCATTCAAGTGCATCCCTTTCTCTGTAAGCCCCAAGCTGCCTTTGCCACTGCCCAAACCCTGACAGTCTCACTTGTCCCTTTTGTTGTTAACAGGATGAAAGCTGTGTTTCCACTTTGCACGAACAGTTTGCTGCCTCCTTCCAGCCTCAGCTGAGAATCGCCGTTTCTCCCCTCCTTTTTGTGAACTGTTCTTTGGGGACCCTTTCACTAGGCTGAGGAGAATTGTTTCTGCACACATTCGAACATAGTGGAATTATACCCTGCCTTGTCCTTCCTATAACTAACAGCATGGAGTTATCTCAGGTAGGGTTACTACTGCTGTGATGAAAAATCATGACCAAAGCAACTGGAGGAAGAAAGCCTTTTATTTGGCTCACACTTCCACATCACAGTCAATCACTGATGGAAACCAGGACAGGAACTCAAACAGGCCAGGAACCTGGAGGCAGGAGCTGGTGCAGAGGCCACGGAGGGGTGCTGCTTCCTGGCTTGCCCAGGCTGCTTTCTTATAGAACCCAGGACCACCAGCTCAGGGATGGCCCCACCCACCATGGGCTGGGCCCTTCCTCATCAATCACTAACTAAGAAAATGCTCTATAGGCTTGCCTACAGCCCAGTTTTATGGGGTCGTCTTCATAATTAAAGTTCCCTCCTCTGATTTGACTTTAGCTTGTGTCAAGTTGACATAAAACTATTCAGCACAGGAGTGTTTTACTTTACGAAGCTCTTCTTTCCACAATGTGAAGGGAGAAAGAAAATATAATGTGCATTATATATCAACTGAGCTGCTAACACTCCCCTCCCATTGCATCTCTACTAAATGGTGGACATACAACACCAACTGCAATACTGGAATTACCCACCACTTGAGAGATTAAGGTAACATATGACTTATTCGGCTCCAAACACATCCTTGGCACATCCAGCTGCTCTGCTTAATCACCTCCCTGGACACTTTACTGTTTGGTTTTTATTCCGACTCTGGTCATCCATCTCCTCTGGTCTCTTCCTTCCCTCCTCCCCTTCTCTCTCCCTTCCTCCCTCCTCCCCTCCCTCCCTTACCTTCTTTCTTTCTTTTCTTTCTTTTTTTTTTTTGAGACAAAATCTCACTATGTAGCTCAGGCTGCCCTGGAACTCACAGAAGTCCACCTGCCTCTGCTTCCTACGTGCTGGGATTAAAGACATGCCCTGCCAGCCAAGCTTCCATGGCATTTATGATCAGAAAGTAACAGTTTCTAAAGCTCAGAAAAAGCTGTCCTGGTGAAGTCAGTTTCCACCAATTAGCTCTTAGACACAATTCTTAAGAAATTGGTTAAAACAAAACACCTTCTTTTTTTGTAACCACTCACAGATAGCCTTTGTGGGTTTACTTATTCTGTGAACTAATGTTCATCTCCTCAACTGAACCGCCTTCATAGTAGTTTTTCCTTAATTGAATTGTTCTTCTCGGGCTTCTTTGTGACTCGGTGGTGGAGGGCCAATGTGCCACATGACCTGGCACATTAGTTAACCCTTAGTATTCCAGTTGGTTCAGAAGGTCTTCACCACCCCTTAATAATCTGTGCTCCTTGTTGTTAGATCAAAAATCATCTGAGGATGGATGCTCATATACTGGCCAAAATATTTCTAATGTTATTGGAAGGAATTGTGGAATAGCATTAAGAATATTGTGTTGAAGCAAAGGAAACTTTGGATTTAGTCCTGAATCTGACACTAGCTTGAAATGAAGTATTTTTTTATTCCATTGGGGCTGCAAGCTTATTTTTTATGTGTTTTTATTTTATAAGTATTAAAAATTTATTTATTTTTATACGTATTAAAATTAAAATATAATTACACCATTTCCCCCTTCCCTTTTCCTCTTTAACCCTTCCCATGTACCCCTCTCATTATTCTATCTCAAATTCATGGCCTCTTTTTCTTTGTTTTCATATATATATGTATATATACATATATACATACATACATATGTACATATATATGTATATATGTTTCTAAATATATAAATACAATCTGCTTAGTCTATATAATTTTTTTTGGTGTGTGTGTGTGTGTGTGTGTGTGTGTGTGTGTGTGTGTGTGTGTGTGTTTCATTTCAGAGCTGACAACTTGGTATTGCATAACCATAACCAATTTGGGGATCTTTTCTGTGGAAGACTCTTTTTCCTGTTCTTCGAATTCCTTAATTTCTGGCAGTCCTTTGTCTAGGGTTGAGGCCCCATGAGATTTCCCTGCTCCATGTTAACATGTCTATTGGTGCCATTCTTGTTCAGGTCTTGTTTAGGCAGCTATGTTGGTGAGGATTGATGAGTATAGTTTCTCTGACATTTATAGGAAACAAAATTTCACAGTAAACTTCCTTTTCCCCTCTTACCATCTTCCTGCCCCATATTCTGTTGTGGTTCCTGAGTCTTAGGTATAGGTGTATCAGTTGGAGCTGGGCATACACAGTCACCTGTCTCTGCATGTTGACTGGTTGCAGGTAAGTCAGTTGGAGCTGGGCACACACACACACATCACTTATTTCTGCATGTTGATCGGTTGTGATTTTCTGCAGTGGTCTTCAAACTTATCTTTTGAAAACTAAAGACTTTTCAATCAAACATTCTGTGGTTCCTATGTTTGCAAATATCACCACAAAAAGCATATTTTAGGAATGTCTTTTTAGCCCTGTAATTTCACAGTGATAGGCCTTGCTGTGGATCACTATGAAGTCATTTTTTTCTAGACAACCAATAGGCCTTGGGAGTTTGGAGACACAATTCTTAGAAATCAAATCTTTTCCTGTTATCTGGGCCTCAGATTTTTAAGAGAGCTTGCCCAAAGTCACACCTTGAAAATAAATGGAGTTTAGATTTGGAGAGTCCAATTTATACAGATGATGAGATTAACGGCAGTATTTGAAGGAAAATTGGCTGAGAATTCTCCCAGGTTGAAGTGAGACATGACTCCTTAGGTATAAAATACATTTCAAGCTTCAAGTAGCCTAAATAAAATAAATTCATCCCAGAAGGAACTTTGGAATATTAAGGATAAAGAGAAAAATCTCCACAACTACTTAATCTCAAAGGAAAATTGCCAAGAAAATTAAATTGCAGTAGACTTCCCCTCTGTAACCATGGATTTAGAAGGCAACAAAGCAAACATCTATAAAACCCCGAGGGAGAAATAACTGACAACCTACAATTATATTCCTAGGTAAGTGGTTATTCAAGGGTGAGAGCTAACTAAACATGTATTCAGGCATATATATATACATATATATATGCATATATATAGTCTGCCCAGAAACCCTTCCTAAAAGATCAATTGTATCATAAAGACAAGTGTACCAGAGGGGACAAGACAAGCATATTAAATAAAAATGAGCACAAAGGTTTTAGGACCTTGTTAAGTATAATAGAACAAATTGGCTATTAAAAATTTAAATAGCATTTTGTGTTAAAGAAGGAAGAAATGCTACTAGGTAGTTCCTTTGTAGGAATCAGAAATGTTCAGCTACAATGTGTTCTGGAAATTACTTTAACTATGTAAAGATGTGTTACATTTGTTTATGCTGCATTTGTTTAACTATGTAAAGACGTGTTTTGCATTTGTTTTGCCTGGCCTGCCTAAGGTACCTGATTGGTCTAATAAAAAGCTGAATGGTCAATAGCTAGGCAGTAGAGGGATAGGCCAGGCTGGCAGACAGAGAGAATAAGTAGGAGGAGGAATCTAGGCTGGGGGAGAAGAGAGAAAGAGAGAGAAAGTGAGGGAGATGCCTTGGGCCAGCTAGCCAGGCAGCTGCCAGCCAGCCAGACATGGAGGAAGCAGGGAAGTAGGACATACAGAATGAAAGAAAGGTAAAAAGCCCCGAGGCAAAATGTAGATGAAGAGAAACAGGTTAAATTAAGTTATAAGAGGTAGTGGGACAAGCATAAGATAAGGCCAAGCATTCATAACTAATAATATGTCTCCGTGTCATGATTTGGGAGTTGGTTGGTGGCCCAAAAGAAAGCCTGCTACAACAATGCCAATACGTTTTCCAGTTTTGTTAGGAGAAAATATGTACAGAAAAATTTAGACTTCATCAGAAAAGCATATCATCTAAAAATAGTTGTACTTTACTACCTATGAGGATGTGCTTCCAAGATTTTTTGCAGGTACCAAAATCTGGATATTTAAGTTCTTTATTTAAAAAGACGGCATAGTGTTTTCATTTAGCCTACACAATCCTCCAATGTACTTTATACCATAGGTTTTGTATGCTAATATAACACAAGTATGATAGAATAGTTATTATACTGTGTACTCTAAAAGGTAGTGACCAGACATAATTTATTCTGAATATTTTGACTGACAGTTGGTTGTACCCACAGTTTTGGAACTCATGAATATGGAGAGTAGACTGTGATTATGTTAAGGAAATCAACAGTAGACTAAGGTTTCTATGTTGTCATCAAAAAAGAAAACAACCTTGTTCTTGGGCTGGGAAGATGATGCAGTGATCCTATACAAGGGTGGGTGTCAGAATTCTGATCCTGTTGATCTCTCTAATAGGAGGAGAGGGCTCATCAACCTCAACAGACAAACAAACTTTACATGTCTGGGAAAGATGAAACTTGCAGGATTCTGGAGGACCCCTCTCTAGAGTTATAGAAGCAATGAATGACTGCTGGGCAGGAGACTCTGATGGGTGGGACTGTAGTGAGGAGATTCTCTGACCTGTGCAGCTGTCTGCCAGTTGTACAAATTGCTGCAGGGATGCAGCCATCACCCATCTGGGGTTGGTTTTTTGGAGATGCAACTGTCTTTGGGTTATCCCTGCTCCCGTATCTCCTCACCCATCCCCACATCCATAATCCTGTAAGTAATACCAAGAATTGGTTCAAGAAGTTAGAGTTATTACTTTAGTCTGTCATGGGTTCCCTTTCTGAAGTGACTAGAAAATGTGTATGTTATGTCATCCCTAGAGAAAATGTCGCATACAGCAGATTCCCAGAACCCCCAGAAATACTGGGTGAGCATGGTGACCCACTTTTTTTATTAAGAAAAATTTTTCATCCATTTTACATACCAATATAAAAATTTCCCTCTTCCCTCCTCCCACCCCTCTAGCCTCCCCCTCCCAACCCTTCCCCATTCTCTCCTACAAGAAGGTAAGACCTCCCATGGGGAGGTACATTTAGTAGAGGCAGGTCCAAGACCCTCTCCCTGTCTCAAGGCTGTGCAAGGTGTCTCATCATAGGTAATGGGCTCCAAAAAGCCTGCTCATGTACCAGGGATGGGTTCTGATCATATTGCCAAGGGGCCTCTTAAGCAGATCAAGCTACACAACTGTCTCACTATGCAGAGGGCCTAGTCCAGTCCCATGCAGGCTCCACAGCTGTTGATCTAAATTTTATGAGTTCCCACTAGTTTGGTTTGGTTGTCTCTGTAGGTTTCCCCATCGTGATCTTAATGCCCTTGCTAACAGAATTCCTCTTTTCTCTCTTTGACTGTACTCCTGGAGCTTGGCCTGATGTTTCCTTGTGGATCTCTGCATCTGCTTCCATCAGTTACTGGAGAAAGGCTCTATGATGACAGCTAGGGTATTCACTGATCTGATTACTGGGATAAGCCAGTTAAGATACTCTGTCCACTATTGCTAGTAGTCTAAGCTGGGGTCATCCTTGGGGATTCCTGAGAACTTCCCTAGCACTTAGTTTCTCCCTATTCCCATGATGTCTCCCTCTATCATGGTATCTCTTTCATTGCTCTCCCATCCAGCCCTGATACAGTTCAACCATCCTGTTCCCTTATGTTCTCATCCCCCATCCCCTACCCCTCATTGCCCACCCCTCATCCCCGGTTTACTCATGGAGATCTCATCTATTTCCCCTTCCCAGGATGATCCATGAGTCCCTCTTTGGGTCCTCCTTGTTAGCTAGCTTCTCTGGAGCTGTGGGTTGTAGTCTGGTTATTCTTTGCTTTACATCTAGTATCCACTTATGAGTGAGTACATACCATGTTTGTCCTTCTGAGTCTGGGTTACCTCACTCAGGATGATATTTTCTAGTTCTATCCATTTGCCTGCAAATTTCATGATGTCATTGTTTTTCACCGCTGAGTAGTACTCCATTGTGTATATGCACCACATTTTTTTAAATCCATTCTTTGGTTGAGGGGCATCTAGGTTGTTTCCAGGTTCTGGCTATTACAAATAATGCTACTATAAACATAGATGAACAAGTGTCCTTGTGGTATGATTGAATATTCCTTAGGTATATGCCCAAGAGTGGTATAACTGGGTCTTGAGGAAGATTGACTTCCAATTTTTTGAGAAACCATCATACTGGTTTCCAAAGTGGCTGTATAAGTTTGCACTCCCACCAACAGTGGAGAAGTGTTCCCCTTGCTCCACATCCTCTCCAACATAAGCTTATTGGTTTGGTGTTTTTGATCTTAGCTATTCTGACAAGTGTAAAATGGTATCTCAGAGTTGCTTACATTTCCCTGATGACTAAGGATGTTGAGCAATTCCTTAAATGTCTTTCAGGCATTTGAGATTCTTCTGATGAGAATTCTCTGTTTAGCTCTGCAGCCCATTTTTTAATTGGATTGTTCAATATTTTGATGTCTAGTTTCTTGAATCCTTTATATATTTTGGAAATCAGCCCTCTAACAGATGTGGGTTTGGTAAAGATCTTTTCCCATTCTGTAGGCTGTCGTTTGTCTTATTTACTGTGCCCTTTGCCTTACAGAAGCTTCTCAGTTTCAGGAGGCCCCATTTATTAATTGTTGCTCTCAGTGTCTGTGCTATTGGTGTTATATTTAGGAAGTAGTCTCCTGTGCCAATGCATTCAAGACTACTTCCTACTTTCTCTTCTATCAGGTTCAGAGTAATTAGATTTATATTGAGGTCTCTGATCCACCTGGACTTGAGTTTTATGCATGGTGATAGATATGGATATATTTGTAATCTTCTACATAATGGCATCCAGTTATGTCAGCACCATTTGTTGAAGATGCCTTCTTTTTTCCAATGTACAGTTTTTGCTTCTTTGTCAAAAATCAGGTGTTCATAGGTGTGTGGGTTTATGTCAGGGTCTTCAATTCGATTCCATTAGTCCACATCTCAGTTTTATGCCAATACCAAGCTGTTTTTATCACTATACGTCTATAGTAGAGCTTGAGATGTGACCCATTTGTAATTCCACAGTTTGGAAGGTTGAATCAGGGGATCCCTGGAGCATGGTGGCTAATTTGGCTAGCAAGTTCTGGATTTAGTTGGTACCCTGTCTCAATGGATAATATGGAGAATCCAAGAAGACTTGTGACATCAACCTTAGGCTTATATATGCACACGTGAACAGTACACATGCACCTACAAATTCACGTGCACCCATGCACGTGTAAACATCCATCCATACATTCGCTCAAGAAAAACAACCAAACCAAACCAAACCTTATTCTCTAATCCAGGACAGAATAAGGGGTGATTCACTAAATAACAATAATAAAATAACAACAATAAAAAGATAGAGGAAGGAAGTTCAAATGTAGGCTGAATGATGATTAATGAAACTATATACACATTTATATCATACTTACTTCTTTATTTATTTGGAGGGAGGATATGCCTGTGTGCCACAGTGCACATGTGGAGGTCAAAGGCAAACTTTCAGGAGTGGGTTTTCTTCTTCCATCATGTGAGGATTCTGGGGAATCAAGTTAGGATGGCCAGTCTTGTCCACAAGCACACACACACACTGAGATACCTTGCCAGCACTGAACATATTATTTTTGATATGGGTCCTGTATCACAAACTTTTGGATTAGTTTAGATTGTCTTTCCTTTGGTGGCAAGAGGAGACATAGAGACTATCCATGACACCAGGATTCGGGGAACTGGCTTACTCTGATTTATCCTCATATTCAGCTGTTAGTTCAAAGTTGAAAACTACCTTCCTTTAACGTTATTTACAGCATGATCTCAGGCAGATTTTCAAGTCTTCCACATACAAACTAGGAAACATCTCATATGAAAACAATTTTCATTTAGTACTGGAAGGAAGGAGGAGAAGGAGAAAAGGCAGAAATGAAAACAAACCCCTTTTCTCCTTCTCAACCACCTGGCGCCCATTTGAGTCCTCTCAGGCTTCTTTAATGTGGTTCTTTCTAGATAGTCCACAGGCTGGAGAACACCGACCAGCATGCAGCAGCTGGAGAGAGTGGTGTCTGTGTTTGCTGTAATTGTACAAGGATTGAAGGTTTTGCATTTTGCCACTGGGGGAGAAACATAGAAATATTTGGGACAATCGCTGTTACAGATACACACTGAAGTTAAATTGAAGCTGTATTTAATTTCCGTGTGGCAAATTTGACTTCAAAAAGAGCCTAGGCTTTTGAAAGCTGGAGATTTGCAAATATTTTAAGTTTAGTTGCTCAATTCGTTCAACCAGCTCTGTTCCTTCAAACCCCAGGAAATCAGTAGATTGCACTGTGTTTGTGACAAGCTTGAAAGCTCAATTTAATCATTTGCTTTATTCATTCAATTAGTAGTGTTTTCTTTAAAAAGTTCTCTCTCTTCTTCTCTCTCCCTTCCTTCCTTTCCTTCGTTTTTGAGCTTAAGGTCCTTGACTTTGGGTTTACCTTTCTCCCACACATTAAATTGTAGGTCACTGAGTTGCTGGAATTGGTGTTCTAAACTTCCCTGGTCCAACCCTTCATTATGCATAAGGGCATATTGAGAGTCACAGAGGAAGCACAGTTTTCCAAGTGTCTTAGGACACACCAGAGGCAAAGAGCTTTCGATGGAAGCCTGGATGATGCGAGGGCTGCTGTCGTTTAGAACTCCTTATAGCACTGTCCAAAGAGACTGATCACTTCACACCTAGGCAAAGGAGTTATCTCCTCACTTCTATGTGACAAGTTAGTTTTAATCCGTCACATCCTAATGTTGATCACTAGCAACAAAAATACTATCATTAGAAATTCAATGAAATAATTTACTGATCATTTTGTTGTTAGATACTGTGGCTCCTGTGCATACTTTTTAATTTATAGTTGATTTAGGAAATTCTCAGATTCACCTGTTCTGGTCAAAGTTGCATAAAATGACTATTTGTTGTTTACAGAATATTTTATGTGCTCAAAGATGTGATAAAGAACTAGTAGACATTTTCATTTCCACCACCCCATTTAGTGATGCTTCACTCAAATTTATGTGCTTTAGTTTTACCCATGTTAATATGTATCAACTGAGGTCATTAAAATTACTATGTGTATAATTTGTTTTTCTATTTCCTGGAACACATTTTCTCTCATTTGTAGGTCTTACATTTTATATGAGTATTTAAAAACATGGATGTATATGTGACATACATATAAAAATTGTATTAGTTACTTTCCTATTGCTGGGATAAGACACCATGACCAAGGCAACTCATAGGAATTCTTTAGTGTGGGCTTGCAGTTTCAGAGGGTTATAGTCCATGATGGCAGGATGAAGGTGTGGTGGTACCTTAGAGCTTACATCCCAAAGGCTACAAGCAAGACAGAAAGAGCATGCTGGGAATGGCACACCTTTGGAAACCCCAGAACCTGCCCTGATGATACACCTTAACCAGCAATACCATATCTCTTAATCCTCCCCAAACATCGATAAACTGAGGTTCCAATATTCAAATGTCTGAGGTTCACATGGGACATGTCATTCAAACTGTCACAGAAATGAGGCTGTCTAGACTCTAGAGGAACAGAGGGTCATGATTGGGAGTAGGTAAAGGGAAAGACAAGAGCTACGGTGGGAACATGGCCAAAGTCCATTGTGTACATGTTTGAAAATGTCCCCATCAAATCCATTACTATAGGTAATTAATATATACCAATCAAATTCTTTTTTAAAAGATTTTATAAGCCTTCATAGAGTCAATATTGCTTCTGCCAGGGTACTGTGTTTAACATCCTTATGTACTCATTACACATTTGAATGTCATTTTCTAGGACTTATGAAGTACAAGGGCTGGCTTTGAGGTATTTTTTCAGTGTCATTAGATACTGCCTTTCACAATAGCTATATACCATTTTCCTCTCCCATCATTTTTATGGGTGTCTGTTCTCTATACATACAGTAAGAGCTTTCATGGTGACATTTTTATCTATGTATATGATATGCTTTGATTGTGTCTCCCAAGATTCCCACTCTCTTTGCCATCAGCACGTGAGGACGCTTGCTTTCCACATCTGCTTACAGCCTTCAGATTTGCAAGTGTCGAGTGTGAATCATTCTTCTGACCATGAATCTGCATCTCACAATTCACTTCCATTCCTTTCTTCACTCTTGTGGATTCTACTTTTTATGTTTTTGTTGAGTTTCTTGTTCTTTCCTGAGTTTTCTCATTGTGATCTTCCTTAGTCTTCTTTTGAGGTTTTTGGTTTTATCGTTGTTGGTTTTAAGAAGCGGCACTTCCGGTGGCTCTGTGTGATGGAGTAGTTGGATTTCCCTTTCTCTTGGGCAAATTTCCTTTTGTAATTTGTGTCATTGGTGTGCTTGGTCACTGCCTTGATGGGAGCTGTGTCCCTGGTCTTGGGCCAGGGGGGCTTGGTGACAGTCTATGTCATCCTTCTCAGAGTCTATTGAGCTTTAAACGTTCGTAATAGATTTGTCAGCAGTTCACATTCACTTTAAATATGTCACACATGTTGTAATTAAGTTTCTGCAGAGTGTGATTTCTCTTTTTTATGATTGTATTTTGAAAATAGAAATTTAAGCCTTTTAGTGAAAGCAAATGTACCAGTCTTTTCTTGAAAGGCTTGTCTTTTTTTTTTTTTTTTTGGTCTTATTTACAAAAATCTTTATTTTACTATCAAATATTTTTTAAGGAGTTAAAACAATGCTTCCCTTATGACCTGTGTCTTATTATTAAATGTTCTATGTACAAATCTTGAACATGTTTGGCTAGATGTAGAGGTAGGAGTTGTAGTCCTACAGTGAAAATCATCTTTAGAAAAAATATACATAATTGGTTATTATTATTTTTAGGCTTTACATATTTTATATCAAAGTATCTATCTAGAAACCTACTTTTATGAATCCCAGTGATTTTTGTCTCTCTCCTGTCTTTATAGTTCTCATTTTCTGATTTTATTTTACTATACGGTAACCAAGTAAAACATTGAATAAAGCTGAAAATAAGAAAAATGTCTTGTTTCTGAGTCACTTGACACATTCCTGTATTGTGTTGCCATGGAGCACTAACTTGGAGGTCTTTTAAATAGATGTCTATCAGTTCCAGAAAATTCTATTCTATTCCCAGTTGGTTATAAGTAAAAACTTCTTTTATGCAGTAGACTTATTTGCAGGCCAAATGAAGTATTGTCATTACATTTACTTGTTTTATTTTTATTTAATGTTGTTTTGGTTCTGAGGATTGAACCCAGGCTCTCATAGGTGCTAGGCAAACTCTCTATTGTGGAGCCAAGTCTTAGCTCAGCCCTACTTTCTTTTTAAAAAAATCTAATTAATGTGTATGAGGATATTTACAGTCTAAAAACATTATACCTACTGACTTATACTTGAAAATCAGGAGGAAAAAGAGGTGTGACTCACACAAGAAGTTAATTGCTCAAATGTATATATACATGTATATACATGCCTATGTATGTATGTTGGGCTTTGTGAAGCTCTGTTGGACTGATGTATGTAGACTTGGAGTCAGGAGTTTTGAAGACACAAATATAACCCTGAGTAGTGAAACAGACCCCCGGTGAAACACACAGGTAAACCGAGGGAAAGTAATTGATATTGAACATTAATTTCAAGAAGGCAGCGACTTAACACAGTAAGGAGACAGGTCTTCAAAGATCTGGTAGAAGTAGTTTAATTTAACTAGCTTGTTCAATCCAAAACCTGTTGCAGTCACTGCTTGAACAGCTCCCTCTGTGTACAAGGAGGCCCTGCTCCAGCCTCTGGGATAAACCCACGGCCTTTCCACCAGTGTTCTCTCTCCTTTCAGAGTGGATACAGGGATTAAGGCCCTTTGGAACTCATCCCAGGTCTCTTCCTATGTCAAACAAACAAAGCAAACACAGACAAACCCCCAAACACAATCTGCCAGTCAGGTCCTTGCTGAACACTTCTGCTGCTGAGTTTTGCAAATGTTTACTGACATCCTGGTTTGTCTAATGCCTTAATTGAGCGTCTTGTGATGCAGGAGGATGAAGAGTCCCTAAACACTTTACAGTCTCATTGTAACAAGAGTCAACAGAGATTGAGACAAGAACGTTGAAGGCAGAGTGATGTTATTTTGAAGTTCATTTCAGTGTTGGCTCATAGAGTGAGAGGCAGGAATTAACGTGGGTAAAAGTTTCCCTTTGACTTGGCTTGCTGGCTTACATTTATTCACCTGCTGCTCAGAGGCCTCTAGGTACAGTGAGGTAATTTCAGTATTCTTGCTTCAAATGCCAGTGAAAAAAATGATTTGTGGAGTAACTTTGTGCATATTAGCAGAATCAGAACATTTTCTTCTCAGAATCTGAAGGTGGGTTGTCTTATTGAAAGAAAGGGAATTTTCTTTGTGTGTGAGTGGGTTTGTGGAAACCCAACTCTGCCAGCTGTTTAAGAGGTCTCTTCCTTTTTATTTTTGTTCTTTTTTTCTGAGCAGGATGTTAGATTCTGTGTTCCAGTATATGAATAGCTGAGATTCTGTGGCTGGTTCTTGTCAGGCACTTATGTGAGACTGGCATGTGTCACTCTGAGGTCTCTGAAAAGAGGGTCTGCCTTTCCCTGCACTGTGCAGCACCTTTTCTTAGATGCCTGCAGCTGACAGTGAGAGTCTGGAGGATGCCAGGGCCTGATACGGAAGACACTGCATTGACTTGGGGAGGAAATTGATCTGCAGACCTGGAACACTATCCTCAGTCATCTGAAGTAAAAAGGAACTTCTTTTGGACCTTCCTTGGGCTAGCAGTCCACCCTATCTAACTCCTACAGTGCATTTACCCAAAGTACATTTCTTTGCCCAAAGCCTGGGGTGTGAGGCTTTCATCACATGAATATGTAGACTCCTCTTTCCGTTCAATATGAAAAGAGAGATGGTGAAAGGAGCCACTGTGATGGTACAACAACAAGAGGGTCACGTGTCACACTGACGTTCTCTCACACAGGTGCTTCAAAGACATGGTGCTAGATTCTGCCAGAGAAGTATGTCTTCAGTCTAATTGTGTTTGTGCTTAGGCATTCTTCCTTGGCTACACACACACACACACACACACACACACACACACACGTGTGTGTGTGTGTGTGTGTTCTACTTGATACATATATACACATACATATATATTGTATCATATCATATATCATATCATATCATATCATATCATATCATATCATATCATATCATATTATATTATATTATATTATATTATATTATATTATATTTCTACTCCAAAGAATTTTAGTTTTCCTAAATTTAGTTTGTAAATGGGTTGAAACTTCTTGCTTCTTCAATGCCTCTGAACCATACTTGGTAACTTTGAGCTGAATTCTGAGTCATGTTCTCTCCTGATGAATAATGTTCTTTTTGGCTATGCTCAAACTTATGCTTAGTCCCTCTGGCGAGGCTTGCTAAAATGTATAATAATCATTTTAGGAAAGTTTCAGATTTACAGAAAAATCAAAATGGCAAGGGATTCTTGGGTACCCCGAGCCTGGGATTCCATATTACCCTTGGTTGTGGTGTCTTCTTTGGCTCTTCTTGGTATGGCAAGTCCTCAGACTTTCCTTATTTCTGACAAACATGATAATTTTGAGGACCACTGGACATCTGCTCTGTAAAGTGTCCCTCTACTGGGGTTTTTCCTATGATTCTCAGAAGTAGACTGGGACTTTAGGTTTTCAGGAGGGAGGTGGAGGAGGTAAAAATCTTGCTATCATTGTTCTGAGCAAGGATATCCATCCATTGACTTTTCACTGCTAGTATTTACTTTGACCGTGTGAACGAAGCAATATCTGTCAGTTTTCCACTGTGAAGTATCTCTTCCTCCCTCCCATTATGACATATGGTAAGGAAGTCTCTTTGTTGAGCGCACATGTGAGGAGCAGGGAGTTCTGTTCTACTCTGCCAATGACAAAAAAACATAATAAATATATTAAATGCATAGAGTTTTCCATGGACAAGACTGTGCACTCTACAAATAGATACTTCTGTTATCTCTTTTCCAGCCTAGGAAATAAATGTAAAACATGAAAATATAAAATGCTTAGAAGGTAATGTAGACACAAATTGACACGACCTTGAACCAGGCAGTTGATTTTTAGATTTTAAACCAAAAGCACAAATACAAAAGGAAAATAATAGGCAAAAAGACTTCAGAAAAATTGGTTGTTTTGTGCTTCAAAGGATACCATCAGGGAAATGAAAAGCCAATCCATGGCATGGAAGAAACCTAGAATATCACTCTTATAAAGGGCTATTATCTAAAATATATAAAGTGCTTTTATAGCTCAATAATAAAAAAGAAAAACAAACTGCTGTGGACAAAGGATCTGAACAGTTATTTGTCCAAAGAAGAGATACAAATGACCAATGTGTACATCAGAGAAATGCAAATAGAACTCTCATGAGATACTTCTTTACACCCCCTGGGATGTCTATAGAAAGAATAATGACAAATATCAGTGAACACATGGAGAAATTAGAAGCTTCTTACATTGCTGGTGAAGGGGTGTTGCCTTGAAAATTAGTTTAATACTCCCTCACAAGGTGATAAGTCATCACATATCCCAATAATTCTACTACTTACATGCTCAAGAATATGAAAATGTGGGCATACACATGGATGTTTAGCAGCATTGTCCATAATTACGAAAAGGTAGAAATGACCTAGATGTTCATCAATAGGTGAATGGATGAACAAAGAGACATACCATATAATAGAAAAATAACTAGCAATTGAAAAGTAGTAAGTGATGATTACATGTTACAGCCTGGTGACCCTCAAAGACATCTGTGAAATAAAAATAAGCAGCCACAGAGAACACATAGTATCTCAAGTGGGCAAGTCATTAATGAATAGCAACAACTAGGGCTTGTATAATCAGGGGAGTTCAGGGGTTGTGGGCAGTGATTGCTAATGGACATAGGTTTCTTTTCAGCATTAAGAGAATGAGACTGTTCTTAAAATAGTATTCTAAAGAGAACACTATCCTAAGGAAGGAGAATTGTGAGGGTTTGAATGAGAAATGTCTTCCACACACTCATGTGTTGTTGGTTGTTTACTCTTTAGGCTCTTTGTTCTTTTGGGGGCCCACCACCCACCTCCCAAATAAATCACACATGGAGGCTTATTCTTAATTATAAATGTCGGGCTTTAGCTTGGCTTGTTTTTAGCCAGCTTTTCTTAACTTTAAATTATTTCTTCTACCTTTTGCCTCTGGGCTTTTTCTTTTCCTTACTTCTGTAATCTTACTTTCACTCTTACTCCATGGCTGGCTGTGTGGCTGGGTGGCTGGCCCTAGTATCCTCCTCCCCTCCTTTTCTTGTTCTTTCTTCTTCTTTCTCCCAGATTTCTCCTCTCACTTATTCTCTCTGCCTGCCAGCCCAATCTATCTTTTCTCCTGCCTAGCTATTGACCATTCAGCTCTTTATTAGACCATCATGTGTTTTACACAGGCACAGTAACACAGCTCCACAGAGTTAAACAAATGCAACATAAAAGAATATAATACATATTTGCATCATTAAAATAAATGTCAGAGCATAAACAAATGTAACACACCATAAAATAATAGTCTATTACATTCATGTATTTTGAACACTGGGTCCCCAGTTTGGGGAAGTTGTGGAACCTTTAGCAGGTTCATTCTTGCTGGAGGAAGTAGGTCACTAGGGGCAGGCTTTGAGGGCTTATATTCATGCCCCACTTCCTGCTTATTTTTTCTGCTTCCTATGTGCAGTTAATATGTGATCAGCAGCTTCTTGCTGCAGCCACCTGCTGCCATGCCTTCCTTGCCATTATGATGCTCACCCTGGAACCACAAGACCAAATAAATGCTTCCTTCTGTAAGTTGCTTTGGTTATGGTGTTTAACAACAGTATCTAATACAAGAACACTATGTCATAAAAAGGTTCCACCAGCTTACATTGCATAAACCTGTCTAAGCTCCATTACCTGAGGTGTACTTAACACACTGACCAAGCTCTAATGATGCACAGTGAGTCAATAGTTAATATCCTTTGGAGAAGAGGCAGAGACTTAGACATCTAAATAAATCAGTCAATGGCAGTGGTTTAAACTAGGAAGCCATGATTTTACCTAGACCTTCATTTCAAAGTGTTGAAAAAGCAATTTCTTTTGATGTCTGTGACCATTAAACAAGAAGAGCGAAATCACAAAACAACAGAAGGTTCCATATATAACTATTTTTGCAAAGATGAGAATGGCGATCTTTATTGTGTAGCTACGTTGTACTGTCAGGTGTGTATGAGGAACATGCAGGCATTTAGGTTCTTCTGGCTGCTTGGAGCTACAGCTTGGGTTGCTTCCTACATCCAGCTTCAAATAAAGCACCTGCTTTGTGGACCTGGGCATTGACAGGTGCTGGCTATTAGACATAAGATAGTAAGAGTGGCTATTCCAGCCCAGGTAACAGGCTCAGGGACTCTTGAAAGTGGTAGTATCGGTAGTCAACAAAATTCTGCAAAAGGCGTCATTGCCATGACTGAGTGTCTTGCAAGAGCCGATGGCCACCTGAAGCTGTGCAGAGCAATACCACAAACAGGCAAAAACACATGTACTCTTTGGATGTGAGTTCTATGTAGTTACCCAGAACTATAGCCATCATTCAAATAAATGCTACTACTAAAAACAGAGGCAGTTGGAAGGAAAACACAAGCAAATTAGTTCTGAAGGTATGCATCTGAAGTCAGAGGACCAGAAAAGGTATTGATTAAAACTGAAGGAGAGTAGAACAAATGAAAAAAGTTTTGGAGCTAGGTGGACCCTAATTTGTGATAGAATAAGCTATACTACAGCAATCAACTGGGACAGCTCTGTAACGTAGCACCACAGATGCTTGTTTCTTAGTCACACATGACCAGTTGGGATGATGGACATATTCACCCGCCTAAGGGTTCATGCTTCCAAACCCTTTGTACATGTACAGGGCCATGGTAGCTTTTCCAGGATGGGACCTGTCCTATGCTTCCATATTGCATGCCAGAATCAAACACATGACTAACTCAACATTGAGAAGGCTGGAAAATGCATTCCTCTTGTGAAACACTGAGACAAAAGATGGAAACGAATTAATATATAATGATATCCAATAATAAAGTATCTTCCCACTTTTATGATATCATCATAACTACATCTGCTTAGTTTTTTTTTTAATTTTAAATTAAGTGAGCAAAAATATCTGGGCCAATGAGATGGCTCAGCAGGTAAAGGTGCTTGTTGCCAAGTCTGATGACCCGAGTTTGAGCCCCAGAACTCATATGGTGGAAGGAAAAACCAAATCCCTTGAGTTGTTTTCTGACCTCCACATGCTATAGGACATGCACATGAGCATATACACAAATAATAAGTAAATGAAAAAATATTTAAATCTCTTAGTTTGAGACTAGTTTTAATAAAAGCTGTATTTTTCTAATATGCTTTACATATACATACTTATTAAATATATTATGTACACTACAAATCATTCACCTTATCGCCAATGTTAAGTCTATATACTTTAGAAATGAATTAATCTAAGCCGTTAGTTACTTCCTTTAATGCTTTTGTTTCTGAAGACAGGATCTTGCTTTACAGTCCAGGCTAGCATCAACTTGCTATCCCCCTGCCCCAGACTCTTGAACAACGACTTGAGCCCCCTGGAGTCACATAGGAAGCTGAAATCAAAACCCAGAACTAAAGTCTGGGTTTTCTTCCCACTGTACCACGTTTTCAGTCTGCTAAATTTGTGGGGAAAGGATGTGGGCAACAGAAAAACAAACTGAGTCACTGCAATTAGGAGAATTAAAAAGAACACAGGCACAATGTAGAAATATGCTGGAGGAAAAAGAACCAGTAGGAAGTTGTGGAGGCTGCAAGGCAGATGGGGTCTCTTGGAAAACATGACTCCCACACAAGTCAGCAGCTTTGGGTGCACGGCTGTCTGGGGCCTGTTTTCTGAATTACTTGGTCTTACTAATGAGCAGTTCTAGACCCTGAAGAACTTTTGCTTGCTGTAAAAGTAGAGAGTGACCAATAGCAATGTGGCTGGAGAGGCTGTCGGGGCAGGGCTGGGCCCTGCAGGTAGAGGAAAGGAGGTCCTGTCTAGCAGATGTTACAAAAAAGTTCGTTTGTTCATCTAACACTGGGCATTGAATTATTTCATTTTTTGGCTATTACAATAGGGTTGTTCTGAAAATTGATGTGCAAGCTTTCATATAGGCATTTCGCCTGGTTAGATATCTTAGTTGGAATGGTTGGGGCATTTAGTAGATACGTGTTTGCCACTTTTTGGTAGTAGTGATTGAACTTAGGTTTTCATGTATGCTCTCCTCAGCCTTCCTGGTATAGCTGAGTGTCTTGTTCATTTTCTATCCCCACTTGAAAATTGCAGTTGTGTTATATCCTTACCAATACTTGGTGTGGCCACTCTTTAAATCTTAGCCATGCCAATTGGCATGTAGCAGTATCTCATGCTGTTGTGATCCATTGAATTTCCTGGTGACTGATGTTTTGATGTTTCCATCTGTTGATGAGTAATGATCTTTTTCCATGCTTATCAGCCATCTGCAGCTTCTCTGGTGAAATCTGATAGAATCGTTTGCCAAGTTATGAAATTGGGCTGCTCACTGTCGTCTTAAGTTTTGAGGGTTTGAGGGTTCTTTATATATTCTGGACACAGGTATTTACTTCTCAGATATGTGATTGCACATATTTTATTCTAGTTGGTGACTCTTCTTTCTGCCCTCCAAAGACTAGAGTTCTTCATTTTTGTTAGGCCATTTTTTTTAACCTTATGCATTGTTCCTCCATTGTTTTAAGGAATCTTAACTCAGCCCAAGATCAAAAAACATTCTTCTATTTTTTTTTCTCATAGAAAACTTCATACAGCCAGGCAGCATACTCCTGTAATCCTAGCACTTGGGGTCAGAGGAACAGGTGAGTAACCTGCCTGCCAGCTGAACTGCCTCACTCCCTAGATTCAGTTCCCAAAGACCCATTACACTGCCCCCCTCCAACATCACTGGCCACCCACTGCTGGCCCTATGTTGTTGTTTTTGCCCTTTTGGGGGCCCGCCACCCGGCTCCCAAATAAAGCACATAGGGAGGCTTTTTCTTAATTATCAATGCCCAGCCTTAGCTTGACTTTTTTCTTGCCAGCTTTCTTTAACTTAAATTACCCCATCTGTCTTTTGTCTCTGGTCTTTCCCTGTTCTCTCACATCTGTAAAGCTTACTCTTACTCCATGGCTTGCCATGTAGCTGGGTGGCTGGTCCCTAATGTCCTTCTCCTCCCAGATTTCTCCCGCTATATATTCTCTTGTCTGCCAGCTCCACCTATTTCTCTCTACTGCCTCACTATTGGCCAGTTCTTTATTAGACCATCAAGTGTCTTACACAGGCACAGTAACACAGCTTCACGGAATTAAATGCAACATGAGCAAAAGTAACACACCCTAAAATAATACTCTACTCGCCCCTGCCCCCATCTCAGGCAGACTTCCACTGCCCAGGAGCAGGGTATGCCAATTAGAAGAGCAGGTACAGGCCACGACACTTTGAAGAACAAGTGCAAGGCCCAGCAAGCCAGAAAAACAGATAAGCAAACTCCAGCAGAGACTCCCTGCTGGACCAGAGACCACACCTGCTGCCAGAACCATAGATGGGCAGCCCAGCAATGGACCTTCTCCACTCACTCAGTGCCCCCAATCTCCACTCCCTTCTTCATCACAGTATCCCATGCCTCAACTCGAGCAGAGACCCCTGCTGCACCAATGGCCAAGCTAGCCACCAGAAGTCCAGCCTCCAACTTGAACAGAGACTCTCTACTGTTGGGGAATATTATTTTAAGCGGTGTTACTTTTGTTTATGTTGCATTTGCTTAACTCTATAAAGCTGTGATACTATTCCTGTCTAAAATACCTGATGGTTTAATAAAGAACTGGCCAATAACAAGGCAGGAGAAAAGATAGGTGGGACTGGCAGGCAGAAAGTATATATAGAAGAAGAAATCTGGGAGGAGAGATCTAGGAGCCAGAGAAGGAGGAGGATTCCAGGGGCCAGTCACCCAACTACACCGCAAGCCACTGAGTAAGATTTACAGAAGTAAGAGAATGGGAAAAGCCCAGAGGCAAAAGAGAGAATAAATTAAGAAAAGCTGGCAAGAAACTAAGCTAAGCTAAGGCCTGGCATTCATACGTAATAATAAGCCTTAGTGTGTGAATTTATTTGGGAGCTGGGTAGTGGGCCCCTGCAAAAAGTGAAAAAACAACCAGCAACACCCTACTGGATCAGAGGTCATACCAGCCTCCAGAAATACAGGCCACAAAGACCAGAATACCAAAGAGGAAACACAAACAAAGGAACAAAACACCCATGCAACAAAGACAAAATCAGAAATCAGAACCTAGACCTATACTCATTCCAAATGCAGATGCCTAAACACCAATGTCAGAACACAATCAACAACAGCCAGGATAATATGTTACCACCAGAGCCCCGCTATCCTACCACAACAAGACCTGAATATTCCAATGCAACTGAAGCATAAGAAACAACCTTAAAACCAACTTTATGAAGATGATAGAGGTCCTCAAAAAGGAAATAAAAAATCCCTTAAAGAAACTGAAGAAAAGACAAGACAAACCAAAAAAAAAAAAAAAAAAAAAAAAAAGAAAGAAAGAAATCAATATGTCCCTTAAAGAAAGCCAAGAAAACAGACACAAACAGGTGAAGGAAAGTGTTCAAGACTTGAAAATGGAACTAGAAGCTATAAAGAAAACACAAATTGAGGGAATTCTAGAAATGAAAAATCTAGGTAAGTGAACAGGAACTATAGACAAAAACATTACCAATAGAATACAAGAGATGAAAAAGAATCTCAGGTATTGAAGATAGAGTAAAAGAAATAGATTCATTGGTCAAAGAAAATGTTAAATATAAAAAATTCCTAACACAAAATATCCAGGAAATCTGAGACACTATGAAAAGACAAAAAGGAATAAAAGGAGAAGAATCCCAGCTCAAAAACCCAGAAAGTTTATTTAATAAAACTATACAAGAAAATTTTCCCAAGCTAAAGAAGGACATGCCTATAAAGATCCAAATGCTTACAAAAAACCAAATAGATTGGACCAGAAAAAAAGAGTCCTGCACCACATAATAACCAAAACACTAAACATACAGAACAAAGAAAGAATATTAAAAGCTACAAGGGAAAAGGGTCAAGTAACATAAAAAGGCAGACCTATTAGAATTAAACTCAACTTCTCAACAGAGACTCTAGAAGCCAGAAGAGCCTGGATATATGTCCTGCAGACTCTAAGAGATCATGGATGCCAGCCCAGACTACTATTCCCAGCAAAACTTTCAAATCACCATATATAGAGTAAATAAGATATTCCATGACAAAATCAAATTTAAATAATATCTACCCATAAATCCAGCCCTACAGAAGGTACTAGAAGGAATACTCCAACCAAAGGAGGTTAACTACATCCATGATAACACAAGTAATAAAAAAAAATCTCACACCAGCAAAACTCAAAGAAGGGAAGCACACACACACACACACACACACACACACACACACACCACCACCACCACCACCACCAACAACAACAACAACATAATAGGAATTAACAATCATTGGTTATTAATATTTCTCAATATCAATGAACTCAATTCCCCAATAAAAAGACACAGGTTAACAGAGTGGATTTGAACACAGGATCCATACTTCTGCTGTATACAACAGCAACACACTTCAATATCAAAAATGAACATTACCTCAGAGTAAAGAGTTAGAATTTTTTTTTTACAAACAAATGGACCCAAGAAGCAAGCTAGTGTAGCTGTTCTGATATGTAACAAAAAAGACTTCAAACCAAAATTAACTAAAAGAAACAAAGAAGGACATTTCATATTCATCAAAGGAAAAATCTACCAAGATGATGTTTCAATTCTTAACATTTATGTCCCAAATGCAAGGGCACCCACATTTGTAAAGGAAACATTACTAAACCTTAAATCACACATCAAATCTCACACAGTAATAGTGTGAAAATTCAATACCCGACTCTCACCAATGGACAGGTCATCCAGACAAAAACTAAAGAGAAATAATAGAACTAACAGAAGTTATGGACCAAATGGACCTAACAGATATCGATAGAATATTTCACCCAAACACAAAAGAATATACCTCAAGAAACTTTCGCCAAAACTGGCCATATACTTGGTCACAAAGTAAATCTCAACAGATACAAAAAAATTGGAATAACCGCCATATCTTATTAATCACCATGGGTTAAAGTCAGAGTTAAACAACAACACAAATTACAGAAAGCCTACAAACTCATGGAAACTGAAAAACCATCAATTGAATTACCAATGGGTCAATGAAGAAATAAAGAAATTAAAGACTTCTGAGAATTCAATGAAAATGAATGCACAACACACCCAAACTTATGGGACACAATGAAAGCAGCGCTAAGAGGAAAGTTCATAGCATTAAGTGCCTGCATAAAGAATTTGGAGAAATCTCACACTAGCAATTTAACAGCACACCTGTTAGCTCCAGATCAAAAAGAAGCAAACATACCCAAGAGGAGTAGACAGCAAGAAATAATCAAACTGAGGACTGAAATCAATAAAATAAAAACAAACAGAGCAATACAAAGAATCAGTGAAACAAAGAGTCAGTTCTTTGAGGAAATCTACAAGACAGACAAACCAAATGGCAGAGAGAGAATATCCAAATTAACAAAATCAGAAACGAAAAGTGGGACATAGCAACACACACTGGGGAAATCCAGAGAATCATTAGGTCATACTTCAAAAACCTGTACACCACAAAATTGGGAAATCTAAAAGAAATGGACAGTTTTCTTGACAGATACCACTTACCAAAGTTAAATCAATATGAGATAAACAATTTAAATAGACCTATAACTCCTAAAGAAATAGAAGCAGTCATTAAAAGTCTCTCAACCAAAAAAAGCTCAGGGCCAGACAGTTTTAAAGCAGAATTCTACCAGACTTTCAAAGAAGACCTAATACCAATACTCCTTAAATTATTCTGCAAAACAGAAACAGAAGGAACATTGCCAAATTTATTTTGAGGCCACAGTCACTCTGATACCAAAAACCACACAAAGATTCAACAAAGAAAATTACAGACCAATTTCCCTCATGAACATTGATGCAAAAATACTCAATAAAATACTCACAAGAAAATTCAAGAACATAGCAAAAAGATCATCCACCATGATCAAGCAGGCTTAATTCCAGATAGGCAGCCATGGTTCAATATACAAAAATCTATCAATGTAATCTACCATATAAACTGAAAGAAAAGAAAACACATGATCATCTCATTAGATGCTTAAAAAAGCCTTTGATAAAAATCCAACACTCCTTCATGATAAAAGTCTTGGAGAGGCCAGGGATACAAGGGACACACCTAAACATAATAAGGGCAATTTACAGTGAGCCAATAGCCAACATCAAGCTAAATGGAGAGAAACTCAGGGCAACTGCACTAAAATCAGAAACAAGACAAGGTTGTTCACTCTCTCGATATCTATTCAATATAGTACTTGAAGTTCTAGCTAGAGCAGTAAGACACCGAAGCAGATCAAGAGGGCACAAATTGGGAAGAAAAAAGTCAAAGTATCATTATTCTCAGATGATATGATAGTATACAGAAGTGACCCCAAAATTCTACTAGGGAACTCCTACAGCTGATAAACACCTTCAATGAAGTAGCTGGATACAAGATTAAAAAAAAAAATCAGTAGCCCTCCTCTATCCATATGACAAATGGACTGAGAAGGAAATCAGGGAAACAACACCCTTCCCAATAGCCACAAGTAATAAAAAAAAAATATCTTGGAGTAACTCTAACCAAGCAAGTGAAAGACTTGTATGATTAAAAACTTCAAGTCTTTGGAGAAGGAAATTGAAGAAGCCATCAAAAGATGAAAAGATCTCTAATGCTCATGGATCAGTAAGATTAACATAGTAAAAATGGCCATCTTATCAAAAATCAATCTACAGATTCAATGTAATACCCATCATAATTCCAACATAATTCTTTACAGACATCGAAAGAACAATACTCAACTTCATATGAAAAAACAAAAAACCCAGGATAGCTAAACAATCCTGTACAATAAAAGAATTTCCAAGGGTGTCACTGTCCCTAATTTCAAGCTATATTACAGAGCTATACTAATAAAAACCACTTGGTATTAGTATAAAAACAGACCTGTTAATCAATGGGATTAAATTGAAGACCCAGATGTAAATCCACACATATGGACATCTGATTTTTGATAAAGAAGCCAGAAATATACAATGGAAAAAAGAAAGCATCTTTAACAAGTGGTGCTGGCATAAATGGATATCTGCAGGTAGAAAAATGCAAATAGATCCATATCTATCATCCTGTACAAAACTCATGTCCAAGTATATCAAAGACCTCAACATAAAACTAGATATACTGATCCTGATAAAGATAGTGAGGAATAGCCTTAAACACTTTGGCACAGGAGACAACTCCCTTAACAGAACACCAATAGTATAGGCACTAAGATGAACAATTAATAAATGGGACCTCCTGAAACAGAAAAGCTTTTGTAAGGAAAAGGACACCACCAATAGAACCAAACAGCAGTCCATAGAATGGGAAAAGATTTTCACCAACTCCACATCTAACAGAAGGCTAGTATCTAAAATATATAAAAAACTCAAGAAACTAGACATCAACAAACTAAATGATCCAATTAAAAATGGGGTATAGATATAAACAGAATTCTTAACAGAGGAATCTCAAAAGGCTGAGATACATTTAAAAAAAAACATTGTACATCTTTAGCCATCAGGGAAATGCAAATCAAAGAGACTCTGAGATTCCATCTTACACCTGTCAGAATGGCTAAGATCAAAAACAGTGACAGCTCATGCTGGCAAGGATGTGGAGCAAGGGGAACACTCATCCATTGGTGGTGGGAGTGAAAACTTGTACAGCCACTTTAGAAATCAATATGGTGCTTTCTCAGAAAATTGAGAATAGATCTACCTCAAGACCCATCTATACCACTTTTGGACATATACCCAAAGAATTTTCAATTACATAACAAGGACAATTGTTCTATTATGTTCATAGCAGCTTTACTTGTAATATCCAGAAGGAAGCAACCTAGATGTCCCTCTACAAATGGATAAAGAAGATGGAATATTATTCAGCTGCTAAAAACAAAGGCCTTATGAAATTTGCAGGCAAATGAATAGAACTTGGAAAAAATTATTCTGCATGAGGTAACCCAGACCCAGAGAGACAAACATGGTATGTATTCACTTATAAGTAGGTATTACCTGTAAAGTAAAAGATAATCATGCTAGGTCCACAGACCCAGAGAGGCTAAGGGGGAGGGGGTGTGTAAGGATCTCCCTGGGAAAGGGAAATAGAATATATTTTGTGGGTGGACTAGGGGAAGATGGGGTTGGGAACAGGAGGAAACAAGTGGGGAGGAGGGCAAATACTGGGAAAAATGATTGGAATTGGGGAGTATTTCAGGGCAAGGTGGCCTCCTAGTGCAATGGAAACTTCATGGAATCTATCAGAGTAACCCTAGCAAAGACTCATAATAACAGGGGACATGGAGCCTAAACCGGCCATCTTCTGTGAGCAGGCAAGGCCTCAAGTAGAGGGATTGGAACACCAACCCAGCCACAAAACCTTCAAACTACAATTTATCTTGCCTGAAGAGTGTTCTGGGACAGGAGCCTAGCAGAATCCTCATTGAAGAGACCAGAGAGACATCATCCAGCATCTGATGGGAGCAGATACAGAGTGCCACAGCCAAACATTAGATGGAGTTTGAGGAGTTCTGCAGAGGAGGAAGAAGAGGAAGGATCAGAAGAACCAGACAGACCAGGTACATGGCCAGAACATGGCCCACAGAATCTGCTGACTTGGACCCATGGGAGCTTGTAGAGATCAGAGAGCCTGTAGGGGTCAGATCTAGGTCTTCTGCCTATGTTATGGCTGAATAGCTTGGTATTCTTGTGAGATGCTTAACAGTGGGATCAGGGGCTATCTCTGACTCTTTTGTCTACTCGTGGGACCCTTTTCTTCCTACTAGGTTGCCTTGTCCAGACTTGTGATGGTATGTGCCTGGTCTTATTGTAAGATGTTATGTTGTGTCTGGCTGATTTTCTTGGGAGGCATGCTGCTCTTTTCTGAGGGTAGATAGAGGGGGTGTAGGAGATGGCAGGTGTGGGGAGTAGGGGACTGGGAGGAGGGGAGGGAGGGGAAATTGCTGTTGGGATGTAATATAAAAATTACATAGAGAGTCAGGTGGTGGGCACATGCCCTTAATCCCAACACTCGGGAGGCAGAGCCAGGCAGATCTCTGTGAGTTCGAGACCAGCCTGGTCTACAGAACGAGATCCAGGACAGCAACCAAAACTACATGGAGAAACTCTGTCTTGAAAAACAACAACAACAACAACAACAACAACAACAACAACAACAAAATTACATAGAGAGAAAGATAAAAAAGGCTCCTAGCACTTGGGAGGCAGAGGCAGAAGATCAAGAATTCAAGGCTGTCTCAGTTACATAGCAAGTTTGAGGTCAAGCTTGGGGTACATGTGATCCTATCTCAAAAACAAAACAAAACAAAACAAAACAAAACAAAACAAAACAAAACAAAACAAACCCCCAAATAAAAAGTTTTATTGTATTTTATATTTGTGATTCTTTATATCGTTGGGTGTACTGACTGATGTGATTTCATTTTCCTGTGTTAAAACTCAGAGGCTCTAGCTGTTTTCAGAAAACAATCTCTTCCCTCAAGTGCCTTTATGTTTGTGTCAAAAGCACATGTCCATACCTGTGTGGATACATGTTTATTCATCACTACAGCAATATAACACAGCCTTGAATAAATGTAAGAAGATGACGTAAGTCCTTGAGAATTTTCAAACAATCTTCAGGAGACAGGAAAAGTCTTTCCTTAATGCCCTCATCCTTCATTTCAGGTCAGCATTCGAGGATGTCGACCTCATAGAACGAATAGGAAAGTATTCCATCTCCAATTTTCTAGACGTTTTTGTTCAGAATCAGTATTCTTTTTCTTAGTATATGGTAGAATTCCCCAGTAAGGTTATCTTGGCTAAAGGTTTTCTTTGTGAAAATGCTTTACCTATAAATTTCAATGCTTTGATACATATGAGACTATTCATGTTGTCTACTTTTCCTCAATAAGATTTAGTTGTACTTGTGTTTCAAGACATATGTTGAGTTCATCCAGGTGATCAAATTTATTGGCATGAAGTTATTGTAGAATTGACCAATTTCCTTTTTTAGTAACTTTAGGGTGTGTAGTAATGTCATACCTCTCAATCTTAATACTAATATTGTTCATCCTCATTCTTTTCATCTTGATAATTTTGGTGAGATATTCATACATTTTATTTATCTTCTCCAGTATTGTTGCTATGATCCCCAAATGCCCTTTGGGAGCCCCCCCCTTTTTACTCTGACTTTGGTTTCCACACCTGTTGTCTCCTTCCACAGAGATATGTTCTTTCCTTGAGAATAAAATCTCCACACATTCCTTAATTGGGTATTTCTTCTGGAATTGATGGTCTTAATTTGTTGGTATTTCCATCAATCCATATCTATTCTACAGCCGGTCATTACCAAAAAGGTGGAAGAAAACTGCTTTTACTAGTTACTCCCTTAAACCTCACCTCTTCATGTCCACAAACCCTGTCTCCTAGGTTGGATACTCCAGCTGTGCTGGACTGACCATATTCTTTCAGGCTTTTGCTCTCTGTATAATGAACTTCTTATCCTTAAAGCTGAACTCAAATGTGAGTGACTCTGTGAACCCTTCCTGGCCATGGTGGCCTTGTTTGTTTTCTCATTGTCTCTGAATCCTCCACATCTTTGTACCTTCTGGGAAAGCATTTATTACAGAGTAATTGGGTCGCTGTAGGATAGACCACTTCCTCCTCACAGCCATGCTGAAAACCTTCTAGAGGGAAGCGATTGTGTTGTGCTAACTTTGTTAAGGATTTTGGAGTCCCTCATGCTAATGGGAAATACCTTACTAGGGTGGGTGGGTTCTTGAGCTTAACAATGAATGGTTTTTATATGGGTCTCAAGGATTAAATGAGACATATTTATATTAACACTTGTAAAGTCTGCAATTCACATTTAACTGGCTACCTTGTGTGCTAAGTCTGGCAACCCTTTATTCCTATGGACCTAGAATCCAGTTTCTACATCCTGTGGCGGTTACGCACAGCCACATTTGCAATGTTCAGTGAAAACCAAGGCTGCAAGTTCGGTTCCACCCTCATAGAGCCTCTGGCTGAGCCAAATAGTAACAAAACTATTCCTATAATCAATGATATTTAAAAGCTTCATATTTCTGATAAACCTTGACATAGTAAGCCACACATTTAAGAACATATCAAACACTCATTATATGGGAAAAACCAAGCCCAAACATTTTTTTTTTCCTGCTGCCTAATGATGAGAATATATTAAAAGCATCCTGGCAGGTGTGGTTGAGAACGGCTTGATTGTACTTTTAATCAAACAACTGCAGGACTGAAATCAGTGTAACCTTGGTCAAGCAGCTTAACATTGCCATACTTCCTTTAATGTGTGCCTGAGGGAGGGGCCAGGGGCTAACCCTGCAGCTTCATAATATGCATTTAGAAGAGGGCAGAGGCAAAAAGTCAGGCCAGCAGCATGCATTACCAAGTTTTCAGGTTTCTTGCTACAGAGTGAGCAAACCTGGAATCCGAGCCAGGCAATTGCAAAAAAAAAAAAAAAAAAAAAAAGATTCCAGATCTGCATGGTAACAATTTAGACTAACTTCCACTCCTGCTGAAAACTGAGCAGCAGAGGAAGTTCCTCTCCTGGCCAGCTGCCTTCTGGCCTCCCCCCACCCCCCAGACCTTCAGGCTGCTCCCTCCCCACATCTGTTTCCAAGCCATAGAGCAGAGGGTCACAGCGTGTCGCAATAAGCAGCGTTAGCAGGCAGCATGAATCAGTGGTAAACCTTTGATTTTAATTCCTTGCCTCTCAGAGAGAGGAAGTGTGGTCTGGTGGTTAACCCACTAAAAAAAGCAGCTAGGAGGCAAAATTCCTGGTCCCCAGCATGTCTCTTCTATTCTTGTTGGGGGTACCCTGCCCATCAAAGATCTCTTTTGTCTCCCGGTGTTGCCTTATGATGTTAATCCCCACACTGGCCTCACCAGAAGACTCATTCGGGAAACCACGATGGATTTTTTTTTTTTTTTTTTAAATACTCATCCAAGAACCCTCCAAGGAAAAAGGTCTGGACTCCTCCAGTTTTCACAAGGACTAGGCATGCGTCTTTAAGATCAGTTTGGGCTCAGCTGTGTGGTCATGACATATCACACAAACTGGAAGAGCTTTGCCGGAAACAATAGAAAGAGGGATCAGCAGAAAGCAGTAAATCTCCCCGAGGTTGCCTTTTTACAAGCTCAGGGTAAAGGGCTGTGGAATCGGGGAAAGGAGATAGGGAGCCTGGTCTGCCTCTGCCCGCTGAGCTGAGTGAGGCTGGGTAGGTCAGCGGAACTGTTTGGGCTGCATTTTTATCATTTTAAAAATAAAAGTGACTAGATCATCTCTTTCGGTTCTGTGAGTCAATGAATAATTTCTGTGAGTTCATAGAAATGCCAGGATGGACTCTGAACCTCTCGTTTCCTGAAAATGACAGGGGTGCAGTCCCGGAGGTGTGGGCTGGCCTGTTTGGGGTTGTGGGAAGACAGCACCAGAGACAGGCGGTAGCTGGGAGGTTTGGGCCAGGGCTGCGGGGAGCGGGAGCGGTCTCCCGCCCTCCCCTCTGGAGGCTCTGCAGCTGGCCTGCTTATGCAAAGGCCTTGGCTCTTTTTCTTCTTAAAAGCTTTTCTGACTTGTACATTCCCCTGAGGAGCAGATTCATTGTTTTGCAGAGAATTTGTACCGTGTTTTCCTGAAAGGAAGAAAGGAGTTGGAATGGAAGGCCTTGAGGGGATTAGCAAGTGGGCTAGGCTTGGTTGCCAAAGAAATGAGTCTCTCCATGTGTGATAAACACACGCCTGCCATATTGCTGGCCTCAGATGTGTCCAGCGAAATCCTTCGCCCCACTTCCACAAGACCTCGAAGGGTGCTCTTGTTCACGGACCGGACACCAGCCTCCTCATCTATCTCTGGAGCATGGGGGACTCCGTCCATCCCAGAACAAGTGGGGGCGAGTTAGGAGAAGCAGGAATGAGTCACGGTTGTAGGAAAAGGATGTCTCAGGAACCGACACTGAGCAGGCTTCCTAGAAACATCCTGACAGGTCCCATAAAGCCCACGTTTGGTTCTAATTATAACATGCCCACATTTGAGCATTTTTGCAGTTTTCCCATGGAAACTGTAACACAAGGCTTCTGAGGAAGAGGATTTGACTCAGATGTGCTCTGTGTGTCTAAGAGTGGGAGCCAGTTGGACGTGTTTTTTAAATGAGTGGTTATTCCTGCTATTTTACAAAGGAGATGCCATCCTGGCGTGTCCATGCCTATTAACATATCTGTAAAACGGGGCTAGGCACATCATATAAAGGGCTAAAATAAGCTCCATATAATTAAAAGATAGTTTATAAAGTCCAAGATGAAGAGCATGAACAAAATCTGAAAACACAGGATTCAGTTTTCCCCCAACTGGAGTCAGATGGCAAGGTAAAAGAACAAAATGAAATACCAAGGACTGACTTTGAAAGCGGTTTTGAAGAGTGCCGTGAAGCACGGGAGGCCAGCGCTGTGGTCCTCTCCTTGCGGTGCTCGTCAACATGGCTGCTCTTACTGCAGATCCTGAGGCACCGCAGGCATTCCGGAAAAAATCATATTGTAGTCAAGTGTGATTTTAGTATTGCTGTGTTATTTTATCTTATAATAGAGAATGTTGGGAGATTGCTAATTCTGAAGAGATTACTAGCTTTTAATTCCATCCCAATTCATCACCAATTTAGAGAAATGAAAATTTTATTTTTGATCCGTTCTTTCCCACTTTTCGTCACTTAGATACCAGAGGTACAGTCAGAATGGGGGGTGGGGGGGGACGACGCTCTTTTTCCAGTGTGAAATGTTGTGATGAGTAGAGGCATGGCGAGGGAAGAGGGATTTCCCAGGCTTCCCTGGGGATACAGCTGATAATCTTGTGTGTAGTGACTTAGAGCCACTTACGATGGGTTATGTTTTTTTTTTTTCTTTTTAATTCTCTGTTAAAAATCAGCATATGTGACATGCAGCAAAGATGCTCTGGCTATCCGTTTTACAAGATTACCAAATGGCCCCGAGCTCTGGAAACCTCAGCAGTTAATGAAAGTTGGCGTGGTGTGTAAACCCCACCACAGGAAGTGGAGCTGATCAAAAAACATGCTGGCCATGTTTTGAAATGTTCCAGAAGAATAGGAGATTATCTTGCTGTCTAAATAAGAATGACCTCAGGTTTAGTAACATCTGAGGAAATGATTAAAGCAAGAGATGAGTACTTTCCTCAGACTTGATTTCTTCAGATACATCCTCGTTCTGTTGTATAAGTCAAGAAAGTTTATCTTCATGATAAAGCGATACTGATATGTAATTTTATTTCCCAGTTTAAGCTTATACACTCATTTTTATAATAAAATGTCATTTGCTGAAAACTGGGACTTGGCCTGGGGAGAGGACTCAATGGGTAATGTGTTCACTGCATAAGCATGTGCACTGGAGTTCAGATCCCCAGAACCCACATAGAAAGTGGGCAGGTGTTATGGTCAGCCTGTAGTCCCGGCACTCTGATGGCAAAAATAGGGGATCCCTGAGGGAAGCTGTCTAATCAGTGAACTCTGAGTTCAGGTGAGAGACTCTGCCTCAACAAAAAAAGTGGAGCACGATCAAGAAAGACACACTCAATCAACTTTGTATCTTTACACGCACGTGTATGCAAATATGCTCATATACATGTGAACACACCCACGTACACTTGGGTGCACACACAATGAATGAATAAATAATAAAGAAATAAAAAAGGGGCAGGGGAGAAAAAAAATCCAGGGCTAAATAAAGCAAGCAGTAATGTTTTAAGGAAGTACCCCAAATATATTGTATGACAGTTACTGACTAAGAACTGGACATGGGGAGCTGGAAAGATGGCTCAGTGTTTTAGAGCATTGACTATTCTTCCAGAGGACCCAGGTTCAATTCCCAGCACCCACACGGCAGCTCACAACTGTCTGACACTCTCACATGGAAATATATGCAGGCAAAACATCAACGCACATAAAATAAAAATTAAAAACAAACAAACAAACAAAAAGAACTGGATATGGTAGTGTACCCTGTAATCTAAGTGTTTAGGAGGTGCAGGCAGGGGGATCAGAGTGAAAAGGAGGACAATACTGAGGGAGAGGGAGGGAGGAGGGATAAAGAACTCTACGGAAAATTGAAAAATCCACAGGGAAGCATTATTTTATGCTTATTTTAAAATACTTATATAATAAGTGTGTGTGTATGTGTGTGTGTATGTGTGTGTGTGTGTGTATGTGTGTGTGTGTGTGTATGTGTGTGTGTGTGTGTGTGTGTGTGTGTGTGTGATACTTGGAGTGATAATGATTCCTTTGAGCGCCAAAGACTATCTAACAGGAACCTAGTGCCAAGCATGGGAACCTCCCTTCCAGCTGATGGTCAGGGTAGTCCAAGAGACTTTCAAAACAACATCAGCTGTTGCTGTTGTCTTTGGTTGCCTCCCAGAACTTGAAGGTATGACCAACCCTATTGCTGAAGATACCACACACTTCAGACACAGGATTTGGAAAAACTGAGGTCGAACTGATGAGAAAATCTCCTCCCTGAGGACTAGTATTGATAGTATCCAAAGGAGTGATATAAGCTTTTGAGGGAGGAAAACAATTAAAAGTCCTACCCAACTTCAAGTCATGGTTGCATGACCAACACCGCAAACTGTCCTCAAGGGTGCAATAGTGGCACTTACATCTCAAGGACAACCAAGAGCCCTTATTTGGACTTAAGTCCTACTCGATAGTACAGGGTTCATACCTGGTACTGTAAACTCAGCCAAGACACAGTAGACTGGTGAAGTCATGGGTCCTGGAGGAGAACCTGCTACTACTTCCTAAACCAGGATAATTACCAACTGCATTCTGGATATCTATCCTTGCCGGCCCAGTAAGTGTAGCTCTTACCCCTCGTCAAAGAAACGTTTTTTGGCAGTGGATGGAAACTATGACAGGAACTGGTCAAAATGCAGAGAACAGCTGATTATGGGTGTCTGTCCCTTAGCTACACAACACCCGCACTGAAATTTAGGGAACATTTTAGGAGAAGGGGCAGAACAATTTTAAAGGCTGGCAGATCAGCATGTCTGCAATGAATTTGTGCCTGGACATGACAGAAAATGACACCCATGAAATCTTAACCATATGATCACCTAAACAAGACCTGCACAATGACAAGACTAGGTGACATTAGCAAGTGGAAGGGGGAAATATGACAAGACTCCACTCTTAGCTGAAGAGCTACAGGCAAACTCAGAAAGAGAGAACTGGTTTCTCCAGTGATGAGGTCCCTGACAGGTTATCCAGTCCCAAGGGGTCAGTCCTAAATTTATATATGAACTGGACTCAGCATGTGTGTGTGTGCATGTGTGTGTGTGTGTGTGTGTGTGTGTGTGTGTGTGTGTGTTTGTGTGTAACAATAATAATAACTGAGGAAGTGGTCATGAACTTAAGGGGGCATGGGAGGAAAGATTTGGGTGAAAATGATGTAAATATAGTACTCAGGTATGAAATTATAAAAAAAAAATAGTTTAGAAAACAAACAAACATGGTCAAGCTGTCACGATTGCAGCTGCAGCTGGCTGCAGCCTGGATGGAGAGTTAGCCAGTCTCCACTGAGATAGAAGCTGGGGCAGATGGAGGACATTGTGAGCACATGGGCAAGAGCCCTAAACCCAGGCAGAGGATTCCAGGATGGCTTCTCCTAGGACGCGATGCTTAGCTGCCATCCTTCACGGTAGTTTGTTGTTGTTGTTGCTGTTGTTTGTTTGTTTGTGTTTTTTCTCATTTCCACATCCATATTGGGATTTATAATCACTAGCTTGAATAATTGGAGCTGCTCTTCTTTGCCCCTCATCTCTTTCCTTTTCCATTGCTTCCCAGGTCAAATGTAGGGGTCAATCTCAGCAGCAACCATAGGAGGCTTTGGACTAGGACACTGGTTGCCTTTGGACGAATTCCTTTTTGTTTGTTTGTTTCTATGTCTTGAGACAGGGCCTTGGGTATCCAGAATGGCCTCAAAGTCATACCTGGAGATGACTTTGAAGCTCTGGTCCTCCTGCCTTCAGCTCCTGAGTGCTGGGATTTCAGGCATGCACCACCACACTGGGTTTATGGGATGTTGGGGATCAAACCCAGGATTTGATGCATACTATGCAAGCAAGCTACCAATTGAGCTACATCCCACGCCCAGAATTTATTCTTTTATAGGAAGCCCCTCTTACGCTTGGAAACTGATCCATCACGGCTTTCTTGGGTAGGCAGGTTTCTTGGCTACTGTACATTTAGCTGAACTGATTTTGCCTTGACCCACCTTGTATTTTATCACAAAATTACATGAGCAGATTTTTACTTTCTTGGTTACTCCTATCACTCTTCTAACTCTGACCCTTAGGTTTTATTTTTCTTTTGGATGTGCTGAACCATATTTAGTCAAATTCCTAGCCTCAAATCATTACTACCCTTTGGCTCACACATTGTCTCCATGCCTTCTTCTTTGGGCATTCATGGATTCACTATTTTAATTACAGATGAGAATCCTGAGGAAAAATTAGAGCTTAGTGTTAGATGCTCAAGAATAGAGTCCAAAGTAAGAAACAGAAATCTCACTGCTCCTCCTCAAGTAGAGAAAACTTTTAAGAGAGAAATAACCTCAAGAACCCTGACCATCAATTGACAGTACACACGAACACACAGCCTTTGCATAAACAAGGGATGGTCTAGATTCTGGTAGCCAGTTTTAGTCAATGGCTAGGTGCATTGCTTTTCTTTTAAACAAAGTTGATAGTTGTACATGTACACACTGGTGAAATCAGAACACAAAGTTACCTAAAGTGACCCCAGCAAGTTGTTTTCCCAGATGACCTGAGTATACTACCAGGCCAACCTGCTGTCCTGAGGGTCATGGTGGATCCTTGCCCCATCATATCTCAATGGCCGGCATAAGAGGTTTGACTTGAAGATTTGTAAAAAAACCCCAGGGACAAAAGTAAATAGAAATTCAAGTTAGGAAACTGAATATTGGTATAGGAACACACACACACACACACACACACACACACACACACACACACACACCTCACACTCTCTAGACTCTGAAATTGCTTTCTGCAAAGTCAGAAGGAAGAGAATGGTCCTTAATGCACAACCAGGTCCCACTTAGTCTTAAAGCTTTTCCTTGATGCAAATACCATTTCCTCAAATTTGAAATAGTAAGAAAGAATTTCTTCTATCCACGGATTGATTTTCTCAAAATACTAACCTGACAGATTGACTTCTTTGCTTACTCTTTAGTCAGCTTCCTCAGTCTGAGCCCTCCATGCTGTCTCCATCCCTATCCAGCAGGAGTAGCTGTCATTTCTTTCAAGTTAACACCCACAAGACAAAAAGAGATGCAATAACATAAAGTCTGTGTCCTCTCCAACACTATCATTCATGCAACATTTATGTATTCAAGAATGCATAAACATTTAAGAGGGACATATTTGAAATGGTGTCTGAGGCTGTTTCTAAATGGAAGCCACTAGGACAGTATTTCTGAGACTCTCCGGGAAACCCTCATGCCAATGTGGAACCAATAATGCTTACTCATGGGACCAAGAGGGTTTATTCATGGGACCACCAAGAGTACGTACTCATGGTACCAAGAGTGCTTACTCATTGTACCAAAAGTGCTTACTCATTGTACCAAAAGTGCTTACTCATGGTACCAAGAGTGCTTACTCATGGGACCAAGAGTGCTTACTTATGTGACCAGGAATGCTTACTCCTGTGACCAAGAGTACTTACTCATGACAAAGATTTGTGGACTTTATTCCAGATCTAGTGAGACAGAGTCAAACTGAGACAGAGTGTGTTTTAAAGGAGCTCTCTATATGATCCTCAGTTGCCTAGGCATCACTGCACCAAGAGTATGCTTAAATTAGGTAAGAAATGTAAAGTTATAGCCAAAGAAAATCATATCTGGCTAAAAGGAAATCAGCCAAAGTCCTTATAGCCATTTTATAGGGAGAAGGAACTGGTGCCATGCTTAAAAGAATTAAGTAGAAAAGGCAGTCTTTATGGTAGGAGGCAAGGCCATGGAGACTTGCCGTCTATGGTTTCCATGGAAAACACCACTCTGTAAAATTCCCTTCCTCCTCCACCTATGGAAACAGAGAGCTTTTGCCCTGATCAGTAGACCACCGAGCAAGCCACTCACTAAAAGATAAACCTCACAAGAAAACTGATTCTCTACCCCCACACACCTCACCCTCAGCAGCCATCACTTGCCAGTGTCTCCTCAGCTAGGAGTGAGGCCTTAGGAGGCCCTCTCCTAGCCATGGTCGCAGGGGTGGCCCTACACCCATGTACATAGTGGCAGTACTAAGGCACTCAGTGAGTTTTAAAAAGAGTGCTTGAAGTCGATGGGAAAACAGTAGGGGGACATGGGAGGTGTTAGAAGGAAGGGAGTGGTGGTAGAGTAGATCCAATCATTATTTTCATGTATGAAATTTTCAAACAATGAATACAAAAGGAAAAAGATAAGCCACATGTCAAATAACACTGGAAGCATTTTCTTCTACCCAGAAAGGGTTGTGGTGCATGTTGATGGCAGTGTCCATTAGACTAGGTAGAGCAAACACGAGTGGATGAAACATTCCCAACTGTTTTGTGACCTCTGCACAAATTTGAAAAATTAAGAGTTTTGACAGCACACTTGAATGGGATCACCATTTTGGAAGGATCAGCAGTCTTGCCTCGGTGTTGTGCTAAGCTCACAGTTAATGGTCTCTTCTCAATGGTGGACTCCAGGACTCTGCTATCCCTTGAGGAGAGCTGATGACTTTGTGTGATAGCCAAAATAGAATCTCTTTTAAATGTTGAAAGACCAGCCACTAAGAATGAAGTCCTGACTAATATGTGCTATGGATAAACCTTGAAGATGTTACACTGAGTAAAAGAAGCCAGGCACAAAAGGCCACATATTATGTATCCCATTAATATGAGATGCTCAGAATAAGCAAATCGATAGAAACAGAAAGCAGATTAGTGGTCACCAGAGGCAGGAGGAGGGGAGTATGCAGAGCAATTGCTAATGGATGTGAGGTTTCTTTTTAGGGCTATGGAATATTCTAAAATTAGATAGTTGTGATTTTTGCACAACCTTGAAGAGATACTAAGACCAACTGAGCTCTACATTTTAAAACAGTGGCTTTTATTACATATGAACTAAATTGCACTAAAGCTGTCCTTGAAAATATAATCTTAAAAATTGTAGACACCTGTGGAAAAATTTTGGTTCCTTAGTATGCTGAGACAGGGAAGTTAAAATTGAATTCAAGCTGGGCACAGTGGCTCATTCTTTCAATCCCAATACTCAGGAGGCAGAGGCAAGCAGCTCTCTATGAGTTTGAGGCTAGCCTAGTCTACAGAGTGAGTTCCAGGACAGCTAGGGTTATGTAGAGAGATCTTGTCTCAAAGAAACAAACAAACAAATAGAATTCATCAGTAATTAAATTATGAGGCCAATGAAGAGCTGAGATTTTATGTCAATCTAGCCTTTTGTTTCAATCTTACCATGTGCCATATCTCTTTGGTTATATCTAAGAGGTACAATGGGAAATGAACATTTTTATAAAAGTCTGTTTTCACACACAATACAAAATCTGAGCATGTACTGATACTAAGCAAGAGACAGATTACCACTCACAGTGGCAGTTAAGGTGAATTTGGAATCAGTGGGAAGGGTTACCACCAGCATTCACTCCTTAAAAAGTCATTTCAGAAGACATGGCTTGTTCTGACTAATTGTTGAGTCATTAAAAAGAGATTATTTTCAAAGGGTCTACTGAATGAGGAAAATCTGCTTATCAATACACTGTAGAGCCTTATGGTTTAAATGTGATTATTTGAATCACAGTAGCTGAATGTGAGCTTAGGGCAGAGTCAGTAGAGTATTTGGTAAAACCAAGTCATGAAGTCCCAGCACGCTACTCAGTCCACGGTGCTTGTAGTCTGAATGGATGCTTCCACTTAGTAGTGCTTTTCAGGCACTTGTTTTTGTGAAGGTGTGAAAGAAGCATGCACACGCACACGCACACGCACACGTGTCACCATCATGTCACCCACACTGCTCTTCCATGGAGTTTTTAGGATTCACTCTGAAGTGCATCCATGGATGCTTCACTCCATTCGGAGAGTACCACACCTATGTGAAGAGCAGACTGTAGCCTACGCTGAAGTTTGATTTCATCTACTCACGCTACTGTCCGTGAGTCTGAACTTGACAAGATTATAACCTTCGTTGTGTGATGGGATGCTGGGGGTTGAGCCTAGGGCTCCACACATGCTATGCAAGTGTTTTAACCCCTGTGCTATATCCCCAGCCTTCTTTTCACTTTTTATTTTGAGACCAGGTCTCTCAAAGTTGCCCAAGCTGACTTTGAATTTTTGGTCCTCCTGCCTCAGCTTCTCTGTTACTGGAATTGCAGTCTTAAGCCTCCATGACTGTCTTTTTAAAAAAATCCAGTACAAACATGTACATATCTTAGGCAATATACACTTACCCTAGTACTAACTGTTCAGTTTCAAGATTGAGCTTTAATTATCAGGACTCTTTGGGATATGACAATTACTTAGAGGAAGTGGGACTGTATGAGATTTCAAAATATTCATTTGACTACCACTTCCTGTGACTCTAGGAAGCCTCCTTCATCATGTGGCCTCCAATGTTTCTTGTTATGCTTTAGTGAACATCTCTACAAATAAACATGTAGTAGAATAGGAGATTTTTTCCAAACATGACTGTTCTAACCATTCAGGACACACCCAACTTCACTCACTGCGTGGATTGAGAGAATGTGGGTAAGCTCTGAGGTTTCCTCTAAATTCTTCATGAAGAAGCCTCAGTGTTTTCTTTCTGTTGACCACGAGAGATATATTTAGTCATCCAGAAGGGGAGTTGCTCTGCCAGGGAAATTATCCCAAAGGACACGAAGCAAGCCATTCCTTGGCAGATCTGGGGGTTGGGTGGATGGGCCTTGTTTCAAAACAGCTTACTGACTCTGCCACCAAGTCCCATGTCCTTGTGTTTTCCTGGGGAGAATCTTCCAAGGAAGCAACATGAGAGCTGACAGACTCAACGAAAGGAGTGCTCTGCCATCTGGCTTGCTCATAAGCAGGATTGCTCTTTTTATCAGAATTATTTTCAGATTTTTTGCAAGGAGAGGATATGGCCATTTTGAACACCAACTCAGTATTTATTCTCTTAAATTTTCTACTTAATTTTTTTATTCAAATATTCCTAATATGAACACTAGGAAACTTGATTTTTTTCCTACTGGAGGAAAGGATGGAAGGCTTAGTAAAATCCACTGTCTAGCATCCAGGGTGAAAGGGCAAATGTATGCCACACATGGAGGCAAAACACTCATACACATAAAATAAAAGAAATGCTTTTTAAATGTGTTAAAAGTTGACCCTTGTTTCTTTCTTCTGTCTTCTTGGACAGTATTACTCTGTGCCCGGTACACCAGCAGGGTGGGCACTTTTCAGGAGATGACCTCGGTGGTGAGCACATGCATTAAATTCTGCTGCTTCCTTTGAGAAGGAGGATAATTGGAATGTAACCTGAATGGAAATCTACAGAGAGTGATGAGATCTGGGGTTTCAGGGACAAATGAAAGAAAAACAGACCACATGCTAATCTGCTATTTCTGGATCAATTTCAAGTATTGGCTTTAAATATATATCCTTTGCCTAAATATAAGGTGAACATTTTGTCTCAAAAATTATTTCCCAGAAAAAAAGGAAGTCACCTTTTAGATCCATTCTTATAATGTCATGTACTCGTGAAATACCTGAATTTAGAACAAGAAAACAACAAAATTACTGTCAGTGGAAGATGTATGGGGTGAAAGGATCTAAGTTAGAGTCTGTTTGGGGTGTTTGTGGAGGTCATCTGCCAGAAATGACTCAGGAAAACAGAAGGAAGAATAGTGTGTCACCGATGGAGTAGTTCAGATTTTAGCTCTGAAATGCGAGTGTGAGATATTTTTAAAAATAAGCCTTTTAGACGTCACCTAAGAATGCAATTCAGTAAGTGGCACATTATGGAGATTACAAATATAGACCTACAGGAAATGAAAAAATGAACAAATGTGATACAAATGGATGACTATGACTTGGGGGTGACATTTCCAGTGCCAGTGTTGTTCATGGACAAAACAGCATTTGCTCTCTGTCTTAGAAGGACGTGGCAATGACAGGCTGGAATCCTGCTGGGGGAGGTGTGTGGTGACCGTTGAGGAGAAAGACAGCTTTAGAAAGTGAAGATGGAAAAATACAGTGTTTTAAAAGTCAACACATAAATGTATTAGAGAGCGATAATTATTATAAATACTGCTGTGCAGTGCTGGGAATGTAACATAAGGTTTTGCAAGCACCCCACCACTGAGCCACACCCCCACTTTCAACGTATTCCTTCACGATGTAAATATAATTTTGAATATGTATGCATAACTAAGTTGCTAACTAAATATTTCAAGCAGATATTTGGCTTATGCTTTATTATCCCTTAAAAAAGTGCTTCTCAATGGTCTGTGGGGCAGGTAGATTGTTTGCAAAGTTATATATCCTTAAGTGACCATGGTGTCAGGGAGATACTTTTTTGTTTTACAGGTGAAATAACTAAAATGTTATTAACTCAGGGTCTCGTAGTTGGTAGGCAAGGGGATTCTAAATGGAACTTGTGCTTTCCTTATATAACTTGGTAAGATCCTTCCTTCAGAAAATTCTCAGACCCTGACAAACAGATAAGAGAAGTTAAAATGGGTCCTTTCGAGTTCTCACTTTGAGGGAGAATTTTTTACATGTGAGAAACTGATGCTTATGTATACACATACATACACACCACACACACACCACACACACACACACACACACACACAGAGAGAGAGAGAGAGAGAGAGAGAGAGAGAGAGAGAGAGAGAGAGAGAGAGAGAGAGAGAGAGAGAGAGCAGATGCTACCAATTCCTGACCTCCCTCTGAGACTCAGTCTTATAGACTGGAATTGACTCTGAACCAACAGGAAATTGATGAATGCTCTATGTCCAAGATGCCACTCCCTTGGAAATCCTTTGGAATCACGGATATTTGTAAATGCATTGGTCCACCCTGACTCTGTGGATCAAATTGTATTGTTTCCTGAAATCGCTTGTGGTTTGGCTTTACAACACATGAAGTCTCCAAACCGTTCCAACAGCCCAGTGGGTTATAAAGCCTGTAACCTGTCAATCATGGCATAGGTATCATGATACTCAAAGCTTTATCAGGAAGAGCCAGATTTTCCTCAAAGGAAACCAGTCATTCCCTGGACTTTGGGTGTGTTGATTCTTATCAGGTTAATTATTCATATGTAATTTCAAGTCCCAACTCAGAGTGCTTCTGGTTTATCTGAGCACTGGAAAGGTCAGGAAACCCCTCACTGAAACTGGCTATCTTCCTAATAGCATTCTGTTGCCACCACACAGGGGGCCAAGAATGGATTCAGACAGGTACTGATGAATGGAAAAGCCCAGTATACTAAGAGTGTAAGAACACACACACATACACACACACACACACACACACACACACACACACACACACACACACGTCAATAGAAAGGAGCCAGGTTACTGAGAGACAGCAGTCCTGATGTTAAGTGGGGCTTTTGAGAAGTGGTGAACATTACTGAGTTTACATAGAAAGATTTCATATGCAGCAGCCTGGGCTCAAAGGACCAATTAGCTGGGTTCTAAAGACAATTGTATTATGCCCCGTATTTCTGTTGGCATGATGGTCCTCTTAAGTAAGACTTCCTTTTTTTTTTTTTTACCTGTTTGGACAAATTGTATCTCTTCTCACATCACACATCTAGTGCCAGTTTCTTCATTAATTTAGGTCACCTCAAAGGTCTAGGTTGCTTGACTGACACCCCTTAGTTACAGCTGTGACAGTCCTTCACAGCAGTGCCCACAGGGAGCGTTGACTGGCTACCTGGAGAAGACGTATGTCTCTTGTGGCTAGGGTCTTGAGAGTTGTCTTAAAATTCTGCTTTCACCCTTGTTAGCATCACTCCGTTCTCTGCGCACTTGGAATATTAAAGTACTAGGCTGGGCAGAGGACTCAAGGGGCAAAATGAAGGGCTTGGTGCACAAACACGAGGATCTAATTTCAACCCCCAGAACCCATATTAAACAAGCAAACAAAATGGCATAGCACCTGCCTATCGTCCTAACACTGGGGACATGGAGACAGGAAGACCTCTGGGGCTTGCTGGCCAGCCCAGCTAAAGGATCCAGTGAGTTCCAAGTTTAGTGAGTGTGGTAGTTTGAATGTAACTGGCCTCCATAAGCTCATAGGGAGTGGCAATATTAGGTGGTTGGCTTTGTTGGAGTAGGTGTGGCCTTGTTGGAGGAAGTGTGTCACTGTGGGGGTGGGCTTTGAGTACTCCTATGGTCAAGCTTACTCCCCAGTGTTATAGTCTCCTTCCTGTTGCCTTCTGATCAAGATGTAGCCAGCACCAGGTCTGCCTGCATACCTCCATGTTCCTTGCCATAGTGACAATGGACTGAACCTCTGAAATTATAAGTGAACCCTCCCAATTAAATGCTTTTCTTATAAGAGTTGCCATGGTCATGAAGTCTCTTTACAGCAATAGAAACCCAAACTAAGACAGTGGGAGACACTGTCTCAAAAAATGAGCAAGAGGCCAGGCATGGCCATGCCTACCTTCAATACTACCATTTGGGAGGCAGAGGTAGGTAGATCTCTGTGAAACTGAGACCAGCTTAGTCTACATTGATAGTTCTAAATCAGCCAGGGATACATAGTGAGACCTTGTTTCTAAATAAGTAAGTAAGTAAATAAATAAATGTGGCGAATGCTAGAAGAACATACCAATATCAACCTCTGTCCTCAATATGCATATATACATATTCATGACCACTAATGCACACACACATGCACATGTGCTCACAAACACATGCAAGGAGGGGTTCTAGAAAAGATCTATTTATATTATATATAATTTATTTTCAAATATGTACATGCCAATACTGGTAAAGATTCATGAACATAGTTTCCTTGAATTCAGGAGCTTCTCTCTGCTTGGTGCTGGGTACATTAGCTAGCGTACATTGTTGTTTTTTTTATTCCAATAATCCATGCTCAAAGGTAACTGCATCTGTTTTATATATTTTGATCATAATATCAGAATCCTTTAAATTAGATCTTGACTTGAGACTGGGTTTGGTGGTGAAATCCTAGTCAGGCCTATTTCTTTTGTTTGGAATTTGTTGATACTTTTCTAAGATAGACACTGATTCTGAGGATGGGGAAGTTACACCAGATGTGAGGTTTTCTGAATTAGATCATTGTAGGCTCCAAGATAATCCACCTCGAGAAATACAGCTAAATATCAGAAGATGGTAGGCAGTCTTTTGAAAAGAGAACTGAACTCTTTAGCAATCTTTATTGCCAGAGGGTCCAAGTGGAAGAAATTAATTTAAGCCACCATCTAATTTATATGTATAGTCAAGAAACGGCAATTGACTCTGTTTATAGCTCGTTTTAAATCTACTAAGATATGTAAACTTTGTACAACAAAAGTACATCTGCTTCCTGGATGTACAGTCAATGTCTTCCTGATTTCAAACCCAGACAAGGTTTGCTCCCTGGATTATAGTCAAGCATGATCAAAAGTAGATTTCTGGAAAGCTTAGGGTCATGGACAGCTGAGTTAAGTTCAAGGAAGTGGAAATTACTTACTTTGTAATAACCCACTAAATGAATTCTCCGATTATGGAGGCCTGTGTGATGTGATTCTTAATTAAAGCTAATGATTGCTGTGTGATACTGATGGGAGGAGGCCTTCGTTTTGCCTTTGGATAAAATTACAGATGTTTGGGATGCTGCCTGGATATGAGCCCCTTCTGGAGGATTTCTGAGCAAAGTGGTCATTATATTTGACAACAAATGAAGGAACTGTTTATCTCGATGTTCTGCAATATGTCAACATCACTGTCGTTTTAGAAACCTAGATGTAAAATACAGACAGAAAACTGTCTTAGTTAGGGTTACTATTGCTGTGATGAAACATCATGATCAAAGCAAGTTGTAGAGGAAAGGGTTTATTTGGCTTATAATTCCACATCACTGTTCATCACTGAAGGAAGTTAGGACAGGAACTCAAACAGGCCAGAGACCTGGAGGCAGGAGCTGATGCAGAGGCCATGGAGGAGTGCTGCTTACTGGATTGATGCTCATGACTTGCTCAGCCTGCTTTCCTATAGCACCCAGGACCCCTAGCCCAGGAATGGCACCTCTCACAATGGGCTGGGCCTTCCCCTATTGATAACTAATTAAGAAAAAGCTCTACAGGCTTGCCTATAGCCTAATCTTCTAGAGGCATTTTCTCAATTGGGGCTTCTTTGTGGTGGTATTGTGTTCCCCAAAATATTGTGTACTCTAATAAACTTATCTGGGGTCAGAGAACAGACAGCCACTAAATACAAAGGCTAGAAAATGGTGGCACTCACACCTTTAATCCTAGCATTCCAGAGATAGAAATCCCTCTGGATCTCTGTGAGTTTAAGGCCACATTGGAAATAGCCAAGCATGGTGACACACGCCTTTAATCCCAGAAAGCCAGCCTTTAATCCCAGGGAGTGGTGGTAGAAAGCAGAAAGATATATAAGGCGTGAGGACCAGAAACTAGAAGATTTTGGCTGGTTAAGATTTTGGCTGGTTAAGCATTCAGGCTTTTGAGCAGTAATTCAGCTGAGACCCATTCCGGATGAGGACTCAGAGGCCTCCAGTCTGAGGAGACAAGACCAGCTGAGGATCCGGCGAGGTGAGATAGCTGTGGCTTGTTCTGTCTCTCTGATCTACCAGCATGGACCCCAATAACTCGCCTCAGGTTTGATTTTATTAATAAGAACTTTTAAGAATCCTGCTACACTTCTTCCTCTGTGATAACTCCAGCTTGTGTCAAGTTAACATAAAATTAGCCAGCATAAAAACCAAAGGCAGCAACTCTCAGAGAAAAGATAAACCTGGGTCAAGTCTCACCTGAGCTTAACATTGTGTATTTCAGCCACAGAACCTTCCAGATACAATTCAACCTTTCCTTCTAAAGTCTCTCTCAGTGGATTAATTAGTTGTTAATTAATAAATTACTATGATTTTTAAAAACTAACTAATGTGAATGGAGAGCTTGCTTTAGAGGGACTCAGTCAGTCACTAAATTTCATTTAAAATCTCTCTTTAAAACTTTATATTATATATACTTTTTTTATAAATATATAATTGTTACACCGTTACTGTGTGTATACTTGTGTATAACATGTGGGCATGTGTAGATCAGAGGACAATTTTGTGAATTCACTTTTTTCCTTGTATCTTTACTTGGATTCTGGGGATCAAACTCAGGATGTCAAGCTTGTATGGCAAGTGCCTTTACCCATTGAGCCATCTTTGGGTCCCTGTTTGGTTGGTTTTGAGACAATCTCTTGTATCCCAGGCTGATCTCAGATTCACTATGTATGCAAGGATGACATTTAACTCCTTATCCTTCTGCCTTTTCCTTCTGGGAGCTGGGATTACAGGCTTGTACCACCACACCTGTTTTTTCCCCCTGTTGTGCTAAGGATTGGATCAGTGTGTGTGTGTGTGTGTGTGTGTGTGTGTGTGTGTGTGTATACACGTGCTATTTCCAGGCTAGAAACAGACGGTTATTCTATGAGGAATCTGACTGACCTAACAAGAAAGACCTATTGGTTCTGACATTTGTTATAGCCAGCAAATATTTCTTATCATAGAATAAAAGCCACCAGTTAGCAAAGCCTACTCAGACACATGAATTACCCAGAATGCTTTTGATTGGCCCTTAGATGTAGATGGACTTTTCTGTCCCACCAACCAGTTCCCAAATAACCACACAGAGACTTGTTATTAATTATAAATACTTGGCTGATAATTTAGACTTGTTACTAACTAGCTCTTACAACTTAAATTAACCCATATTTTTTTTCTTATAAAAGAAACATTTAATTGAAGTGGCTCGATTACTGTTTCAGAGGTTCAGTCCATTATCATCATTCCAGGGAATGATGCTGGAGGAATAGCTGAGAGTCCTACATCTTACAGGCATCAGGAGTTAACTGACATCCTGGGCAGTATCCTGAGCATAGGAAATCTCAAAGCCCTCTGTCACAGTGACACACTTCCTTCAACAAGGCCACATCTCCTAATAGTGCCACTCCCTATGAGATTATGGGGGCCAATTACATTTAAACTACCACAGTCCATTCCCTGGTCCCCATATGCTTATAGCAGTATCACAATGCAAAATGTGTTTAATCCAACTTCAAAACACTGCATAGTCTATCACAGTATCAACAATGTTGAAAAGTCCAAAGTTCAAAGTCTCTTCTGAGATTCATGCAATCTCTTAACTATAATCCCCTATTAAAAAACAAAAAACAAAACAAAAAAACAGGATATACATTATCATTCCAAAATGTAGGGAAGGGAGTGTAGTGAGGAAATACTGGACCAAAGCAAGACCGAAAACCAGCTGGATAAACTCCAAACTTTGCATCTCCATGTCTGATGTCAAAATGCTCTCCATATCTTCAAGGCTGTTCAGCTTTAGTGACTGTAACACACTTCGTTCTCTTGGGTTGGTTCCACTGTCTGTTAGCACCTCTCCTCAGCAAGTATCCCACCACTCTGGCATCTCTAATATCTTGGGATCTCCAAGACAATCTAGGCTTCAGCTTCACACAGCGGCCTCTCTACTAGGGCTCCATTCAGGGACACCACATGCAGGCCTCAGTGACTTTATACCATAATTCCTTTCTTTTACCTTTAACTCCGAGTCAGAAACACATGGCTGAAGCTGCCAAGTTCTACTGCTTGCTGGGGCAGAAGCAGCCCCCTTATTGAATTACATCTTCACCAGCTTTCTGTTCTCCTTCACTGTCTAAGATTGACTGCAAACTCAGAGATCTACCATCCTCTGCTTTCCCAGTGCTGGGATTAAAGTTTTGCCCACCACACTCAGAGTCACAGAATTTAGCTCTATTCTACTTCCTAGTACTCTTTTTTCTCCTCAAAATTTTCATTTTGTAATTTACCTTGCTCAGCTTACTCCTTTTCATTATAAATCTTCATTAGAGTTACCACTAAAAAACCACACAATAGGGTCTACACTAGGCTGTTTTCAGATTTCCTCTGCCAACAGAATTAATCCAAAATTTAGCCTCAGGCAGACTCTTTGGACAAGGGCAAAAGACAGCCACTTTCTTCACCAAAATATCACAAGAACAATCAATAGGCAAAATGCTAATATTCTTCTCCTCTCAAATCTCTTGAGTGAGTCCCCCATAGTTGAAATAACTCTTAGCACCACTGTCTTCCATGCTCCTACTAGTATAGCCCATTAAGCAATGCTTAAAGCATTCCACTGCTTTCCAAACCCAAAGCACCAAAGTTCAAATTCCTCCAAACAAACACATGATCAGGCCTATCACAGCAATACCCCAGTTCCTGATACCAGCTTCTGTCTTAAGATTTTTATTGCTGTGAAGACACACCATGACCACAACAACTCTTATAAAGGAAACATTTAATTGGCATGGCTTGCTTACAGTTTCAGAGGTTTAGTCCATTATTATCATGGTGGGGAGTGGTGCTGGAGGAATAGCTAAGAGTCCTACATTTTGCAGGCAACAGGAAGTTAATCTAACCCATATTTTTTTTAATCTACCCTCTGCTAAATGGTGGTACCTTCTTTCAGCATAGCAAGGTCATATTGCTTCTCTTTATGTCTCCTTGTGATCCCGACTCCCCTCTCCTTCCCTTAGTCTGATTCTCCTGCCTAAATTTATACTGCCTAACTATAGGCCAGTCAACTTCTTTATTAAGCCAATGACAGTGACATATATTCATACAGTATAAAGGAATATTCTACATTTTCCCATTTTTGTCTAAATAAAAAAGAAAGATTTTAACTTTAGCATAGTAAAATTATGTACAACAAAAGCAATTGTCAAGTAAGAATTGTAGTCACAATATCCAGTCCATTTGTATATGGCAAATTTAGAGAAAATATTCTATTATTTATCTTATCTTTGTGAGTCTAAAGTTTTATACTTAATTTATCTTTATCATTACTAAGTAAAACTTTAAATCTAATTATTTAGTCTTTAACTCCATCAAAGATCCAAGAAGGGTGTAATGTTACCTAATGACAAGGACATTTGGTTGCCTGGATGGTCACCCAAAGTTCTTCTGTAATGTTGGGGCATCCATCTTTGGTCTACAGACCTAGAATATCTGACAGACATTTTGGAGAAGTGGGGAGTTTGGAAGGACTGTCCTACTTTGTTTTGGCAAAGTTGGAAGGTTTTGCTTTTTTGGCATCCTGCTAGTCTAATTTGGAAAGTATACTGTCAGCAATTGAGGCAAAGGCAATATTTTTGCTCAAATGGCTGGCTTTGCCATAAAGAAAGCATATTCCATACAGAGGTTCTTTGATGCCCATTATCTTCTCTGAAGTAAATTGGTGCTGCCAAGAGCAGACATGTCTCACTATCAAGAAAAGTTTTATGTTGTTAAAACATTTTAAATGCCATATTCTGTAGGTCTTTGAAGTGTTTGAAGACCATCTATCTAAATAAATCTATTTAACTTTGAAAACATACCTAATATGACTACAAGTTTGATTATTATAGATGACTATTAGCCTGTATTTCTAAATTATACACTACATTTTTAAATGAGTTGCATAAGCACAATACCCCAAACAACAGTAGAAAATAAATACATATAGTATAGCAAAAGTAACTTTAAATTTGTATCAATAAAACAAAATCCATACCAATGTAAAATATTTAAGACTAGTAGTTGCTTTTTTAGTTTAAAAGTAGATTCAATGATCTACCCTTTTATCCTATCATTTCTATATCTCCCCTTTTTCTTTTCAGAACAAAATCATTGAATCTAATCTCCTTTGTTCAGCTTTTTTCTTTACCATATCAATAACAACTTGTAACCAACCCACCTTAAATGATAACAAACATCCATAAACCATTGAATAACTAAAACTCACCCATACCCATTTCTTGGGAATGTACGCATCATACTCTAGATTACTTCCTGTTGTTGTGGGTGCTGGTATCTTTGGGGGAACCTTGAGAAAATCAAGATAATTGTTAAGTCTTGATTGGAGTAGTTTATGAGATTGGACCATCTCAGCCAGCAGCCTTGAAACTGTTCTAGATGCAGAACTCTGAGGAGATTGCAACAGAGGCATTTTGAGATGCTAGATTACCTGGGCCATCCATTTTCATTGGTGTCTGGTCTCCTTGTCCTGAAAATACACAAACTTTAAAGGTAACATGCATGTCTGTATTAATACAAGTACAGACTGTGTGTCATATACAAGGTAGACAAAGATTTTTTGCTGTGTATTTGAGCAGGTAAAATATATGTTACATGTTTTGTAGTTCTTTTAAGGTTTATTTCTTTATGTCTATAGCCAGGATTTTCAGGGGATCTTCTCTGATCCAACCTGATCTATATCAACCTGGAATGAACCCATAGCCTTTCATTTCCTGTGGAAATAAAAGCATAAACTCTTCCCCAAAGTAATATATCTTTTGACTTCCAAGTAAAGACATTTTAAAAATATATAGTTTTGTTTAATCCAGCAGTTTCCATAATCCAATGTATCTTAGCAGCTGTTGTTTCTTCTTCAGCAATCAGAACTCAGACAACACCATAACATACAGGATCCAGACTCCCCATGTATTTTCCATATTTGGGTGACTTTTTTCCTTTATATTACTTTATTCTTTCTTTAAAATCTTTATTAGTTTTAAACTATTTTTTTCTATGTCTGTCTATACCATTTCTCTTGTCTCTCTCAAGCCTATGTACATTTTAAAACACACTGTGACCCATTTAGAGGTTTTTGTTTTTGGTCTGGATCTGTCTTTACTGTGTATCTATAATCTTTTCTAGCTGCATGAGCAAAATTTAAACCTGTCATGTGGCTTAGTTTATTGCATGCTGGCGGGGCTTACTCTGGCAGTGCTTGTGCTGGTTGGTGGCTTAAGCTCACAGGCAGCAGCTGGGAGATGCATCTCTGTACCATGACTGTCATAAGAGACATGAAAAAGGCTGTGTTTGGCTCCATTTTCATGTGTTTGGAACATTTTTAAAGCTTTCTTAGGTCCTATGTGTATGTAGGTGCCCCATGTTGGATGCCATTTAATGGCAGACTTTTCTGTCCCACCAGCCAATTCCCAAATAACCACACAGAGACTTATTATTAATTATAAATTCTCAGTCAATAGCTTAGACTTGTTACTAACTAGCTCTTACAACTTAAATTAACCCATTTTTTTTTTTACCTAACCCCTACTACATGGCAGTACCTTCTTTTAGTGTGGCACACTCATCTTCCTTCTCTCCACGTCTCCTTGCAACCCCAAGACTCCTCCCCTTCTTCTTCCCAGCATCTTCTTAGTCTGATTCTCCCACCTAGCTTTTCCTGCCTAGCTATAGGCCAGTCAGTTTCTTTATTAAGCCAATCACAGTGGCATATATTCATACAGTGTAAAGGAATATTCCACACTTAGGTGCCTTGTTTAAATAAAGTGGGAGTGGAAGATCTCAAGATCCTTCTAATGTGGAATGAGAGGTTAAAATCAATACATTAGATAATGTCTGTCTTACTATGACCAAAATATAACATAAGAGATGAAGGGTTCACTTTGGCTCATAGTTTCAGGAAGTATGGCCCATTATGGCAAGGAAGGCATGGCAGAGTTCACGGTGCTGAGAACATGTGTTAGAGACTTCTCATATCATGGTGGACCAGGAAGTTGAAAGGAGGCCTGCACTGGGGGGTGGGGGGTGGATATAACTTTCAGATGTCCACCCCTAGTGATGTTCTTCTACCAGCTGGTCCCTACCTCCTAAAGGTCCCCTATCCACCAAATAGTGACACCAGTCAGAGAACAAGCTTTCAAAACACAAGTCAGCAGGGATCATTCTAGATCCATGACACCAAGCAAAGATCTATAAACAAACAACAGCAACAACAAAAACAAAAAGAGAAGAAAAGAAACCAAAAAGGTAGCAATGCAAATAGAAAATTCAGGAGGAAAATGCTCAGAAAAGCCACAGAACAACTGTGTTACAAACCATGCTGAGGACAAACATTTAAAGAAGAAAAAAAAGATTTCCAAGGTTAAAGTTGGAGAATCTTCCTGAGAAAGATGCAAAAACTGAAAAGAAAACAAAGCAAAAGTGTTAGAGGATCCATCCAGGAGATCCAACCTCAACCAAAACAAGTTTCCAAAGAAGAGAGTAGAGGAAAATAGAAGAAAGATTTAATGGTTAATATTGATTGTCAACTTTACAGGATCTAGAGTCACCCAGGAGACAAACCTCTGTTCTTATCTATAAGCATTTTCTAGGTGAGGTTAATTGAGGTGGGAGACCTACTCTAAGTGGGCAACACAGTTCGTACACTGGGGCTGGGGACTGAATACAGAGGAGAAAGGGAGCTGAGCACCAGCCTTCATCTCTCTCTGCTTGACTGATCTAAGGGTGGAGGAGGGAATGTATTTATGCACTATTTGATGTGTTTGGTTAATAGACAGCTGGGAAGGAGCTAATGATAGGGACACAGAAAAGCAGAACCATGTTCATTATTAGCTAGTAGAAATAAAAGTTTTACAAAAAGGGGAGTGAAAGTGAGATTATGTTTTGCCTGTGAGTGATATTCACATGATCATGTTAACTAAATACTGAAGGTTAATTGAATAAGAAGTCAATATTGGAAGAATGGTGTGTGTGTGTGTGTGTGTGTGTGTGTGTGTGTGTGTGTGTGTGTGCAGGTATTGGGTGTGCACATGTCTGGCAAGAAGTTGATGTAAGACATTTCACCTCTGTCTTCTTTAATAAGAATGCAGCAGGTCAAATATATAGAAGAAAAATCTAAGAAGTAACAGCTAAGATAATTATCAAGAATTACAAATTAAGAAGTAGAATAAACAATTCAAGAGCGGAAAGTGATTGCCTCTGAGCCAGGTGATGTGGAAGACTGCTTGTTTTGCTTTATAGTAAGCCTTTAGGTGCTCTTTGAATTCCCAGATGGCTTGATTCATACCTGTGCTGGGTACTGATTTGTCACCTTGACACAAGCTAGTCATCTGGGAAGAGGAGCCACCATTGAGAAAATGCCTCCATCAGATTGGCCTATGTGCAAATGTATAGGGCATTTTCTTGACTGATGGTTGATGTGGGAGGGCCCAGATCATTACGGGTGGGGCCACCTGGGCAGTTGGTCCTGAATGGTATTAGAAGGCAGGCTGAGCGAGCCATGTTGAACAAGCAGAGTTCCTCCACAGTCTCTGCTTCATCTCCTGCCTTCAGGTTCCTGCTTAGACCCCTGCCCTTGCTTCCCATAATGATGGACTGTAACCTGCAGGCCAAATGAACCCTTTCCTCCCCAAGTCACTTTTGGTCATAGTCTACCACAGCAATAGAAAGAAAGCCAAGGCATTATATACATTTTTAAAAATGAAATTTAAATTTTTAGTTAAAAAACTAAAAATGAAAACAAGTGACAATATAGAGCATGCACACACACACACACACACACACACACAGACAGATGTGTACATATAATGGAATAGCAAGGCAGCCAGAGCTCAGTCCTGACTGGAGGCAAAGGATACATTTCCTCTATTCCCAGTGTCTTTGGGCAAAGTCAGGTTCAAGAGTCTGCTCTAGCTCTGTCATGTCTTGGAACGTGGGACCCATCACTGCTGCAAACTGTCACATAGGACAAGCTGAGCAGGAACGAGAGATCATGCTGAAGGGCACACTCATTTTCATACTCAAACCTTGGCTGTGGTAGGGTTGCCTGAGGTGTCTTCTCCAGGGAATGGGATATTCATGCTGCTTAGAATCTGACTCGGTGTGGTGGGCATGGGGCAAAAAACGCAAATGATAACAACGGCAGCAGTCTGACCGTTTTGAACCACCCAGAGCGTGTGATCTCTGACTCAGACTCTGCCAGTCTTCAAAAGCACCCCTCAACGGAATCAGCTGCTGAGACGGTTCCCATTTTCTTTCTTTTCTTCTCCTTTTTTAAAATTGAAAATAATATACTCTGATCACTATTCTCCTCTCTTGTCTCCTACCAGTTTCCATTTTCTTCACACTGTTAAAATTCTGTCCTGTCTTGGCTCTGAAAGAGGACACCAAAGGGTATCATGCAGGTCGGGTCCTGAGATGGGATTGCAGTATGAATGGCATATCTATATCAAAAGCTCATTCATTTTATATTTAAACTTACATGATATTTTTCACAACTGAAATTCTTTCCTTAAGTGATTCTGGGACTAGGTGTTTGTGCAAATTATATATATATAAAATTTTTATATATGTAAAATGTGTACCTGAGAATGAGAGCTATCCAGAGAAAGGAGAGACAGAGTGAGGGAAAGAAAGAGAGAGATTCAAATTGGCAATTAATTTTTATTTTTCCGTGTTTAATACTGGTGACCTATCATCTAAATAATACAATCTAGAAACTAAGGAGATGATGGTTCAGTTGGTAAAATGCTTACCACCCAAATGTGAGAATCCCCCCAACACCCATTTTAAACGTCAGTCATGGAACTGCATGCTTGTGATCTATGTACTAGGGAGGTGGAGACATATTCATCCTTGAAGTTTAGTGGTTGCCAGCCTTGCTTAATCATCAAGACTAGACCCAGATGCCAGTGAATGATTGTCCCCCCCCCCCCCCCCGCCAAAAATGGACCACTCCTGTGGAACAACACCGGAGGCTGCCCTATGGCCTCAACATGCGTGAACACCTTCACATACATGTGTACCTGCATATGCGCGAACATAGACAGCCTGCATACACCACATGTGCATAGAACATGATCTAGTCCTCTAAGGAAAACCATCCAGCCTGTGGCACAGGGCTTGTTTGCATAGAATTATTAAGACATTGCAATTTGGATAATAAATCAAAGTCAAGTCAGAGACTCTGACTTCAGGTTCATTTATTATGATCTGGACACGGGAAAGTCTCTTGTTCTTCCTGTACTTAAGGATGGATGACAGTTATTCAGTATTCCTGATATCTCACTGTGATGATGAAAGATCAAAGGTTAGCTATAAAATACTTTGAGACATGGGGAAATTATAACTGAGTGAAAAATATAGTCTTGTGAACAAATTTCCGAAACTCCCTCCCTCCCCCGTCCCTCTTTCCTCCCTCCCTCCTTCCCTCCCCTGCCTCCCTCTCCAGGGTCTCACACTGTAGCCCAACCCCCCCATCCTGTCTCTGTCACGTGACACACAAGTGTTGGGATTATCCCCCAAGGGACCACACCTGCTTCTCTTTTTTGTTTTCCCCTTTGCGCATTTGATTGCGCTCAGGAAAGAAGGGGAACATTTACTTACTGCTCAGGAACATGCCCAGCGTTTACACTTGATGTGCTGTGCACACTGCATTGAACATATAAGCAAAACTTACTTTTTCTTAATAGCTGAGTAATTCTTTGAGTGAGAGGCCTAAGTTGCTTTTCTAAAAAGATTTGTTTTACTTTTATGTATGTGTGTGCGCACGCGTGTGTGTCTGTGCGAGTGGATGTGAATACAGGTGCTGGAGTTACAAGTATTTGGGGATACATCCAGCTTTTTACTTGGGTGCTAGGATCTGAACTCTGATTCTCATGATTATGCAGAAAGGGCTCTTAACTACTGAGTCACCTCTCTAGTCCTCAGACCTAAGTCTTTAAAATCTTCTAAGTATCTTCAATCACAAAGTAGAAGACACAAAAGAAGAAAATTATGCTTGCTCCTTTGGATACCATACTTCCCTGGTTCTTTTTAAAGTCACCCTTTCAAAACAAGAGCCCACTTTCCTCTGAGAGAGGAAATGAGTGTTAGAGAAGACGAGATATAGCTTTTATATCTGATTGATCCAGCCTGATTCAAAAGCTACCGTCAGCAGTTCTAATGGGAAAGGATGTGAAGTCTCAGGTGTGGCTGGTCTGCTGAACATCTGCTTTTTGATAGTGTAGTGGTCAAAAGCTTATTGATTTCTGTCACAGGAAAGGAGGAAGCAGGCTGGGGATGCTTTCTTGCTGTACTTAATGTGCTCTCACCACCACTCTCCCATGAATTCCCAGAGCAGAGCTTAATAAGGCCCTGTGCATTGTCCTTGGGGTTATTATTTTGAATGTGAATTGGAATTGAAATGACACTAAAAATACCCAGTTTAACAGGAGTGTGTTTCAATGCCCTGAAGGCTGATTTTGTTGGTGAATATAAGGTAAATTAACTTACTTTTGATATTCTAATTCCTTTAGAGACTTCCATAATTGGCACCTAGATAATTAGGGTGAATGAAGCTACCAATGTAGGTGCTCTCCTCCTCGGGCAATCTCCATCTCCAGCTCTCTCAATCGTAAGATGTACATTTGATTGATCTTGGTACTGAATAATTTCTCCAAAGGTACCACATAAATGAGCGGCTCTTTTTTCCCCCCTTCTAATTTGTTGTTATAAGAAGAGACACAAAAATCTTAGAAGGCTGGGGAGGAAGTCCTAGGTTCAATAAACTGGGCCCAGGGGTGCATGTCTGTAACCCCAGCGGCTGCAAGGAAGTGTCATCTTAGGGAAATTCAAGGTCATCCTAGGCTACATAGTAATTTGTGGCTATTAGGGTAGAGCCTGAGTTTCCAGAATCTTCACAGTTAACTGATTTCTCTGCCATCCTGTCCTTGTTGGTATATATGTATTTTTCTCCAAGAAATGATACTAAAGGATATGTTTGTGTTGGTAGAAACAAACAGAAGAAAACCTTCAAAACTTTAGCCTAGAAGTTCTTTTTATTTGCCAACTTATTGATCCTCAGATTCTTAAGCTTTGTTCAATGAGAGGGATTGCTAATGAGTTCCCTGCACAGAGTGACCCTATTTCTACTAGACTTGCTCCCCTCAAGAATGGAGCCCCAGAAGCTGAATGTGTACTTTGAGGCTTTGTTCTTGTATACCTCCATTGACTCCATCAGAGAGGTCATTCTCCCATGACGGGCCATCTTGACTTTCTGGTATTTGCAAAGAATTTTGGATTACACAATCCCAAGAGGCACAGTTACTAAGAAAGCTCTCCTACTGAGAGGTAAAATGGAAAGAAAGCTTCAAAGGCAGACTAAACAAGGGGAGAGGGTTTAGGAAACAGGGGGTTGGGGCTGGGGGAGAGTACTAGGCTAAGGCAGAGAGAAAAGTTAAGGGAATAGAGAGATAATTGTTTATAGGCCTTGGTTTGTTTTTGTTTGTTTGTTGAGAGGTTCTTACTCTACAGCCCAGACTAGCCTTGAACTTGCTATGTAGCCCAGGTTGATCTTGAATTCATGGCAATCCTCCTGTCTCAGCCTCCTGAGTGCTGAGATTACGGGCATGAGCACTACATGTAGTGTGAAATCCTTCTGGAGAATTTTCTCCTAGCTGGCTTGGTCGTCAGGGGACCTGTTACACATGTTGTCCTCTGTGAGACAGTGATGACCACTTTGCTAATTTCTTAATATCAACCATCTTTAGTTGAATGTGTTCTTGTTATTAACCATTGAAACATGTTAAGAGAAAAACTTCTATATTTGTTGAATTCCTGTTAGATGGTTCATGGTTATAGTTCTTAAAAGTGCCAGAATTTGAGCTGAATTCCACTCTGAGGCTTTGGTCACCTCTGGGTTTCTAATAAATAACCACAGCTGTTTGGGGTAAAAGGGCAAAAGGGTCTTTTGGGTCTTGTGCTGGGATTTGAATAGTCTGAACCATTTGCATTTGGGTTTTGTGTGGCGAATCTCATTAGAGTAGTGATTGGACTATGTCTTTCACTCTGGCAAAGGTTACCTGGCTTAGTTTAGTCTACAGGATCCCAGTCGAATTGTTTTATGCCAACAGGCTCGTATGACAAAGATGTCTTTGTTCCTTTCTGTTACAGCAACATCATTGCCTGCTTTTGTGATGGCCACAGAGTTTGGAGATGGGGTTTGTTGATGGTGAACACACTTGAGAGGAGAGTTGACTTTCATTTAGAGGGTTCTAGAAGTGAGTACTTCCAACATGTTCCAGGGAAGGCAAAGTGACCACTTAAAATGAAGGCAAAGCATTTCCTGTGTTGTGGGCGCTAAAACTAATTTCTGGGTGGCTGTGTCTTTTCTTTGTGAAGCTATTGTCATTTTATTTTCCACATACATCTTCAAGTTATTTTCCAGTGGAAAAACAGAAGCACCCACTGTAGTTCAGGCCAAGTAGCCACACATGTCCCATCCACAGAGACAGAGTGAAGGTTGTTAGTGCTCAGCATTCCAGACTGAAAATATCCGTCTGTGGAGAGAGCTCGTGGAAGCCAGCATTCCTCTGGGTTTGCACAGTCAATACTATTAAGAATGAAGAGGTGATGGAACGCAGAGTTTTCCTCTCTTGCCTCACTCTGGAGAGACCAACCGAATGAGAGGAATTTCAAGTGATGTACTGTGAAGGTTCTGCAAGATGTTTTAGAGGACCTTTAGGGACTCTGAGCAGGAGAGCAAGCGCAATGTTTTTAGGTAAGGTGTGCACTCTTTCCTTTGATGTATTTGGGGAAACCCAAGAAGACTCCCTTTTCCAAAAATATCTTCCCAACCAGCACTGGACCTGTAGTTCCATAATTAGAGATTGAATTTTGGCTTAAAGAATCATTCCATTAACACATAAATAGTCCGGGGAGTTAACTATGAAATTAATATCTAGCTAACATGTTGGCTCAAAAGAAATTATTTAAGCACAATGTATGAGAATTCCAGATGCTTAAAGACATGCTTTGTGTTGCATAAAGTTCTGACACTTTCCCTCAAGACTCCCCGTTCCCCACCAATTCACTTGTTAACTCACGCCTGGTGGGGTACCAGAGATCATGGCATCAAGAACCAACTGCTGCAACCCTCAGGGCAAGTCTGGGGACTGTTTTCTTCAATTACAGTTAAATAAGATTGGAATATTACGGAGTTAAACATTTGGATGGGTAAGGAAGAGAAAAGATATAATTTTGACACAAGGATAAACAGCTCTGAAGAAATTCTATTGAAGATGCTTCATGGTGGCCAGGCAGGAGAATTCCTGAGCAGACTGCTGTCCGTTTCCTGGACTCTAGGGGTATAGGGGGTTAGCCCCCAGCAGCAGCAAGAACAGGAGAGAGACGTGGGAAGTGAAAACAACAAAGATCTGAAGATACGTTTGGAAGATAAGAAAAGTTATAGTGGTGGGGTGGGGCTCTTTTGGCTGTAGGCGATTATAGAGAGGAGCCCGTGAGAGCACCTGCATAGGTTTGTTCTGCTCTTGGATAGTATTTTTTCTCCTGGATCCTAACACGCATATTGATCTCTGTGGAACGAGCAAGCTGAACCCCCACAAGACAAATGGTTTTGATATTTTCAATAGGAGTCAACCGTGTTAAACTTTCTCCCTGAATCTGGCTCCAGCTTGTGTGTCTGTGTGTGAACAACCTTGGACTAGTCAAGTACAGCAGCTCCGAGATGTTCCCCAAATGAGGGCTCTATAGCTAGTTTCAGAAAACAGGTGCTATCCCAAGGATGGTCCTGTCTTGAATGTGCATATTTGCTGGAGTGAGATTTCAAGAGAAGCCACAGAGAGCAGTTAGTTTGAGAGAATCCACAGGGTCAACAAACATGTGTTTAAACAGTTTCTTAATGGCCACTAAACTAATATAAACTAACAGCTAGTTGTCTCCAAAGGTTCTGGATTTTGGCTGCTCCTCAGGGTCAGCTGTGAAGCTGGACAAATAAAGTGTAATTCAAGAGATGCTAGTGACAAACAAACACACACATACACATACACATATATATTGTATTTATGGCCATATATACAATATATGCATATATATTGTATATATGGCCATAAATACAAAATGTAAAGATCCTCTTTCTCATCACCAAATGTCTTCATCTATATAAGTAACTTAAAAGTTCTTTAATGAATTTCCCATTGATAGACAAAGCAGATGGATAAATATAATAATGGAAAAAATAATTTGTATTGTCTAAGTGTATTTTTCACTTTGCCAATCAGAACATAAATTTCTATTTTGTCTCAGTCTGAACTGAGGGATTGTAATGCTTCTAACCAACGAGTTGACTATACGTTCCTGTCGGAGATGTGTGGAAAAAATAAAGACACTTTATTTTTCTAACTTTACTTGTTCCAAGAAAGATTGCCGATCACATCCCTGCCACGCCAACTAATATTTCTGACTTAGAAACTTCTAGAACATGTTTTAAATAAGGAATATACTGTTTATTCTGTACATGTTTCTAGGAGGGTAGCATTGTGAGCACTCGGCAAACAAGTTGGAATTGCACTGAGCCTTTAGAGCTCTTGTTTTTCCGTGCTGGGGCACAGGCCCACATTCTCCGCAACAAATGTATTAGATGTTTTCTTTCTCACAGTCGCTCCTAAGCAGGCACAGAACCGCTGAACAGTGAGGAAGTGAATGGGGAGTCTTCTAGCTTCCTCCTTGGCAGGGCTTCCAGCGCGTCCTTTGCAACCGCTTGAGTACTTTTTCCAAGTGATTGGCATCTTACTGGTGGTTTTAGCTATCCCTCCCCCTTACCACCAACCTCTTCCTTCTCACTTCAAGACGGTATTCTTAAAAAGTTGAGCCCTTTAGTCCACCAAGCAATGGGCTGAAAGCAGCTGCTCAAGACGGCTTTATAGGCTGTTTCAGTCCAGAGGGATTAAACAGGATGACCTCACTGAAAAAGAAACCACACTTAATAGTTTTAAATGGGACTGCTCTTAACTGGGTCACCCTGAACCACTGAGCATACTTCTTGTTTCAGATGAATGTGGTGGTTTGGGCCAGAATGAGTTGTTGGCGAGGTAGTGTAAATGGCGTTGTCTTTCAGAGATGAACCAACATCTTCTAATAGCAAGCAGGAAGGGAAACTGTGGAATGGGTCAGCTGACCTTCACCCTGAGCCTTGAATCCAATTTCTGGAACACTTAGGGAAATTGACACTTAGGGAAAGGAAAGGGAAATTCTTTCCTTTCTTCTCCCTCCTCCTTCCCTCCCAGCTCCCCTTGCTCCCCCCTCTTCCTCTTCCCTCTCCTCTCCTTAATGAGAAATTTGTAGGACATAGTTCTTCAGAATAAAGACTCCAGGCTAGAGAGACAGCTTAATTGACATAGGACTTGCCTAGGGTACTGGTTTGACCCCCAGCATCCTGTAGTATAAACCAGGTATGGTAGTGCATGTCTGTAATCCCAGCAATTGGGAGACAGAGACAGGGGATATCCTCAGCTAGTCTCCTCCTTAGACCAGCCAATCAGCTGACTCTGAGTGCAGTTGAGAGACCCTGTTGCAGTAGAGATTGACTGAGGAAGACATCAAATGGCAACTTCAGGCCTCTGTGTGCACACAAGTGTGTGGACACACACACACACACACACACACACACACACACACACACACACACACACCCAAGAAATTTAAACACATTAAGCATTTATTCTGTTCTGAGCACTGAGCTAAGCTTTGTTATTGGACCCCTATAACAACCACCTTGAGAGTGAAGTTGGGAGCAGATCTCTGATCTCTCTGACTCACACTATCATGTTCTTTACTGTGACTTTATTTATTTATTTATTTGCTGGGTTTATTTGTTTGTTTTGGTAGGATCTCATTATGAAGCCCACCCTGGCCTCAAACTTGTAATCACACACCCTGTGTTTACTTGGGTTCTGGGGATCTGAACTCAGATCTTCACACTTCCTCAGCAAGGTATCACCTCTGGCCCCTCTTGGCTGGTTTTTTAGTTTGAACTCAAAGTTGCCTCTGTTCACTAAGGACTTCTGAGACATCTCAAAAATTGAGTTTGAAATATTAACTGCTACAGGATTTCTAGAAGCAATCTTTCCTAAATCCCTTGGGCTTCTGAGAGTGACACTAACTTTTGGTCTCAGACCTCCAAAGGGGAAATGGATTTTACCAACACTGGTAAGTTTTCGTTATTCATAGTCCAGACCCAGGGATTTCCCTCTAGCTAAATCGCTGACTCAATACTTCTTGTTTTAGAAAAAAGGAAGTCACAGAAAGGCACCTGCTAATGAGCCTGAAGTAACTTGATATGTATGTGGTTCTTGGCAGGAATAGCCCATCATATGGACAGATGAATGCCATGGGTACTAGAACATGCCAGAGATCTCACTACTTAGGAAAAAGAGGCATGAAGATCAAGAGTTCAAGGCCAACCTGGACAATGTGAGACTCTATCTGAAGATAACAGGAAGAGGGAAAGGAGGGAGAAAGAGGCTGTACAGTTGTTTTCTAAGGTGCCTATTTTATTTTCCCTAAAACCTGACTTTGAACTTTGCTCCTGAGAAGCTTGAGTAGGCAAATAAGTTGTTACTACAATGGAAAGATGATTTTTCCTTGGATTTCTTCACACTAAGCTGGAGTAATCATTGATATAAATTTCTTCTGTGACATACCAAGTTCCATGCTGAAGAGGCTGAAAGAGGGTTTTGTAGAGTCAAGAAGAGTCTGTGTCAACCCAAAGTTGACCTGGGTCTTTTTCCAGTGCAGTAGGGCAAGGCCCGTGGTCCTAACAAAAGGCTTCCACCAAGGACACTTTCCTCACTCATGTGATCAAGCGAGTCATTAAAGCGCATCTATTAACTGCCTCCTGTGCAGCAGGCTTTGTGCTGGGGAGTCATGAGTACAATCTAGAGAAGAGCAGACATGGCCAAGTGACCAGGGCAGGCTGTACAGTGAGAGGAAGAGGAGGAAATGGCAGAGATGGAGGAAGCAGTGACTCATCGCCTGCGGTCAAGGAAGACTCAGCAGAGGAACTGACTCCACACGGTGGAGAACGCACTTGGTGGTGTGACACCAACCTGCTTCCTGGGTTTTGTTTTCTGACAGATGCAGCTTGTGCTTCTGGATAGTTCACCTGAAGATTCCAGTCTATTCATCTTAAAACCCAGACCCGAGACAGGATCATGGGCCAAGTACACAATAGGTGACAAATCAATGTGCACCTAAATGGCTGTGGCTCCTGGCTTTAAAAGGCTTCCGGCCTTGTTTTTTCATGGGTAGAGTGGACCTTTCTTTTTGTGTTTAATCTCAAAATAGCTTTAAGATTTTCACTTCCGCATTTTAGCTAGAGTTCTGGGCATGATCAATGATTCTGCATGCCTGCTGCCCACTGTCTTCTGGCACCAGACCCCATGCTAAGGTCCCTTCATTGTCCCGTGGGATTCTCCTTTAAATGCCTTTAGTCCTTAGAATACTCTCATCATGTTCAGGGTTCCCCTGACAACACCAGAACCAGACAATCTGTTTAATACTCCAGAATGATGGTTTAAAAGGCGCTTTAAAATCTGGAACTTGGGCTTCTTATCCTATTCTATTAAAAAATGCCTAAGTGGAGCTTTCAGGAATGATGAAACCAATCACATCATGTTATGATCCCTTCTATAAGACAAGATAAGATCAGGGGGTACTCCTGCTGACACCTAGTCCAGCCTCATGGGAAACTTGACTCACTACCAAGGCTGATGACTAAAGGGCATTACATTTCTTAAATGATAAAAATAATCTTTTGTCTATTCAGTGAGTGCACATTCATGTGCATGGAGGGTGTAGGTCAACATCAGGTATCATCGCTCAGGAACCATCTACCTTGGTTGTGTTTTTGTTTTTTGAGGCAGGGTCTCACTAGGCCCTGGGGCTTATAGATTCGCTTAGGCTGGCTGGTCAATGAACCCTAGGGATCTACTGTGTCCATGTCCTCCGCACCGAGGTTACAATCTTGTGCCACTACACTCGGCTTTTGATGTGGGTGGTCAGGATCAAACTCAGGTCCTCATGCATGAGCTTCAGGCTCTTGACTGACTGAAATCTCCCCAGCACCAGGCACAGCATTCTTCATGGAGTCTTCTTCTCTGTCCAGTAGAATATGAGTTCCATGAGAGCAGGGGCTGGTTACACTCTGCTATCAATTTTCAGCATCTAGGGAAGAACGAGGCATATACGCACAGAGGAAATGTGCATGGATTGTGTGTCTGCATGCTGGTTGCTGACCTGGACATCTGAAACTCTTAATTTGTTCTTTCAAAGAAAATCAACACAATTAAATGATAATAAGCTCAAATCAGGCTAATATACATAACTTACATAACTGATGGTGATGATGATGATGGTGGTGGTGGTGGTATCAATTAGCATTTAAGTTAAAGTCACAAGTCATTGCAGCTGTTCAAAAGACATATGTAGCTCTTAACAAATCATGAGTGTTAGTCTGCACCATGTGACTTGGCCCAATAAGACATTAGGAAGCACAATACAGTTAGAGGCTTGGTAAAGCACTGTGCCTTGGGCTTTGTCATCTAGAATGCCCTCTCTATTAGAATGAGAATCTCTGTAGAGAGCAGTAGCATTTGGAAAACAAGGGATGTCTCCCACCACTCTGGCGTTACCGACGATTCCACTGTAGTCTCAAGACTTGTGAGTGAGGCTGTCCAGGAATGGACTCCTCCAGACTAAGTCATCACTGTAAGTGCATCATTGGGTCCAGCTTCTCCTATGGAGGACTCAGCCCAAATTGCCAATCCATAGACTCTTGAGCAAACAGATGGTTGGTGCATTATGCTACTAAGTTTTAGAGCAACTTTACCTGTAATATTAAGTAACTGATACAGTTATTATGCTTGAGGTACTGAGGTAACCTAGGTTTTACTTTACTTACAAGATAACTCAGGCATTCATTATTATCTCTGTCAGAAGGTTAACTAACTTGCTCAAGTCAGTACCTATGTTAATGATGGAGCAAGGATGTAAACCAGGTCTGTCTGATTCTGGAGTCTGGTTCTTGCTATTGTCCTATATTGACTTTGTGATACCGTTTGCCATCTGACCATATCTGGAATTTTTCACTTCCATAAAAGGACCTGTCATGCACATGGACTTGCTAGGGGCTTGTGCTTGCTGCAAAATAAAATTACCAATCTCTGACACTTGAGTTGCTTTTGTATAGCCATCAAACTGAGATGAAGCATTTGAATAATTTATTTGATGAATAATTTCAGGATTTGTCAGAGGGCACAAAGAGCCTTGTCTTCTACTATTCTCATATTTTTGTTATTATTTTAGTAATTATAGACTGCCGTTAAATAGGACAGACAAGGCTGGGAGTGTAGAGCAGTTGCACTAGGCTGTGTTTGATCTTCAACATCATTAAAAACAGGCGCAGGCATCCCTCATTCCAGCACTTGGGAGAAGGAGCCTTTGAGTTCAGAAATCTTCTAAAATGGTGGAGTTAGAATCCATGTTGGGCTCCATGAGACATGGTCTCAGAAGAAGAAAAGAAAGAGGGAAGAAAAAAGAAAGAAACAAGAAAAATAGTAGAGGCAAGTGGAATACTATAGAGTAAATTGATAACAATTTAAATTGATAACAATATAAATAACAGATTCTACCATTGAATAAAGCATTGCATCTTTGTGTCAATGTGGCTAGTGTGCCTGTCAGTACAGTAAATTATGATCTAAAAAGGCTATGCAGTCTTGCAACATTCATTTGCTATCAGCATCTTGGAGGAAGTGAAGAAGTGGGTGTCTCTTATCGTTCTGAAATGCATTGGAGTGGGTTGATCATTCTATCAGCACAAGAATTTTTACTTTGAAAATCAGGAAATTGTTTTAGGACTGTGTGTAGGCATTTCCTAAGCATCCTTATCCAGTGTGGTTGTTTCTTAGGCTTCCTTATCCAGTGTGGGCATTACCTAGGCTTCCTTATCCAGTGTGGGCATTTCCTAGGCTTCCTTACCCAGTGTGGTCGTTTCCTAAGCTTCCTTACCCAGTGTGGGCATTTCCTAAGCATCCTCATCTGGTGTGGGCATTTTCTAAGCATCCTTACCCAGTGTGGGCATTTCCTAGGCATCCTTATCTGATGTGGGCATTTCCTAGACTTCCTTATTCAGGAGGCACATGGTTGCTTTTCTACAATGATTTTCCTGAGGTCTGAAATATGACCTTCATTACCTAAGAGATAAGTATTTTATTTCAAATTAAAGGATCTATCAGGGATAAAACAAAGTCATCATCTCCCAAACCCCACAGAGGCAGAGATGACAGAGATCTTTGTAAAACTATCTCTCGGCTGGGACTCACAGATCCATAGGAGCAAACTTTCAAGTCCTTGAAAGCTATGGTTTGGGGACTTTTCCAAGAATGGGAAAGGTAAGATTTCTGAAAGCCACTGTGAGAGTTACTGACTTTGACAATGATGATTAGGAAGAAATCACAATATAGGTACTCATTTCCATCCAACATGGTATAGTATAAGGCTGTAGGGAATGTATTTTTCTAGCCTTGAAAATGATAACATGTGACATGAATATTGTTAGATCTGTTTTGCTCTTGTAATCTCAGAAACCATGAGGACATTAGGAGTTATCTCACTAGCCTTGTTCCTAAGGCTATAGTGTCTTCCACGGATATCTGATTATCTTGCTACTCTTTGCACAGTTCTGTTGAAAAGGAAGTGACCACTTGATAAGACACTGCATTCCATCTTTGAGAGCCTTTGTTATTGCAGATCTAGCCTGTTTAATAAATTCAGACCTTTGCTTCCACCTGCTCTTTGGACTGTGGTAAATGAGCCAGATTTCTTTTTACATGAGAGTCTTTTCTCACTGTCATTTTAGAGAGTAGCTTGTGTATTTAAAAGATGAGAGCATAACACCATAGAAATGGTCTTGACTCTGCTAATAGAAAATACAGGCAAGGTTTCAATTCCATGAAAGAAGTCTGAAAATGTCAGGGGTTCTTTCTCCATAGTAACACTGGGCTGATGGGCAGCTCTAAAGGTGTCACTGTGGTCCCTGCTTGGCCATCCAGACAAATAGGAAAGCTGTTGTGCACCTCTTGCTGGTTGCAATGGTAGAAGAGAAAGAATATGTCTAGATTCCTTCTGCCTGAGATCTGCCCTTTTGGAATAAATGAGGGACTCAATTTACTTTTTGCTCACATGCTCCATTTACATGACCATGACCAAGACTGAATTCAATAAAACAGAAAAAAAAATTATTCTATGTCTAGGGGTGATGCAAGTGAATAACTCCATCACATACTACTCTAACATCAGAAGGAATACCTGAGTATTAACAATAAATATCTGTCTTTTGTTTTGAAAGCCACATCAGAATGTTGCCATATGTATTTTCCATTGTGGTGAGGCATTTGTGCATCTGAGATGTGGTACCACCTGAAATGACTGACAGGGCACACCCACCAGGTAGCCGATTGCTCAACACATGTTGATTTCACCTTTTTCTTTTTGCTTGGCATCAGTGTAGCCAGTGGAGTGTATGATGTTTTTTCCTCAGTCAGGAGTGGCTTTGATTGTGGCCCTGGTGATCTGTCTGAAGTGATGACACACTTGCAATGGGCAGACATCCAACGATCAATCAATATCCTCTCCGCATCCCCATTTAGCTGCCTGTGAGTGTGTTTTAAAGGACATCGTGTCCTTTAAAAGCCAGGCGTGGTGGCACATACCTGCAACCCCAACACTTGGGAGGCTGGTGTGAGCGCTGGACCATCCATTCTGCACAGTCAGACTCTGGATGGAACTCTAAGCCAGCCTGCATTCCCTTCAAGGCAAAGCTGTCTCTCTCTGAGTTTGCATATAAGGTAGAAGTGACTTGATAGTGGATTTGCTGGTTTTCCTTCATAGCTGGGACCTTTGCTTGCAGTAGCAACACATAAAACACTGATAGGGATTTCCAAAAAAACGCATAAGCGATCCAGTGAGATAGGTCATCCAAGCGGTGGCTTGTGGCCAGTAGGAAAGGACCTTAAGTGATAAGGCAGGGTTTTCAAAGAATATCGAAGGGGTGGGAATTATCTTCAAGCAAGCAGAGACACCTGTATCGATTTAGCAGCCTGTGTGAGAAGTGGAACGGACACACTCTTGCCTTGCCTTGCCTTTGGGGTGTCAGGCAGTCAGTGGCACCTTAAAAATAACTGCCACCGGATAAGGGACGGGAGGAAAAAATAAACACTGCTAACAAAATCATTAAGGGAGGAAGGAAAAGAAAAGCCCACGGAAGCAGTCATGTGTAGCATAAATATAGAAAAGCGCTTTTCCAGAGACATGCTAGGAAAAACCCAGACCCAAATATACTGCAAGTTAACCAAGGAGAGAGACAATGGTCCAGTAGGCTGGGATGATATCTGTTGTCCAAAAGAAAAGCCCCACACAGGAAAGATGTATTGAAAAGTAGAACTAAACCGCTAACCAAAATCTGTGTCTGTAGTGGTAACTCGGGCATTGAAAATTATAAAGTGGTATGGGAAAGCCAAGGGGACCTGGAGACATTTTCAGAGTGTGATAGACAGGGAGTCACCAACTCTTCCCACAGCTGACACCAACAAACAGCTGGAGAGTTTTGGAAACTCTTCAGCCAAATCCTAATTACTCTTATTTTTTTACATGGGGAGGGGGCAGAGTTTAAAGGTATAGATATTCTTTTTATTTATTTATTTATTTTATTTTAGGTATAGATATTCTTTAGGTCATTGGCTGCGAAGATTACGTAATTGTTTATTTAACATTGCAAACAGATCTCAGCCCTTGTGTAGCCTCAGTTAGACCAGTGTCCATCAGGTAGTAAAAGTTTTTAAGGCTTTGTAAGCCATTTGTCACTGTTGTAGTTCCCCAAATTTGCCATAGTGGCACAAAAGCAGCCTCCAGCAGTCCATAAGTGAATGAATGAGTGTGGTGGGGTTCCAATAAACCTTTATTTACAAAAACAAGTGGCTGAACTTGGCCCCTGGGATAGAGGGTACCAACCCCCCCCCCAATTGCTTTCCTGCAAGCCCCAGGCCTGCTTCCTGGTGGTAAATAGTCCATACTTGCTTTGATTTCTGATCATCGAAGATAAAGAGTCATTATCACCAGTCTTCAGAACTTTATAGTGTCTCTTTGCTTTCAGTGAGCCAGGTGAGCAAAAGTGCTTTCAGAGAAAGCACTTTTCTGAAACATGCCAGCTAGCATTTTCAGAGAGAGCTTTAATGTACTTGACATATTAACGACATACATATTGAGTGTTTAAAAACCTAATGTTTTCTGCATTTCAGTAAAAACGCTTGTCTTAGTTAGGGTCGTCATTGCTTTGACAAAACACCATGACTGAAAAATCAAGTTGGGGAGGAAAAGGGTTTATTTGGTTTACACTTCCATTTCACTGTTCACCGTTGAAGGAGGTCAGGACAGGAACTTAAATAGGGCAGGAACCTCGAGGAGAAGCTGACGCAGAGGCCAAGGAAGTGTGCTGCTTATGGGCTTGCTCCTCATGGCTTGCTCAGCCTGCTTTCTTATAGAACCCAGGACCACCAGCCCAGGAATGGCCCCACCCACAATGGGCTGGACCCTCCCCCATCTGCCTATAGCCCAATTTTATGGAGGCATTTTCTCAATGGAGGTTCCCTCCTCTCAGATGACTTTAGCTTGTGTCAAATTGACAAGAAACTAGCCGGCACAATGATCTATTCTGGGTTTCTAAGCTAGACACTTACTTCAACTTCACTCAAGGGCATCCCAGCCCCCAAATCACCAGGTCTTGACAGTCAGGTCACCCAGTGACATCTCTGGAGACCTTCAGTCCAGTGGCACCATGAAGACTTCAGGGAAGAACTTTTCCTGTTAGCAGCTCTATAAACCACACAGGTATAGTCTACCTCAGAGTTAAGTTATATGACAACTAGAACCAAATGGAGTTGAATTACTGTTTTGGGGGAGTTAAGTTTTATGACAACTAGAACCAAATGGAGTTGAATTACTGTTTTGGGGGAGAAATGACAGGGGCTAAGAATGTCACTACATTGGCAGCTAGATTTGACATTTCTTCGTTGGGATTATGGCTTGCTTGGGTTGATCAGTAGAGATACCACTTGATTTTTGTCAAATATCAGTGTTTATCTCTCGATAATATCTCTGTTTAACAAACTACCCTATGGTGATGCCTTACTCTTAGTTTCCATGGCTACGTTCAACTTTTTATTTCCATTAGCAGATGACATTTGTCCCTACCACTCACTACCCACTCCCTTTTTCTTTTTCCCATGAAAAAGGGTCTATTCAATATCTTGGCTTTTTGCTCAACCTTATATTCTTTATCCAGACTCTGGATGTAAGAGTGGTTAGAAAATTGGAAGGGTGTTTTCTTTGCTTTTGAGTCTTGCAGGGTGTCTAGAATGATGCCTTGCAAGCAACCAGCATCTGCAGGTGTTTCTTACTACCTCTGAGGATGCTTACAGTCTTCAGCTCAGGAGCTGCCCCGGGCTTAGGTGCGAGTGCTGAGTCACTGTACACAGTCCCAGTATGAACATGAAAACACACTGGCATTTTTCCATCTGCCTCCCCTCCAGCTTCGACAGCCTCTTAGTTATCTGTTCTGCTCCCGCCTCTGGTCTTGCTTGAAGACACATTGGTCCACAGAAGCTGGGTCTGAGGCACCAGCCACTGTTCAACAGCATCAAGTGTTCCTTGTTGAACCCCAAATACTGTTTTTAGAAAATAAAGCACGGGCGAAATAAAATCTGCGGCTCCAGTTAGCTTGACCCTGCCTTTGCCATTTTCTCCGACCTCTAGAGCATTGTAGAATGCTTTATACTTGGGAGATTTTTAAATTTCTTATTTTATTTTATTATTGTCTTTTCTATTCAAATACTTTGGTTTTTTTGTTTTGTTTTGTTTTGTTTTGAGAAAATTTGCCTTCATTTTGATACATTGAAGAAAAAATAATAAAAAGTAAGGAATGAGGCTGAGCGGTGGTGGCGCATACCTTTAATCTCAGCACTTGGGAGGCAGAAGCAGGCAAATCTCTGTAGGTTCGAGGCCAGCCTGGTCTATACAGTGAGTTCCAGGACAGGCTCCAAAGCTACACAGAGAAACCCTGTCTCGAAAAAAGCAAAACAAAGCAAAATAAATCAAAACAAAGTAAGTAATGGAAAATATTACTTTCATTAAAAATTTTTTTCATCCTGTTTACCCATGTTTTATGACCAGATTTATATGTTTTGATAAAATAAATAATTTTGAGTTGATTAAAAGGGAATATAATTGAAAACTAAAATATTTTGTGTTGGACATGGTAGCCCACACCTGTAGTCCTAGCACTCATGGAGGCAGGAGGATAGCCAGGAGTTCCAAGCCAGCCAAGACTACCTACCTAGTGAGTTCCAGGCCAACCTTAGTGGTGGTGGTGGGGGAGACCCCGAAAACAAACAAAACAAAACAAATCAATCACATAAATCAACCCCAAACCACTTTATAAAGAAAAGGAAAACGTGTTTGTCTGACTCCAGTGATTGGCTGGGCGTCTCTATTTCTTGGATTTGACACTTCTAGGTCATGTTTTCTAGAATTGTGAAGGAAGAGATGTAACGGAAGCATGAAACAGCTATGAGTCTGATGCCTTGAGAGCTGACAAAATCTACAAATTCTAAAAGATCACTGTTTTTTAAAAAGCGCCAGATTTATACAGATCCTATGCTGGGTCCTGTTCCAACACCGGAGGGAGAAAAACCTGGAGAGAAGCAGCCCTTCTGCTGACAGGGCGCGAATTCCAAGAGGGACGGTAACAGCGCTGAGCTGTGCTCAGGCCTTCCCTCCCAAGCCTGATTATTGTGCATCTTCTCTGGGTTGCTCGTTTGGACTCCTTACTCTCAGTGACAGATGCACCCCGGCCTCTCACCTGGGAAAGCATATGCCCTCAGTGCTGGATCCCTGTCCCCTCAGCCCTGGTTCCTCTCAGCTGAGTTTCAGAAGGCAATAGCCTTTCTTTGGTGTTCTCCCTTATCTCTCCTATTAGTTGTCTTATCGGTCATCTCCTAGCCTGGGTTTTTTGTTTTTTTTTTTTTCCCTTCTTTCAATTACTAAATCTAGTAGATTTTTCCAGTTTTCTCCCTCTCTCCTTCTCTCTTGCTGTCTTTCTTTTCAATGCCAGATTTGATTTATATATATATATATATATATATATATATATATATATATATATATATATATTTGCACACGTCTATCTCATTCATTAGAGTGTATGTTCCAGGAGGACTGAGATGGTATTTAATTCAAAACTTTAAGATGACCACAGTGCCTGGCCTATGCAAGTTCTTAAGGGATGTTTGTTAAATAAATAGATTACTCCTCATTGGACCAATGACTTTCAGGAATGTGGGACTAACGGCATTTATATAGACTTGTATTGTTGTTTTATTTAAACGATGTGGTCTGTCTTTCCACATGGTTTGGCTTTAAGGGACTCATTTCCTGTTTCTTTTAAATGGTTTTTTTTTTTTTTCTTCTCTGAAATCCTTTTGCTCTGAAGTCCCGTCTCCCCACCCCCTGTTCTGCAAGTTCAGTCCCTTTTGCAGGAGGTCTCAGCCTTCAGGGGCCTCCCTGTCCAGGCTGGAGGTAAGGCCCTCTATTCCATTGTTTGCTTAGCCGCCTGGGTGGTTCCCACTTTGCAAGCAGAGGAAGCAGCTAAAGCCAACCCTGGGGAGCCCAAATGTGGCCTCTCCATGCAGGCAGCTGGTGCTGGCTCAAAGTGCAGCAAGGACCAGGGCCTTCCTCAAGGGCAGCTGCTGCACATCTTTCCCAGAAGGCGTCCTCTTCAGTTGTGTGCTTTCTGCTCACCCCCCACCATTTTTTTTATACTGAGGATGGAACCTAAAGCGGGCCCTCTTCTGCTGGGCAAGCCTTCTCTCATTGAGCTGCACACCCATCCTTCTTTTCAATTCTGAGACAGTCCCCGCGTCGCGTCAGTCTGCCGGCCTTGGACTCACTCTGGAGCACAGGAAGTTCTCAAACTTGCGATCCTCCTGTCTCAGCCTCCCAAGTAGCTAGAATGCCAGGCCTATACTACTGGATTTGGTTTTATTTATTTATTTTTATGGATGATCATAAGCTGATATAACCACACTTCAAATATTTGAAATTACAATGGGGGAAAAAAAACCTTCATGTAATCTCCATATCTTCAAATGGTCTCTCACAATTGATTTTTTTTTTTTTAATGTGATTCTGGTAGTTTCTGCTCCTTTTACTTACTGGGTTCCAAGTGTTCTGACACTGTCATTTTCCATCAGGACACTTTTGGGTTTTATTTTTTATTGGGGGAAATCTCAAGCCATTGGAGAAATGCTCTTCAAGAATTTGGTTTATTGTTGCCCAGGAAGCCTGTGGCTCAGAGAGTTCTGACAATACCAGATAATCAGGCTGTTTATGGGGAACAGCTGCCACCTGAATTTGGTTTTCCCACAAATGAAGGTAAAAGCTACCACATGAACCAAACTGCTTTTCTACAGCAAAATTTATGCACTGTAACTGAGTAATAGAAACCTTGAGAGATAATTAGATATGCAGATGGAAATTTTATGCTTCGATATGGATTTATGCTTTAAAAAAATACGTACGTTATTAACAATTACTAAAAGTTTAAAATACCCGAATGTCTTAGTCTGTTTTGAATTGTAACAAAATACCTGAGGCTGAATAAAAAAAGGTAAATTGACTTCTGATCCAGATATGACCATCTTCTAAAAACTGTGGGGGGTCCAAGCAGAAGATGTCAGCCTCCAGTTCTGCCTGGCCCTCCCATCCCCACTCCCTGACACTTGCATAGCAAAACACAGAGGGGGGAAGAGAAATGCCCATATGAAAGGAAGATCAAGCAGATGAACATTCAACAGCTTCCTCCCTTGAGAAGCAATTCAAGTCTGTGGGGTCCCACCCAGCTTTCAAGACCAGCATTAACCCTTCCATGAGGATGGACCATGTCCTATTCCCCCACCACCAAGTCCTACCTCCCTACTCAACATTGCTATCCTTCCAATCCAGCTGTCAGTGAATGGACCTCTGGAGAACAACATCCTAACCATCACACCAAGACTCTGGGAATGCACACACATGAAAGAACAGAGCAGGATAATTTGAGAAGGAAGATAAGCAGAAGTTGAAAACGGGAGAAATGGACGTTAGGTTATGAGCAAAGCATGCATCAAATGAACTCCAGATGCTTTCCAATTGTTCAGAAAACACCAGAACAAAGGCAAGTGAATTGTGAAGAATTGCTTCTGCAAGACACAGCTGGTCAGAGCTGACACCGGGGAGCAAGGACGCCAGTGGCCTTCACTGTCACCACGGCTCCCTTTTCAGAGTCCTCTTATTCCTTTGATTTAGGGTAGTGGAAAATAACAAGGTCTTATATAGCCCTGGCTGGCCTTGAACTCCAAATCCTCCCTCCATCTTCCAAGTGCTAGGATCACATGACAAGCAAACAGGAGTCTTAGGTCCCCAATTAGGAACTTGGTTTTGCATTTATTTACAAGTTTTCTGCCCTTGCCACTATGATCCTCAGCCTTAGTGTATGGAAGAGGAAACTCAGTCTGTGCTCTTTGCTTCTCCTTTTTATGGGAAGGTGGAATACGGAGAACAGAACTTTTGCTGCCTGTTGTAGCCAGAAGCTATTGTTGAATTTTACCATAATCTGACTCCTGAGAAGACAGAACCTTCTGTGAAGTGTCATGGACTAGCTGTGACATTGCAGGTCTCACAAAGGATTGGTATTTTCTATCCTGTGGAAAGAAAGATGGATTAATTGATGGTTCTCATTAATGCTTATTATATGCATTTGCAGGCCTAACCTTAAGCCTTTGATGTCCCCCAGACTAGGGACAGCAGAATTACAGGTCCTGGCCCTGGCTTTATAGTAGTTGGGGTTAGTGGCTGGGGGCATGTATTTGGTTCTGACTGAAGAGTTGTGAGGGATGATATCATCCAGTATTTCCAGACTGATCACTCATTATCATTATAATTACTTTCCAATGCTCTCTTGTCCCTTCTGCTATGATGACTGGTAAGGTGTGAGACAATCACTAATCAACCAATGAAGAGACACAGTGTAGAGTGTTCAGCTAATTTGGGATGGACATGTACAGGGATGAGCAGTAACTCTTTGTTATAAAGAAAAATCTAGTTCTAAACTAAACATAATGCAGCCTATTTGACTTGATAAACATGATAATGAAGAAAACATGGGGCCGAACCTTCACATGGACTGGCTCATTTAGATCCTCACAAGAACACAATGTGATAAATGCTCTTATTAATAGATGCTCTTATTATTAGATCTTACTAATACACCGTTAATAGAGGAGGAGACAGAATTAAAGAGCTTAAATAATGTTTCAAAAGCCTCCTACCTTGGAAATGGCAGGTCTGAACTTTGAACTCAAGTTTTCTCTGACAAAACCAAGATACTATTATTTCCAGAGCATTCCTTAGAAGATAAAATGCTACGGCAGCTCAGGGAGTGGTGATTAGCTCACCCCTTGCACTCTGGAAGAAACAGTCAGTTGTCAAGTTCTCAGCCTGCTCTCCTATCCAGGTAGCAGGAGGCATCCCCCTCCCCTCCCCCCCCCCCTTGAGTCCCCTCTCCTGCAGCGGGGTGCATGCCTAGAGCCTCCCTATGCCCCACGTTGTTGACCCGGTGACAGAGTAGCACCTTTGAGTAAGCAAAGTCGCAGTGCAGAAGAGACCAGAAAGTCAGCTTTGGCCAATTAACGTATTTGTGATCTTGAAAAGGTTAATCTCTGTCTCTCTCAGCTTTGGTTTCTTTTTTAGTGAAATGGGGGAAAGTTGTAGAGTCCAATTCAGAGCCTAGCGTCAGGAATGAGGGAGGCAGTGTGTAAAGCGATTAGCACCCTCTCCCCCTCCCCCGCCCATATCTTCAGAATAACCAATGCAGTCACTCTATCTACATGCGAACATTTTGAAGGTTTTCATTCCCGTGGAGAGGAAAGAGGTCTTCTTGGAGAGAGGCCAGTGGTGTTCAAAACGCCGGAAGTAAGAGAAACACAGGAGCAATTCTCACGCACTGGAGGGGAGGCCTCTTTCAATATAAGAAGAAAAGTAAATCTACTTGGTGAATAATAATTTTTCTTGGTGATTTTCTTTTTGAAAATGGTCGTTATGTTTTTACTTGAGGGTGCCTTTTGTTATTTGCGGAGATGAACCAGCTTCCGCCGAGGTGAACCAATCCTTTCCCCTCTCAGATCTTATCGGCTTCTTATCTGTAAGATGGATAGATTGGGGCCAGTCTCCCCAGTGTCTGGTGGCTGTTTGATCCTGCCATGCCCTGTTGCATCCGCTGGGGAGGAATGTGTCTGGAGCCTGTTTCTGTCTTGGGTTGTGGAACCCAGCCTGGAGGGGCTTCTTCAGAATGAAGGAAAGGGGACCCAGACTCGCTTCTGTTCAATGTTAGAGCCCTGTAGCTTTCTCTGGTCGGGCCTAACGCATGGGACCAAAGGAAAAGCTCTGGGAGTCTGCAAACACGGTTGCAGAGCAAGTGCGTTTTCTTTGCATTCCCCCCACCCCCTTCGCGGTAGTGCAGCAGAGAGGACCAACAAACAGCAGCAAACGATGTTAATTGCGAAGCCCCAGCCCCAGACTTTAACCGAGAGGGATGTTTAAATTCTGGAAAACCTTATGGATAAGCCTCGCAATTATGTACTTAGTCACAACCAGAGGGGAGGAACTTTGGAGGCACTGGATTGAAGAGACACAAAAGTCAGGAAGTGACCCTTTCGTGGGGACTGCAGAGGCCACAGAGGAGAAACAAAGTCCCCTCACAACAGGGAAGACGGACCGTACCATCCCAGGGGGCCGGAGTAGGGAAGAGGGCGTTGGAAACTGACATCCTCGCTCTCAAGGAGCCGGCGAGGACACGGGATTTCCCGGCTGAAAAGCCCCAGTGTCTGCCTGTCCCGGCCCAGCCTCTCCCCTGCCGTGGAGGCCTGGGTACCGCAGCCCGGGGGCGCCCTGCATCACCACTCTGTGAGCGGGCGGGGCCCTGCTCCCCAGCCTGGGGATGGATGGCGTGCCCTAGCCAGCCCATCTGCGGCCACGGCTGGTCCGGGAGGAAGCCGTCCCCGGGGATGAATGGGGCTTTGTTCGCTGCCAGCCGCGCTCCCCTCGCGGCCCGGCCAGGCACAACGGAGGCAGTATGCGACAGGCATGGAAATGAGCCGCGGGCTCTCCCCTCGCAGCGCCCAGGAATGCTGGCCAGCCGGAAAGGAGCCCTCGCCGGGGACCCGCTCCCGCGCCTCTGAAACCCCATTGAGAAGGGCTCTTTGAAGCAATTAAAGCGTGTTTCACGGCGGCCTGGGAGGGGGCCCGGGGTCGGCCAGCTTCTCTTTTACCCTCCTTCCCTGTCCTACCGTGTTTGTGCACCTTGGTGTGGCGGGTTACCTAGAGACCAGGCCAGAACCGGCTCCCTCTCATGCAGAGATTCTGTAACCTCACAAAAGCGTCCCCAAAAACAGATTGCTTGTCACCAGGGGGTGGGAGTGTGTGTGTGTGGCGGGGTGGAACCCAGTTTGGACCTGATCCAAGCTGACCTGCAGAGTCTGGGTTCCTGCTTTCAGAGGCCTCTTTGCTGGGCTCTACACCCACCTGCCCTTGCTGTCAGGTTTGGGCGGGACAAGAAATCGCCTCTGGACAAGGAAGTCCTGAGGCTGCGGCTCAGCATTTTCCATTTTCTCAGTGGCGGGGTGGGCTGTGTTCAGGTCTAGAAGTGATGTCACAGCCAGCCCTGTGAGTGATGTAACCTGCACATGTTGAAGGACTAGAACCGGGCGGCTATTTTGAGACTCTTGAGTTCCTTCCTTCCTCCCTGGAGACAAGTGGGTAACTGTGGAGAACTCACAAAGCTGCCCTGGGTACAGCGGTTTTCGTCTGTTCCAGTGAAAAAATCCTAAGGCCGGAGAAAAAGCGGGCGTGCTTGTGAAATTCTTTCTAATTTGGAGGTGGGCGCATGTGGCAAGTGTGTGGATTGGAGCCCCAGTAACATCTATGTGAAAAGGTTTCACTGAGTTCTCTGTATGGTTGACTTTATACCCTTTTTCCTTGAGACTGATAGTTAAAGCATGCTTCTTCTCCAGCAGGTGCTTCCTGGAGAACATGATCCCTTTGTTGTCTCGGTGTTTGTTGTATGTTTTTGAGACAGGGTCTTGATGATGCTGTAGTCCAGATCCGACTGCCTCTGCTTCCAAGTGCTGGATTTACAGGCATGTGCTGCCTTGACTGTCATGATCCCGTGGTTTGTTGTTGTTTTGGCAGGGGAGTTGGGGTAAGGGTCTGTGTTCAGAGCAGATCCTTAACAATGCCTGTCAGCGCTTAGCAAATGACTCCACGAATGCAGCCAGATCCCCTGTTGTTGTTGTTTGTTTGACCCTTATAACTCCAAACAAGAAATAGGGAACACAAGGTGGACCTTTAGTCCCCAGGATCCTGGGTTAGGGAGATGCTGAGAAGTTTGAAGGGGAGGTTAGGAAATATTTTTGAGAGCAAAGGCATGCCTCAAGTGTTTCCTGAAATGCCCCAGATGAGAGTGGAGCACTCAGGTGGAAGAGTCATTCTTTCCAACTTTGAGGATGGTTAGTTCTGGCTAATGTGAATCATGTTTTACGTCAGCAAGGACTGTGCCCAGCCCATCATTCATTCTTTAAGCATGCCATGGAAACAGGATGGCCGGAGTAGTGGCTGTGCATGGGAAGCATCATTGCGTCTTATATGCTTCTCCAGTGTGTCTCCATGGTGATTGTTACTTTGGGCTTGGCTTGTGCTTCTATTTGGTTACTTTTTTCGATGAGGCCCGGAATGTGTGGATTTTTTTCTACACACACACACACACACACACACACACACACACACACACACACACACACAATCAGTTAATAGGTAAATGAACACAAGCTGGAAGAGAATGCCCTACCTCAAGGATTACTCTGGGCATCTACAATGATGCCATCAATGATGGCATGGTAAGCAAATGCAGGCTCTTCTCCTACTCTCTCTCTGTCTCTGTCACACACACACACACACACACACACACACACACACACACACACACAAGCAATGGGTATCAGAAAGTCCACTTTGAAAATGGTGCCCTGGTGTTTCCTTATTCACCAGGGTATAGTTTGACCACCAGCACACTGCTGTGCATCATAACTTCCTCTCTCATTGTAGGGTTTCGTTTGACTGTCATCTGGTCGCCATTTTGCCTTCATATGGACAGCATGCCTGACAGCTGAGCTTCTTTCCCCACTGTTTCATTCTGTTTGACCATGTAGACACAAACAACACAGCGTAAAGCCCCACAGATGAGACGGCTCTGGGCTAGAATGCAGGCCACACACTAGCATGAGAACAGCGCCCCTCGCACAGCAGACCTGGTGAGTTTTCTCGAAATCATCTAATAATCCTGTTTCATGTTGTTTATAGCAGCTTTTCCTGCCTTCCAGCTTGGTCATGAGCAGGCTGTGGTTTTAGCAAATATTAATGATCCAAAGGAGATCGCTACAGGCAAGAGTAGAATGTTCTTGCCAGGTGCGGTGGGTGGTACACACCAGTACTCATAGCACTTGGGAAGTGGGTTGAGTGTTCAAAGTTTATCCTCAGCTACATAATAAGTTTGAGGCCAGCGCAAGGACACATGGAAACCCTGTCTCAAAAGAAAATAAACGACTCTAAAAAGGTGAGGCAATTTATTTATGGCCACTAATCAGAATTAGGCTTGTTTCTTCAGTCTCCTCATCCCTGAAATAGGAAAAACTTCAGGCCTCTGAGGTTCTAAGCCGGGTGTGGGTTCTACAGCTGCAGTGTAGGGACCAGACTCCTCTGAATACAAGGAGACAGATGCAAACTGCATTTCCCAATCTGATAAGATCACAATGGCTCTATCACACATTGCTTTGCCTTTTTTTTTTTTTGCAGGTATGAATTATCGGCTTTTTTTTTTTAGAGCCTTGTAATTTGACCATTAGCTAGAAAAATGCCCAGAAGATCTCTCCTTTATGTACCAGCTGACCCATGACCTTAATGAGGCGTCTCTAGAGGGTAGGATTGAGAGTTTTATTTGTCTTGTGTTTGGGGTTAAAAAAAGGGAGGGGCTGCCTCCTTCAACAGTCTTTGGTCCCTAAAATAGCCCCCACTCCCCCGCCAGCAGTGCTATTTACTCAGTCTCTGGGCTACTAAGTGTAGGGGTGGTCCTTGTTGACTTAAATGAGTCCCTGCAGCTAGGTGGGGCTCTCTGGAGCCCTTAGTCATGTGAGGTTGCCAGGGTAACTTAATGTCTCTGGCGCTGGAATGCTTTACGAAGTACAAAGAGGAGACTACAGAGCACATTACAACTTACAGTCATGAGTTCAATAACATGCCATCTTTTAGTAATGGGGCTTTTATTTTTACTTTATTTTGTGGGATTGAAAGATCAGAAGCCGGAAATTAGCTGGAAAGGATAAAGAAAAGGAGAATTTAAAGGGATGGAGGTGGGGGGCGGGGGGGACCGGCTATTTCTGTTCCTTATGCGGGTAATGGCTAAGCAAAGAGAACATCTGGCCTGGAGCAGGGCTCTGCAACATCTGGCCCAGAGCAGGGCTCTCTGCAGTACTGCTTTTAATTACCCAGTCATTTGGTCTCTTGCTAGATTAGTGGCTGTGGAAGCAGCTCAGATCTCCGAACTGACAGGCCTGGAGAGCTCTAACTTAGGCTGCCACATAGTCAGAGGGGAAACGCGGAGCTTCCGGTTTCATATTTAAACCAGGATTGACTCATAATTGTAGCTGTCAGGAGTGTGATGGAGACATTATGTAATCTGGTTCTTATGGTGATATGTGTTTAAGGTTTCTGCTCTGTAAATTCCAGGGGAAATTTTGTGCCCATTGAGGGAGAGCTTGCTGACTGCCTGCTCTGTGGTGTGCCTGGGCAGGGAAATGAGAGTGCAGTCACAGGTTCCTAAGTCTGCCTGAGTCCAAGCATGAATGAATCTCCCCCCTAAGAGGCCTTCCTGGTTTTCCAGAGACTTCAAGTGTGGATGAGGTTAGGCAAAACCTGGCAAACTTTGAAGACGCTGCTGGTCCAGTGGGAAATTTAATAATGGCAAGACATTCAGGTCTGTACATTTTTTGTTTTTGGTTTTTTTCCCCCCTGGGCCACATAGCTGCCTTTGACTGCTTCCTGTCATTTCTAGCCTCAGAGATCTGGAAGTGGTCACCAGATGCTTCTGGAAACAAAGCTCTGGGGCTGTGGATCATTTGTTCCATTTTTTCTTCCATTTGCTACTTGCTTCTCAGAGGCTCTGGGGCCTCTGGGGATGGGTGTGCATTGATTGCAGGGAGCTAGGGGAGGCTGGAGACAGGCCCAGCATTTGCTGCCACCAACAAAACAATAAAACAAAACAACACAAAAACCCAAACAACAAAAATAGAAAAGAAAAATTCAAAGGAGCCTGTTTAAGGTGATGCCAACATATTTGCTAGGGGGGGGACGGGACTTGTTTTCATTTGTTCTCAGCACCCAAGCGATGTACATTCCGTGGATGTGATGAGAAGAATTCACTGACAGAGTATCATTCCCACACCTGAGAAGTGATAAAGATTAAGTCAAAACGTAAAAGGCAAGCGGAGTGGGTTAACTTGTTCCTGGAGAGAGAAGAGTGGTTAGGAGATACGAGGACCAAGCCGTTGACCTTCTCTGACTGGCACAACTCCGTAACTCTGTTTGTGTACCTTTCCTCCCTCTCCTGGAGCGTCCCCCATGCCACTAATACTTGGGGTTTTTTGGCTTTCTATATCCATCGAAGATGACATTGGTATGTATAAAGTGTCATGAACATCATAAGTTATCACCATCATCAGCACCATATCCCTGTCCTCAGCACCATATCCCTGTCCTCACCACCACCATCATCACGATCACCACACCAGAGGGCTCTTCTGATTTGGGACACAAGAATCTCTTAACCATTTTTTTTAAAGCAATATGTCTGGGTTTAGAGGGGGAGTGAGCCAATTCCACCTCTAAAGCCAGCTTGGTATATTTGGGGAGGGGGTAGAAAAGAGGTGGGGGGAGGGGATGGGATGGGAGGAGGGAGAGCAAACTGTGGTTGGTACGTAAAATAAATAAAAAATTTAATAATTTCATAAAAAGGACTGATAAACCTCTATATCATACTTTATTTGATACTTAGGGTTGGAAATAAATATACAGTAGTGGAAGCTTGCTTTCCTTCAGCCTTTACAAACTAGCTCATCAATGTGTTTCAGGTTGTCCTCGAACTCTTTTCATTGTTTGCCTACAGACAAATTTCAGATTCTGGGCTGGAGAGATGGCTCAGCGGTTAAGAGCACTGGCTGTTCTTCCAGAGGTCTTGAGTTCAATTCCCAGCAACTACATGGTGGCTCATAACCATCTGTAATGAGATCTGGCGCCCTCTTCTGGCCTGCAGGCGTACATGCAGACAGAACACTGTACACATAATAAATTAAAAGAAATATTAAAAAAAAAATGTTTAAAAAAATTTCAGATTCTTTATGGAGATGTTCAAGGTCTACCACAATCTGGTTTCAAACTATCCTTCTGATTTTATTTCCTACGGCTCCCAGCTTGCCCACTTCAGTTTTTTTTTTTTTTTGCTTTTCCATATTGTATCCCACACATACAATAGTCATTTTAAATGGCTCTGTGTTTCCATATTTTCTCTCTTTCTATACTTTATGTTCTACTTACTTTTGTGTGTTCATGTGTTGCTTATTTTATAACTGACACAGACAACTTAGAAGGAAGCTTCTGGGTGGTCAGACTTTCATTTCCTTAGTTATCGAAAGGAGGATTGTTTTGCTCATGGTTTCTGAGGTTTCAGCCCATGGTTGTACTTGAGCAAAGATAGGTGGTAAGACTATGTGAGCTCCATTACCTCACGGAAACATGGAGATCAGAGGACAACCCATGAGAGCCAGTTCTCTGCCTCCACCCTGTGGATCCTAAGGATGCAGCTCAGGCTGTCATGGTCGGCAGCAAATGCCTTTACCCAGTGAGTCATCTTGTCAGCCCTAGTCATGGTACTCAGAACAGTTAAGTCTGTTAAAGAATGGAAAAGAGGGAACTTCAGAGGGTCCTGACAACTGACACCTTTAATTGATTGCACAGTTGTTTCTTCCTAAAATTGCTTAGCTTAGGGTTCACTTCCCATTCTTGGGACCAAAAAAAGACTTGGAACCTGGTGCGAAGAGGGTTCCAGCCACATCTGGCAATGAGGGTTGTTTTGGTCCTCACTGTTACTGGGATAGGGATGAAGGTGAAGGTGAATAAATTCATATTCTGAGTTAGATGGAGGTTTGTGGCATCATATCCACAAGTTGTTAAGAGCGGCTCATTGTCTTTCTGACTGATGTGTCCACCTTGGCCCTACTTTGATTTGACTGTACAATAATGGATTCATCCAGACTGCTTACCCAGGCCTCCCCATTGTATGAGCTTTAGGTTCAACTCTGAACCCAACCCCTTCCCCGTCCAAACTCTCTCTCTCTCTCTCTCTCTCTCTATATATATATATATATATATATATATATATATATATATATATGTATGTATATATATATATATCCATCCTTCTTTCCCCACCTACCCCGTGTCTTCCTCTCTCTTTCCCTCCTCTCTCCCTTCCAACCCTGTCCATTCATTCCCTGTAAGATCTCTCCAAATTCTCATAGAATTTATATTTTCACTGTCACTTGTGGCTCATCAGACTCTTCCCCAAATTTGTACAAAGGAATTGTAAAACGCATAGGAGTGTAATTGTCTGCTAAAGATTTGGAGACATGACAGACAGGCATTCATGTTGCAACTAAACAAATAGTTTCAAATTTAATTTCATGGATCCTTCTTTTCAAGATGCTTCTCCACTGGCTCCTCCTTAGAGACTATCCACAGTTCTCTCACCCTGTGAAATCCCCATTTGTAGCAACTCCTCCCACACTTCCTCTCCTTCCCTTCCTTCTCAGTGCCACTGTGCTCCTTGCTGCTGAGGTCTCCTCCTCTTCCCCTTCCCTCTTTTTTCCTTTTCTTTGTTTCTCTCATTATTCCCCCCTTTACTGCCTTTCCCCGCCCCCACTTCCTCCTTCTTCTCAGATAGGGTCTCATGAAGCCCAAGCTAGCCCTACACTTGCTATGGAGCTGAAGCCGACCTTGAATTTCTGACTCTCTTACCTCCGTCTCCTGGTTTATGCAGCACCAGGCATTGAACCTATGCCTCTGTGGATGATAAAGTAGCACTCTACCAACTGAGCTACATCCCGAGCCCCAAGTCCAGAGGTTCTTACTTATCTCTCCTTTCTTTTATACCAAGATTGGATACCTACTTATGCCTTCAGGGTCATACCATCTTGTCCCAATGGCTATTTCCCCAATGAGGATGCTGTTGTGTTGTACCCGTTTAGAGAAACCCCCAGAGACCACCAAGGAGCTGGTTTCCGATGCAAACACATAAGGGTCCTTTTATTGTCAGGTTCAACCTGGGCCACCACATGGCAGATGGAAGGAAATGTGGTTGGGTCCACGAGCCCAGGTGTAGAGAGTTTTTATAGGGAAAAAACTACAAGCTGGGAATTGGAAATTTGGGATTGGGTAGAAGGGATATGGCGCAAGGTGATTTTTTTGAAACTATTGGTCTAGACTTTGGGCATGAAACCACATTTGAAACCATTGGGTTAGACTTTTGGCAGGGAACCACAACCCGCTGAACAGGATTATCTGGATCTTGTTAAACTTTACTGCCCTGTATCTGTTCAAGTTGTCATGACACATTCCTGAGATTCTTCCTGGAACTTAGTACAGCAGATGGTCTGAGATGGTGGCCCTTTCCCTAAGATGGAGCCTGTAAAGTCAAGTCTAAACCTTCATAGTTGTAATTGTTAAGAAAGTAGCAGCAGTACCTAGTAGCTATGACAACAGAGCATTTATTATTATGACAATAGAACAGAACCACACATTTGTTCCTTCCATGAGGAGCTCTTGTGTTGGGTTTCATCTAGTCCTCACCACAAGCCACTGAGGTATCATTAGTTTCATTTCAGTATTGAAGTCAAAGAGCAGAAAGGATTTTTTTTCCAAGAGAATCTTTAAAACCTAGTACCTATTGAGTTCTTTGTATTGATTCATCGACCTTCTACAAGTTAAGTATAGTCATCCTCACTTAAAGATAGTAACATTCAAAACAGAAAACAGGTGATTTGCTCAAATCCCCACAGTAAAGAATGAGCGGAGCTATGAAAGGTATTGATATAAAAATACCAACACAGCTTTGAAAAAGTTTGTTCTGAGTCAAATATGAGTGAACAGGAATCGGAGTTATTCTAAATGATTTGTTGTATTATGGGAAAGTTTACATGTATATAAGTCTCAGTTGACCTGTCTATAAACTGAACAAGTAGAGTCACCAGGTAGGAAGGCTGCAGCAAGTCCGGGAAATCTATAGAATTTCCGGGTTGACTTTCTCATTTAGGGTTGAGACTAGGTGAGTCCAGCTTAACCCTACATCCAAGAGTATTATCTGAAAGTGAAGAAGATGTTAGATCAGATAAAGAAGATGTTAGATCAAATAAAGAGGTTGATGATACACGGCAATGAAAAAGGGCCAGAGACCAAGACAGTCTGGGCTCTGAACCTGTAACATCCCAGCTCTTGGCAATCACTATGCTCTGCTCATTCAGCCGAAGTTAAGCAGGCTACAGAAACTTCACTGCAGGCATTGCTTCTTCAGGAACTTCCAGCTCACTGGGAAACTGGACAGTTAAGATCTAGAGCTCAGGGGCTTTTGAGAAAGTGATGGTGTGATTTGGTGTTCTCTCCCAAGTCTTCTGATGCAGATCCATAGCTCCTTCCCTAGAGAAGCTAATAGTTCAACCCGTTATCACATTTTAGATCCTTCTACCCCCATTTTACTTTTCCTTCATTGCATTGAGTTCTATCCAGTATGTTTCTTTTGTCTTTTCTTGATAGTGGGGGCAGTATGGGAGGTTGCAACATACATGCTCATTCCCTCCGACCTTTTTTACTTATCCAGGTTTTGAGACAGGTTTCAATAAGTTGCTCATGCAGGCCTTGAAGTATGGTCCTTTTACCTTAGCTTCCCAAGTAATAGGAATAGGAATATAGGCGTGCCTCATAGACCCAGGTTCTTTGTAGCATGTTATGTATTTAATTACTTTAAAAAAAAATGGAGTGTCAGTTCCCTGGGGCTGATGTGTTTCTGTCTGTTTTGCTCACTGCTAAATTCCCAGGGGCTTATCTATTGCACGAAGTAGGTGCTCCACACGTAGTCCCTGAGAAAGAATGTGTGTGGTTGCTGACATAAAGGACAAGTGTCCTAATCATGTCCTAGAAGTTACTTTGGTAACACTTCAGAATCTGTCCTTTCTTCTCCATTTCCAGTTTCCTTCCCCTACTCCTTTATGCAGAAGAGAAGCTGCTGTTTTTTTAAAAAGTTAACTAGTCATGAGAGTTCCAAGTTCACTGTGAATTTCCAACTAGAGAAGAGAAGAGGATATATGTCCTCAGACAGAGAAGGTCTGCTGAGAGCCCAGCCATCCTGGTCTTGGGGAGGAGGCTGATCATTAGGCAACACAGTCAGCTGAAGATGTTTAATTCTGGAAACACTCCAGGAAGCAGCCCTTTGGATAGTGTGAAAAGGCTCTAAAAAAGATCAAACACACACCAGGGAATTGCGTTAGTTACTTTTCAAGGTCGCAAGGACAAACTATCTGAGAGAGCAATTTACGGAAGAGTTTATTTGGGCTCCATCCGAGGGTGCAGTCCATCATGGCAGGGAGGCACGATGGTGGGAGCATGCGCAGCTAGTCACATTGCACCTGCAGATGGGAGGCAGACGAATGCTGCTGCTCAGCTTGCCTCTCTCTTTATATTTAGTCCCAAATCCTAGCCCGTGAAATGGTGCTGCCCACACTCATGGTATGTCCTCCCTCCTCAGTTAAGGCTTTCTGGAAATCATAGACACACTCAGAGGTGTGTTTCCATGGTGATTCTAAATAAAGTCACGTTGACAGTGGAGATCACCCATCACCGGAAGCCTCAAGCACTGTAGTCCTGACAGGTCCCTTTCCCATTCTCTTCTCTGTTTTTCTCGTTTAATGGTCTCCACTTTGGTGTCTCTGCTTTCCTTATCAGGTTGCTTCCCAGTCGTAAAGAATACTCCTTGATTTGCAAGGTCACCCTGTCCATTTAGAAAATGAAGAAAACTGTTCTCTTGAAAGCTTGTCTAAGAGGTTCTAGCAAGCGAGGGAAGCATCTTGTATACACCTAGCTGAGTCACAGTCTTCCTTTGTAGTAGGGGGCAGGGAGTCGTTGACAGAGCTCAATGATTTGGAAGGATGTACACAGAATGATGATGGAGAAAGGGGACATCTGCCTACCCAGCTAGATCAGCTCAATCAACCCTTGAAAACCATGGGGCGACTAATGTCGTAGTCCAAACACCTCACGTTAAGATGACTGTATTTCCAACAAGTTCAGTGGGCTTTGGAAAAGATCACTGAGAACATAGGAAAAACTCTTGAGAAACAAACCTTAGGGGAGAAGCTTAATATTAGAAACTTGCATCAATATTCAGGTGAAGTATTTTTATTTCTCCACAATCTTTCCTCTTTACTATTTGAGACTTTTATATTGTTGATGTGAATCATTAACATTTAGAGAAATGATAAATTTTCCGGCTATTTGCTATTTTGATCTTTGAAAGTTTTAAGCTATTTCTATAAATGCACTTAAAATGTAAGTACATATGACTTAAAAATATTATTTTTAGTTTATGTGTACGGATATTCTCCTGCATGTATGTATATCATGGTCATTCCTGGTACTTGAGGAGGCCAGAAAAGGGGGTCAGATCCTCTAGAACTAACTAGAGTTATAGAAGTTTGTGAGCCCAGCTAAGCACTGGGCCGAGCTCTGGGAGTCCAGTTGAAGAGGGCAAGGAGGGATCATATGAGCAAGGGGGTCAAGATCATGATGGGGAAACCCATAGAGACAGCTGACCTGAGCTCGTGGGTCGGACAACAGCTAGGGAGCCTGCATGGGCCTGACCTAGACCCTTGGCATGTGGGTGACAGTTGTGTAGCTTTGTCTATTTGTAGGGCCCCTAGAAGTGGAACCAAGACCTGTCTCTCGAGCATGATCTGGCTTTTTGGAACCTATTTCCTGTAGTGGAATGCCTGGCTCAGCCTTGATGAAGCAGAGAGGAGCTTGGTCTTGCCTCAACTTGATATGCCATGCTTTGTTGACTCTCATGGGAGGCCTTACCCTTTCTGAACGGAGAAGGAGGAAGAGTGGATTGGGGGGGAAGGCGTAGAAGGGAGGTGGAGGGAGGGAACAGGAGGAGGAGAGAAGGGAAACTGTAGTTGGTGTGGAAAATAAATTAAAAAATTAATAATAATAATAATAAAAAGAAGATTGTGAGCTACTATGAGGTTGCTGGGAACTGAATCTGGGTTTTCTGCAGGAGCATCCAGTGCTCTTAACCATGGAGCCATCTTTCCAGTCCTGCATATGATTTTTGTTTTTTAATGTGCATTGGTGTTTTGCCTGTGTGAGGGTGTGAGATTCCCTGGAACTGGAGTTGCATACGGTTGTGAGCTGTCATGTGGTTGCTGGGAATTGAACTCAGGTCCTCTGGAAGAGTAACTAGTGCTCTTAACCTCTGAGCCATCTCTTCAGCCCTGCACATATTTTTTTTAATAATAAGTGAGTTAATTTTCTCAGGTTAAATTTCTCAGGTTCATGTTCTCTATGGGTTAACAGCATGTATTTTTTTTTTCTCAGAACAGGGGCTTACTATGTAGCCAGGCTATCCTTTAACTAGTAATCCTCCTGTCTCAACCTCCCAAGTACTTGATTATAAGCATGCAACACTATGAATAGCTGAAGTTGTATCTTGAATTAGCTAAAAATTATAATGTTAATTCATTAGCTCAACAAATATTATCAAGTATTAATTACCCTAGGTACCACTGAAATGTATAAAATAACAAATGTCAATAGGAGTCTGTCTTAGTTAGGGTTTCTACTGCTGCAAAGAGACACCATGGCCATGCCAACTCTTACAAAAGAAAATATTTATTGGGGCTGGCTTATGGTTTCAGAGGTTCAGTCCATTATTATCATGGCAGGGAGCAGACAGACATGGTACTGGCTATGTCTTGATCAGAAGGCAACAGGAAAATGGACTGTGACACTGGGCGGTATCTTGAGCACAGGAAACCTCAAATCCCATCCCCAAAAGTGACACACTTTCTCTAACAAGGCCATACCTATTCCAACAAAGCCACACCTCCTAATAGTGCCACTCCACATGAGCTTATGAGGACCAATTACATTCAAACTACCACAGAGTCATAGACCGAGGTTCTTTTTTCTTGTATGATCCATGGAGAAATGCTTACAGAGTCTACTTGTTGTATTTGGTGGGCCTGCCATAATGAATTACCACAGATTGGATGGCTGCAACACAACTTTACTTGCTCAAAAGTCTTGCTGAGGCCAAGGTGTCTTCAGGACTGGTTCCTTTTGCATTTTCTCTCCTTGGCTTAGAGGTAGCCATCTTCTCCTTTGGTAGTCTTCCCTCTGCACCTGTATGTGTCTGTTAGTTATTTTTGTGTAGGTATGATCAGACATCTTACCAAAACAGCTTAGGGACAGGGGTTCTTTATTTTGGCTTATGGTTTCAAAGCGTGCAGTCCATGGTAGACTAGACTCATGTACTTGAACAGAATAATACGGTACTGAGAGCATGTGACAGACATCATGGCTGATTAGGAGTCATCAAGCAAGGCAGGAAGGGGCCAGGGATAATATACCCCATAAAGACCTGGCCTGCTGACCTATTTTCTACAGTAGGCCCACCTCCTAAAGTGTCCTTAATCATCCAAAATAGTGGGACTAGCTAGCGATCTAACATTCCAAATAGGAGCCTGTGAGGGATATTTATATTCAACCTTAATAGTGTACAAATTTCCTCTTTCCATAAGGACACTGGCCACATTGATTAAGATCCAGGTCACTGACTCATTTTAGCTTAAACTCTTTTTTAAAGACCCCCCATATACAAATATAGTTACAGACTGGGTATTGGACCTTAGGTCTTCAGCATGTGAATTAACATGGAAACACAATTCAGTCAACAACAGTTATTCTAATGTATATCTTTCTTAGCTCTCAAGTTAACTGTCTAAAAATAACAAAATGCCTCTCAGCACATCTGTTATACCATCTCTTTATGGGTATTAGAACTAGGTAGGAATAAATCTACATTTTTAGAGTGTTAATGATTTTTATCAAAGATCACAGATGGACCAAGCTTTGCCCAGAGCTACAAAACAGCTAATGGGTGAGGGAATGATTTTCTAAGAGTTAAGATGTTTTGGAAGTGAGTGTTATATAACTGAACATGACTTAAAGGGACTGCTAAAATTATGAGCTAGACTTTTAACTAAAGAGATTTAAAAGTCCCCTCTCTTCTTTCTGAGCAACATCTACAAACTTGGAAGAGAAGATACAGGGGAACAATGGAGTTATACCCCACCCCCATCTTTATCACCAACCTCATCATCATCATCGTCATTTTCTTCACCATGTCACAGTGGATGTTTTCATTATAATATCTTCAAGTTGTTCCCTCCTATTTCTGACAAGTTTTTGAGATTCTTGTGGGCAGAGAGCATGCCTAAGACTATTACCCATATCCCTTTGTATCTGACATGGTGCCAGGCACAGAGCTAGGCCTTGATAGGCGGACCGCAGGCTGGTTGCTAGGGGCATAATCAAAGGATGGGAGGTGAACAGGAGGGATGAGGATGATGGGCTTGTGTGGCATTGCCAAGAGTGTGATGATATCCAGGGATGATAGTATTACTGGCTTTGACTAAAATTGATGATGGGGCTTCTGATGAGGAAAGTGAAGAGACACAGGACTCTGTAGTCACAAAAACAGTTTCAGAGTGGTTTTAAGTATTAAGAAACCTAAACTGGTTATGATTTGCTCATCAGGCAAAAATCTTGCCATGCAAGCCTAGTGACATGAGTTTGATCCCCTGATCCCATAAAAAGCTGCATGTGGAGCTAACATTTGTAATCCTAGCCCTCCTATGGTGAGATGGGAGGCAGAGACCAGAGACTTCTTATGAGAATTGAAGATGATCCAGGTTGGAGTACTCAGAGCAGAAGAGCAAAAGACAGAAGAGAAACAACGCCAAAAAGTTGTCCTCTGACCTCTACATGAATGCTGTAGCTTGTGGTATCTGTCTACACACACACACACACACACCCACGCATGCGTGCGCGCGCACACACGCACACACATACACACCCCAAGTAAAATAAAACATTTAAAGTGCATAACAATTTAGTGGTGGGGAACGGGTCAGGACAGGGGTGGGATCGAAATGGAGTTTTCAGGCTGGGAGGTAGCTCAGCAGTAGAATGTTTACCTGGCATGCATGAGGCCCTGGCTTCAATCCACAGCACCACAAAACAAAAAACAAATAAACAAAACCCAGAGAGAGTCTGTTAACTCCCTCTGACTGTGGTCACAGGAAAACATTTTGACTAGGAAAAGATTAATTTCTGCTGGGCAAATTCAAACAAAACCCCTCACATGTGGGAACTATTATGTTGACTCCAGTTTAGCTGAGCAGATGGTGACACTCCTCAGGCGTCTCAAGGATGTGCCTTCCATGCTGAAAGCATCTGAATTGGGCCGAGTCACTGAGAATCACGGCACACGGCTCATGCTACCCGTCTCCCAGAAATCTTTTCTGTTTTATCATGGAAACACAGATTCTTCTCCCCAAAATCTTTTAATAAATTGCTTTCATCTGGAACAGACAATCAACATATAAACATGGATATTTATTTCCCTTCCTCAGCAGCGCTTAGCCTCAGTTTTGTATTAATATGGGCCTGTGATTTGCATGGTGAGTCCCTGAAAGCACATCAGATGTGATGTGGGCTGGCCCCCTTTTCAAGTCTTCATAAAGAGTTCAGGACACCAAGGAAGGTTTTTTTTTTTTTGAATCCTTGTCCACATTTCACTGAGTCACAGCTGAAGTAAACCGGAGAAATGGGTTGCTTACTCTCAAATCACTGAGCAGTTGTTAGCCTTGTAGAAACTAGTTGTGCTGAACTCGAAACTTTGAGACAATGTCTGGCTGTGGAACATAGATCTGCCTTGAACTTACCTCCTCGAACCCTCCAACTACCTCAGGCTGAGTGCTGGGCCTCACAGGTGTGGACCACCATACCTGGTACTTCACGGCGAAGAGTCGAGTGAAGACAGAAGAAAGAGATTTTCTCTGTGGCTTCCCACCCACCCATCCCGTTTCTTGGTTTCTTTTGAAACCAAACCACAGCTTTAAGTAGACCTTTCCAGAAGTTTGCTGAAAGACACAAGTCTACACTATGGTTACAGGGAGAGCTACTGGTTACTAATCGAGGGCCTTCCTTGTGTCATAAGTCATTTCTCCCACAAGGAAACACTTTCTCAATGGGGAAAAAAAATCATTAAAATGAAGGACAGGAGACAAAGGCGAGCATGCTTGTTCTTGCAACACTCAGGAGGCAGAGCCCAGAGGATGACCACACATTCAGAGTTGGTGAGTGGTGTGGCCTAAGTAGTGAGTTTTAGGCCAGCCAGGGCTGTGTGGGGAGACCTGTTTCAAAAAACTACCACTATTTCCATCGGCCCCAACATCAACCAAAACCCAAACCAGAAAAACCAAAACAACCCACCAAAACAAAACAAAACGACAGCAAAAAACAAAAAGGCAACCAACAACCTAAACAGTAAAAGAAAAACAAAAAAGTAGGACAGCAGGCCACAGCAAACTGGTTAGGATTGACTGGGTTATTTTATTTGCTTTTCGGACTCCATTGCCTCAAATGACTGCTTCTCTTCATTTATTTATTAAAAGCTTAATGTGGTTGCCCTGTACCTAGATTCATCTAGATTATGAACTGTTGCCCTTGTCAGATGGCCTGATGGAGATCCAGGTATACCTGGGGTCTCACCCCGCAAGGGCCAATCCCTGGTGCTGATTTTAGGAATGTGCTTCAACTTGTCGAGTGGACTCGAGATTGGGATCCTTCTGCTTAGTGAAATGTCTTTCCTTGTTTAGTAACTGGTGTGGATGGTTGGGTGCTGGTGGTTCACACCTTTAATCCCAGCACTTGGGGGGCAGAGGCAGGCGGATGTCTGAGTTGGAGGCCAGCCTGGTCTACAGAGTGAGTTCCAGGACAGCCACGGCTACACAGAGAAACCCTGTCTTGAAAAAAAAAATAAGCAAAACAAACAACAACAAATTGTTACGGATAATTAATGCATTGTCCTGAACCTAATGGCTGCTTTTGAGTTGTCTTGCAGACTCCTGTGACCTTCATTTTCCATGCTCTTCCTTGTTTCAAACACTCTATACACCCACACATTACCTCATTGAGTAACAACAACAATAACAACAACACAAACCCCCTATCTGTGGTTTCAGGCTTCCTATTAGTCTTCAGATTTTGAGACAGGGGCTCACTATGATGATATAGCCCAGGTTAGCTTGAAACTCTCAATCCTCCTGTCTCTTACACAATCCTCCCTAGCATACAGATATGTGCACATACTCTGCTTGCTTCAGGGTTTTTCTGTTTTCTTTTGACAAGATCTTATGGAGCCCAGGTTTGCCTCCAATTTGCTTTGTAACCAAGGCTGGTTTGAGCTCTTGATCCTCTTGCCTGTACTTTCCCGGTGCTGGGATTATACATATGTCCCACCATGTCCTGCTGCTTCAGGCTTTCTCAAACTAGGAATAAGAAAAGAAATGTTCTGTTGCTATTAGCATGAGCAGCTAGCACAAGATAAGCATAAGTGTGGGTGTTTTCAAATGACCAAGTCTCATTTTTTTCTACAGCTAATTCAGATGGACATATCAGAAAGGAAATGAGCCTCCATCCCCCCACATAAAAAGGTTGATTAAAGCAGCTAAGGCAGCCATTTACACAGATGACCTCATTTCATCCTCACAGTACCCCAAGGGGGTGGTTACTATTATTGGTCTTTTTTTTTTTTTTTTTTTTTTTTTCAGATGTGGAGACTCTCAGTACCTCTACCAGGCAGAACTCATCACTGAATCCCCAAGGCCTGGCTGTAGGTCCTTCATACAAAGTTGATGCTGAACAAGTATCTCATGAATGAGATGAATGAGTGACTGAATTCCCCAGGTTTTATCATGTTCGCCCAGGATCTTTATCTGTCACCCAAAGTGTCTTCCTCTCTTTTCCATTTTATCATTAGAACATCTTTGCTACCTCATTTTTCATGGCATTCCACAAAGAATGAAGGTGGTTTGCAAATATATCCATATGTATAAGTATACATGTATTATTCAACAGTGTAAAAAATAAACAAGGCAACCAGGGACATACTCACATTTTTTTTTCTTCTTTCTCAGATTTAGTTTCGCTCACTGTGGAGAAGAAAACACACTCAATTCTTGACACAGATTTACTTGTGTATGGCTAAGCATGTTGATTTCTTTATCCTACTCATTGGATGCCTTGATGTTGGCATTCTGCCCTCTCTGTCACTGGAGCCACTGAGGAAAGACTTTGGACTTAAGGTGACTTTTGAGAAACGTTCCTACCTGTTAGTCAGAAATCAAAAGGTTGTATAACTTACATGCCTTCAAATTTCTGGGCAATTAGCTCTTGTGTTTTCAACTTGTGATTTCCAAACTTTGCTCTAAGGATCTTTGCAAGTTGAGTTAAGACCAACTTAGGGATACATGGAGATCAGACGTGAGGTGGGGTCGGCGTCCCATTGCTTTATTCCAAGGAGCTTTGAATTCCTTTATCATATTAATTGATTTATTTATGAAGACATGATCTCACTCCACAAGCCAGGATGGCCCCAAACTCCTGACAATACTGCTTACATCTTCCTAGTGCTGGGATTACAAGACGTAACCCACACTTTTATCTCTTTTCTATTTGGGTTCCCCTTGATTCTAAAATATTAAAAAGCCACAACTCTATGATTTTTCCTTCCCCCACCCTGCTTTTTTTGCATCTATCTCTTAAAACACCCGAGTCGTTAGATTGCATCTAGCATCATTCATTGCTCAGTACTATTTTCGCTAGCTTCTGAAAAATGCAATAATCCTCACCCCTTGCCTAGTATTCAAATACATACTGGCTCTGTAAATTTTTCTGGGTCCTCTTTTTAATGTGTGGGTTAAAAAAAGATATGCAAGTGAAATCAAGAAATAGCTCAGAGGCCAGCACTTATTTAAAGAGTTCCTGAGAATGAACGACGCATTCCATAGAGACACAGGCACAGTAGACCAAACTCCCTTGGGCTTAATAACATGGCCGTGAGTCTTAATGACAGAAAAATCAATGTATAGTGGATTTTAAAAGACAAAGCTCCAAGGCAGGCCTTTTCAATGGATCCATGGCTTCTGGCTGAGAGGAACAGATTTTGGTTTTCCACACAGCACTCCTCTGTTGAAGTAGTTTCCCTCTTGTCTTAGCCTTTTCTGTATTGCTCTAACCAAACACGCAAGGCTGTGGAATTCGTCCGGGAAAAAGGCGCATTTTAGAAAACACTTTGGGGAACTGAAAGCCTAACATTGGGCGGTCCTGTTTACTAGATCTTGGTCAGGGCCTCCTTGGTTAGATCTCAACATCGTAGATGACGTCATGGCAGAAAGTAGTGAGAGGGACAGACAGAGGTCACATGATGAGCTAGCTACAGGATGAACCAGACTGCGAAGACCTTGCTCTCTTTGTACAACTTGCTTTCAAGGTAGAACTAACTAATCCATTCCTACCAGGCCCGACATGCATGGTAATCCATTCCTGAGGCTGAAGTTCCTGTGACCTAATATGCTCCACCTCTTGGAGGTTCCACCCCTTCTTCATGGTCTAGGATGAAAGTTTTCAGCACCCAGACTACTGGGAGACAAGGCCCATCTCAGCCACAACACTCTCCATTGGTCGGCAGTCTCACACCTTGGTCCTTCTCACTTCCCAGAGTGAGCTGTCAGTGCTCTGCCAATATCTGCCTTGTCTCCCAAATGCCAGTTGCCTTCACTTCTTTTGCTTCATTTCAATAGCTTGGGGGTTGGGCATTTATTTAAGGAGTGCCTGGGAATGGACGATGCATCCTACAGAACCAATAGTGGTTCACTCCCTTCAGTCTGACTTGCAGGGTAAGTGTTGTCTTAGGTAAATGGATCCTCAGAAAGTTGGAGGAGAGACTTATGGGTAGTCCTGGGAATTTCATGGCAAGATTTGGAGCTCTGAGGGAAACTACACACACACACACACACACACACACACACACACACACACACACACACCCTCAGGAGATATATAGATTTTCATCTAGTTCAAGGAACAGACCCTTGGTAATGGAAGCTTAAAGGCTGTAGAAAGTCCAGAAATTCCCTCCACATTATGGAATACATACTGGAGCAAAAAGCCACTATAAAAGTATGTTTAAACTTAGGCCATGGTGGACATGGAAGGGAGTGAGTGGGTGTGTGTAGGTGTGAGGGGGATTTACAGAGAAACTCGTTAGAGGATGAGGATAACTTAGGAGATTTGTTCTTGGGAAAATGGCTCAAATGCTTAGAGAAGTGCAGGACCAGGGAAAATCCCAGAAAGCACAACTTACTCAAATGTAGTAATTCAAAGGGCAGGGAGAGGGGCTTCCCAAAGGTCACACTGCAGCCCGAGACTCTGGGGAAGTAACAGCCTGTGTTTTCCTGTGAGTTTGGGGAAGGTGAAGTGTTAGGGACTGTTTGAAGTGTTCTGGCATTCAGAGTTGGGTCAGTTCTTGTGTCTCTGGTTCCTTCAGCAATGTGCCTGTACTGTCCCCTTGGCCTCCCCACTCTTAACCCTGTCTGTCCCCCAGGCCTTGGTTCTCTGACCTTGGCTCTGGGAAGCACAGGGTCGGGCCACTGGGCTCTGCCTGCCTCCCGGGGAGAGCCTTCTCTTGTGTGCTGCGTTCACGACAGTGAGCTGGAAATCTTTGCTCAAGGCGCGTGTTTCTTTGACAAGCCCAGCCTTTGGATTATGAAATGGGACCCATTTGTGCTGGTGACCTCAGACTGATAATCTTTTTAAAGATAGTTGTTTCCTCGTGTGTGTGTGTGTGTGTGTGTGTGTGTGTGTGTGTGTGTGTGTGTGTGTGTCCAACAGTAGACATGTAAGGGGACCAAAGGAAAACATCTGGTGTTCGCTCTATCACTCTCCACCTTCCTCACCTGAGACAGTGTCTCTATAATCCTCCTGTCTTAACACCTAACAGGTTAGTTGTAACAGGCAACATGTTATAGCCCATGTGCAGCGTACCCACACCAGCTTTTCAGACATTTGAAAATATGAACACATTCTCCACTCTGTACATTTCAACTATATGTTCCTTTTCTCACCAATCATCTTCTCAGCCCTGCAGACCGGTTATATTTACTTTTTTCTAGTTATTTAATTGGAATAAGAAAAACATTTTATTTTCTGTTGATAAGCGGCCCTCTCCATGCTCCTTGCCCCCAACCCACGGCCCCTTGAGGCAGGGTCTTATGTAGCTCAGGCTTGCCTGGAATTTGCTGCCTAGGCAAGTGTTGTATGACTTTTCCTGTGGAGACATGAACAAACATCTAGGACACTTATGAGAGACCAGAGAAAGAGTTCCACCCAAATTCAGTTTAGTGAACCAGTGAATTTACTGGGGTACTTCCAGGAGTGTGGCGAGAGGTTGGTTCATGTGCCAATAATCCAAAGGAAGCCACAACATCAAAAAGCCCATCCCAGTCAGACTGATGCTACATGAAAGCTGCATCTGTGGGGCTGGCGGTGCAGCTCAGTCTCCTCTGGCCTGCAGCAGCCACTGCATGTATAACATCTCTGGAGCAGGGGACAGAGGGGGTGGGGCCGTGAGCCTTGTAAGTTTTAGGAGCTTCCTGAAACCTGTGAGTTTTGTTTACCTCCTGAGTCTAGTAGGTTTCCTGCATCTTAAGCAGCAGCCCATCTGAGAGGGAATTTCAGCTCAGAGGAAATTGCTGTGCAACACTAAAGGATGACCTTGAACTTCTGACACTTGCCTGTGTGTCTGGAGGGCTGGCATTACAGGTACGCTTCCCCATGCATGCTAACATAGTATATTTATCATCCAAAACAGGTGACATGCTGTGTAGCAAAACATTTTTTTTTAAAGACAGGATCTCTCTGTGTAGGGCTGGCCTGGACTCATAGAAATCCACCTGGCTCTGCCTCCTGAGTGCTGGGACTAAAATTGTGTGCCACCATGCCCAGCTATATTTAAAACTTTTATTCTCTAAAGTTTTGACCTGAAAATATTCCTTACAGAAACATTTTTATTTCATTTCTTCTTTCAGCTTTCTTTTTAAATTTTCTAAAATAGACACCTTGGGAAACAAATTTGATCATCTCAAAATTGGATAAAGTAATCTAATTGTCTCTAATCAATGAATGATATCATTTCAGATTTTAGCCAGGGGTGACCCTGACTGTGACAGACAGAATTTCAAAATGGCTCTGTGACCTTTTGCCCACTAGCATTCCTCCAGTACGTCTAGTACTTTACACTGCAAAACAGAATTTGGAGACATAATTATGGTAGTTAATCTGTAGACTATAACATGGGGTGTCTTCATTAGGGCTTCTCTTTCTGTGATGAAACACCATGATCAAAAGCAACTTTGGGAGAAAAAGGGTTTATTGCATCTTATACTTGCAACTCACAGTCCATCACTGAGGGAAGTCAGGTAACAAACAGAGGGTAGGAATGAGACTAGAAACCAAGGAGGGTCACTGCTTCCTGTCTTGCTTCTCAGGGCTTGCTCAGCCTGCTTTCTTACAGCACCTAGGACCACCAGCCCAGGGGTGGCGCCATGCGCAGTGAGCTGGGCTCTTTCACGTCAATCATCAATCAAGAAGATACATCACAGGCTTGAGCACGGGCCAGTTTGGTGGGAGCATTTTCTCAGTTGACGTTCCCTCTTCCAAAATGACCCTAGCTTCTGTCAAATGGATATAAAGCTAGCCAGCACATTTCGGGGAGCAGGGATTAGAGTAGGCCTCACCTACGCACATTCATATTAAGTCAGAGATTTATACAAAAAGAAAGACTCGACAAGTCTGCTGCTCTCTGAATTTGGAAGAAACCAAGGCAAGGATCAGAGAGCAGCCTTTTGGAGATGTGCACGACATGACAACCTCCAAGCAAAGAGGGATCCTCAGTTTTCATCAGGAGAGCCTCGACTCTGCCAAGTGTATGCATAAGCCCGTAAATGAATTCTTCCCAGAACCCAGTCTTGGTTTAACCTTGTGAGTTCTGGTGCAGGAGAAATAGTCCCTGGAATTAGAGGTCTTCAGACCATGAAAAACTAGAAGGGTGGTGTGTGTGTGTGTGTGTGTGTGTGTGTGTGTGTGTGTGTGTGTGTGTTTTCCAGCTGGCCATTTGTCAGGCAGCAACAGAAAACTGATTTCTCTTGTTTCTGGATTTTTTTCTGCGGCTCCAGCTCCACTGAGTGCAGTGTGTAATGGGTGGCATTATGAGAAAAGGTTCAGGAGGCTTTATTTTTATTTTAATTAATTTTTTTTCCACTTAGATTTTCATCCCCTCTGTTGGGTACAGTATTGTGGGTGGTACTACTGGTAGAATTCCCACAGATATTATTGTTTGCTACCAGGACGTCTTCCTGCTCCACTCCCAACTCTCTCCTTCCAACAAAGAGCCTTCCATTCCATCACTGGGATGCACAGCCATGGGCCTGTAGGTGTGTGTGTGTGTGTGTGTGTGTGTGTGTGTGAGAGAGAGAGAGAGAGAGAGAGAGAGAGAGAGAGAGAGAGAGAGAGAGAGAGAGAGAGAGAGAGTATGTGTTCTGGCCAGTGAGATGTAAGTAGAAATTTATCCGGCTAGTTTGAGAAAAACTCCCCTTCTTAACAGACCTGAGCTGAAGGAAGTGCTCTGGGTGACACTTGTCACTTTTTCCTTTGCCTGTAGTGTGAAGGTGGGACATTTCCTTGTGACCATGAAAAGGAGGCTAAAAGGACCACAGAGATGCTGATTAAGGTCCTGCTGACCCATGTCACTGTTCACAATACCTGACATGGGGGCCAGGGAGATGGCTCATCAGCTTGCTGTGTAAGCCTGAAGACCTAAATTAGATCCTCAGAGCCCACATACAGGTTGAAGGAAAGAACTGATTACTCAAAGTTGTCCGCTGACCTCTTCATGCATGAGGTGGCATAGATGACCACATATGTAATAACATACACACTCACACACTAACAATAGTATACCTGATGCTTTGTTGTTGGTTGTTTTTCACTCTTAATCTTTTGGCTCTTTGAGGGGAGGGTCCACCACCCAGCACCCAAATAAATTACACACAGAGGCTTATTCTTAATTATAAATACCTGGCGTTAGCTTGGCTTGTTTCTTGCCAGCTTTTATTAACTTTAAATTATCCCATCTACCTTTTGCCTCTGGGCTTTTTCCTCTTCTTCTGTATATCTTACTTTCACTCTTACTCTGTGGCTGGCTGTGTGGCTGGGTGGTTGGCCCCTAGTATCCTCCTTTCCTTGTTCTCTTGCTCTTTCTTCTTCCTCCTAGATTTCTCCTGTTTATTCTCTCTGCTGGTCAGCCCTGTCTGTCCTTTCTTCTGCCTCATTGTTGGCCATTCAATTCTTTGTTAGATCATCAGTTGTTTTAGACAGGCAAAGTAACACAGCTTCACAGAGTTAAACAAATGCAACATAAAAGAATGCAACACATCTTTGCATCATTAAACAAATGTTCCACAGTATAATAAACAAATGTAGCACATCTTAAAATAATATTCTACAACAATACTTATTATTTATTTTTCCTTAATAAGGAGAGGTTTATTGAGCTTACAGGTAGGGAGATCTTTATATTCAAAGTACAAACAGCTCAACATAGACTCTTCTGGTGAGGCTGTTCCTTCCTTGTGGTGTGATAACAGTGGTGGGAGTGCTGAGCCAGCACAAACAGATAATCACCATTTGAACTAGAAGTAGAGAAAGTCCAGGTTTGTTTGAGTGATAATGCCCCTCAGAATATATCTGAATAACCTAAGAGCCTCCCACTGGGCCATACCTCTTTAAAAATCCACACCACCACCAAGTACAGCCACCCTGTGGAGCAAGATTTCAACCACAATGGAACTTTGAGGAACACATGAACCACCCCTAAATAATTACAGTTAGTTAGTAGAACTGTAGCTGTCAGCATATCTGACTGACAGAGAATTTGGGTTTTAAAAGTGGAAACAGATTTAAAAAAAAACAACAAAACTTAAAATGGGTGGTCAGGATGGAGATTGAGGACCCATCTCTCTTAAACTGGAAGCATTTACCGTAACAAACACTTAAGCATTCTGTTGGCACATCTGTCTTTGACTATACATTGAGAGTTGCAGTGGGGTGGAAAATGGGGAGAAACATTTAGGGTGTTTATATGTATTGGCTTATTTTAATGGCTATTAGAAAAAAAATATCCTATAATGAAATGCAAACTTAAGCTAGATAGCTAACCTGTAATCAAAGAAGGGGGAAGGTATGATTTTCTTTAGGAAAGTCCTTCCCAGGTATGTATGACCTTTGGCCCAAATGAATGGAATCTTGTTCTTTGAAGTCTTGCAGGGCTGAAGAAGTCTTTGGTAGTCCAAGTTAATACAAGCAGAGGTGGGAAAGTGGTACTCTTAAGACTGATAAAACCAGAGCTTTCCAACACAAAGCCCTAATTGTGTGAGTTAAATACTGGAGGATTTGGGAGAGTATGGGGTCTAGCAGGAGGCCGACAAGAATTCTTAGCCTCAAAGACTGTGTCTAGACAAGATCTTTAGCTGTGGTTACTAATGCAGAGACTCGACCAGAAGCAAACGCATAGATCTACTGAATTTTTGAGAGGCACTTTACTGTGAAAGATACCGTAAGGTTTGCCAACAATGGCATGTAATTGCCCAACCCCAAAGACAATCCCTAATTATACAAACTTGTATAAATATGTGGTGGCTGCTAAGACTAGCAAAAAACTTTCTCCCGAATACCCACTTCAGATATAGGCATTGAAAGTGATTAATAAGGAATATTATATCTTACTTACCTCAGGCCATGGAAGGAACACAGGGAGCATTTCATAAATGACAGAACTAGGAAGTGAGAGGCTGACCAATCAGAGATTCTCCACTGAGAGGGCAAGTTATTAAAAGTTTTTATTTTTGAATTTTCAATCATTATATATTAGGTATTTTGGAAGGAGAGTCTGGTTTTTCTTAGAGAATCTTCCATGTTTATAAGATGTGATCTGAACCGGGTATAGTGGTGCATACAGAGGAAGACCGTGAACCTGAGCTGTAGTGATAACTGTCAACTGAATAAATAAAACAAAATTATATAAATAGATAAAAATAAAACATGAAATTATCTTTGGACCGAACAAAGAAGATCAAATATACAGAGATACTAGATTTTGATCTAGTTATGGAAGTAACCTGCAGCTTTGTGTTTACTTCTTCAGGGGGAAGGGATGACACCTATATGAACTTCCTATATAGGTTGTCTGTGGCTTGCCAAAGGAATGGCATATACTTTTAGTTGGCTGTCTAAAAGTTCTAGAGTCAGATTTCCATGTTCACAGGTTCCATGTTGGACTCAAACTATCGTTGGTAGAAATAGTCCAAAAAAAGTCATGCTTGTCTTCAGCACACTTAGGTTCATTTTAGTTGTTAGTTCCTACTCAGTAAACTACCTATATAGTATTTACATTGCATGAGATACAGTGAATCATCTAGAGATGGTTTTGAGTCTATAGGAGGATGTGTTCATACTATGGAACTCCATAGTTTGCTCACCCATGCATCTTAGTATCTGCAAAGGGGTCTTGGAGAAGAGTCTCTGTGGGTGATGGCAGATGAATGTACATCTGTAGCCCTTCTTCCATGGGAAGACATCTCAGCTGTCTGTGTCCCTGGCCCCTACTATCTGCTCTGATTCTTTTCTAGCAGAAGTCCCTTGATTTCAGGCATGGCAAGCTTAGTGATAGAGCTTGATATGGCCATACAACTCCAATTTAGACAATGATGCAAAGGAGGTCCTCATAAAGCTTTCTACATTTATATGCTGCCATTAAACCAATGTCAGCAACAACTTAAGCATAATTTTGCTATATGAGATTAAATAAGTCATCACTTTATGTTTCTGTTGATACTATTTTTTATTATGAGACAAGTAGCCCAAATGATCCTTCAGTTCACTATACAGCCGAGGTTGACATTGAACTCCTGAAATTTATTTTTTTTTTTAATTTAAGAATTTTTAAAATTCATTTTACATACCAACCACAGATCCTTCACTCATCCCTCCTCCCACTCCTCTCCAGCCTTCCCCTGCCAACTCACCCCCCATCCCCTCCTTCAAAAGGGTAAGGGCTTTCATGGGGAGTCAGCAAAGCATGTTACATTTAGTTGACAACGGACCAAGCCCCTCCCCTCTGCATCTAGGCTGAGCAAGTCCTGCCATAGGTAATGGACTCCAGAAAGCCAGCTCATGCACCAGGAATAGATCCTGATCTCACTGCCAGGGGGCCCCTTAAACAGACCAAGCTACACAACTGTCTCCTGTATGCAGAGGGTTCAGTCTGGTCCCATGCAGGTTCCACAGCTGTCGGTCAAAAGTTCCTGAGTTCCCACGAGCTTGGCTCAGTTGTCTCTGTAGATTTCCCCATCATGATCTTGATCCCCATTGCTCATAGAATCCCTCTTCCTTCTCTTTGACTGGACTCCCAAAGTTTGGCCTGATGCTTGGCTGTGGATCTCTGCATCTGCTTCCATCAGTTACTGGATGAAGGCTCTATGATGACAGTGTATTCACCAATCTGATTAACAGGGTAGGTCAGTTCAGGCACCATTTCCACTATTGCTAGTAGTCTAGGCTGCTAGAGTCATCCTTGTGGATTTCTGAGAATTTCCCTAACACTCGGTTTCTCCCTAACCCCATAGTGGCTCCCTCTACCAATATATCTCTTTCATTGCTCCCCGACTCCATCCCTCCCCCAGCTCGGCCATCCTATTCCCTCAAGTTCTCATTTCCCACCCCTTCCCCTCTGTTGCCCCACCCCCACCCCCTGTTTACTCATGTGGATCTCATCTATTTCCCCTTCCAAGGCGATCCATGCATCCCTCTCAGGGCCCTCCTTGTTAACTAGCCTCTCTGGAGCTGTGGGTTGTAGTCTGGTTATCCTTTGCTTTCCGTCTAGTATCCACTTACGGAACTCCTGAAATGTCCATGTACTTACACCTCCTATGCTACCACACTTCGCAAACCACCATTTTACAACTCACCCTTAGTTTTTGCTTTTATATTTTAGAGGCAAATATTGGTAAATGATGTGACTGTAAATCTGGAGACTAGCCTGCTACAGCAAGGAGTCATTGAAGTACAGAGTATTGTTCAAGTCGAGCCTCTCCCTCTAATTGATTTTGTAAAGTTTTATTAGAAGATATCTATTTCCCCTCCCCCCCCCTCTCTCTCTCTCTCTGTGTGTGTGTGTGTGTGTGTGTGTGTGTGTGTGTGTGTGTGTGTGATAGCAACTTCTGCACCGCATGGGAAGGTGAGTGGTAGCAGTGAAAGCCACATAGCTTGCCAATCCTGTACTGCTTCTATCCGACCTACTATAGAAAAGGTTTATGGCTTTACATCTAAAGGGTCGTCTGTAGAAATCAGGGTTAAACGGGATTCAACATTTCATTTATTTTAGCAATATTTTACTTAATTTCTAAAAAAAAATAATTTATTTATTGTACTTGTGGGTATTCACACATGTCACAGCTCACTTGTGGAGATCAGAGGACAACTTTCAGGAATGATTTCTCCCTTTCCAACATGTGGGGTCTGGGGTGGGTTCAAACTCAGACTGTCATGGTTAGTGGTAAGTGCCGTTATCCACTGAGCCATAACCCGATTTTAAATAATGTTGTAGGAGTTTTGCCCAAATATACAGAACATATGAGCCCTTGTCATCCTCACAGACTGCAGGTCCTGCCTAAGTCTTGGTTGGAATCTGCAGGGGAGGGACTTGGTGACCATTTCCCTGTGATTCTTCTGACTGCACATCTGATCCACCATTAAACTGAAACTGGTTCCTGTCTAGATTTACTGCGGGGTCCCCAGAGTGACTAAGAGGTTAAGAAGGACTGTGAGGTTTCTGGAGGCTGCTCAGGGAATTAAGGGCCTCAGATCAGAAGATTTTGCTGTTGTAAAAGTGGTGTCAGTTCTGGAAATGAGACATCTCCATTCAGGACCTCAATCAGCCTCTCACTTATTATTTGACCTCAGACAAATTTCTCTCTAATCACCAATATCCTAAACTGCTAAGCTCTTAGTAGGTCAGGACTTGGTGACGCATACCTGTCACCCAGAGTTTGAGAGAATAAAGGAGAAAGAACATGAGTTAGAAACCAACCTCGGCTACATAGCAATTTCGAGGTCAGCATGGGCTGGTTACATTGTGAGACTCTGTCCCCAACAACTGAAAACAACAGTAAAATAAACCAAACAGCAAAACAAAAACACTTCATCAGTGGGCTGGGACATCTCCAAGTTACTTTTGGGCAGCATGATTTTAAAAATAAGATGACAAATGTAGTTTCTTTGTATTCCTTTCTTCCAGATTAACGTTCCTCAATCCTGGTTGTAGCCAGAAGTTTTCCTGTGTCCTGCAGCTGCTTGGTCCCAAATAAATACACAGAGGCTTATTATTAATTACAAATTGTTTGGTCTATGGCTCAGGCTTATTGCTAAGTAGCTCTGACATCTTAATTCAACCCATTTCTATTAATCTATATTTTGCCACACTGTCATCTTGTTCCTTGGGCAGCTGGATAGCATCTGCCCTGATGCCCAATGTTGGGTGCCACTTGAAATGTGAACCAAATGGCTGTATATAAGAATATATATTAATTTATTAATGGGTGCTATGGTAATGGGTGATGTTCTGTATGCTGTGAATATGTGTTGCTCTGATTGGTTGATAAATAAAGCTGTTTCGCCAATGGTGAGGCAGAATAAAGTTAGTCAGGACATTCTAACTAGAGAGAGAGGAAGAAAGAAAGAGAGCCGAGGAGAGGCTGCTAGCTGTTACCAGGGGAAGCAAGATATAAAGGTACTGGTAAGCCACAAGCCATGTGGCAAAGTATAGATTTATAGAAATGGGTTAATTTAGGATATAAGAGCTAGCTAGCAAGAAGCCTGCCATGACCATAGTTTAAAAATAATATAAGCCTGTGTGTGTCTATTTGGGTCCAAGCGGCTGTAGGACCAGAGAAAGCTTATAGCTACACTGTGGGAATACAGACTCATGGGTACAGGATAAGGTAGATCCAGCTGCAGAGTTCTTCCACTTTGTCTACTTCACGCTGCCTGACTCGGTCTCCACAACCCACGAGAGAGCATGATCCCCTTCTCTCTTCCCTTATAGGAGGTTACATAGGCAGAAAAGAAGCAACACCTCTCTCAAGCCAGGTAGCCCAAGGTCATACTCAGAGTGAATACCCATTACACCTAGTACCTGACAACATGCCACAGATGGTCTAAAGTACCAATGCCACAGGTCCCTCACTGGGATTCTGACTGAATCAGCCTTAGGGAGAAGATCTTTGTAGGTGAGGTGGTTCTGTTTCTAGTCAGATAGGCATGGCATGTATGTATCTTGTCTATCTCCTGTTCAAGGTTCATGTACACTAGTCTTACCATCTGTGAAAGACATGAATAGGAGGAATAAGCAAGGTCAATAATCCTCAAATACCAAATACTTCAGAGTCAGAGAGGCTGTATATAAACCAGAGGAGAGCTGACAAAACTTCTCTGCAAAGTCTCCACCACTGAATTTTGATACATCAGATCTTGGGTCTGGGATTCTTTGTATTTGGTTACTGCTCTTTCTAAGCTGGTAAGTAAACCAGGCAAGGAATGTTTTTACTTTTGGCTGGGGACATAGCCTAGTCAATGGAAGGCTTCCCTGGCATGTGTGTAGTCCTGGGTTCAGTGCCTAGCACAGTGTAAGATTAGGTGGGGTGGTACGTGCCTGCAATTTCTGCATTCAGGAAGTAGAGGCAGGAGAATCAGAAGTCCCAGACCAGAGTCAAGAAGATAATCTGAAGAGGGGGGTGGGGATTAGATACTTTTGCCTAAGCAAGCCTGATACCATCAGTCTGGTCATCATAGTGGAAGGAGAGAAATAACTGTAAAAGAAAATTGTTCTCTAGATACCTGCTAGAACACACACACACACACACACACACACACACACACACACACACACACACACACACCACACACACTGTAGTTGAGGACAAACTTGAAGTTTTAAATATATCTATATATTTAAAGTACAAATTATATATAAAGTATATATATGTACACTTAAAATTTCAAGCTGGTCCTCAGCTACACACCAAGTTCAAGATGATTGAGGCTAGCTTGAGATACCAACCAACCAACCAACCAACCAACCAACACAACAAAAATTGCCTCAGGTTGTCCTAGCTAAGAGCTGGATTGGAAACCAGACAGCCAGTGATCTTTGACCTCTCCACTTGGATGTGAGGGCTTGTGATTCATTTTGTGAGGAATAAGTCACAGGTCTAAGTCAGACATGAAAGGGCAGTTTGTGTCCCATGAAAGGGAACTGTGAAAGGGGTGCTATTAGCCAAAGTGGAGGACCTTGATTAAATGTTACTTGATAAAACTATTGCTTTCTTGTTTTACCCCTCAGAAAAACCTGCAAGCAAATGCCCAAGCTGTTTAATTTTTTATTCTCCATAATACCTGGGGGCTCTAACCTTTTTACACTTGGCTGCAAGTTCTAGTTTTAAAAAAGCAAAACCTTGTCTTCAAATGAGTCAGCTAATTCTCTTGCCAACATATTTTTATTGATTATTTGGGAGTTTCGCATAATGCACCCTGATCCCACACACTTCCTCATCTTCCTAGGTCCATGTTCCCTACCCTTGTGACCTCTCCTGCAAAAAAGAAGAAAAGAAAAAATACACCAAGTCCAATTTGTGTTGCCCATATACTCACTGGAGCACAGTCAAACTCCCAGTGGCCAGCCTCTTAAAAACAAAAACAAAAACAAAAAACTGAGTCCTTCCCCACCCCCACTCCCACCAGAAGTCCTCAAGGACCCCTATCGCAATTTTAGAGAGTTCTCTTTAATGGCTTCCTGTCTAGACTGTTTCTTTTGGGGAGGGGGTTAAGGAGAGAAGTTGTCACAGAAGCCTTCTATGTGTCTCATCCTCAACTGTGAGTCTGCAGTCATCGATACCACCTCAAAAGAAGCTTCCCTCCCTTCAGTCAGCAACAGCATGGATCATGGACTTCCATACAGTTACTGGCCACAGCCCTGACAACAAACATCCACAAGACCTCCAGCATCAGCATGGACCATGGACCTCAACATGGTCTCTGGTGGCAGTATAGACCACTGACCTCAACATGGCCTCCTGCAGGAACACAGACCATGAACACTAACATGGCCTCAGATGACAACACTGGCCATGGACACCAACATGACTTCAGGCAACAGCACAGACCATGAACATCCATGTGGCCTCCTGCAGGAACACAGACCATGGACACTAACACGGCCTCAGGAGACATCACGAACTACGGATATCAACACAGATGAGTCAGCTTCTTATAGTATATATGATTTCTACTTAGGTAAAATAACTATTATTTGTATGTATGTATTTTATGAATACACACACACACACACACACACGCCACAGTCTGCTTTTGTATTTATTACTAACTACTTTTAACTTTTGACTTCAGTATTAATAGTTCCATTTACTCATTAGTTTTCATTTCATGTCATTCACTCATCTCATTTTCAAATATCAACTGCATGCCAGGGAAGCATTGCCACAGAGTATGGGCAGTTAACAGGTCCACAGTTGATGTATAATTTCTACTTGGAGAAACTTATCATAACCTGGTCATAATAGGCAACTAAACTACTAATGGATGCTGGATGGAGCATGGTGATGCACACCTTCAATCTCAGCACTTTGGAGGCAAAGACAGGCAGTCCTCTGTGAGTTCAAGGCCGGTCTGATGTGCACATTGAGCTTTAGAATAGCTATGGCTGCATAAAGAGATCCTGTCTCAAACAAACAAACAAACAAAAAACCAAAAAAAATTAAAGGGAAATACTGTAAGGTAAGCAGATGGAAGGCCAAGGAATCTGGAGGTCAGTACTATCTCATATGGGGGTCAAGAAAGGCTTCTGTGCTAAGGTAATATTTTAACATATTTTATTAACATATATTAGTTATACATAGTAGTAGATTTTATTATAACATACACGTACATATGTATTGTGGTCATACCCACCGCTGCTACTCACTTATCTCTTCCTTTTCCCAGCTGGCTCCCCCACTCTACTTCCATGTTGTATGTATGTACGTGTCTGTGTGTTTCTCTGTGTGTCTGTGACCCAGTAAGTTTCATTAGAGTTATTTATAGGCCTGTGCGTGAGAGTTTGTTTTCAGAAGCATGGGTGCCAGTTAAGGTAATATTTTAGCAAATATCTGAAGAAAGTGGGGGAAAAATCATGGTAAGAACTGACAGAGAGTGTTGTAGAGAGTTAACAGCTAACGTCCCGTGGCAGGAGTGTGTTGGGTGTGATGTGGGAACACCAAGGGGCCAAAGTGGAGAATGTGAAGAGAGTGGGAGGGGCTAGAGATGAACTATTAGGAAGAAAGCATCCACCAGGCTGGGCTTGGTGGCCTGTTGTGAGGGCATTATAGATGCCATACGAGGGTTTGTGGTATTTGACTCTTTAGACTCCTAGGGTTTTCTATGTGTAAAGAAATATACAAATAATATAAACTGAATACTTACAAAGTGATGGGGAATTTTGAACAAGCCATGAAAGTGAAAGAGAAATAATAATATACTTTTACTAATTAAGTTACCTCTATGTATTACTTTTCTTCCTTTCATTAGTGCAAGATAAAATCCCATTGATTGCTTCTTCATATTATTTTGTAATGTTATTTTTGCATAGAAAACATACCCATATAATTTAATATTTAGTTTCTTTAATTATAATGTGTTCTTTTATTATTTATCACATAGAAATACTTCAGCCAGTCTTGGTGGTACAGGCCTGTAATGCCAGCACTTGGAGGATGGGAAATGTATGATCTATATGTCCAGGCCTTAGCTACATGAGACCCTATCTCAGAAAATAAACAAAACTAGGGGGGAAACCCTTTAGTTTTACAACTTACAATGTTTATTAGTAGTTTTGTGAGCGACTTTAAGGATTGTTTTCATCTGGGAAGAGTTTTCTCAGATTTCTTTTTCTCATGAACTATGTGATATGTAAGGCCCTTACTGCACATGCCTGTGGGTCTAGTACTGAAGATGCTGGGACAGGAAAATCACTGTCAGGTTGAGGGAAGCCTGGGATACATCTGGAGATCTTGTCTCAAAAATAAAAAACGAAATAATCAGCCAGAAAAGGTTTTGTAAAATGCCTACTGTGCAGCTTTGGTTCCATTCACTTACAACCCTTTCCTCTTCTGTTAGCCACACAGTCCCGGCCTGAGGAAGAAGACACATTCCTGTATTTTGACCTCTGGCCTTGAGCTTGAATGTCACAAAGGAAGTTGGTACCCAGGGTGGTAGATACATTCCTGGAATCCATCTTCCCACAAGCAAAAGCAGCCCTCTGGAGCAGTGTGGTTCTCAACTTGTGGGTGGCGACCTTTTGGGGTCCCAACCGCCCTTTCACAGGAGTCGCCTATCAGATGTCCTGCATTTCAGATCTTTACATTACAATTCACGACAGTAGCAAAATTACAGTTAGGAAGTAGCAACGAAAGTAATTTTGTGGTTGAGGGTCACCACAACATGAGGACCCGTGTTAAGGGTCGCAGCATCAGGAAGGTTGAGAACCACTGCTCTGGGGAGAACCACTGAGTCACAACCACGGACCCGAACTCAGCCTTCACTGGGCTCCAAAGTGCTGGCCTTGGTCCTAGCACTGCAGGGGAGGGTCCTGTGGAGAGGGTACTGTGAAGAAGGACTGAGGAGGGGCACATATTGCAGGGCAAATGTGAGGAAGCGGAAGGGCTTGCAATAAAAGAAAGTCAAAACACAGACATAATGAATTCTGTGAGTTCCAGGAATGCTGACCGTGTGAGCCACAAGGCTACTGATGCGTTTTCCTGGTAAGTCATGCCCACCCACTTCAGGCCTGTTTCCTTTCCTATCGATGGCTGACTCAGCAACTGTAATGTACTCTCCAGCTTTTAGTCTTGCTGGGAGTCTTTGAGTTCAAATGTCACCAATGACATCTTCATTGCTTCTCTTCCTGTTTGCTGTGGTATGAATGTTTGCGGGGATGGCCAGGCAGTCATCCTTTACTAGCTCCACTGAGAAGTTCCTGGGGGACTCTTCTGCAGTTTAACACTCTCCCAACTCAGCTATTTCGGCTTGGGACTCTTCTTAGTATTCAAAACCTTTTTGGGGGCAGGCACAGTAACACACTTCAGCTTCCAGAATTAGGCAGGAGGAACTCAAGTTTGAAGCCACCCTGCTTCATTAAGTATGTAAATAAATGAATAAATGAATGAATGAATGAATAAATAACGCTTTGGTGCCTAGTAATTTAACACTTTGTATTGTTAAGTATTCCTTTGCTCTGTGAAGAACTGTTTGACTCATCTCTTCAAGGCCTTTATTGTTTAATAACTTTATTCCATTTATTTGGGAGTTAACTTTATGATATATTGTCTTGGACCAGGAATTAGCAAACCTTGTCTGTAAAAGGTCATGTAGTGCACAGTTCAGGCTTTGTAGGCCAGATGGACTGTGTCAGAATGACACAGCAAGACTGTCGTGTGGCTGAAGTGGCCATGGACAACTATGTAAACAAATAGGCAGGCTGTGTTCCAATATAATCGTATTTACATAAGCAGACCCGGGACCACATTTGGTTCACAAGCTCTAGTTGGCTAAGTCCTGCTTTGCAGTTGTCTTCTAGCTCTCTGTCTCAGACCTCAAGCGCAACCTCCATGAGTCTGGCATCTCTGTCTTCATAATAATGAGCCTCATGTATCCCCTATTTACCGTGTGGCATTGCCATAACGGCCAAGTGAGATGTTAGCTATGGAAACTGGTCATCGCATTTAAAGTAGTGTACATTTGTGTATTCCCCTCTCTTCCATATAAAATGACAATACATCTTCTTGCCCTCTGTAGGTGGAGTTTTTTTGTCCTGCCAACTCACTCCCAGTAACCACACAGAGACTTAATATTAACTATAAATGATCATCTGATAGCTTAGGCTTGTTACTAACTAGCTCTTACAACTTAAATTAACCCATATTTCTTATCTATGCTCTACCATGTGGCAGTACCTTTTTTCCATAAGCAACCACAGGGGGAAATAATCACTTTTGCTATCCTATGTAAACTGCAGGGCCTTGCATCGAATATTGGCTCTGTATGGCATCTGGAAACAAGTAAAACATGTGGCAACAGCAAGTTGTGTTTGTTTTTAGTTTGAAGAGAGCAAATAACCTATGTACAGTCATGAAAGATCCTCAAAAGACAGAGTGGAAATGTCAGGGTACTTACTGAGATCTTGAGAACTTACCTAGATGGAAATGTAGGTAATGCAGGAGCATGGTTGGTACTGGGTAAGGACCATGGCATAGCAGTTCAGGATTGGCAGACACAGTGTGGTAAGATGCTAAAGAAGGGTTCAGAGAGTCTTGCTGTATATCCTATCGTTTAAAAGTTTCTACTGACGAGTTGATGGGTCCTCCAGGAAGTTGCTAGTCTGGAAAGTCATTTGTAACTTTTGGTTTTATGGCCAAGCTTCCTGAAATAGTAAAGTTATATGGTGAACACATTAGAATAGCAAAGTTGTATCATAGTGAGCTGCACAGATACAGATGGTCAGTCTCTGGCCACACACATGTAAATGTGTGAACCTCTTCTGCTTTCTTAGTGTATGTATTCCATTGCCCTGTTTCTCATCTCCATTTAGATTTTTTTCTTTCCCTCACATTCTCCTTTCAAGTTTTGTAACACTCATATTATGCACATATTCAGACCTTTCTTTCTTTCTTTCTTTCTTTCTTTCTTTCTTTCTTTCTTTCTTTCTTTCTTTCTTTCTTTCTCTCTCTCTCTCTCTCTCTCTCTCTCTCTCTCTCTGTGAATTTTGGATGTAGGTTCTGCATGTAGCATATATCTTTTTGAGTATGGCTTATTTTGCTTAGCTTAAAGATTTCTAATTCCATTTATTTCTTGCAAATATCATGATTTCACTTTTCATTACAGCTGCATAAAACTTCACAGTGTGTTCATAGCACATCTTCTTTATCTATTTATTTGTTGATGGACATCCAGGCTGGTTCCACTTCTCATTAGCTTGAAGAGTGCTGCAGTAAGTGGATGCTGAAACCCCTCAGTGGTGCATTGACTTAACGTCCTTTCGGTGTGGATCCAAGAGCGGCTCAGTTGGAGTGTATGGTAGCTCTGTTTTCAGTTTTTTGAGGAAGCTCCTTATTGATCTCCATAGTGGTAGATCTTGGTTTGAGAATGTTACTTTATTAAAAAGAAATTGTTTTGAGATAGGATCTCATGGAGCCCAGGCTGGCATCGAACTTGCTATGTAGCTAAGGATCGCCTTGAACTCCTGATCCTTTTACCTTTACCTCCAAGAGTGCTGGGACTACAGGTAGATTCCACAATGCCCAGTCTTTAGTGTAGTGCTGGCTGGGGGGTAATTGAATCTAGGGCTTCATTCATGCTAGTAAGCACTATTTCAACTGAGGCATGACTACATCCCCTGACAATGCTACTTTTTTAATTTAACAGAATAAGTATCTATGGTAGGGAAAAAAAATCTCCATATAAAATTTGGAGGAATGGGCTTGTCTTAGACCCCATAGTGCAGTGGTCACTGTGTTTGTCCATCACTGACTCCTTTTATCCATTTAAGACATTGTATGCTGCCTTTTTAATCCTTGTTTCTAAGTTGTACTACTTCACTTCAAACTCTGTGTTTCTCTCTTCAAAAATCATTGCTATCACTGGCATACACTGTAGCCTCCAGCATGGATCCTGGCCCTCACCTTGAACCCCTCTAGAGTCTGTCTGCAGGCTGCCAAGAGTTCCTGTTTGGCAGGAAGACACTACCAGGGTCTGCTAAAAACTAAAGACTTGGCAATCTCTTGATTGAAAATTGTGCCTTATCCAGCTTTATTTGAAGATACCAAGGAAATGAAGCACACTTCACTGCTGGTGACTCCTGGTTCTGTGTTTTATGATTTCTCTTAATCTTAGAAACCTTCCTTGTAGTTTTATAGGCTTTTTCAGTTGGTCAAGCACAGAGACAAACTTGAGTTTCCTTTTATGGAATGTCTATTGATCTATCTAATCTATTCTCCTAGTTAGGGCCACCATTGCTGTGATGAAACACTGTGGCCAAAGCAAGTTGGAGAGGAAAGGGTTGATTTGGCTTACTCTTCCATATCATTGAAGGAAGCCAGGACAGGAACTCAACAGGGATGGAATCTGGAGGCAGGAGCTGATGATGCAAAGGCCACAGAGGAGTGCTGCTTACTGGTTTGCTTCCCATGGCTTGCTCAGCCTGCTTTCTTGTAGAACCCAGGACCACCAGCCCAGGGGTGGCCCTACCTTCAATGGACTGGTCTCCCCCACCTCAATCACTAATGAAGAAAATGCCCTACAGACTTGCCTGCACTCACACCTTAAGGAGTCATTTTCTCAACTGAGGTTCCCCTTTCTCAGAGATTTTAGATTGTGTCAAGTTGACATAAAACCAGCCAGTACATCTATATATGGCATGCGTCGTCGAGGAAAAACAACTCTATCCCAACACTAGCTAGGTTGGCTTGGAAGTAATTTCATATCTCATTGTCTTAGGAATAGGCATCTAATTCTCTTAGTTCTTAGCACTGACCATTGTAGTGTGACCCAACCATTTCCTAAGTCCATTCCTACGCCACAGTATCATTTTTTTTTATATTGACAATTTCACAGATAGTTCAGTTATCGTGAATGCTACTGCATCAAGCCTTTGTCAAGAGGGCTCCTTTGGAGTTTCCCAAGAAAATGTGCCTCTGTGAGTTGATCTTCCAGGATCAGGATCTTCCTTGGTCAGAGGTCCCATGCCAAGGCAGGCTGCTGACCAGTGATGATTACAGCTGCATGCCTCATGTCATGCACCTCCGAATGACTGAGACCTTGATAAGCCGTGTGGTGACATATGTATGACTCCAGTATCTGAATAGTACTCTCTTACACAAAGTAGCCCTAACCTAACCTAGTGTGAACCTTCCATTCCAGTTGATTCTAGAGAGCCCTATCACGTATCAACTCTCCCTTTTGAGTTTCTTTGCCCCTATATGAAGAAAACCCATCCAGTTTATCAATCGTTTTAGCTTGTTGTAAGTCAGTGTCAGTGAGTCAAAACTTGCCATTGGACTTTTTCTATTTTATAAGAAGGGATTGTATCTACTGGTTAGATGAGGCAGTTCTGAAAGCATGAGAGAAACTTTGGAGTGGTGGAAATGTCATTTTATCATCACGTGGCGTTGCTTACATGGGTGTGTTTGTCACCAACACTGACTATTCCTGGTATGAATGATTCACAGCAACACAGGTGAAATGCTTGTGCCATTAAGGGGCTCACCGGTGTACAGGTATGTGCTCATCTGAATAGCATGAAGAGATGAATGAAGGCCCGGTGCAGGCCCACGGGTCCCCAGCTATGCATGGAATAAATGAGTTTGATTTCCTTGATCTCTTCAAATAAGTCTGTACCAGGCCTTTTCTGTTTGGGTCACCAACCAGCTCCCAAATCATGACACAGAGACTTATTATTAGTTATGAATGCTTGGCCTAGCTTAGGCTTGTTTCTGGCTAGCTCTTTTAACTTAAATTAGCCTGTTTCTCTTTATCTATTTTTTGCCTTGGGGCTTTTTACTTTTCTTTCTATCTGTATATCTTACTTTCACTGCTTCTCGTATCTAGGTGGCTGGCTGCTGCATGACATCTGGCCCCAAGCATCTCCCTCATTCTCTTCTCCTCTTTCTCTGGTTCCTCTAGATTTCTCCTCCTATTTATTCTCTCTCCCTGCCAGCCCTGCCTATCCTTTTCCTGCCTAGCTATTGGCCATTTAGCTTTTCACTAGACCAATCAGGTGCCTTAGGCAAGCAAGGTGAAACAAATGCAATACATCTTTACAGAATTAAACAAATGCAGCACAAACAAGAGTAACACACCTTTACCTGGTTAGAGTAATATTCTGTAGCAGAAACAAATTTAACACATCTTTGCCCAGTTAAAATAATTTTCCATAGCATCAGTCTATATAGGGATGAGTTTTTAAGCAAGAGGTTGCTGAATCCTTGGATGGTCATAGACTCTGGCTGTGACCCCCAGCTAAACAGGAACTGCTGCCTGGCAGACTGGACTTCAGACTGGTTCAAGGTGGGGGCCAAGGGTCTGTGCTGGAGGCTACAGGCTGTGGTCAGGGATACCAATAATTATTTGATGACAGCAACAGAATTTGAAGGTGAGGTGGCATGGCTTAGAAAAAGCAACAGAAGATGCCCAGAATCACATTGTCTGTTTTCCTGGAGTCCCTTTTCTCCAAGTGCAAGTAGGTATCCCTGACACAATCCTCGGAAATGTTAAAAAAAAAAATAAGGGAAAGGAAGCAAGCTCACAGCATTTAAATAACTGTTAAATTAATTAATTAATTATATTAAATCATTATTAGTTATTAGATAATTATTTAATTATCTAAGTTAATTTAAATGATTGTTAAATTGTTGCTGGAAGACTGATGAGACGGGAAGGTTTTTCAAGGAAGAAAAAGCAAAGTTACAAATTTCATAGTGTGTCCAATCTCCAGCACCCTGTATGGCAGCATGCTCCTCGAAGGCTAAAGTGGGAAGACAGAGATGGGCGGAGCCCAGTAGTTCACTGGCCACCCAGTCGAGCTAGTCATTGAGCTCCGGGATCAGTGAGAGACTCTATCAAAAGATAAAGTAGCAGAAATGAAGGAAGATACTCAATGCTGACCTCTGGCCTGGCCGTGGAGTCACCAATTGACTTCATCCAGTGGGAGTCCCTGTGACTTTTCTTCCATGTCCCAAATCTGATCCACTGAATGAATCTCCTGGCAAATCACTACTTCCAGTTTCCCCTGCTGCCTTTTGCATCCAGCTGGGAGCCCCCTGTCTTCACTATGGGTGATGGTCTAGCTGTGGATGGCCCTACTGGCAGTGTCTTGAAGTCCCAACATTTTGCTTATGAGGAGCCATGTCAAACTTGGGAAACCATCAGTGCAGCAAGACAGGCCAGGGCTTAGAAGGAAAAACATGGCCAGACTGTAACAGGAAACTGTGTGGGTAGATATCTGGGGGCATCTGAGGATTCTTATCACTGAAAACCTTGGATGGAGTTCCACACTCATCAAGTGTCAGCTATGTGACCTTGGGTAAGTAGCAACATGATTGCTCTGAGATATAATTTCCTTCCTTCCTTCCTTCCTTCCTTCCTTCCTTCCTTCCTTCCTTCCTTCCTTCCTTCCTTCCTTCCTTCCTTCCTTCCTCCTTTCCTTTCTTTCTTTCTTTCCTTCTTTTTCTTTCTCTCTCTCTCTCCCTCCCTTCCTCCTTCCTTCCTTCCTCTTTCTCCCCCTCTCTTCCTCCTCCTCCTTATTCTTCCCTAAGCTAGGGATGTGGAAAACTACATGATCCAGATCATTTCTAGTAACCACCTGTCTTAGCTGCTGCATTAGTTACATTTGTAAAGTACAAAGCCATGCACTACTTTTCAAGGGTGAAAGAAAGTGTCGGGAATATGTGAATTGAGGTATGTGATGGAGAAAGCTATTACTAACCCAGGTTACTTTGGAAGGTAGCTGCTCTACCATGTGACTGTCAGCTGGTTCTATCTAGTAGAGCGTTACCAAGCCAGGAGATGTGCTTTGTCAAAGTTTACATTCTTATATGCCCAAAACCAGTTAGAACTAAATAGTGGTCCTTCAGACACAGCTTGCATTCTCTAGATTATGTCACCTTGTCAGCAATCCACCAAAGATTATCTTAATAGTGGTGAGGAGAGATGCAGCCCAGCACTGCCTCTAGTAGCCCAAGCAGTCTCTTCCCTTGGGGACTTTCATTCAGGTTAGAGATGGCGGATCCCTGACCATGTTCCCAAAAAGAATTTCAGGACAAGTCAAAGTAAACAAAGTTAGTGAGTTTATGAAGTAGACATGGGCGATAAGTTTAAGGGGTGAGAGAGATTGAGAAACTTGCTTAGGTATATTCACATAGTTATGTTTGATTCTGAGGGGAGAGAGACTGAGAGACTTCCTTAGGTATCTTCATACAGTTATGTTTGATTCTGAAGGGAGAGAGACTGAGAGACTTCCTTTGCTATTTTCTCATGCTGTGCTTGATTCTGAAGCTAAGGTTTCTTGCTGAAAGTCTGTGACTTGTAACAAGGTTTAAAGATTAAGCAAAGTTGAAAAATTAAGTAAAAAAATACGTGAACTCGCTCACTTATTTCTATTATCTTAAAGAGTTTGCCTTTATAAATGAATGTGTAAGGTGTTTTTATGAAGGGCAATGTTTCATTTAGGGAAGAGAGTAGTGCTAATGCAATGTATTAGTGGTTCCTTTTCTCTGTGCACTGATAAAATACTTAACGAAAACAACTCTGCAACAGGAGAGTTTATTCTTTCTCCATCTGAGGTATAGTCAACGTTGGTGCTGAAGGCATGCTGACAGGAGCAGAAAGGAGTGTGTTGTCCTGTCTTCACACCCAGTCTGCAGCCAGAGAGCAGAGAGAGAGTTGAATGCTACTGTTCTCCTTTTCATTCAGGCAGGGACCCCAGCCTAGGGGATTGTGTCACCCACATTAGGGTGTGTCTTCCTAAGTAGACATATTTTATTTTATTTTTACATATTCTTGTTGGAGATGGCCTTATCTCCATAAACCATGTAGATTTTTTTCCCATCGTGCTGAAGTTTTTGACTCCCAGCCAGATTCTGCAGGGTCTTCTTTCCTGAGCCATACCTCTTAAAAAATATTCCCCATCTAAGCTGGCTAGTTTTTTGTCAACATGTCACAAACTATGTTCCTCTGGGAAGAGGAAACCTCAATTGAGACATGTTTCTATGAGACTGGTTTGTAGGCAAGGATGTTCAGCATTTTCTTTATTAATGGCTGAAGTGGGAGGGCCTAGCCCACTGGAGGTGGTGCCAGCGCTGGGCAGGTGGGCTGAGGCTGAATAAATATGAAGCTGTGCCAATCGTAGGGAATAGGCCAGGAAGCTGTCTGACTCCATGGTCTCTGCTTCATTCAATTCCAGCCTCCAGGTTCTGGCCTTGAGTTCTCACCCTGACTTCCCCTTATGATGGAACATTGTTGTGAGTCTTTCTCTGTCCTGCCAGCCTGCTCCCAAATAACCACACGGAGGGAGACTTCTTATTAACTATGAAAGCTCTGCCGATAGCTTAGGCTTGTTCCTAACTAGTTTTTACAACTTAAATTAATCCATATCTTTTAATCTATGTTCTTTTATGTGGCTTGGTTACCTTTACTTTGTAATGCCCATGCTGTTTGCTTTGCATCCTCTGGCATCTCCATCTTCTTCTTCCCAGCCCTGAAAATCCTGCCTAGCTATTGACTGTTCAGCTGTTTATTAAACCAATCTGAGTGACATGTCACAGTGTACAAAAAGATTATTCCACAACAGAATGTAATCTGTGAGATGAAACAAACCCTTCCCTTCCCAAGTAGCTTTTGGTTATGGTGTTTTATCACAGCACTAGGAAGCCAAACCAGAAGGGCACTGTCTTTCGGTCCTGCCTCAGCACCATGTGTCATGGGTTCTGTTGGCAGCTAAGTCTGTGATCCCTGGTCTAGAGTATCACAGACTCACTAATATTGGAGCTGAAGGCACCTCAGAATGGTAAGGCTCCTGCCTTTGCTTTGTGTCTGGTCAGACTTGGCATTCCTGCTTAATAGCAAATGCCCCTTGGTTTAAATGATCTGTCTAGATCACCCAGGTAGGAGTGCCAGGGACCTGGTGGTGGACAAGCCCGCAGAAATGGAAAGCAGCAGCTTGCATCAAGGAAGGACTTCTGGCTAGGATAGCATGCTTATTTCCACATAGTCATGGAGTCATTGTCAGGAAAGAGAATTGTTCTAAAATTAATTTTTGTTTTATATGCTTAAAGTGACCTCTTAGGTTGGCAGGATGGTGCAGTGGGTAAAAGCATTTGTTTTGAAAGCTGGCAAGCCTGAATCTGACCTCCGGAGCCCACATAAAGGTGGACAGGGAGAACCAACTTCCCAAAGTTGTCCTCTGACCTCCACATTCACACACAATGATACATAAGTAGGTAAAAGGAATTGTTTAGAAAACTAGCATACACAGTAATGGGTTTTATTCTGGCATTTCCATACTATTTTCCCTTATCTCTCCCCTCCCTCATCCTCACAGGTACCCCTGCCTCCTCTAATTGATGGTTCTTGTACACAATGGAATTTTATTCAGTCATACAAAATAGGAAATCATATAAGGAGCTGGAAATCATCATTGTTCAGTTAAATAAACCATACTCGGACATAGTATGTGTTCTCTCATATGCATATTCATGTATTTGTGAATTAAAAAAGATTATTACTGTATTTGTATGTGTGTCACACATAAGAGTAACACATGTGCATCGGTGGGTGCCAGTGGGGCCAGAAGAGGGCACTGATGCTGGGAACCGAGCCTCTGGAAGAGCAGCAAGCCCTCTGAACTGCTGAGTCTCCCCCCTCTCCAGATTACCCCCCCCCACACACACACACACTTTTTTAAAGGCAGTATCACTCTGTAGCCCAGGCTGGCTCTCTTAATTCATGCCTTCTCTGGCCTCTGCCTCCCCAGAGAAGGATTAAAGGCGGCGTGAGTCATCACACCCAACAAGCATTTCTGATGAGCAGGGTTTGCGGAACCGGATGGGTTAACACTATGACCCAGAATAGCCACACTCCTTGCGAGGCTAGGGGCACAGTTGCGTCATCCTGATCGAACCTGAGCCTGAGGTCAGCCAAGGCTGGGCAGGGGCTGCAGACTGAAGAACCTCAGGAGTCTGGGTGTGGGACGAGGAAGGCACATGGGGTCGGAGAGAGGGGGGGAAAAGAGGAACCTCTTCCCTTTTCTCTCAGTGTGTTTTCTGCCCCACATGTATGCAGTGAGCTATCCCCCTCAACCCCCACGTCTAGGATTGGTGTGTTGCCATATCCCGGGTGTTTGTTTTGGCTGCTGGAGGAAGTACGGACAGAGAAAAGTGCAAGCGCAGACATAATTTTTGAGGCAGCCGGCCTGGACAGGAACAGCGAAAGGGGAACTGGGTTCCAGATTCCCGACGCGGCTAGGCATCTGCATCCTGGAGGCCTCAGGGAAGGTTTACCTCAGCGGGCTGCTGAGCTGCGGCTGAGACTTTGCAAGCTCTCCCGGCCATTCTCCTCCCCAGCTATGTGCTCCCTCTGTGCCAAACACTAGGGAAATGCGTTTTCTAATGAAGAGATAGTACGCACCAGGAAAATGGCCCTTTCTATTTTTAAAAAGAGGTTCAATGTGACTATGATCTGTGACTCTGTGAGGGGACTCAGTTCGAACATATCAGAGCATTTGGTTTTACTTTTGGTTATATATACTTTTAGGAATTGAAAACAAAGCAAAACCCACCACCGCAAAGCCCAGGGACGATGGGCCCCGGTGGTGAACACCTTTAATCCCAGCACTCGGGAGGCAGAGCTAGGCAGCTCTCTGTGAGTTCGAGGCCAGCCTGGTCTACAGAGCGAGATTCCCAGGACAGGAACCAAAACTACACAGAGAAAACCTGTTTCGAAAAAGAAAAGAAAAGAAAAGAAAAGAAAAGAAAAGAAAAGAAAAGAAAAGAAAAAAAAGAAAAGCCCAGGAATGAGGTTAAACTCCAAGGGCTTGCCTGGTGGATCTGGATAGTGCAGTAGCTAGGCATGAGGAAGTCGCCTTCCACACCCCTGTGGGGTGCAGGTGGATGCTAGCTGGGTTGGGGAAGCAAGCCCAGCCCCGAGGGCCCAGTTTTGACTTTGTCCTGACCTTGTCCTGGAGATTAGGCTAGAAAACCCACTCTCTTCATTATAGACTTCTCTGAAACTGGGTTAGAAAAGGGCTGAGGGCAAATTCTTGTTAGAGACCAGAGGCAGAACGACCTAGTGCTTTTCTCCAGAGGGCTAAGCCCCGTGACGTCTCAGGTGACTGCAGAGGGTCTCTGGGCCCCGAGCCTGCGCCTTTAACTGTCCCTACTTGCTGGACCTCTGAAATGAAGGTTCCTACAGGCGGGAGGGGGTTCTGAGGGGGTTTGTGTGTGTCCGAAGTAGGGCATATCTCTTCCTCTGGAGAAACCTTAGAGTCACCGTTAGTGTTAGGAACAGCTCTGAGTCGAAAGACTCATTGTTATCTTTGAAGCCCTAGACAAAATTGACGGATAGAACATGTTGATTTTACTTTATTTTCCTTGCTTCCACAAAACAGTCAGGGAAGGACGGGTGACGGGAAAAACCCCTGCTTTGTTAGGGAGGGGCACGTGTGCCTAGGTCAGGTGACTCTGGGGAGTCTTAGCCCACAGCTTCTGTCCATGTGAGTAGACAGGGCGGTGCGAAGTAGGGTGGCGAGGAAGCTTGTGGATGGGCAAGTTGACAAACGTGGGAAATAGAATTCTAAACAATCATCGATTCACAGTTCCCTGTAAACTGGTATCAGCAGGTGTACCTGGCCAGCTCCCTTGGTTCTCTGAATTCCTGCTGAAAATGTGCGCCTGAGAAACAGGCATGGTTTTGGATAAAGGTTGCTGGAATACCTATTATTCTGCATGGAGAGATCAGAATTTTTGTGTGATAAAACTCAGAGTACCGCAAATGTTTGGGACATTGTTACTTTTGGTTAACTATATTGGTGCCCAAGTGTTTGAGGATATGTGGGAAACAGAAAGGTTTCAGCCAAAGGAGACACAAATGGAGTCAGACAAAAGTTCTGGAGAAGCAAAGTGATTTCTGCTGAGCTGCTGGGGGAAACCACTTATCGCCTGTGCACTGTGTGCGTGTGTGTGTGTGTGTGTGTGTGTGTCTGTGTGTGTGTGTGTGTGTGTGTGTGTGTGTCTGTGTGTGTGTGTTTGCACCATGGAAAGAACTTCAGTGGTATATGTGGTGGTAATCTAATTGTACTGAAATGTGATTTTGATTGTATGTTAATAAATAAAGTTGCCCGGGGGTCAGAGCTATTAGAGCCATAGCAAGAGTGTGGCGGTGGTGGCACACGCCTTTAATCCCATAGATATCTGTGTGTTCAGGGATATAGCCAGCATTGGAGACATATGCCTTTAAGACCTAGGGGGCTGTACATTCAGACAGTGACGAGGCAGTCACGTGTTTGGGTTTACAACCAATGAGAAGGCAGAACAAAATACTTTAAATAGACGAACAGACAGGAAATAGAACCTTCATTCGGGAAGCTGGGACACCGCAGGCAGAAGGGTGAGATTTTAGCTCTGAGCTCTGACCTCTCGGCTTTCTCTTTTGCATTGCTTCTGTGTTTCTTATTTAATAAGACGGTTGGTTACATCTATAGGTATAGACTTTATGAGATGTGTGCATTTTCATTACTTATGGTCCCTATAAATCATCTAAATATCAGAGAAATACCACTGTGTGAATATTTTGGTGTGTAAGCAGTATGTTTAGGTTAGTTTTCTTGCATGACACAACTTGCAAGCCTTATTTAGTAAAGCTTTGTTGAGATACAATTCATGTAACACAATGTTCGTCAACTTAAAATGTTTAGTATTTCTGCAGACTTGTGCAACCACCACCAAAATGTAAGTATATCGTATTTTATTCTGCCATGAAGAAAGCCCCTTCATTCTCCATTCTGTACTCCTAGCTCTGGGCAACCACTGCTGTGCATTCTGTCTCTGTAGACATAGAGAAAACCATATGATACATGACCTTCTGTGACTGCCTTCTTCTCTCTAGCACACTGATTATTAAGGTCATTTGTGTAAGCATATCTCAGTATTCTTTTTTTATTTCCACATGTTTTGTCCTACATCTGTAAACATTCATTGTTTGATGATGGACATTTGGATTATCTCCACTTTTTGGCTATTTTGAGTAATATTGCTGTGACCATGTCCACAGTTTTTTTGTGGACATACATTTTTATTTCTCTTGTGAGTGCTCCTACGTGTGGACTTTTAAGCCCACGTGATAATCATGGTTATTCTCAGAAAGTGTCGGACTGACCTTATGAATGCCAGATCATGCAGCTTGACCTCAGGGACTGTGGGACTCTCATGGTGCAGGCACCACTGTGGAAGTTGTGATACAGAGAGCCTAATGTGGCCTTGGTGGTCCATGTCTCCTGTTGTTTGTGTGATCTCTTCTCTGAGTTGAACAGGGACAGGTACTTGCTTTTTCCCCTCCTAAAAGTGAGAATTTGGACCAGCACTCAGATACATCAATTTGAAGACAACATTAACACTTATACTGAAAAATCTAAAAAGCCATGTATTGGGTTTCTTTTCTGAAGCCACTCCAAATTCAGACTTGGAGGTAACTTTCCTTAAGAGGAAAACACATAGCAGCAGCACTTAAAACACTGATAATCTTTACCCAACTCACATCGAGCCACAGTCTTTTATCACAGACACTGCATTCTCAAGTTTCCCATCGTTTGTAGTACATTGACAGAATTCTTAGGCTATGCAGAGTACAGCTCTAACCAGGCAATGGTCAAAGGATGGTTTTCTCCAGGAAACAGATCTACTAGAAATGACATGGGACTAGTTGTAACCTAAAATATTTAGTTTAGAAGGCCTTGAGTGTTGTTGTTCCCCATATTCCCTTTCTACCCTGCCCTCCCACCTCACACCCTCTTCAATCCTCCTCTTCTGGTTTCCCTTATCCCTTTAAAACAACGTGTTCTATTTCCTTATCCTTGGAAGATCCCCTGCTCTTCCCTGGTTCGTACCTGGTCCCTACCTATCCTATGAAACACACGTATCTAATGCCTAAAAGCTAGCATCCACATGAGAGAAAAAAATGCAATGTTCATCTTTCTGGGTCTGAGTTACCTCTCTTAGGATGACTGTTTCTAGTTCTATTTACCTAAACCTTTCACAATTTCAATTTTCTTAATAGCTGAATAATATTCCATTGTGTAAGTGCACAACACTTTTATTCCCCATTCATCAGCTAATTGGACATCTAGGGATTTTCTAACTTCTAACTATTATGAATAAAACAGCCATGAGCATGGATGAATGAGCAAGAATCTCTGTAGTAAGATACAGAGTCCATTGTGCATACAAAGAGTGGTATAGCTGAACCTTGTATTAGATCTATTGTCAGCTTTTTGAGGAACTACCACACTGCTTTCCATAGTGCTGTACAAGTTTGAATTTCCACCTGCTGTGGAATAATCCCTTTGTACACTGTGAAGATTTGTTGCTATGATTGGTTTAATAAACAAACCGACTGGCCAATAGCTGAACAGATTAAGGTTAGTCAGGAGAGCCAAACTAGGTGAATGCTGGGAGGAAAAAGGGGGGAGTCTGGAGTTGCCAGCAGATGCAGAGGGAGCAGGAGATGAACATGCCATGGTAATAAAGGTACTGCCATGTGGAAGAGCATAAGTAAGGAACATGGTTAATTTAAAATGTAAGAACTAGCTAGTAACAAGCTTGAGCTATTGGCCGATCATTTATTTTTTTTAAACATTTTTTTTTAGATTTATTTATTTATTATGTATACAGCATATATGGCTGCAGGCCAGAAGAGGGCACCAGATCTCATTACAGATGGTTGTGAGCCACCATGTGGTTGCTGGGAATTGAACTCAGGACCCCTGGAAGAGCAGTCAGTGCTCTTAACCTCTGAGCCATCTCTCCAGCCCTGGCCAAGCATTTATAAGTACTCTTTGGCCGAGCGTTTATAAATAATCTAAAGTCTCTATGTTTGTTATTTGGGAGCAGGCGGTCGGACCAGGAAAACTTCTGCCTACACCCACCAGCAAAGCAATGTTTCACCTTATCTCACATGCTCACTGACATCTGCTGGCATTTGTTTTGCTGATGTTGGCCATTCTGGCTGGGTAAGATGTAATCTCAAAGTACTTTTAATTTAGATTTCCCTGATGGCTAAGGGTGCTTAATTTTTTTAAAAGTGTTTTCCAGCCCTTTTCATCTCACCTTTTTAGAACTTTTTGTTTAGTTCTGTTCTTTTTACATTTTTTTCTTTATGTCCAGGTTTTTTTTTTGTTTTTTGTTTTTTTTTGTTTGTTTGGTTTTTTTTTTTTTTGTGGGGGAGGGTTGTTATTTTTATATTCTAAATACCCACTGTGAGATGTACAGTTAGCAAAGATTTTATCCCCAATCTGTGGGCTTTTGGTTCAGATGATGATGTCTTTTGTTGTAATCATGAATCTCACCCAATACAAACCCTGCAAGCTGCGTTAATTATCCACCGGCAAGATAAGCGCATTAGTGCAATAGTGGTACCGATATGATGGGAGCCACCACCTACCTTTTGATCGGATTTTAGGTTCACTTCATGAAATGGAACTCATGCCTGATATCGTTAATTAGGCCAAGCACTTGAGACTGGATAGGTCACAGGCTCAGGGCAAACCTACTAATATTATTCTGCTACCTGAACAGACAATAAAAAGACTCCTAGTGACATACTGCTATCCCCATAGATCAGTGCGTTACTCAACCCTCAGCAGAGACGCTTCCTCTTGCAGTAGATGGGAATTAACACAGAGATGCACAACTGAGAGACTTTGGATACTCAGCCCTGAATGTCTTTTTTTTTTTTTTTTTTTGGTTTTTTGAGACAGGGTTTCTATTTGTAGTTCTGGTGCCTGTCCTGGATCTCACTCTGTAGACCAGGCTGGCCTCGAACTCACAGAGATCTGCCTGGATCTCTCTCCCGAGTGCTGGGAGTGCTGGGATTAAAGGCGTGGGCCACCACCGCCTGGCAATGTCTTTATCAAACCCCTCCCCTCAAAGGCTCAGGAATCTGTGCAAAAGAGGAGGCAGATGAATGAATGGAAGAGCCAGAGATGAAAGAATTTTTTTTTTTAACCATTGAACATAATTTGCTTATTGATTCTTTGGGAATTTCACATTATGTACCCTAATTCTGCTCACTTCCTGGTCCCCGCATAATCCTCCCCATACACGGTCTTCAGCAGCAGCCTGTGTCTGGATGTCACCATGACCCTAGATGGCGGCCAAGGCCACCCAGATCGGCACGGCCCCAGTGGCAGCATGGCCCCTGGACACCAACAAGGCCCCAGGTGGTCCCCCAGCACCCCCCCCCCCCCCCCCCGGAAGCAGCATAGCAGTTGATGTCAACAGGAGCCACAGGCATCAACACAGGCGCTGGCTGTGGTGGGGCCACGAAGAAAGAGCATTTCTGAGACACGATGGAGCAGATGCACGGATGTCCTGTGGCAGCGTGCGCACAACCTGTGCAAGCTCAAGCCAGACATCCCAGCACAAGGGGAGGGAAGCGGGTACAAAGCGCCGTCTACAAACGCTGACTGCTGGGAGAGGGGAAAAGGGAGCGGCACTGGGTATATCAACCACACTCCACGGCAGGCCCCGGCTCAAGAGCAGCAGGCCCACACAAAATCGACGAACTCCATGTGTTTTAGCGACTTTCTTTCTTTCTTAAATTTTTTTTTTTTCAAAACAAAGCAACATGAAATTGGGTAGGTAGGAAGGGTGGAGGGTGAATCTGGAAAGTTGGGGGGGCATGGAAAATAAAATGATAAAAATATACTGTATGAGATTCTCAAAGGATACATTTTAAAAATTCAGTTTGAAGTACTAAATGTATTTCTATGGCCCCACATTGCTATTGAATATGCCTTGTATTTTAGGATATAAAAATCAACATCTCACCTGTGAAATGTTATGATAGCACCCAACACAGCCAATGACTTCCATAATTCAACATCCCAATATTATCTGGTAGTACTAAAAAATGAGTGGATGATTTCACCTCTTTTTAAAAATTAATCTATTTTTATTTTATTTGTGTGTGTTTGTGTGTGTGTGTATGAGGGAGGGATGGAGGGATGGAGGGAAGGAGGGATGGGAAGAGAGAGAGAGAGAGAGAGAGAGAGAGAGAGAGAGAGAGAGAGAGAGAGAGAGAGAGAGAGAGAGCTTGTAAGGTGCATCTCCCATGTGGAGATCAGAAGACAACTTTTAGGATTTTGGGAGTTGGTTCTCTCCCTCTATTGTGGCATCTGTAGGTTGAACTCAAGAGTCAAATTGGCACTGTAAGCACCTTTACCTACTAGACCATCTCACTGGCCTTGATTTCACCTCTTCAAATATCATTTACACTTAAAAATGGGATGGGGGATCCCTCACCATACTTTAAAAGTTTTCGTAGAGCTACTAAAAGCTTTGTATCACAATGCAGTTGGTCAAAAAGCTTTTCTCTGGCTTTGTACAAAAAGGGAGACCAGGGCTACCAGTAGACATGATACCTGGTCAATCAGACTTGGGCTCTTTCTTCTCTGCTGCACCAGAGACAGGCCTGGCCCTTGCGGCTTTAAATGTTCCCATTTTTGCAGGCAGATGGTCTTCAGTTTCTTAGGAAGCCACATCCCTTCTTCTATCCCCTTTATTTTTGGTCTGAAGATCTATCCTTTCCTCTTGACTTTTTGGGGGACTTCTTTTCTACTTTTTTTTTCCCTACACCTGAAGGGTAACATGTTGACATCATAAGGTAGTTTGTGGGAGGCGCATGTCACACCATGGTGTGTGGTGTGACCATCTAGTCACATCATCTTCCTTTCTGCTTTTGCAGGGACAGGTACAGCAGGCAACTTGGCCACTCTCGGGCTCCTCCTTCACTGCCTCTTTATTTCTTCACTGGAGCTGGCTTTCTGCTCCAGCCTCTTGGGAGCACAGGACACAAGGGTGGGTACTGCAGGCCAACTATGCCTTGAAGTACCTGGGACGCCGGGCTTCTACCCCGGGAGCCTGTGACTTGCTTCTAATGGGTAGCATATGAAATGTAAATGGAATGTCACCTTGGTAATCATTTTAGACTACAGTTTAGCAGACTGCATACTCTCCCTTTATGATATATGCAGTTATCTTAGAGAAACTCACTTGGTCTATGGCCATCCCAACCCAAATGCACCCGATCACTACTGATCTTGGAATCTAAGTATGACAAAGCCTGGTTAGTATTTGGAAGAGAGTAGCAACTCATGTGCTGAGGTGCTGCAGGCGCTGATCCGAGGATAGCTGAAGTCATACAACTGAAGAAAATGAATTCTGTCAACACTGGGGGTGAACTTGGAAAGTAGATTTTTCCCTAGTGGACCTTTGATGAGAGTACAGCCCAGATGATGCCTTGACTGTGAGCCTTGAAGGAGCCTCCACTAAGCCTGCCCATGCAAACAGACATAATGAATGTGGAATGATTTGTGAGCCTAAGTTTGTGGCAATCTGTTATGGGGTATTAGGGCACTAATCCAGAAATCTAGGATTTGGCTCCATTATGTAACGTGGCCAGGGCTATCGAGTTCCCGTGTTCAGGCAGATATCCTGTTTTTCAGTGTGATTTCTGTAATGATAGACTACATAGCAGTTCAGGTATGGGACTCTAACTGTGATGTACTCTATGTCTCTGAGGCATAATTTTTAGAATGGAAAAAGAAGCAAGAGAGAGAGAGAGGAGTTCTATTTTTCTTGCTTAATGCTTCTCTGGACACGCTGTTCCAGGAAGCATCCCTAAGTATTCAGAATTAAACAATGATAACAGAATGATGAGCGCATCTATGTCCTGGGGACTGGGGGAGTGAGAGGAAATACCAGAAGTTGAAGCTGTGCTCAGACAGAGCTTGTGAAACAGGCACCATTTGTCTGACCCGCCCTGCAGACAAAAGCTTGTCCTCGATGCTTCCCCTGATGTTTCTTTAGTCAGGTAATAACTGAGCAGTCCCAGCCAGGTGAATACCACTTCTATTTCAGGAATGTACCCAGGATCATTCTGTCTTTCTTAGTCATTCCCTTCGATATTGAATGGCCCTTGCACTCAGACTTTTTAAACTTACGCTTCTTCTATCTCTTATTGTTCTCTGAAGGTTTGTGCTGTCTCCTACCTGCCACTGGACAGATGGGGCCACCTGGCTCTCTTGGAAGTCTTTGGCATGCCTTTCTGTTCGTTCCTCCTTATTCTCGGCTGCCTATCATGAGGAGGATGAGCTGGACATTATCCTCAAGGCACACACATACACGTGGAGTCCTCTTTGCTTCCCCTGTGGTCTGACTTTAATTTCAAGTGCTGTGACTGTGACTCAGTGTGTAGTCTAATAAGAAGACTTGTGCGTCAACTAACCCACCAGGCTTATCTCAGAAGACTTGAAAGTTTTCTTGTTAGGGGAAGAAAACCATTTGGAACTGATGGGAAATAGGTGTCTTGTATCCGGTGGTGGGAGATTGAGACACCAGTGACATTTCCATCACCCAAGGCTCACACTAGTATTGACGTCAGAAAGCCAAAGTCCATTTGGCTTTGTTGTGTTGTGTTGCTTCCTATATTCACAGCAGAGGCATAGTCTAGTAATAGGGAACAGATAAAATAGATGGATGGAATACTGTTTTAGGTGTTATATATCATACAACGATTTTACAAAAACACTAAGTTTACTTGGACATCATCGGGGCAGGGAAACTCTTCCCACAAATTGGGATTCACTGATTCTCTTTGCATCTATTTTGTATATCATTTAAAGGAAACATGTTTGCACTCATAGAACAAACAGAACCACAGGGAAATTTACATATTACAAAAGGTTTCCATTTCCTTGTGTTAATTATTATGCAATGGTTAACAAGGGATTTCTACCTCTGTGAAGCTGGAACATGATGCTGTGAAGATGCCCCATTTGTTCACTCCATCGCTTGGTCTCTGCTCATACAGGAGAAAGCCCTGACCCCCCATGTGTGCTGGTCTATAGCTATGCTTCTTGGCCACTGGCAGGAATCTTCTGGACGGCAGATGTTTGTCTGACGGCTGGTCTTTGCGGTGTTGAGTTGAGACAGTCACTCGGCCGGCCCTTGTTCCTCATTTGTAACCCCCCGCATATGCATTTTGCATCAGTTAGTTTTCTCATCACTGAGACCGGAAGCAACTTAAGGCAGGAAGGGTTTATTTTGGATTGCGGCTTTAAGGGCTACGGTCTCTCATGGCAGAGAAGGCCTGGTAGTGTGGAGACACACGGTAGTAGGCACAGAGGAAACTCCTTGCCTACACTTCCACAGACCAGGAAGTAAATAAAGAAAGAGGACATCAGTGTCTGCCTTCTCCTTCTCTTTTCATTCAGTTGTGGACCCAGCCTATGCAATATTGCTGTTCACATTCAGGGAAGGGCTTCCATCCCTCAGTTCATCTTCTCTGCAAATACCCTCACACTCACACCTGCAGACACTCTCCCACCCACAGACACCCCACCCCCTCAGACACTCTCACACCTACCCCCACAGACACACCACACCCACAGAAACCCTCACCCTTACACCCTCAGATACCCCACACCCACAGACACCCTCACACCCACAGACAACCTCACACTCACATCCACAAACACCCTCACACTCACACCCACAGATACCCTCACACTCACCTCACACCCACAAGTGAGTTTAGGGTACTTAATGCTTCACTTGTTTTCCTTTAAAGGTGTGTGTGTGTGAGAGAGAGATGTGGTGTGGTGTGGTGTGTGTGTGTGGTGTGAATGTCTGCCATGCATCTTCTGGTACATTCAGAGGCCAGAGGATGGTGGCAGATACCCTGGAACTGAGGTTACAGCTGCTGTGCGGGTGCTGGGAGACAAATTCTGTAAGAGGAGGAAGTCCTACTTAGCCTCCCTACACATTTTCTTAACATTAATAAAAAAAATTGACTACCATACAAACAGAAACTTAGCTAATTTTACATTTACCAACCTGAAATACAGGATGTTCTGGGGAGCAAGGTTTGAGATAAATACTGTGAAAATGCATAGATCGTTAAAGGGATATAAAACGGAGAGAGGTTCTGAACATTTTGCTGGTTTCTTCCCTCCTAAATATAGCCTGCACCAGACAATTTTCATAGCATCAGGCCTGCCTATTCCAGTTCATTCTGTGCTATTACTTGTTGTTCATGTGCTAAATACCACATTAGCACCTCTGGTATTTCCACAAGAGACACCAGTGACTTAGCTCCTTTTCAACCCGGTTCACCTCTAGAGCGTGTATGGGCATTAGCCCTTTTCAGCAGTGTTTACCTTCTGAATTCTCCTTGCGCATGTCTCCTCCATCTGAGTGTCTCTTACGTGAGACAGGCGTTAGGAAGTGTGTGTAGTTGTTCTAGTTTCACTCAGCACTTTTTCATTCTTGCACTCATCTGACAATCACGCCCCTTTGTTTGGTGTTCATCACTGGCTGGTTACCAAGAATACACAGATGATTAAAACATTAGTCCTGACCGGGAAGAGCTCCTCAAGACAGAAAGAGTCATCCAAGTACATAATTATACCATGATACAAGGGCTCCCTTGGGATTAGCACTGAATCATCTCAGAGGAGTCAGAGAAAGTGGCATTTTGGTTAGATCAGGATTTATCGATGTGTAGGGATGAGGGGGTGATGTTGCAGAGATGACTTGTAGTGTGATATTGCAGAGATGATTTGTAGGTTCATAAGCATATGGCAAGTTGGGAGAACGGTGAGAAGCTGGGTATGGCTAGAGCAGTGTGTGTGTGTGTGTGTGTGTGTGTGTGTGTGTGTGTGTGTGTGTGTGATGAACTGGGGGTAAGGGAAGTTTTGAAAGAGAGGTGAGGATGATGTGAGTTAAGTATGGAATTTTGACTTGATTCTATAATAATAGGGCATATGCACAAAGGTCCTAAGACAGAAGGATACTTACAGGGTAACAGACAGTAAAGGTAGTGGTACATGGATGAGGCTGGAGTTGGAGAAGATGAGTCAGAGGGATGCGCTATACAAATCAGCAAATGCTGCCTGCAGGAGACACCATCATGAAGTCTTCCATTAGTGGTGTTGACCTGGAGTAACTGAACTGACAATTGCTTATGTCAGAGAGGGAAATGTAGAGGAAGGGCCCCAGTTGAGGAATGCTATAGAGGCCACTTGGTCAAGGCTTAGTGACTGACAGGCTAAGAACATAGAGAATAGAAGTGATCGGACCCCAGCATCCTCTCCTTGAAGCCAGAGTCATTAGTTGTAGCACAAATTGCTAAATGGTCTTATTAATAAAAAAAAAAACCTGGAGCCAGATATTGAGGTAAAAACCTGAGAGATCAGAGGAATAGAAAGTCACTTACAACCTCACCTCACTGACACCTCAGTCTCCAAAGAGACCTGCTTCATGTATACCCACACCTATATGCCTTTCTGTTCTGCCATCTCATTTCCTCTCTGTGCCCAGCTACATCACTTTCTGTCTGTCTGTACAGACCTCCAGACCCCTATGGTTAGTGCTGGGATTAAAGGTGTGTGCCACCATGCCTGGCTCTGTTCACCACTGTGACCTTGAGCTCACAGAAATCTGGATGGATCTCTGCCTCCCGAATGCTAGATTAAAGGCATGTGCTACTGTTGCCTGACTTCTATGTTTAATGTAGTGGTGGCTTTTCCCTCTGATCCTCAGATAAACTTTATTAAGGTACACTATATTGTGGGACACAATACATCACCACAATCAGTGGCATTGCTAATAAAGACAGAAAATAGGATAATTACAGATTTTTGTCTAGGAAAGAGAGGGGGGCACAACACATCTGACATCTGCTTCCTCTCTTCTTCATCTCCCTCTCTGTTTCTCACCATGGCTGGAGCAGATCATTCATTATAGGAGCCTTTCCATTCACTTTGTACCTTCTCTAAATGTCCTGGTCTTCACTTTCTGCTTTGGGGCATGCTAGGTCCAAGCACAAGATTTTTGAGAAGTTACAGTAGCAGTGCAACCATTAATCAATGGAAGAAGAACATGAAGGGTGGTTGTTCCCGTTTCCATGCTTTGGGTGGTCCAAGGCCTTCTGACCTTCAGGGCTTCTGGTAGAGCCACGTAGCCCAAAGCACTTCTTCATTAGCTTTCTGTTTTTTCCTTCTCTGTCTTATCTGGCACTGTTTCCCTTAAATCCCCTTTCATGAAAACTGTGTGTTACTTCATATTTCTGTCTCTCCCCTTTGAACACACCAAGCAAAGACAGGCAAGCACACAAAGACTGGTTTGATTTGAAATGTGAGGAGTCTGTGGTGCCAAGGCTCTCTGCTTCTATTTCTGAAGCTTGGTTAAAGGGTATCAATGAGATCCATATATCTTATGTCTAAAAGTCTAAAAGTTATTAATCAACCTGCTACATAGTTAAATAAGATGCTGTAGTCTTCCATTTACCTACCTGTGTTAGAATGTATATCCATGGCATCCTCCAAGATTCATGCCAGGATTACATGAAAATACTCAGGCCTATACAACCTTCCTTGTCTATAAAATATGTTTTATTCCCAACATATGCTGAGGATAGCAGCCTACAGGATGGTTTATAGTCCAACAAAAGAGCTACCTTCACACCTTGGGGTGTGTGCAAAGTGGCCTAGCTTTCCCTCAAGAGAATCAGCTAGAAAGGAAACTGTAGGCTCCAGATGGTACCTGGGTACAACTATAGAGGTCAGGCTTAGACCCTTTAGAGAAGAGAGGCCCTTTGGCAGCTTTTAATGTTATGAATCCATAGGACATCCTGACAGTTCTCTGGTAGGCACTGTGGACATTGGTCTTTGGAATTGGACCTTGATATAAACATTTGGAATTTTTGCCATTTGGATTGACACTGAATAGTAGGAGTAAATGGATTCATCTGGGAAAGTGAGGTGGAATGAGCAGAGGTCTAAGAACAGCACCCTGGGGGTGGCTGGGGAGGTGGAGGCAGGGAAAGAGGCTTTGGAAGTGACTCAGTGTTTCATCTTGACATTTAAGAGGAGTTTTTCCCTTCCAAACTAACAAGGCAAACACAAACGGATTCTGAAAGCAACATGGTAGAGATGTGTTCTTCCTTGGTGCTCACCCAAAAGCTTATGTATGGAAATTCTTCCTACATTCTCAGTCACACTGTGCTCACTAAGCTGCCTGAGACTTTGAAAGTAAGGGCTTATTAAAGACCACGGTGTTCAATATCCATATAAAACACAGTCTTATCTAGAGCTGCGATCTGAATGTGGCCCCCTGAATCTGTATTGAAACTTTATTACTATGTGATAGCATTAGGAAGTGGGGATTTTAGGAAATTTAGTCATAAGGATGGAGTTCTAATGAGTGGGGTTGGTGACCTCATGACCTGACTGGAATGACCTAGCAAGGCTCCTTCTTCTCTTCTCCTGCCAGAGGAGGACCCCGTATTTGTCCCTCTGGCAAACAAAACAACAGTCATCTTGGAGGCAGAGACTGAGCACTGACCTGACTCTAAACCTGCTGGGATCTTAATCTTTTCCTTTCCAGAGTGGTGAGAATTCAGGTCTTGTAAGTGACCCAGCACCAAGGGCAAAGGCACTTGGAGGGGAACACAGTGCCTTTTTGAAGCATGAGCATGAAATGTTAGAAAAAAGCTTGAGGAATTTGAGGGAAAAGTTTCTCACATTATAACCTTTTTTGTTGTTTGTCACGGTGACACACATTTGAGAGGAACAGTTTAAAGAGGGGAAATGTGTCTTGGCTCAGACTTCTAAATTTTAAGGTATGCCAATAGCTGTCTCTCTTGTTCCTGGATCCATGGCGAGGAAGCACACCATGGCAGACAGGTGTGGCAGAGAAAAGCTGCTATTCTCATGGGCCAAGGGGCAGAGAAAGACAGGAAGGGACCAGAGGCAAGAACTACCCATCAAAGATGTCCCAGTTACATCTTCCTGTTAAGCCCTGTCTTCTAAGTGTCCATTCAGATATACATTCATCAATAACTCAGTCCTTTCATGAAATTAGAGTCTTTATGACCTAATCACCTTAATGGTATTACCAATTAGAGACTAAGCCTTCAACCCAAGCCTTTTTTGGGTTCACTCATATTGAAATTATAACGTTTGTGATGGTTAATGTCTATTTTAAGCATGATGGTATTTAGATTCACCCAGGAAACAAGCTTCCAGAGCACCAGTGATTTTGCCTCTGCTCAAGCCTTTGAGGGGTTATCTAGATTAGGTTCGGTGAGGTGAGAAGACCTATCTTAACTGTGGGCAGCACTGTTCCCTGGGCTGGGGTCCTAGAAAGAATTAAAAAAAAGAGAGAGAGAGAGAAATCAAGCTCTCTGCTTCCTGATTGTGGCTGCAATGAGGCCAGCCACCTCAAGTTCCGGCTGCTGTGACTTTGCTGCCAGGATAGACTGCACCCTTGAACTGCCAGCCAGAATGGACCCTTTCTCCCTTAAATTGCCTTTGTGAGAATATTTTATTAAAGAACCAGGTAAAGTAACTAATACAGCATTCCATGCCTGAGTCTCAAAAGCCTCATGTCAATCTCCTAATACCAATTACACTCAGTCCATCCCCCCCCCAAAGTCATCATGGCCTTAACAGGTCCAGATCAAAAGATCAAGTACAAAATCCATGACACCTGAGGCAAAGGTCACCTTCCACATCTCCTCTGAGATGCTTCTCCACAAGTCCCTGTTAAAACAGAAATTACTTACATCCATCCAGTGTAGACGAGCCCCCTCTAAAAGAGTGATGGGGCATAGAAAAGAGGGATGGGACTGAAGTTGGACCACAATCCAGCGAAGTAAACATTAATTCCTGGCACTTCATGCCAATCTAGAATTACATGGGGGAGGCAAGTCTTCTACTGGCTCAAGAAGCGGCTGGGCCCACTCAGAACATGACTGTCTCTGGGTATTTGGATGGCCGAGCAAGAAGAAATGAGTCTTGGGGAAGCAAGGTGCCCTGGTGCTGTTTTCTTAAAAAAGGGTATTCCAAGTGATTATATCTTTGAGCCTGGGATGAGTAGGGCTCAACCAATGCCTGGGATGTCCTTAAAGCATTTTTTCTATTGCCTTGTGAAAAGTGGCTGACTTATAATTTTAGCACAGTTAATCTCTCCAGGAACCACCCTTTATTTGCCTCTTCTACAAGTTTTCAAACTCCTTCTGTTCTCCTTTTTGGTTTTACTTTTTGCCATCAATCTGGACAAAGCCTGTCAGCAACAACCAGGCCACAGTCTGAACAGCACCTTTCTGAAATCTCTTTCACAATATTTAGTACATAATCTTTAAAATTGGCCTCCTACAAAATCTCAAGACATGGATATGTCTTGAGTAAATATAAATATGAATGTAAGTAAAATGGCTACCAATGTAACACAAATGTCTGCTAATCTAAGTGCTAGAGTCCTTTATTTCATTTCAGACTGGACCAGATGTATTCACAATATAGCTTCATTTCTTGGTACCAGTTTTCTTGCTTAAGTTAGCCCTCCCCCTCACCCCCCTACCCCCATAACAAATAACTGAGAAAAACAGTTTAAAATGGGAAAGATTTCTTTTGGTGTGTGGCTTCCGAAATTTCAGTTCATGGTCAGTTGATTCCATTGTTTCTGGATTTGTGTTCAGGTTGAACACTGTGGCAGAAGGGTGTGGCAGAACCGCCTGAACAGCATGGTGGATGAATAGGGCGAGACAACGCTATCAACCTGGTGATAGCCAGGGGACAAAGAGAAAAAGTATGCCCTTCAAAAGCATGTTCCCAGATATTTATCTCCAAACAGCTTCTTCTTCCTAATAGTCCATTCTGACTGGATAGGTGTGAAAGCATTTATAATCCAGCTACCTCTCAATAGCGCCATCAGTCAGGAATCAAACCTTCTGCACATGAGCCTTTTGGGTGAATATCTCTTGTCCAAACCATAACAACTAAACATTTCTAGGCATGTCTGTTTTCTTAATTGTTGTGTGCACTTAACTGTTCTGTACTGACACAGTGGGAACGGCTGATCCTAAGTTTCATTTGGAAGGATTTCACTAACTAACTGTTCTAGAAGGGTTTGAATGATCATTTTTGTTGGATTCATTGTTTTACAATAAAGAAAGACAATTGAAACGCTATCAGTTCCCAGATTTACAGACCATGGCAACAGTGGACTGAGGCTGATTCTCTTGTAGCTTTTTGTGCATGTTGTAATTGGATGTACCTGGGTAATAAAGGCCAACTCGAGGTAAATAAATGGGTAGCTTCACATTAACATCACTTCTATCACAAATCTGGAGCACCCTCTACAGGCTCACATTCTGGGTACCTAGTTTTCATTCATCAGTACTCTTTTGGGAGATGGCAAAACGTTTGGGATGTGGGATCTTCTCAGCGGATGTAGACACCTAGGAGAGGGCCTATAGAGTTCTATCTGTCTCCAGTTATGGACTAATTCTTTGTTCCTGACCTGCTGCCAGGTAAAGCAGCAGCCACAAGCTCCCGCAGACATGTCCAAGGGCTGTTCTGCCATTCCTTCCCCACAGTGATGGACGGTCCCTCTGCAGCTGTCAATCTAAATCACTCTTTCCTCCCTAAGTTCCTCCTGTCCTCATGACAAGGACAAGAAAAGTGACAAATACATTATAGTCAAGTATGGGCCTCTATGCGCACACTTAGGAAGACCCACAACTCACTTCAGTAAGTCAGGGACAGGGTTCTTTGCAAATGTGCCATCTCACCTGAACGTGATGGATGAAGAGTGCAGGGGAAAGGAAACTGATCTGTTCATAGAGGCTCACTTCAAGGTGTCTGGAGTCTGGGATGGGGAAGGATGTGGGTGGAGAAGTAGCCCCAAGTCAGTGTGGTAAGGGTGGTCCATCAAGACGAGCCCTTTGTTCTCATTAAGGTGTGTAGGTTTTACATGAGGAGCAAGAGGAAGGTACTACAGGGCTTAAAAGGCAAATGGGTTGCTCGGATGATGACTGAGGCCGCAAAGTGGAAAATACTTCCGGAGAGCAGCATGTCTGGAGGCTGGGAGAAGAGTTTAGAGGTTGTGATGTTAAAATTGAATTGATGGTGGCTCAAACAGGGATTAATGAGCATAGAACCCACGCGTTCTTTAGGATGAGAAGAGGATAGAAGTTGAGGCTGATTCAGAGAGCAGTGGAAGAGAAAGCCTTCAGCAAAATGAGCTCGAACAGCGATCAGACTGGACCAGTAACAGACCGACGGGAATGTGCCCATCAAAGCTGAGCAGGAAGGGCCAGGCTGGGGCTCCTCGAGCCTGCTGATGAGACTCAGTGACAACAGAGTGGGAGAAGCTGCTTTAGCTTCAAGTTCTGAGGTGAGGGGAGCCTACAAATGTGGGTTGAATCCTTCTGGGCACACAGGCTGGAAGGCAGGAAATGAAACAGTTCCTAGGGATTACAAACGTGAACGCTTACCCATCCAAGAGGCAGTGGTCGTCAGGTGTGGAGGGGGTAAGGGGGGGACTCCTGTGAGATCTTTATGAGGTGCTGAAGGAAAAGCAAGCGCTATTTTACCCCAAACATCCTATGGTAGCAAATCCACCTGAACCAAACCAAACAAACAATAAATACATCCTTTTTGTTGATATAAAAGCCTCCTGTTTACAAATGCATGCTAGTGCCCTATGCATTTCTCAAATGTCTCTATTCAGAGGGAACTGAGTTAGCGATGTGTTCCATTTTTTAAGGTTGTTTTTTTTTTTTTTTTGATTATACTCTGTGAAATTGTGAATGGTCGGCAGGCAACTACTACGTGTATACACGAGTGTTGTGTTGCAGATATTGTATACACAATAACAAGCTCTAGTGGTCACTTAATCAACACAGGGGTTCAAGAATTCAAGTCAAAAGCAGAGAGCTGAACAGCTTCATCTTTGCCTCCTCCTTCTCCCCGCTCTATCCTGGATCATCTCTCCTCCCACTGGTCCTTTTATATACCCAAGCACGTCTGATTCATCAGCCCCTCTTCCCTCCTTGCCTCCTACAGAAGCTGCTAAAATTATTTCCTGTTGAATAAGACAAACTTTCTCTACAGGCTCCAGCTCCAAGCTTGATTCCATTGAACACAGGCTCCTAGTTAAGTCTTCATTCTGAAGGGCTTTTGAACTTCCTTTTGTGCATTGAGAAGGAAGCCTCTTGTGGTTCATTCTGTGATTTAAAAAAACAAACAAACAAACAAACAACTTTTTAGAGATTTATTTACTTTTACTTTATGTATGTGGGTGTTTTGCCCCCCAGGCATGTCTATGTGCCACTGACTTGCCTTGTGTCCACAGGGACCAAAAGGCAACTTCACATCTCCTGGAACTGGAGTTACAGCTAGTTATGACTCACCACGTGGGGGCTAGGAATTGAACCTGCATCTCCTGGAAGAGCAGCTTAACTGCTGAGCCATCTCTCTAGCCCCAATTCTGCGATCTTGTGGAGGAAGGTTTTGGAGGCCAGAGGCTTCACCGTTTTGTGCCACTGGAGATCCTTTCCAGGCAGAGCTAGCAGATTCCAGGAGCTGTCTCCCATCCAGTTTTTGGTTCATTGTGTTTTCCCATCCTTGATTTAGAGGCTGACTCTCTCTCTCTCTCTCTCTCTCTCTCTCTCTCTCTCTCTCTCTCTCTCTCTCTCTCTCTCTCTCTGGCATGCATGTGTGCATGTCTGTGTATGTGCACATAGATAGAGACCAGAGGTTGAGTTGATGTCAGTGTCTTCCTCGAAAGCTTCTCCACATTTATTATTACAATTATTACCATTATTATTAGTATTGGTAGAGTCACTACTGAGCCTGAAGCTCCCTGGTTTGACTAGATTTACTAGCCAGCAAGTGCCATGGGTCTTCCTGTCTCTGCTTCCTGAGGGCTAGGATTATAAGTGTATGCTGCCACCTGACTTTTTTACGCGGCTGCTGGCGTCAAATTCAGGTCCTCATGCTGATTCAGTAAACACTTTGCCAAACGTGCCATCTCCACAGCCCCGTCTCCTTGGTGCCTCCTCTTCTGTGTGTGTATGCAATGCCACGGCATGCATGTGGAGGTCAGAGGACAGACAGCTTGTGGGAGTCAGCTTTCTCTTTCTACCACATGGGTTCCTGGGATTGAACTCAGGTCCTCACCCTTGGCAGCAAACACCTTTACCCATGAGTCCTCTCACTGCCCGCTCTCCTTGATTCTTAATACTCACCACCACCACACCCCCCCCCCCCCCCCCCCCCGCTGCTGTTCTGAAAGATGTTTTCCAGGCAGCTGCAAATGACCTTGACTATATTTTTTTTCTTCAGAAAATGACTCCATGACAGAATCTGTGCTAAACTCTCTTCCAAAATACTTATATTTAAGGTATTTCATGGAGAAATTAGTCTGTGAATAAATTGAATCTGTGCAAGTAGATAGATGTATTTTGTGAAAGTTACTGATTACAGCATCAGCACCAGCCAAGGTGCCCAAGACAGGCATAGCTCAGAGGGCGGCTTCCCTCAGATGAGCCATATACAGGCTGAACTGGCTTGCAGCTAGTGACTAGCTTCTGAGCTCTAGAAGTCACTTGGTTAGCCTGTTCCCTATGACCCTAGTAATTTGAGCTGCCTTCGGTAAGTGTGCAGACAAGCAATTCTATTAAACACCACTCTGCTCACCACTCTTGCCCCAGAGCTCAAGTACATGTTAAGGTGTCTGTAATGGTCATGTTTTCTTCTCAGCTTGCCAAGGAACAAAGCAAGGAGAAAGCAAGGAACAAAGGACTCAGTACTGAGTTAGTGTGAGTACTGAGTAAGGAGCTGAGCTGGAAGGAGAAGTCAACCATCTTCTTATTTAAAAAAATATTTTTATTTTATGTGTATGAGTGCTTTGTCCAGATGTATTATGTGCATCACATGCATGCCTGGTGCCTACAGAAGACAGAGGAGGGTATTAGATTCCTTGGGACTGAAGTTTGGAATGGTTGCAAGCTATTATATCAGTGTTGAGAATTAATTGAGCTCTTCTGGAAGAGCAGCCAGTGCTCTTACCCGCTGAGCCATCTCTCCAGCCCTGAGTCAAGCATCTTAATTCATGATTTAACAATGTCCTTCCCAAACACTCTTCTCTTAACTTTTCTTTTCAAAAATAAGTGTTTACTGAAGATTTAGTATATGTAAGACATTATGACATATATTAAGGAAAAACACTATTCTTACTTGCTTGGAACATGCAGGTGTGGAAATTTGGCAACAATGCCATGCCTAGGAAGAAATAACACAAGACCACCTATATCAAGGGTAAACTGCCTTCATACTGTGGAAAGTAGGCTAAGGCGGTTAATGAGCAGATTGTGGAGGAAGCCAAGACACGACAAGACAAGCTAGGCTCTGTCCTCATATCATCCCACTGGGATGAATGTGTCTTCTGGTGGGTGGAAATGCAGGCTGGGAGAAGGCTACTGGAGACATGTGATTGTTTTGTTAAAGGAAGATGTGTGAGAGCTCCATTTCCAGAGGTTGACAAGCCTAACTGCATGGTCTCTAGTAACAAACCAAGCAGTAACCTTTCTGTGAAAGTTACCAGCATGCTTGTGAAGATTTTAATTAGGAAAACATGCATGTGTGCTTTTCCACACACAAGACATTACTTTAGGCTCTGGAGATTCAATATCAAATGAAGCACTGTCCATACAGTCACCAAGGTGGCAGTTTAGTGCAGATGGAGAACCTGATAGGTATCTACAAAAGAGTATGGTAATTCTGTCATGAGGCATAGGTGAATCTGGGGACAAAGAGAGGAAGGGATTCTAACCTAGGGTAGTTTCTGGGACTAGGAAGAGCTTTAAGGAGGAACTTATGGTTGAGCTAAGTCTCTGAAAAACATGTGTTTTTTTCTCTGATAGAAATAGACACACATGTATTTTAAACACCAGATTGTTGCCAAGTCAATGGAATAGTTGTATTTACCCTCATTCCTCTGCTAAGTACAATTAAAAACTACACACATGGGATTGGGCTGTAGCTCAGCGTGCTTGCCTCTCAGGAATGAGGCCCTGGGCTTGATTCCCAGAACTGAAAGCAAAGAGAGAGAGAGAGAGAGAGAGAGAGAGAGAGAGAGAGAGAGAGAGAGAGAGAGAGAGAGAAAGAGAGAGAGAGAGAGAGATAACTCCAGGACATTATATCTCAAAGAAACTTAGAAAGATTCTGGAAGATGGAGAGAGGCCCAATGGCTAATGACTCAAAGAATGGAGGCACAGTGACACTTTTCCTGGCTCATCTTTCTATTTGTTTCTGGATATGAAGAAGCCAGCAACTTGGAAACTCCAAAGGGCACCAAACTAAACAAACAACAGAACAAGCCAGCTTGCCCCAGCTGGAAATGGGTAGTCCAACAAGGTAAAGAGCATTCAGTCAACACTTACTTTACTTTGGCCAAGCACTGTAACAGGGTGAAACTCTTTCCTGCCTCCATTAGCTCCCAGTAGAACAAGGAGGAAACTTCCATTCCGCACTTGCCAAATCTAATGAAGCTCCCTCTTGTATACCTTGGGCCTTGATCCCCAAGACGTGAAAGTTCACACCCACACAAACATTTTTACATAGTTGTTGGTTGTAACTTTATTCATATATAAAGTCCCAGAGATCATTTCTATGGAAAATATTTGGTAGCAAAAGAATGAGCTCTTGATATAGCAACTTAGAAGATTCTCCAAAGACTCTCACTAAGTAAAAAAGGAAAACACCTTCAAAGGTTACAAACCTGTATTATTTATATCATGTTATTTTTAAAAGGTATTTTGTTTCATTTGTTATTGTATATATGTGTGTGTATGTGCACATACCTAAGTCAGTCAGAGGAGTGTCAAATCCCCTAGAGCTCAAGTTACAGGCAATTGTGAGATCTCTGGTAAGTGTAGCTAGAGTTTTCCTGCCTTGCCCACAGTCAGGACAAATCTTTGTCACCCACCAGTCCCACAGCTGCTCAGACCCAACCAAGTAAACACAGAGACTTATATTTCTTACAAACTGTATGGCCGTGGCAGGCTTCTTGCTATCTGTTCATATATCTTAAATTAATCCATTCCCACAAATCTATACCCTGCCACGTGGCTCATGGCTTACCAGCATCTTTTCATGCTGCTTGTCAGGGTGGCGGCTGGCAGTGTCTCCCTCTGCCTTCCTGTTCTTTTATTTCTCCTCTCTGTTAGTCCCACCTATACTTCCTGCCTAGCCACGGCCAATCAGGTTTTATTTATTGACCAATCAGAGCAACTTGACATACAGACCATCCCCCAGCACAGCCAAGTGCAGACCATCTCAGACACCTGCACTCAGGCCCGTGGTCCTAATCATCCTCTATGCGGACCTGCTGGGTAAAGCCATGAGGAACCGAGAATGGGCTCCAACAGGACATACATAACATCCTACAGCAGGTAAGGGTATTGAACTTGGGTCTTCTGTAAGGACAGTATAGGCTCTTAACCCAAGAGCCATCTCACCAACCCTTATAACAACATTCTTTAGAAAATTTGATTCATGCGTAAGAATGTGTATTTATGTACCACATGGGTGCAGTGCCTACAGAGACCAGAAGAGAGCATTGGATCCCTTGAGATGGTAGTTATAGACAGTTTAGAGCTGTTAGGTGGGTGCTATGATTCCCACCTACGTTCTCCAGAAGAGCAGGCAGAGCTCTTAACCGCTGAGCCATGGCTCCAGTCCCTATAGCATTTTTGAAATGCAAAGAAGGCTAATGGTTTCTGGGCTTAAGAATGCTGTGCAGGAGGAATCCCCATGGTGACATGTCTTCTAAGCTTTGACCATATTACTGCTGGCATCTTGGTTCTGATACTGCTTGTCCCATGTCCTATGACAGGATGCTGCGTGATGCTGTGTGAAGACACAGGTACTGTATGATTACTGTGACAATAACCTTGTAAAAATTTACTACTAGGGGAAACCGGGCAAAGGGTACATGTGATCTCTATTGTTTCTGATAATATGTATGCAACTCTATGATTATTTTAAAATAGAAAATCTAATTAAAATGTCAAACTAAAAAAGTTTGAGTTATGGAGGTCAGGAAAGAGGAGAGAAGGGCATTCTGAATAGACGGATAGCAAAGCCTGAAAGCAAGATGTGTGCATCAGCCTCAATAATGAGTAGTTAGCCAAGGCCAAACTATGAAGGACATAATTTAAGAGATTGAAACTTTCTAATAATTACAAGTTTTTAAAGAAACGGGAAGGTAACAGGCAGGTATTTGTTTTCAATGCTAACTGGGGGTAACTGGAAGCTGAACTGAAATATTGAGGAACTGAGATGCACCCCAGGGATGGAGAAATTTTAGGATGGCCAATCACAGTGTAAGTAAAGGATAGAATAGCTCAAGGAAATTACGGAGGACTGGATTTGCAATCCAAGTTGCTGAAGTGAAGGTGGAAGCTAAGGAAGGGGCTGTAATGTGTGGTAGGACTCTGGGATAATCTAGAATGTAACAGGAGAGCAGAGCTAGAGAAGAAAGTCAGTTAACAAAGATGAGCTAGGGCTCAAAATGTGGGAGGCCAACTCCCACCTTTTTAAAGAGTTCCTAAGAGGAGGAGAGAGGAATGAGAAATGTTTTAGATAGAAAGATGGCAGAGATGAGACAGACAGAAACACAGGATAGCTTCGGGAGGACCTGGATCAAAATCCACCGGCCTCTTCTGTCTCTTCAAAAGGGCTTTTTATAACAATACCAAGGGGTGGGGCAAAAGACCTCCCCTTTGGTAGATCAAAGCATACTGCACAGCCAAGTGCAGACCCTTCCAAACACCTGGTAACCACGCCCTTGGTCAAATCATCCCGTTATGCAGCCCTGCTGGGTAAAGCAAGTTCAGATCTCACTAGGAAACCTCTGTGGGTTTACCACATCAAAACTGATAAATACTCAGATAGCATATGACGGCAGGAAGCAAGGAGAGTTGGTACTTCAGACAATGGCCTGAAGCCTCAGTGGAGGATCGTTGATACAGAGGGGAGAGGGTGGTGCTCTGTGGCAGCAACTGACAGAAAAAAAAAAAAATATGTGTCCACTCCCTGTTATGTGGGTGGCAAGACAGTCAGCAACCTATGACTGGGAGATGGGAACAAGGAAGTGGAGGAAGTATGAGCGGAAGTTGTGCAATGAGGACAGTCTACGTGAATGGGGATTCCAGAATCTGGGAAGGGTGGGAGCATTGATCAATAATTGGAGGATGGCAAGTGGTCTTAGGGGAAGAGATTAGAAGAAAGGACAGGCCTGGAGAGGTTTGTGATTCTCACAGTGTTGAAGGACTGGGGGTGGTCAGTGACAGCTGTCCCAGAGGAGCTGGCTGCAAGGTGCAGATGGGATGCCTGTGAGCCAATGGCTTCAGGCTAACAGAGGCATTTGCCCTGGCAGTGTCTGAGGTGAGGTAGCATTTGTTGTTTGTGGACTGGTGCGTTCGGGCAGCAGATGCCTGTTATGGTTTGTTCCGGCCAAGCAGCTGGGTCAGTGTTTGGTCGGGAGTGCAGCCAGCCTGGGCAGCACTGGGGCCTGTCTCCAGAAAGGCTCACCCCTTGTGGGGCCTGGTGTTAAGGACACATGGAAGCCTCCATCCCTGTATCCCCAGGTTTGGTTTTACTTAGTGCTAAGAAGACTCTTGAGGAATCTCTAACTCTCCATCTGAGCTTTGCCTCCTAAGGAGACAGCTGTCCTGGTCTGCCACTGATGTCTGGGGCCGAGGCCACTCTTGGCTCAGGCCTCATGTGGAGAAGCTGTCCTAGGAAAGAGTGAGCAGGCCCTAGGATGAGCCTGAGACTGCAGAGCTGGGAATTCTGAGGTCCTGAGTACCTAGACTCTTCTAGATGAGAAGTATGGGTAGGTCCTCATGCATCCCTTGTTCTTTGGAAGAAGAACAGCCCAAGGGTGATCAGGGAATCTAGATGTGTTTAGGCACTGTGTTGGGATCTGGGTATGGGGTCCATTGACCTGAGTCTGAGGATGGAATAATGTCTTTGGGATCCTGGGACCCAACTTCAGTGACTAGCAGAGGACCCAGCAGAAGTCAGAGTTGTTTCTTCTCTTTCTTCATGCTTCTTTGCCTTCTCCAGCCTCACTTTCTGGAGTTTACCACTATTAAAGGATGATACATTCTTCCCGGCATTTATAATTATTATTTGCATCATTGTTCAGTGATTGAATTTTGAAAGCCTAATGGCAGACTCTAAGTGTCTCCAAGTTTCTGTTACTGTGATAACCTGGGGTGGAGGTGGGGGCTATTTCAGCTCACAGTTTCATATCACAGTCTATCACTGAGGGACGTCAGAGCAAGACCTCGAACAAGGCCCGGAACCTGGAGGCAGAACCTGATGCAGAGGCCATGGAGGAGTGCTGCTTACTGGCTTGCTCCTCATAGCTTGCCCAGCCTGCCTTTTTTTTTTTTTTTTTTTTTTTTTTTTATAGAACCCAGAACCACCAGGCCAGGGATGACACTACCCACAGTAAGCAAGGCCCTCCCATATCAATCACCAATCAAGAAAACGCAGCACAGTGCAGAAGACAATTTTGTGGGGGCGTTTTCTCAATTGAGGTTCCCTCTTCCACAGTGACTCTGGCTTGTGTCAAGTTGACATAAAGCTAGCCAGCTCAGCAAGGGTAAGCCAAACGAACTCTTTTCTCCACCAGTTGCTTTTGGTCATGGTGTATTGTCACAGCAATAGAAACCCTAACTAAGACATACGACCTGGCAGAACCATTTTGTACTACAATTTGTGATGAATGAAAGTCCCCATGGTTCCTTGCTGGCAGATGTCACTGCCAGTGTGTTCGGATTTGGCTTTTCTAATAAGTCATAGTCATTGACTCCTAGGTTCATGAGGCATGCTTTCCTCTAATTGACAGTACTCTTCTTTCTTAGAATCTTTAAGTGACCTAGCATTAATTATTTACCCCACTTTCTCTGCACTCATATGTGGCAAAGGAAAAAAAAAAGGAAGAAAATTTGGAAAGTCTGGGATGAGATCACAAAAGCAGTGGACTGTCCCTTCCTTCTCTCCCCCACCAGTCAGCTTCCATATGAAGAGTTCCATGAAGAGGCAGAGGACACAAGGGCCTGAGGGTGAGTTTGCCAATATCCACTGATGATCAGAGGTGTGTGACCACTGGAATTCTGCTTGGATTCCTTCTCAGTCAAGCTTCAGAATGAGAACACCGCCCCTAGCCAGCATGACTTTGGGCTTCCATCTTGAGACAGAGACATGCAGATAACCTATGCTTATGTTGTACGGCTATATCCCCTACATGGAAGCATTCTGTTCCAGAGGGAAATATACAAAACGGTCAGGGTTCAGGAAGTAGATTGGGGTTACATATGGAAGTATGGGTGAATATTTACTTACATGAGCATGGATGACCCAAAGTCAACTGTTTCACCAAAATGCCCACACCAGCATCCCTGGAGCTCCCAGGGAGGTTGGCAGCTGTGTAGGTGGGAAGACCTCCTCTCTCTAGCTAATGTAAACTTGGAGCAGGGCCTCATGGATCTTTAAAGTTTGGGGAATTTCCAGAGGCTTCTAAATTTCTTTACTTCAAGCCTGGCAGTGGTGGCACACATCATTAATCCCAGCACTTGGGTGGCAGAGGCAGGTGGATCTCTGAGTTTGAGGCCAGCCTGGTCTTTGTAGTGAGTTCCAGGACAGCCAGACAGCCAGGAATTGTGGTGTGTGTGTGTGTGTGTGTGTGTGTGTGTGTGTGTGTGTGTGTTGATCATTTACCTGTGCCTTATCTGCAGTGAGCAGTGGTTTGTTTATCTCCCCAAAAAGTCACACAACAGACTAAATTCCCAACCCCGGTATTGTTTATGTCTGTGTTATGGTATACATTCATAGACACAATACAAATATATAAGAATAGCATACTTAATGTCATGTTAGTTTCCAGGGATGTTGTAACATCAAGCTGCATGGCTCAAAATGACAGAAATTTATTCTCTTGCAATTCTGGAGTGAAGAAGTCAGTATTATGAAGCTGAAGTCAGGGTCTTGGCAGGACCACAACTCCAGAGGTTTTTTTTTTTTTTTCTTACTTTTCCAGAAGTGCCTTGTTCTGTGATAATACCCTAGGCTTCAAGGCCAGAATTGTAAACCTCTGTCTGTGCCCATCTTCCCATGACCTCTGTCTGTGTATGTGCACACACACACACACACACACACACACACACACACACACACACATACACACACATGTATGTGTGTGTGTGCCTTATGTATGTGTCTGTGTACATGCACTTGTCTGTGAGTTTGTGTGGACCTCTTCTAATATTCCAAATGGAAGATCCCATTTCTAGAGAAGATTCACTAAGTACAGAGCACGTCTTCCTGAAGGCAGCCTTGGCAGGCCTGTTCCTTTTAGGGCATACCACATTTACACAAACCACATCTCTAGTTGAAGGGCTGAAGGCCAGGAAGGGCCAAACTGTCCTTCAGGTGCAAGGCTTTCTGTGAGAACTTCCTGCATTGGCCTCAATAGCTGGTTTTGAATGGACTTGGCTTAGCTTTCCTGGTAATGGGGCATCTTGAGGTGAAATCTGAATGAGGACTGAGAAGGTATGTTTCCTACACTGATCATGGTTCAAACGGAAACTGTGTCATGACTGCAGGTCTACACGGTCTGCTTAGCATGTGCTATGATGTCCTGTCAATAATTTGCTGATATTCTGTGTGTGACCAGATGGTCTAGGAATTCAGGCCATACTGACACTTCAGCCCTATGTAGATGGAAGCTCTCAACTTCTCCCTTTTACATGTAGATTTTTCCTCTGGGAAAAGCAATTTAAGGTAGTATAGGTGCCACACAACTAAGAGCTATTCTGGAACCTGGGCTTTTATTGCTATGGCTTTAATGATGGCGTGGTCACCCCTCCCTCTGACCCGCGTGACACGCCTGAGCAGGTGTGCAGATGGTTCGAAGACTCGGGAGATGTGGCTTCCATGGCAGATGGCGATGCCTTGTCATGGTTCCAGCTACAGTTTGAACATTCTGTTCCCCCTCCGACATGCATCCCTTCTGGTGGTAACCTCACTTGGATGTGATCGCTCCCAGCTGGGCTTTCCATGTTGGAGTGCCCTCATGTCTGGCACCAACTGAGATGTATCGGTTTCATTTCTTCCCCAGAGATTTTAGAGGCCGATTGGGCTTCAGTGAATGCTTTGTCATACTGACTTTTCTAATGAAAGTTGCAGAGACCATCTGATTCTACCACGATTACCCAGCCCCAGGCTTGTACTATTCCCCTTACACCAACATCTCCCCAACGACAGTTTTTCTCATGGCAGGGAATTCTGGAGTCCAATAAGTTGAACTGTTTCATAGAAGAAAATCTTTAGAGGTCAAGTGAGTTTAGAAAATGATGAACCCTATCCATGCCGTCATCATGGAGCTAATATATTTTAAAGATAGTTTTAAAATTATTATTAATTTTTCATTAGTACACAAAATAATAGGTTTCACTACCGCATTCCCATACACATCCTGTACCTTGCTCTCATCCCCTCCCTGATCCTTCTCCCCATCTTTCACTAGTTCCCCCCATCACCCAAATGATCCCCTTTCTGCTTCTATGTCAAATGAATATTCATGTAAATCTAAATCCTGCATTTGAGAGGAATACGGGGTACATGGTATTTTGTTTTTCTTCTCTCGTTACTTTTTCGTGTACCCCATCTTCTCTTTAGATCTCCTTTGCCTATAGTCCCTCTTCTTTGTTGATGTCACATATACATATATGCTTATATCATGATTCTACATATGAAATATGTCACTTTAGCTTTCTGAGTCTGGCTTATCTTGCTTAATGTGATATTCTCCAGTTCCCTCCTATTTCCTGAAAAATGACAATTTCATTCTTCTTCATGACTGAATGAGACTCCATTGTGTAGATATGCCACATTCTCTGTATCCATTCACCTGCTGATGGGCATCCAGGCTGGTCCTGTTTTGGGTCATTATGTATAGCATGGTGATAAACACAAATGCAGAATCATCTCTGTGTTAGGCTTACTTACATTCCTTGTGCTTATCTCCTACCTTAATTTAACCTTTTTCTTTGCTTAAGGGCTTTCTTCACACTCTGGAAGCTTCTGGGATTTCTCTAAGTACAACCTGGAAATGCAGGAAAGTTTAAATCCTCACGACAGTCCCCAAATCTTGGACAAATGCCTAGTGTTCTACCTTCTGAGGGTTCTGAAATCACCCAGTAGTTTGCAGAAGGTTGCCAGGAGAGCTCAGCCCTGTTGCTTACAGTAGTAACCTGTTCATCAACAGGACCTCTTCCCATTGCTGGCAATGCTTGGAAGCCCTGGGATTTCTGCTCAGTCGACCAGGAGCAGTTTCCACACTACCTAGGTGTTGTCTTCCATCCTGGCTGGCAGGATCTTGCTGTCCTCTGAAGGCTATCCATCTTTGGTTATCTCCTCATACAGCTGGTACCATCATGTTCCTTTTAAGGCTTCTCTCTCTAGGTGCCACTTAGGAAGTAAGATGAGTTGGGACCCACAAAGCATGCTGGTGGTATAAACTCAGTAGACTGAGCATGACATGCAAAGGATGATAGGGACCACTGTGAATCCACGGTCTTGGGTTCTGTAGCAGACTATTTGTCAGGCTTGAGCAATTATTGTCACGTGGCAAGTCTGTTCAAGGGAAACAATACTCTTCATATTGAAAAAAAAAAGTAACCCTAGAGCCTCAACTTTAGACAGTATCTCCAGAACTGTAAATATTTGCAATAATAATACCAAAACAACAACAATCCCCCCACCACCACCATGTGGAGCTTGCATGGTGTATCTGTGAGGCGGGTCAGGCCTGTGGCTCACCAGCTTTCTATATCTGATTTGAGACGAACAGAAAGAGCCTTCCAGACTCAGCATCAGTCACTTCTATTTCTTGGTCCTAGAACCCATAGCTGGTCATGGTTTTGTCTTTGCTGACATTTAGTTGACACATGCTGTCTCTTCAGGGTTCAACACTTGCTACTGAGAAGAAAAACTAGCCAGCCTAATGATTGTATTTGTTCCGGTGGGAACTGCCCATGGGTCTTGCCTTCCCTCTCAGAGTGAGATCTTGGGGATAGATGTTAACAGGGTTAGCAGGGCCTCGAGCTGTCTGGTGAGTCATGAAGTCATCAAGATGACAGACTGACGGCGTGTGGGGCCTCTGTCACCTGCTCACCGTGGTTACTGCTTTCAGTTCCAGCACTGTGGAAGGCCATTTCCCCTTCCTGAAGTCGAGAGTGGTGTCTGTTGTCCACTGGGACCATGATTCATGGCTCATATACCTGGCAATTAGTTCCACTTGGCCTGGGCACCACATTTGGCATTCATTCCTTGTGCATATGTGTAGGCATGTATATGTGTGTGCATGTGTACACGGGGAGGTCAGATCCCTTCCTCTTTGTTGCTGAGATAAAACACCATGACCAGAGTGATTTCTAGAAGGAAGAACTTATTTGGGCTTTTGGTTCCAGAAGAGAGTCCTTAATGGCCGCATCAGGTGGTAAGTGCTGGGAGCGGGTGGGACACATTCCCATCCACAAGTGTGCCGCAGAGAGAGCAAACTGGAAGTGGGCTAAGGCCATAGACTCTCAAAATTCACCCCTGCTGACACACTTCCCCCATCAATGTACTTCCTCAAGGTTCCATAATCTCCCCAAACAGCACTATCAGCTCGAGCCTGTGGGGGATATTTCTCAGTCCAATCATCACAGGTGTCTTTCCCCAGGAGCTGTTCTCAGTGTTTTGTTTTGTTTTTGAGACCTGGGATTCTCTTCTTGACCTGGGATTCACCAGTTTGGCTAGGCTGGCCGGCCGTGAGCCCAGGGATCCCACTGTCTCTGCCTCCCTAGCACCGGGATTGGAAGCACCCACCAATGTCACCATGCATGCTCAACTTCTTATTGAAGATCCGGGAGACCGACTCTGGAACTCATACTTGAGAACAAAAGCATCAAGACTGGGCTATCTTCTCCCAGATTAACATTCATTTTTCTTAAATTAAAAAAAAAAGATTATTATTTTTAATTTATGTGCTTTATATGAGTCAGAGTGAGTGTATGTGCATCATGTGTGTGCAGAGCCTGTGGAGGCCAGAAGAGAGAGTCATATCCCCTGGAAGTGGAGTTATAGGCTGTTGTGAACTGTCATATGGGTGCTGGGTGCCAAACTGGGTCCTCTCCAAGAGCAGTAAGCATCCTCGCCACTGAGCCATTTGTCCCTAATTTAACATTCTTAATGACATTCCTCTAGGCATTATAAACATTTAAAGGAAAGCTTTAGGTCCCCACAGAGCCGTGGCAGCCAGGGTGTCTTGGGGCTATGAGAGGCAGTCAGCATATCTGCCTACTGGTCTGAAAGGTACCACATTGAAGTCCATTTCTTCGATGCAGCCATACCTGTCAACCACCTGCTTCTCTGCCTTCTTCCAACTGCAGTAGCAAGAACCCAAAGGAGCGCCTTAGATGGCATTTCCGGCAAGATTTGCAAGCCACCTGTGATTTCTCACAGGCTTTAGACTCTGGGCTAGGAAAGCATCCCCTGAGGATCTCTTTGTAGACTCAGAGTCAGTATAGCCTGAACCAATGAGTTTTGATTTCTCCCTGGGAAGTGGGCTGTGGATGGGGACAGACCCACAGGTGCTTTTTTTTTTTTTTTTCCTTCCAGGATCTGTGAGAAAGTTTCCCTAAGACCGTTTTTAGGGAGCTTGCGCCACCGTGTGGAAGAAGTGGGTACAGCCTTCTTCAAGTTGCATAACAGGCATCATCTGCCTTTCCTGTCTTCTTTCTCATCTATTTCTTACATCCCTTCTGAGTCACTGCGGAGAAACTTAGTGATAAAAATAAGTTTTGCAGCAGTGCTATATCCTGCCGAGCTCGCGAGGATCTTCTTCCTCTACAAAATGCCCGACTGAGCTGCAGGAAGACGACGGCAGAGGAAGCCCGAGGCATCTGGGTATCTGGGCACCAGACACCCTGCAAATCACAGGCAGCCTGTACACTGTCCACAGGGCTTTTCCGTGGAGGGTGACGGTTTTGACTGTCACCCAGGCGACCTTCTGGCCTTTATTGCCTAAGGGACAGAGGATGAGTCAGTGGAAAGGAAGGGGAAATCAAATCTGGTTCTAGAACACAAAAGAATCTGAGCAAACCTCATAGCTCATCCTGGTGGAGCCGGAAAGTGAGCCGGAGCCGTTCCTGCCTTATAAAGTAGAAGGGGGAGGAAGGATAGGACAGTGTGGGCAAACTCTTCAGCCTATAGCTGGGTTAGGGAGCACTTGGGAGGAGCGTCAGGCAAGGCTGAGAAATGGAGGCCTTCCTATGCATTGCCACAGGTCCTGTGCCCCTGCTGGAGGGCCCCTCCTGCCTCTCTCAAAGACCGACCCCCCCCCCCCGCCCCCGCTCCTCTTTCTTGGAGTCAGGGCCTCACTCTGTAGCCCAGGCTTGCCTGAAATTCACAATGCCGTGCAGGCTGCCCTCCAACTCCTGATAATTCTCCTGCCCCAGGCTCTTGCACCACTGCACCCCCATGTACCTTCAGTCTTTTCAAAATTGTTTGGATGTTGGGAGTTGATCTCAAACCAGTGGAGGCACAAGGAGCCACTGCTTGTCATGACCATTCAGCATCCATCACAGCACTGCTCAGCGTTCCCGCTTTCTTGGCGGGCCTTCCCATCCCTAAAGGAGAGGGTTTCAGAAGCGCTTAAAACAGTCCGCACTGCACAAGAAATCTGGGGAATAAAAAGGAAACTGAGGCACTAACATCTCCCTTTAATGAGGTGCTGAAGTGATAGGAAAATGTACAAAAGGGCTGGGAATGGGGAACAGTTGACAGAGTGTCTGCCAGGCATGCAGAAGACCCCGGGCTTGGTCTCCAGGACTGAATAACTAGAGCCCTGGGTTGCAGTCTTAACTCTGGTAGCGGGGAAAGGAAGGCAGAGTGTCAAAAGTTCGAGGTCACCCCTGAGGAATAGTGACTTTGATGCAAGCCTGTGATGTGTGAGACCATGTCTCCCTGAAAAACAAAACAAAACAAAACAAAACAAAAACAAAAGTCCTCCCATGTCTAGCCTGGTTCCCACAGATGCTGATGTTATTAGCATATCTGAACGTTCCCATAGGTTAGGTTAGCTTTTTGAGGGACACAGTGTGAAGCTCTCCTCTGCAGGAGGCTGGTTTTTGAACTAGGGTGAGACAAAAATACACTGGATTACTTATGGGAGGTGCAGATTCCAGATCCCACAGACTTTCAGGCACAGGGATGCAAGGTTGTGAAACAATGTTAAGTCTCGGGTGGACATTTAGAGAGCTCATGTACTCTGTGTGATACCCCAAATTATGTACATCCCATCATTTGGATTCCATTTGTTTTTTCAAAAAACAAATGGAATCCAAGGACACAATCCAGGAAAAAAAAAAAAACCCGCTTCAAGAGAATTTAAATTTTAACACTACCCTTCCCTTCCACCTCATCACTAAACTCTGGTGGACTGTTTTAGAAGGAGAAGCATCTAGCTTTTCTTCCAATTCTACGACTAGTCTCAGAGTCTCTCTGGCACCTACGTTATCTAGGCATATAACCAAAGGCTGGGGTTTTCCTGAACAGAGGTAGGTAAACATCCTCTTCCCTTGGGGTAAACCCCAACCTCTCCCTGGCTGGACATCTGGTCTACCTAACTTCAGAAGAACTAGAGAGTTTAGGAGCCAAGTTGTAGTTAGAGTGAGAGCCAAACATGGATTCCAGCATTTCAAGTCAAACCTGGGAAATCAGTGTTGTTTCCAGAAAAAGGCTTGCTCATAAATTGGCCATAAGGACATTTCCCTTGGAAGATGACATTTAGTGCAATGATGCTTGATGCACACAAACAGAACATTGTCTGGCATATAGCTGGTGGCCTACAAATCAAAGTCAAGACCATGAACATCACATCTGCTGTGAGGGGACAGATGGAAACACCTTACACATGTGTTAGAAGGATGCCAGCTCACTTCACATTAAGCTCCCAGACTTTTTTTTCTTTCAAAGTGAGGTCTCATGTAGCTCAGACCGGCCTTAAACTCATTCTGTAGCCCATGATAACCCTCAACTACTTATCCTCCTCCCTCTATCTCCCATGTACTAAATTACAGGCGGGTGCTGCTGTACTGGGATCCAAACTTGGGTTTTTCTATGTGGAAAATATAATGAGAGGAAGAAGTGATTAATGCTCTGGGTAGAAGCCACACATTTTCCCATGTGTGGAAGCAGAGGAAAGTAGCTTCATTAAAGACAAGAAGCTACCACAGCGGGATGAACCATGCACATCTCCGAGCATCTCCACAAAACGAGAGAGCTCTGGGTCCATTTAAGCTTTCTGTTTATCTTAATGTATGTAGAATTGTGGAGTGACATCTATTCGGGGAATTATCAAAGCTTCAAGTCCTACTTCAAGATGCACTTAAGTTTAACGACAGAGGGGTGGGGGTCTATTCGGGGTACACAGTCTGTGGATTAGAGCGATTCTAACTCTAGGTATTGATAGTTCTTGGTATCCAGGTACTTTGTCATTTGTACTCTCGATGTTCTAGCATACAAACCATCCTTTGAAACATAGAACAAGTGGGCGACAGAGAGGAGATATCCATGTGTCGGGGAACAGTGCCCTCTACTGTTCATGCAGAATATATGCAGCTTGGTTAAATAAAGGGCACTGCAACAGCCCAGTTGTCTGCTGTGATGGAGACACCATTTGGAAAGGCAGTGTCGAGGTCTCAGGTATAAAAATGCTGCAGAAGCCAGGTAGCCAGCTGCAGCAGCTCTCTGGTCATGCAGTAGGTAGCCTCTGTTTTTTTTTTTTTCTTTTTTTTTTTAATGCTGCGCATGTGCCCTGCTTCAAGCTCACAGCAAGCACCCAGGAGGTGTGTTCCGCCCTTTACCAGAGGAATTTTAAAAGCAGTGAAGTTAACCACTGCACCTTAACTCTAGACCGTCTCTGCTTCAGAGGGTCACAACGTTAAGATTTCAATCCATTCAAGGCAGAACAGTTACAGCTGCAGTCATAGGAACCACAGTTCATCTTCAGCTACTGCCTTCCGACCCCAAACAATGCCCTCAGCACCCATCTTTATTTTAAACAACCAATGAGATGCCAAGCTCGTGCTGTGGATCTGAGTCCTCTTCAATCACAGTCAGCTGTTTTCTCAGCATTATCCCACTTAGCCACAACAGAGAAAATAGAGTGATGAACCATTTACGGAAGGGGGAAAAAAAAGTCTTAACATTTTCTTCAAAGGATTCTGAAATTACAATGTGTGGCAGTACTTTTTCCGCTTCTACTTCTGAGTTTCTAATGTATGAGGTGAAAAAGTGTCGACTCCCCTCACAGGGCAAAACACGCTGGTAGTGAGTTCTTTCACATCGTCTTTCTGTGTGCCAAGAGAGTCCGTAACATACCACCGACTGCCCGCCCAGTGGGCACAGACCACCAGGCTCAGGGAAGGAAGGGCTAACGCTAACGTGGTGTGTAATGCAGACCTGGACTGGTAGCCTTTAGGACTGAGCTTGGTGTTGGGTCTTACCATTTAGGATACTGCAGTATCAGGAGACAAGTCAAAATTACAATTTAAGAGTCCCGGCCGGGCGTTGGTGGCGCACGCCTTTAATCCCAGCACTCGGGAGGCAGAGCCAGGCGGATCTCTGTGAGTTCGAGGCCAGCCTGGGCTACCAAGTGAGCTCCAGGAAAGGCGCAAAGCTACACAGAGAAACCCTGTCTCGAAAAACCAAAAAAAAAAAAAAAAAAAAAAAAAAAAAAAAGAGTCCCATATAATTTAATGGGTGACGTTGCCCACCCTCATTTAAGACAGGACCTCACTTTGTAACTGGCTAGCCTGAAACTCACTCTGTAGACCAGTCTGGGCTTGAACTCGGAGATCTGCCTGCCTGTGCTTCAATCTTTTAGTACTTCTGTTTAGTCACTTCCATTGAAAATGTTAACCCAAGATAGACTTGTGTGTGTGTGTGTGTGTGTGCCTGTGTATGAAGAGCCCAGAGGCTGATGTTGATATTGTATTCTTCTGCACTCTGAGACAAAAGTCTCTCACTGAACCAGGGGCTCACACATTTTCAGCTAGATTGGCCCCCAAACCTCTGGGATCTGCTTGCCTCCATTTGCTCTGCCTTGGGGTCACTGATCCATTACTCAGGTGCTAGGCTGGGGATTTGAACCCAGGTCCTCATGCTTTTACAGCAGGAATTTTACTACTGAGCCATCTCCTCAGCCTTAGATTTTTAAAATATTTTATTTGTAATTAATTCTTAGAGAATTTAATTTCACACAGTGTATTTTGATCATATTTACTCCCCAAGCTCCTCCAGTACCACCGTCCACCGTCCACCCTTCACTCTCACTTCCCTATCCCCCAACTTTGAGTTTTCTTAGTCTATCACCCCTCCCCCCACCAAGCCCAGGTTGTGTTGCCCAATGGCTTGTTTTCAGTCCTTTGGTAAACATGTCACCGTGGCAGCTGACCTCATGGTCTAGCATAACCCACTGGCCTGACATCACTGCCCATTGGACATTGTCATATGGGGAATTCCCCCCCTCTGTTTCCTATTACAGGACCCATCATGACCACATGGATCTGTTTCCCTTCCTCCTCTTCTCAAGGACAGATGTTATGCCTCTCTTGTCTTGTATCTCTTGCTCTTTTATATTCATTTTTCCTCCTCCAGACAGGAGTGGCACAAACTCAGGATTTGGAATAGTAACTATTTGGGAATTTAGATATGTAGAGATCCTGCCTCAACAGCCCAGCCAACAGCAGCTTAAGAACTAAATTTATGTCGGACTACAGAAATAAGGGGTTTAAACCACCTTTTATTACATTTTCTCCAGGGGTCGGCATTTTTGAGGAGTGTGGAAAGTGACTGCAGGAAAGGTGTGCTCCTCTGAGCCTCGCTTAGGTGATTTTATGAACCCTTTAGGTTCCCAGGGCCCTAAGAGGAAAGATTCCTGACTACAGGAAAAGGGGGTAACCTCTAGAGAACAGGCTGGCTCTAGTCACCAGAAGTTTCCTGATAGACCAAAGTTAGAATCCATCTTAATTCTGAAAACTTGACCTTGGTGCTAATGATTTAAACAGAGGGAGAGGTGTGCCTTGAGCACAGTGCTGAGACCCTGAGCATGTGGCTTCCTGGGCTGTGCTTGGCACAGAGGGACACTCACCTGCCTCTGCAGAGCACACAGTGCTTGGGATCTTGGGCAGCTCTAAGGTTTCCAGGACAGGCCTGTCTTTCTCTCCTTGGCTCATGTGTCAGGAGTATCTCTTTCTATTATCCAGTGTGTCTTCATGTGTTTAATAGGTGATCCCTGCTCCTTGTGTAGTTAACTTTTCTACAGTGACATCATGTGGTCTCAAAAAGCAATAGCAGTGGGCTGAGCCAGCTCCTGTTCATTCCTGGCCAGTTGTGAACTTCAGAGTTGCCAGGGGTTCAGAGTGGGAAGGAGGGAGTCTGAACGACCCTGTCATAAGGCACTCAGGTGCTTTGGCAGTTTTGGAAAAAGAAGGGCTGTGGCCATGTGTCAACGACACGGAGCCTCAAAAGTGGTTTATACTAGTTGTGTGTGGTTTAGAGTCCTTGTTTATTGCAGCTCTAAAGACCTGATTAATGACATGATCCTTATCCTGATCTGTCTGTGGGAATTTTTAGTATCTCAGTCTACGATCTTGAGGGTTTAGGAAGTTTGCTTGTGGGAAGACAGATGCAGCGCCAGCTTTAGGTTTGTTGAATTGCTAGAGCTGAATGATTAAGGGAATGTCTGCCTTTGCTTGTCAAGCATTCCTCTCCCCATTTCTGGAAACACAGGCTCTTTTCCTGTGGGAAACACACTGTGGACAATGTAGCTGGGCTGGTCCCCTTAACAATTTCTCACACACAGGCACTGATGGAGGGCAGTGGAGGAAATCTAACGCCCTGCTCTATTAATCTCCTATTTCCCTCAGTCTGGGTCTCATGGACTCTGAAGCCCACTCTTTAGGCTCAGCTGCCTGGCCAGAGAGCTCCCAGGATTCATCATTCTCTCTTCTTCAGCATTGGGCTTTCAGGCACAGGCCTCTTTTTTTTTTTTTTTTTTTTTTTTTTTTTTTTTTTTTTAACATGGGGACCAGGGATTTGAACTCAGGTCCTCATTCTTCCACAGCAAAAGGCTCTTACCCATTGAGCCAATTCCCAGTTCCTCTTCTCCTTTTTACCTCTCCTATTCCTTAACAAGGAATTGGACCGCTGCTTCAGGCTTGACCAGTCAGAAAGTCTGTCCTGCTGGCCACAGTGATGGTGGGACGGGAGGTAAACTATTTACCTCAGGGTGGGCAGCCTGTGTTCTTTGGGCTTTGCAACTAGAGCTATGGGCAAAGGTGATTTCATGCTGCTGAGATTGCTAATGGGGCAGTACAGAATTTAGGGTGCTGACAGTCATGAACTAAAAGGGGAAGGGCCAAAGAGAAAGAAAAGGAAATGAAACCTGACGACATTTTGAGGCTTCTTCCAGCCTTGCCTAGTATATTATAATCTCTTATTTTCAGAGATTTTGGTTGTTGTTGATTGTTATTTTTATTTGTTATTGTTATTATTTTAGAGAGAGGACCTTCCTATATTGCCTCTGCTGGTCTGGAACTCATGGTCTTCATGCCTTAGTCTCGTGAGTATCTGATGTGTGGCACTATAGTCAAGTCTGTTGACGGGTACACACACGGGTCAGTGCTATCTTTCCAAGTATCTATAGAATTCTGAAATTAGCCGGGTTTGTTCACCACGGTATAACCGTTCGTTTTATCCATTCATCCAGAGACTCACTGACAAAGTTCTTTACTGGGCAAGGTTAATCTTGGAAAAGTGACATGGAGACGAATGGGCACCATGGTCCCAACCTCGAGGGAAAAACCGAGGCATACCTCTACCCTCCACGGGTTTGGCCACCTCCCATCGATGAGTCTGTGTCCCTCTTGCCTTCTGCTGACCACAGACACAGCTTGGGGTCAGTGGGGTAACATGTCTTCCGTCTCAAGTGTGAGGGACGGGAACAGGAAGCAGCGCAGCTTCCACAAGACGTCCCTGCTCAGGATCTTGGGCAGTGCGTTGATGAGGAGGTCGGGATTTATAAAGCTTAAATGGAAGATCAGGTACCCCAGCAATCTGATGAAAAATAGTGTGGTAAAAAAGAGGGAGCGAAAAATCCTGAAAGAGAAACCCCAGAAACTGTTAATCAGGAGTTGCAAAACCTGGAACAGAATAGAAACTCAGACCTGAGCACTTCTCACGGCTTTGTATTCCGCTGTCAGCCCTTAATTTACTCCCATTGCTTAGTCAGTTACTCCTTCCACGCATCCTACTGTATTTTTGTTGTGCCACTTCTCATCACAAAACTTCATTTTGTTCCCTTAGTTTTGATTTTTTTTCCAATTATTTTCCAAAGTGGATAGTTGCATCTAAGTGTGTACTTCTTCTGTGGGCCCACATCTCTTCCAACATAATTTTATCAGATGCTTAAGATTTTGCCAAACAGTTGGAAAACAAGAACTCATTTGGCCTCAATTCACATTTCCATGATGAACATTGAAAGTGAACATTGGTCCATAGGCTAGTTGGTCTTACGTGTTTCCTTCCTCTTGCCCATGGTAGTTTGTGCTTGTTGACTGACAGGAACTCTTTATGTATTGTGGATGTAGATCCCTTTCCATTGTGTGTAATTTTCTAAACTCTTCCACTTTTATAATGTTTCCTGGTTCTCAGGTATCAGAGAACAAAGGTTCTTAATTTTAATAGGATCTTGTTTGTCAACCTTTCATTTGATTAGTGATGTGCTTAAGTCAAGTGTGATGATATATGTTTGGAGGCCCAGCACTTGGGAGGTGAGGCAGGAGGGAGACCAGCACAGCAATTTCCTGTCTCAAAAAACTAAACAACAAAAGTCTAGAAAGATACTCCCATTTTTCTATTTAAAGTCCATGCAGGTTTGTAAATATCTGCAAACTCATTATTAGTTTTGCCCTCCATGCATGCACTGGAGTGTGGACAGGAATTAACAGGCTACTTCTAAGGAATTAACCATGGCAGTGAATCCTGCTGGACTCTGTTGTTATGATTTAGAGGAGCAGCCTTGGGGCTCTGGGAGCATTCTGCTCATTGTTTCAGGAATGTCTTAGCTAGGGATATGGGAACATGCAATACTTCATGTATATGATATAAAAAGGTGTTCTCCTTAACCAAATTTCCCAGACAATTGGAGTTGACTTTAAAGCACCGACAATTTTAACTGTCCTAGTAGAACTCTTTCTAATCCATACTTCATGCCACTTTGAATATATGTTTCTTTATGCCTTCTTAAGCAGATCATATGGAACATAATCTGACCTTTTCTTGCACGTGAGGGCCTTACTGAATACTAATTGTTACTTGCTGTCAAATGTTCCCCTCAGGACTCATATGTGCTCAGGTGTTCAATTTGGCATCCTGTTCAATTAAAAAGTTTAAAAATTCTATTGTGTGCTGGATACTATTAGGGATTTCTTTCTGCAAATGTTTTCTGTTTGTTATGTCTGCTGTTAGATGGTTGTACACTTTCTTTTAGGGGTTCTGTCCCCCTACTTCCTGTCTACCAGTAACTGTATGCAACAAGTTACTTCAAACCATATAAGGGAGTAAGGGAGCTAATGTGGGAGCTGCCACATCTTGATTGAGAATGAAGACTCCGCTTCTTCATCACTACTAAGTTGCTGACTTCTGACACTGGAGAGTTGAGTCTAGCAGTTGCCTTTGGATCAGAAGTCACGTCACTAGAACTGAGTTACACAGCTGGTGACACCAGTCTGCTGATGTGTGTGTGTGTGTGTGTGTGTGTGTGTGTGTGTGTGTGTGTGTGTGTATCAAGTTCTCCTTGTTTAGATTTTGCTCTTTGCCAGGATGGCTCCTTAGCTTTGCAGGAAGTTTACTGGAAGAGGTCTTGCTTACCTTTTACTGAACCTTGATGCCTTTTTGGTGATGGAATCATCCTGGAAGAAACACCAATAGTAAATAAGCACTTTCTGAAAGTTGCCAGGTAACATTAGTGAATCATCAGTTGAATATTATATTGACATAAATCTTACAAATTCTTGATATCAGGACATGTAATTTTCAAAGATGAAAGTTTCTTTGTAAAGATTTATTTTATTTCATTTTAAACTTATGTGGGTCTGTGTGTGAATATGTGTATGTAGGTTTGGGTACCCATGTGTGGTGATACTTTATTTGTGCTGAAATGTGATATTTTATTTGTATGTTAATAAATAAAGTTTGCCTGGAGATCAGAGGTCAGTGAGCCATAAACAGAAGTCAGGCAGTGGTAGCCCACACCCTTAATCCCATCACATGGGCAGAGTCTCTGTGTGGTCAGGACACAGCCAAGCGTGGTGACACGAGCCTTTAATCCCAATACCAACCATAGAAACCTGGAGGTCTATATAGACAGGCAATGACGAGGAAGTCATGTGTCTGGGCTTAGAGCCAATGACAAAGCAGAACAGGAAGGCAATAAAAACACAGGTTAGATGGGAATAAGCTCTCTCTGGGGAATCCATGGTGGTGAGGTGGTAAGCTAAGGCTAGTCATGGCTCTTGGCTAGTTCTCTGATCTCTTTGGCTATTACCTCTGTATTTGGCTCTGTGTTTCTTATTTAATAAACTGTTTAGAAATTCATCTACACCCATGGATGCCAAAAGAGGGTGTCAGATCCCCTAGAGCTGGAGTTCCAGGTGATTGTGAGCTGAATGACTTGGGTGCTGAGAACTGAACTTGAGTCCTCTGCAAGAGCAGAAAACACTCTTAATGCTGAGCCATTTTTTTTTCAGCCTTGGTTTTTACACACATACATGACTGATAAAGTAAAGTAGAGAAAGATAATTATTAATGAGGTAATAATATAACTGGTAAGTGACCTACAAACTGAGCCCTCAGAGTCCACATTCCTAGCTCTTTAAATTTCTCATTTGCCTTCTACTTAGCCAAGGGGAATTTATAGCCCATGGGAATCATACAGACATGCCCTAAGAGAGAAGTTTCAAAAGCACTAAAGTAATCTCAAAAGGAGGCTTTCTGGATTTATTTCTTTTCTTTTCTTTCTTTTTGGTTTTCTTCTTTCTTTTCTTTCTCTTTCTTTCTTTCTTTTTCTTTCTTTTTTCTCTTTCTTTTTCTTTTTCTTCCTTCCTTCCTTTTTTCTTTCTTTTTCTTTTTCTTCCTCCCTCCCTCCCTCCCTCCCTCCCTCCCTCCCTCCCTTCCTTCCTTCCTTTTTTGTTTGTTTTTTGAGACAAGGTTTCTCTGCCCTAACTGTCTTGGAATTCCCTCTGTAGACCAGGCTGGCCTCAAACTCATAGAAACCCTCCTGCTTCTGCCTCCTGAGCACTGGGATTAAAAGTGTGCACCACCACTTGTCCAGCTGGATTTCTGTGATACTTCTCTTCCAAAATATTTTCTCAGATATTTTATTGCCTTTATAAAGTCCTTTTCGAAATCAAGAGTAAGAGGAGTTTTGCTCACATTTTGAAGCCAATAGAACTGGAGTCAGATACTGGAAATGGGTTCTGTAGCCCGCGGACACTAGTGTACCGTGGCAGGTGCTCAGCTGCTCAGGCAGCCTTTCCTGAATGAAGGTATTTGAACGTCACTGGCCAGTGGCTCCTCCTGGGATTATAATGGGCTTTGGGGAGACAAATCTATTTTTCTCTGATTGTTACTAAGAAGAAATCCATTGATGGGCCTCTGAGATTGTATAGGACATGTGAGCATGGTCCAACAGAAGCAAATGTCTGGTGGATCCCAGGACCATAGTGAACATCTGGTAGTTTCTCTTAAGGAACAAGATGGTCTTTTGCTTCTGAGATTAAAAACAAAACAAAACAAATGGCACTGAGATGGCTCAGTGGTTAAGAGTACCAGATGCTCTTCCAGAGGTCCTGAGTTCAATTCTCATCACCCACATGGTGGCTCACAGCCATCTATAGTGGGATCTAATGCCTTCTTCTGGCATGCAGATAGAGAACTCATATACATAAAATAAATGAATCTTACAACAAACAGACAAAAACCTATTTATGTTGACTACATGAAAACTCTGGTGATTGTCAACCCTGGCCTGAAGTCCAGTGTGACCCAGTGTGCCTGTTGGTGTGAGACAAGAACACTGAAAGGTCTGGTACCCTCCTTCCAAAAAAGTCTGTGACTTCAGACCTTTGCCTGTGAGCTGGTGACTTCATGATGCTAACTATGGGCAGACATTGAAATGTGACATTAAGAAGTATGACATTCTGTGTTTTAACTTACAGAACAACTTCAGCTACATGGTGTCAGATACCTGGTGCCCTGTGATGTGAAAGATTCAAGATTGTGTTGGGAGGAACAGAAAAGCATTTTGGATTATAGGAGAGAAAGGGCATTGCTACATCTGCCTCTTATACAGCATACCCTCTGTTAATGCCCTTTCCAGCTGTTATTTGGAATTCTTAGGTTAGTTTTGAGAATCTGTGTTTTGTATGTGTAAAAGTGGGACAGACAATTGCTCCTTTGCATCTTGGTTGGGGGTGAGTAAAGTTGGAAATGTTTGCAAAGTGCAGTGAGAAAACTGGGCATCTACTTGGTGACTCTCAGTTCCTGGAAACTCCCTCTGTAGGTGAAGGCATTGAGTGAAAGGAGTGGATTTCTTACCTTATTATTTAGGCTGTTACTCTTTTCTCTCTCAGAATCCATGCTTAAGACTTTTGATCTAGGAGGAGAAGGAACCACAAAAGAGATTGGACAAAGCATCCAAATATTCATAACACATAGGATGGTTATTTAAAAGATGTTTTATCCAATAGCATAGCCGTTACCTATAGCTGTTTAAATAAATTTAAAGGGAAATCCAGCTCCTTCACTACATTTCTCATCTTCCAAGTACTCAGAAGTCAGCCACCGGCAGACAGTGGCTTCCTACTGGATGGCGCAGGAAGTTCTACTAGACAACTCTCTTCCAGAACATCAGCGTAACAGTGAAGTTCTAATCTAATTCCCAACAAGCATCTAGAAAGACCTGAGAGTGTCCTTCAGGATCTAGGACCTCCATGGCCTAGGACCTGGCTTCTATGCTGCCATTTGTAAATGGCTGACTTAGAGGATTATACAGTTTGACTTCTTATTTTGAGCCAAAGACCCTCTAAAAATTTAATAAACAGAAATGCATATTCATTAAGACTAGCTCACAAAGGGTGAAATGATGGAGGCAAGGCTCATTGTTTTGATTCTGTACTATTTACACCTGAGAAGGAGAGCAAGAGTCTTGCCATTTCTAGTTTTTAGTGTTCATAGTTCAATAGAGTTCACTCACAGTTCTCAGTTTCAGAACACATATTGTCAGTATCTCCAGGAGTACATTTCATGCCTATATCATGATTGGAATTTTACACATTTAGGAGTAAGAATGATGATGATTTTAAGTTCATCCTGTGAACAGTGAGGAATACCCCACCTACCAAGGATTTCAGACACCAGCACTTTTTAAAATGCATGCTTATGCAATTAATCTTAACCCAAATGATAATCTTAACCCAAGTGATAAAGTTATGAAGGTGTGTTTTTGTAGTCTTCTAAGACTGTGATTCTAACAAGATAACAAAAGAAGGGGCTCATTCTGTTTCAGAGGTGACCTGGGAAGAGTTGGGCCTGACTCAGCTGAGAACCAGGATGTCCCTGGGTTAATGCTCACACTTCTCTCTCAAGGAATCCAGTCTCCAGTTCTTCTTCTATCCTCTTCAATGCTTCCTGGTACTTCTTTAAAGAGAATTGAAGGGAGCCACAGTTACTATTTGGGCACTTTCTGATTTTTCTAAACATGCAAGCACTTTTCACTAGACTACACAAAGAATGCTTGGCATTCCCATGGGCACATCCTCTCAACCCACCACCTTTTCTCCCCTTTCTCCTCAATGGTGGATAGGTTCCCAAGAGTAACTGGGGTTAGACAAAGAGACATTCTTGTTATTAATTTAAGAACACAGACACTGAGATAGCATATCAGCAGTTACCAAGAACCAAGGAACAATAGGGTGATATGTGCCAGGAACTGATGACCATACAGGCTCTCCTTAGTACCATATTGAGATAATATTTTCCTAGGTAGTATTCCTTGGGCAGCTTGGCTACATTATATCCTGGGAAGCTGTACCTTTATGCAGATAGCTTGATCTTCGCAGAGCTGAGACACAAACACATAGTCTTCCATTATCTGGAAACCAAAGTGGAGTCTTCCATCTTCTCCGCTTATTGCCATAAGAGGAGAAGTACATAGGTCCACTCCTGTTTCTAGACCCACAATGTAAACCTCTGCTGTATATATAAATTCACTTCATCTTGGGGGACAAATAAATCATATTTTATAGTCCAAATGGAAATTATTTGGGGGAAATTTGGAAAAGGAACAGGTACTAATATGTGTTAGACACAGATGTTGGGATGAGTTCTGTAAAAATGTTTAACTGAAGAAAATCTAGAGGATTGGGTTTATTCCCCCCCCCCTTTTTTTTAAACCCACTATTTAGAGCCATGATGGTCCTGAGTCTGGAAGCTGATGATACATCAATCTTTTGAGTGATACATTAGGTTGCTGGAGGATTATGTTTCCCCTTCTTGGGAAGAACTTTGGAGTCCCTGCTCTTACCTTGGCAAGTTCCTTTTCTTGGTCTGCACAGGAAGATTCCAACTGTTGTAACTTAACCTATTGAAAGAAAAGGATCAAAAGCCTTACCAGATGAAAATGCACAAGGTAGACACATCATCTCAGTGATGCTCTGCTAGCTCTTGATGGGTCAGGCTATAGTTGATGGGGGCCTTATGGCATCCAGTGCTTTGCAGCTGAACAGACTTCTCATTGAGACTTTGTCTTTTACTTTTGCCTTTGGATTCTACAGTTTTTAAGCTACTTGAGTCAAAACTTACAAGTCCTGAAGAATTTGGCTTTCCCTTTTCTCCCCTGCACCCCCCCTCCACCTTTTTTTTTTTGAGACAGCATTTCTCTATGTAGACCTGGCTGTCCTGAAACTTGCTCTGTAGTTATTTTGGTCCAGTACTTTTGCTCAGTATTTTATCCCTCACTGTATTCTTTCTTCCCTGTTTTATCTCCTTAACTATTTGGAAAAACACTATTTTATATTGGCCACTATAGTAAACTAACACACACACAAACTCACTCTCACTCTCTGTGTGTGGAGAACAAAGATTGGTGAGTCCTTTGCCTCCATGAGGAGCTTTCTTTATAGTTGGGGATATAACAAAAAAATCAATACAATAATGGTCTCTGCAAACAAGGCAATAAAAACAGAATGTGAGCAGTGCTATGTTATAGGTGTGAGAGGGTGATGTGAGGGGTGGCAGGAAAGGCCTCTGTAGTGAGACGATGCTTGAGCTGAAACCTAAATATTAAATATTAGTCTGATAGCTATCTGAAAGAAATACATTTTGTGGGGAAGCTATTGCCAAGGCTAAGGTCAGGAAGTAGTGCATACTTGGTGATCATGAACAGATAGATGAATATGGCAGGTAGCACAGGTAGGGAAGGCAGATAGGGCCTAGATTGTGGGCCCTTGTAACTTCTAGGAGTGGCCTAGGTTATAGGACCTTGTGACTTCTAAAAGGAGTTATACAACCCATGGATCAATGGTTCTCAACCCATGGGCTGTGACCCCTGTGGGGATGTCAAAAAACCCTTTCACAGGGGGTCACCTAAACTCATCTGCATATCAGATATTTATATTATGATTCACAATAGTAGCAAAATTACAGTCATAAAACACCAACAAAGCAATTTTATGGTTAGGGTCACCACAACATGACCACAACACAACAAAGCATCAGGAAGGTTGAGAACCATTTCCATAGAGTCTAGAAGGAATTGTCTAGGTTGTATTATAGGACCCTGGAGCTGGTAGATGGAGTTTGGATCTTTATTTTAATTGCAGTGTGAATCCATGGGAGGGCTTGACATATAAAGGCAAAGTCTTGTTTGTTATTTGAAAGAACAATTTTTTCCTGGTATAGAAAATGGATGGTTTAAGAGTAAAATAGGAAGCAAGGAGAATAGTTACTGAGATGATTTCAGGTGGCCCTGTTATGGTGACTTTCAGAATCAGGGAGTAACAGGATAACAGATGGAAGGAGGGGTTGTGCTTGGGATGTGTGCTGGAGGCCGAGCAGAATCACCACACTTCTCTACTCAGCTCTATTTTTCTTCTTCCATCTAGATGCCATGATTTGACATCTTCACTCTGTACAGCTACTTCTCCCTTCAATTAATTACATCAAGGCTAGTCATCCAGATGCTCCAAGAGCTAGTCTTTCAGGCCAATGGTGTGAGTCTTAAGGTCTGGGAGCAGATATGTCCTCCAGTGGCTGGCCTGATTACTACTATGCTGGAAGAAAAGAAGCAAAAGAGATACTGTGCACAATAGTCACAGCAAAATGCTAGGGAACAGATGTCTCACAGGGCTAATGAAATGTCTCTCCAGCAAAGGATGGAAGTAGTTCTCACAAAGGTTGAGATGCTGACAGTCACCATAGCCAGACCCAATGTGTTTTCTATTGGTTATGGCTGGGTTACCTACAGAAAAACTTGTTCTGCAAAAGGATCTCTGGAGAATACCGGTCTCCTGGCTGCTTATATGGCAAGTGTAGTCAGGGTCTTTATAACCCTTTCTGGTCTTATCTCCAACTTCCTCCTGATGCAGCCTCAGACCACCACGTTCTTCTTCTCAGGTGTTCCTACAGGAGTACATACAGTCAAGCAGCTTTGCTTGCTGGCTTTGGACTGCCTATATGTGTGGCCCCCAGTACTAAACTGGCCAGCAGAAGATGGGACATAAATTCAATATCCTTCTATTCTCTGCTTTTATCTTCAGCATCTCTATTTCTTCAGAGGCTTCAGTAGTGTGGGTTTTTGAATGTATAGGGCAGTTGGATTAGGACAAAGATGTGATTCTAGAGAAAAATATCTTGAGAACTTTATCTTCTTTCTCAGTACAAAAAAAAAAATGTCTCAGGCAGCGGCAGCCAACAGGGACATACAGGCCCAGCGGCAGCCGACAGAGACATACAGGTCCGGTGGGAGCCTGCAGAAGTAGATGGGCCCGGCAGCAGCGACAAGCAGAGGCAGGTAGGCCCGCGGCGGCAGCCAACAGGGACATACAGGCCCGGTGGCGGCCAGCAGAGGTAGACGGGCCTGGCAGAGGCAGGCAGGCCCGGAGTGGAGGCAGGCAGGCACAACAGGTGACAACCGAAACACAGTCACAATAAAGACCAGAAACAGAGCTATTACCCTCTGAAGAGCTAGTGAAAACAAACTCTTAATCAAAAGCTTGGAACAGGGACGCTTCTAACCCCAACACCCAGGGAAGAAGCTATCTCCGTGGGACGGAACCAGAACGAATCTGAACACTCCATCTGAGGACAACCCAGGGCCCAGCTGCTGATCCTGCAAAACCCAACAACTTGGAGGTGTTGGTGAGACTACTCCGCTCAGCTGAAATCCATCCAGGAGAGGATTCAGATCCCTACAGTTTGAAGTCTGAAGAAACAAGATCAGCTGAGGAGTTGATGAATGAACAAAACATGACCTGGGAACACAGAAGGCACTGCCCAGCCACCGAACCAGATCACCAGAATCATAAGTATATACTTCACCGACTGAGATCAGCTGCCCCTGAAGAAATAGCCCAATAGCACCAATTTAACCAAGAACTCCTACTGACCCAAGACTAAAAATTAGAACAAGAGAGGCACTCTCAGACACAGACACCACCTGCACCGAGCAGATGAAGAGATGAGTAGACACCAGTGCAAAAATACAGGCAACAACATAAAGACCTATATGGCAACATCAGAACCTAGGGATTCTACACCTGCAAGACCTGAACATACCAAGAAGAAACAGAAGAAATCGACCCTAAAAATGACTTTAAGAAGATGATAGAGGCCCTTAAAGAAGAAATAAAACATTCCCTTAAAGAGGAAATAAAAAATTCCCTTAAAGAGGAAATGAAAAACTCCATTAAAGAGGAAATAAAAAACTCCCTTAAAGAAATGGAAGAAAAAACGAACAAAAAATGGGAAGAAATCAAAGAAAGCCAAGAAAAAGCAATTAAACAGATGAAAGAAACATTCCAAGATCTGAAAAATGAATTTGAGACAATAAAGAAAACACATGCTAAGGGAATGCTGGAAATAGAGATCCTGACTAAACGAACAGGAACTACAAAAACAAGCATAACCAACCAATTGCAAGAGATGGAACAGAGAATCTCTGACACTGAAGACAGAATAGAGAAAATAGATTCGTCAGTCAAAGAAAACACTAAAGACAAAAAAGTCGTAACACAAAACGTCCAGGAAATTTGGAACACCATGAAAAGACCAAACCTAAGAATAATAGGGATAGAAGAAGGAGACGAATACCAACTCAAAGGCACAGAAAATATAATCAACAAAATCATAGAAGAAAACTTTCCTAACCTAAAGAAAGAAATACCTATGAAGATACAAGAAGCTTACAGAACACCGAATAGGCTGGATCCAAAAAAAAAAGTCCCCTCGCCACATAATAATCAAAACACTAAACACACAGAACAAAGAAAAAATATTAAGAGCCGCAAAGAAAAGACCAAGTAACATATAAAGGCAAACCCATCAGAATAACACCAGACTTCTCAATAGAGACTATGAAAGCTAGAAGATCATGGACTAATCTTATGCAGACACTAAGAGACCACGGATGCCAACCCAGACTATTATAACCAGCAAAACTTTCAATCACCATAGGCGGAGTAAACAAAATATTCCAGGATAAAACCAGATTTAATCAATATCTGTCCACAAACCCAGCCCTACAGAAAGCACTAGAAGGGAAAATCCAACCCAAAGAAGCTAAACACATCCATGAAAAATCAAGCAATAGGTAATCTCACACCAACATACACCAAAGAAGGACAACACAACACAACCACAAAAAATAACAGGAATTAACAATCACTGGTCATTAATATCCATCAATATCAATGGTCTCAACTCACCTATAAAAAGACACAGGCTAACAGAATGGATAAGAAAACAGGACCCATCCATCTGCTGCATACAAGAAACATACCTTAACTTCAAAGACAGACACTACCTCCGAGTAAAGGGCTGGGAAAAGGCTTTCCAAGCAAATGGACCTAAGAAACAAGCTGGTGTAGCTATCCTAATATCTAATAAAATAGACTTCAAACTAAAATCAATCAAAAGAGATCAGGATGGACATTACATATTTATCACGGGAAAAATCCACCAAGATGAAGTCTCGATTCTAAACATTTATGCTCCAAATACAAAACCACCCACATTCATAAAAGAAACACTACTAAAGTTTAAAACGCACATCAAACTCCACACATTAGTAGTGGGAGATTTTAACACACCACTCTCACCAAAAGACAGATCTACCAGACTGAAACTTAACAAAGAAATAAAGGACCTAACAGATGTTATGACCCAAATGGACTTAATAGATATCTACAGAACATTCCATCCTAACACAAAAGAATATACCTTCTTCTCAGCACCCCATGGAACCTTCTCAAAAATTGACCACATGCTTGGACACAAAACAAATCTCAACAGATACAAAAAAATTGGAATAACGTCCTGTATCTTATCAGACCACCATGCCTTAAAGTTAGACCTCAACAACAACAAAATTATAGAAAACCCACAAACTCATGGAAACTGAATAATGCCCACCTGAAACATCAATGGGTCAAGGAAGAAATAAAGAAAGAAATTAAAGAGTTCCTAGAATTCAGTGAAAATGAAAGTACAACATACCCAAACTTATGGGACACTATGAAAGCAGTGCTAAGAGGAAAATTCATAACTCTAAATGCACACATAAAGAAGATGGAGCAATCCCATACCAATGAATTAACAGCACAACTGAAAGCTCTAGAACAAAAAGAAACAAACTCACCCAGGAGAAATAGATGCCAGGAAATAATCAAATTGAGGGCTGAAATCAACGAAATAGAAAACAAGAGAACAATACAAAAAAAATCAATGAAACAAAGAGTTGGTTCTTTGAAAAAATCAACAAGATAGACAAGCCCCTAGCCAAATTAACCAAAAGGCAAAGAGAGAGCACCCAAATTAACAAAATCAGAAATGAAAAGGGAGACATAACAACAGACAACGAGGAAATCCAGAGAATCATCAGATCATACTTCAAAAACCTGTACTCCACAAAAATGGAAAACCAGGAAGAAATGGACAATTTTCTGGATAAATACCACATACCAAAATTAAATCAAGACCAGATAAACCATTTAAATAGACCAATAACCCCTAAAGAAATAGAAACAGTTATCAAAAGTATCCCAACCAAAAAAAGCCCAGGACCAGATGGCTTCAGTGCAGAATTCTACCAGACTTTCAAAGAAGAACTAATACCAATACTCTTCAAAGTGTTCCACACAATAGAAACAGAAGGAACACTACCAAACTCTTTTTATGAGGCTATAATTACCCTGATACCCAAACCACACAAAGATGCAACAAAGAAAGAGAACTACAGACCAATCTCCCTCATGAACATTGATGCAAAAATACTCAACAAAATATTGGCAAACTGAATCCAAGAATACATCAAAACAATTATTCATCACAACCAAGTAGGATTCATCCCAGGGATGCAAGGATGGTTCAACATACGAAAATCAGTCAATGTAATACACCATATAAACAAACTGAAAGAAAAAAACCACATGATCATCTCCTTAGATGCTGAAAAAGCCTTTGACAAAATCCAACACCCCTTCATGATAAAGGTCTTAGAAAGATCAGGAATACAAGGAACATTTCTAAACATAATAAAAGCAATTTATAGCAAGCCAACAGCAAACATCAAATTAAACGGAGAGAAACTCAAAGCAATACCACTAAATTCAGGAGCAAGACAAGGCTGTCCACTCTCCCCATATTTATTCAATATAGTACTAGAAGTTCTAGCTAGAGCAATAAGACAACAAAAGCAGATCAAAGGGATACAAATTGGCAAGGAAGAAGTCAAACTTTCACTATTTGCAGATGATATGATAGTATACATAAGTGACCCCAAAAACTCTACCAGGGAACTCCTACAGCTGATAAACTCCTTCAGTAAAGTGGCAGGATACAAGATCAACTCAAAAAAATCAGTAGCCCTCCTATACACAAATGATAAAAGGGCTGAGAAAGAAGTCAGAGAAACAACACCCTTTACAATAGCCACAAATAATATAAAATACCTTGGGATAACACTAACTAAACAAGTGAAGGACCTTTTTGATAAGAACTTTAAATCTCTCAAGAAAGAAATTGAAGAAGATATCAGAAAATGGAAGGATCTCCCATGCTCATGGATAGGTAGGATTAACATAGTAAAAATGACAATCTTACCAAAAGCAATCTACAGATTCAATGCAATCCCCATCAAAATCCCAACACAATTCTTCACAGACTTGGAAAGAAAAATACTCAACTTCATATGGAAAAACAAACGACCCAGGATAGCTAAAAGAATTCTATATGATAAAGCAACCTTTGGAGGCATCACCATCCCTGACCTCAAACTCTACTATAGAGCTATAGTAATAAAAACAGCTTGGTACTGGTATAAAAACTGACATACGGACCAGTGGAATCGAATTGAAGACCCTGACATTAATCCATGCACATATGAACACCAGGTTTTTGACAAAGGAGCCAAATCTATACAATGGAAAAAAGAAAGTATCTTCAACAAAATGGTGCTGGCATAACTGGATGTCAATATGTAAAAGATTACATATAGATCCATATCTGTCACCATGCACAAAACTCAAGTCCAAGTGGATCAAAGACCTAAACATAAATCAAGTTACACTAAACTTAATAGAAAAGAAAGTAGGAAGCACTCTTGAAAGCATTGGCACCGGAGACCTTTTCCTAAATAAAACACCAATAGCACAGACCCTGAGCACAACAATTAATAAATGGGACCTCTCGAAATTGAGAAGCTTTTGCAGGGCAAAAGACACAGTCCGTAAGACAAAAAGACAGCCAACAGAATGGGAAAAGATCTTCACCAACCCCACATCTGACAGAGGATTGATCTCCACAGTATATAAAGAACTCAAGAAACTAGACATCAAAATACTGAACAGTCCAATTAAAAAATGGGCTAAAGATCTAAACAGAGAATTCACAAAACAAGAATCACAAATGGCTGAAAGACATTTAAAGAAATGCTCAACATCCTTAATCATCAGAGAAATGCAAATCAAAACGACTCTGAGATACCACCTTACACCTGTCAGAATAGCTACGATCAAAAACACCAATGACAGTCAATGTTGGAGAAGATGTGGAGCAAAGGGAACACTCCTCCACTGTTGGTGGGAATGTAAACTTGTACAACCACTGTGGAAATCAGTATGGCGGTTTCTCAGAAAATTAGGAATCGAACTACCTCAAGACCCAGCCATCCCACTCTTGAGTATATACCCAAGGAATGCTGATTCATATCATAAAGATACATGCTCAGCTATGTTCATAGCAGCACTATTTGTAATAGCCAGAACCTGGAAACAACCTAGATGCCCGTCAATGGAAAAATGGATGAAAAAAATGTGGTACATATACACAATGGACTACTACTCAGCAGAGAAAAACAATGAAAGCATGAAATTTGCAGGCAAATGGATGGAATTAGAAAAAATCATCCTGAGTAAGGTAACCCAAACCCAGAAAGACAGTCATGGTATGTACTCACTCATAAGTGGATTCTAGATATAAAATAAAGAACAATCAGACCACAACCCATAGAACCATGAAGGCTATATATATATAGCATGGAGGTCCCTAGGACGACAGTGGCTTATAATAAATTTCAGTTTTACTCAATTATTGAAAAAAATAGCCAAATGAATGGAAACATATGAACTATGAACCAAAGGCTGAGGGGCCCCCTCAGGCCCTCTGAATAGGTGAGACAGTTGATTGGCTTGATCAGTTTGGGAGGCAACTAGGCAGTGGGACCAAGTCCTATGCTCATTGCATGAGTTGGCTGTTTGAAACCTGGAGCTTATGCAGGGACACTTGGCTCAGTCTGGGAGGAAGGGACTGGACCTGCCTGGACTGAATCTACCAGGTTGATCTCAGTCCTCGGGGGAGGATTCACCCTGGAGGAGGTGGGAATGGGGGGTAGGCTCGGGGTAAGGGGAGGGGGTGGGAGGTGGGAGAATAGGGGAATCCATGGCTGATATGTAGAACTGAATGGTATTGTAAAATAAAATAAAATAAAATAAAATAAAATAAAATAAAATAAAATAAAAAATAATTTAAAAAAATGTCTCTAATTCTTGCACTTTTGATTAGATAGGTTGTAGTTTGCTTTGGATCCTTAGATATGGAACATGATGAAAGAAATGCTTCATGTTCATAGTGTGTTTAGAAAATAGAGATCATTAAATAGTTTAGGGACTAAGTGAGCAAATCCTTTTTGGATTGCAATCAATAAATACACCTTACTTGACCTTCAGATGACAATAGACATATAGATCCTAGGTTGGCCTCTATGTGTCACCTCAGCCAGAATTCTAAGTAACAACATGAACATTATTAGATAACTCTGTGGACATTCAGATAACACAAAGATGAAAAATATTCCATATACACAATCTCATTTGTTCCTCAAGATGAGACTGTGAGAGCATGATGAAATAGCCTAATGACACACATCAGATTAAGCGCTAGAGCCAGGGTTTAAATGAGGGACTTCACTCCCTCAAGAATTTGTACTCGCATATGCTCTGTTCTTCCAAACAGTAGAGAGAATAACATCTGCTGCAGAGAGAAATTGCGGAGTAAGGACAGTGGAGCAATGCTGGGGATGCTGTAAATGTGTTGCTCTGATTAATTGATAGATAAAACACTGATTGGCCAGTAGCCAGGAAGGAAGTATAGTGTAGGCAAGATAAGGAGAGAGGAGAATTCTAGGAAGTGGAAGGCTGAGTCAGGAGCCGCCGCCAGCTGCCGCCAGGAGAAGCAACATGTAAAGATACCGGTAAGCCATGAGCCACATGGCAAGGTATAGATTTATATAAATGGGTTAATTTAAGACATAAAACATAAGCAAGAAGTCTACCACGGCCATACAGTTTATAAGTAATATAAGTCTCTGTGTGTCTACTTGGGTCCAAGCAGCCAGCTGCAGGGCTGTAGGAGCTGAACAGAACCAGGAAAACTTTAGTTACAGAGTGAGACCAAGACCTCAGTGGCTCTGGCTATGTTAAGTCGGATACAGACCAAAGCACCAAGAATTTGCAGTGACTTCGATGACCATGTCTAGCTTGACAGCCATTTTCCTGGCCATGCGGTTCAAACCCACCCAAGATTGCTTGAGCACTTACCTTTGACTCTTCTGGGGTTATTTCCAGATCACCTTGTTCACATCTGACTATCTTTTGTGATTTCCTTGTAAGCTACAGTTTCAAATAAAAAGCACATTTCAAATACAAACATAAGTACTACTGCTGCTGCTGCTGCTGCTACTACTACTACTGTTATTAAAAACAATCAGAGAGAAAAGATATCCTCTGGTGTGTAAGGGTTAAGAGTCAGAGCTATATGAAAGCTTCGAGGAGACAGCCTTGAAAGATACTTGGTGTCCTGTGGATCCATCTTTGCTCTACCCATGTCTACTTGTCTTGTGACCTAGTTAGGGTCAGCAAGTACTCCTCCCAAGCCCCATTTCAAGATGGACTACATAGAGCTTCAGGATGAGTCAGAAAGGGTATCCGTGTTAAGTTCTCTGTAATGTGGAGGTGGGTGCAAGAGGAAATCTTTAGGGATTAAGGGTAGTTGTGTGTGCTATAGTCTCCGTTGAAGGTAAGGTTAACTTCTCATTAAGGTTCTGGTTAAGCACTGTTACGGAGTACCTATTAGAATCTGTTTTCTTGTGATAGAATGGAGAGCTAGTGAGATCATTAAACATCCCATCCACTACTCCTTCCACTCCACACTTACAGAGAATATTCACGGATTTTTGACATGAGCCTTAGCCTCAGGAGAGTGGGTCAGAGAGAGGGATCCATGCCAAACTAAGGCCCTTTTGACACCCGAATCTACTTTCCTTATCTTGCCTCTTTGGGAACCAAGATGCTATGGAGGCACTGAGGAACATAGAGTCCCATCCTACCTTTCTCTGAAGTTCTGAGATACTGTGGACCAAAGCCTCGTTCTTCTTCTCCTAGAGAGAGAAAGGACCAGAGTGTAAGTTTGAATCATGGTAACATCATCTTTTTTTTTTCCCTGAGACAGGGTTTCTCTGTGTAGCTTTGCGCCTTTTCCTGGATTTCGCTCTGTAGATCAGGCTGGCCTTGAACTCACAAAGATCCACCTTCCTCTGCCTCCCGAGTGCTGAGATTAAGGGCTTGTGCCACCAACACCAGGCAACATCATCTACTCTTATTCAGTTGGTATTTCCCATTTCACCAGATAGTTTTTTCTTACAGAAGTTTGAACTTATTTGTACAATGTAAGTAGATCTTGAAATTAATTCACAGGTGAAACAATCAGCAGCAGATGAGGAATATAGATATTTATGCTCCCGGTACTAAATATTACCTGAAAAACCTTATTCTCCCCAATTCCCTCCCATGCATGGACATAGTCTTTGTATGTAAACAAGATTAGCTTAAAGCCTCCTTTCTAGGACTAGGTTTCATGGCACCAGAGCGCTCCATGGAATCTTCCAAATGAGGGAAGCAACCAACAGTCCTATCCATCTGTGCCTCCCATGAATCATAATACCAATCAACATGGCATGATAACCCTAAGGATACAATAGTGGCATTCACACCTTTATGGCAACCAACAGCTCTCTAATTGGACGTAAGACCTGCTCAACAAGAGGGAAATCATACCAGGTACTGAAACCTAGCCAACCACCCAGGGCCAGTGAAGTCTTGGATCCTGGAGGAGAACCTACCACCACTTTACTACACCAGCACAATCATATTTTAAATGCTTCTCTTTATACCCACAGACAAGTATAGTCCTCACCTTTTATCAAGGAAACTTCTCTTTGCAACAGACAACATTACAAAAAACCCACAACCGACCGAAATGCAGACTTGGACCTAGTCCCATCTGATATATCTTTAATACAACTCCTGCCCCTAAGGTTCAGGGATCTCGCCAAAGAGGAAGAGGAAAAATTACAATAGCCATAGGAACAGGGAATTTCATGTGAGGTTATGTCTCTTAGAAATGTCAGAAGCTACACCCATAATGACTCATCCACATAGATACCTAAACGTGACTTGAAGAAGGATGACACCAATAGATACACTAAGGTCAAAGAGGGCCTCAAACCCACACAGTAGTACAGTCAACTAAGAAATACTGGAGAGAAACAGTCTCACCCAGAGAAGAACACACTAATTAGTCATCCAATACCAAATGGTCAGCCCTGAAAAAATACATACAAGTAACAAGATAGAGACTGAACAGGTTATATTTATATATTTAGTAATATGCACACATGCGTGTAACAACAATTAATGAAAAAAGAGGCAATGAATTTGAAAAAGAGCAGAGTGGAGTACATGAGAGGGTTTGAAGGGAGGAAAGGAAGAGGGAAATGACGTAATTATAATCTCAAAATCATTTAAAAAAGAATGAGGTAAACCTAGACTTACCTCTGGATATGCTAATTACATGCTTATGTTGACTTTATATTGAAATGATATTTCAGCTATGTGGGATTAAAGATCTTATCCAATTAAGATTGACAACGACTGGCTTAGTTGAAGGGGTTGTGCTCTAGGGTGAGGCCAGGAAGAAGCCCATGGACTCGCTTTCCCCGGTATCGTACTTACGAGTCTGGTTGTTTCTTCCTCCAGCTCCTGCATAGCCCTCTCTCTCTCCATCACAGCGCAGTTTTCCTTCTCCCAATCCTCATCTTCTGCAGGGTCACCAGTCTGGGTGATCTCACTTTCCAGCCTGAATGATGCAAGTGTAAACCAGAAGGACCCATGATGGCCAGGTTCAGAAGTGATAAAATTCAGGGCTTGATGACTACCTGTGCATCTCAAGTTAGAAACTCTTCTTTCCCAGGTCCATAGACTCAGGTCATTTCCAAGCCATATAAAGAAAGGACTGCCTTATCCCAGGCCAAACACTCTGGTGTTCTTCAGCTCAAGGAAAGATCTGCCTAGTCTTTTGAGTAAAATATTTTTAAGCTTGCTGTGTTTGAATGTCTTAGGGAAAAATATCAGAGTGAAGGATAGTTGTTTGCTACATGAGATAGAGTTCTCTAGAGAAAGTAGGAAAATTGAGGGGTTTTGTCTGTCTCCCCCACCACTCTTCTTTCAGGTTGAAAACTTCCATCATGAAACCTAGACTTACCTCTGGATTTCATTTTCTTTTTCTTGTATTTTGAGAAGAAGCTCCTGGTTGGCTTCATCTATTCTCTGCATATCTCTTTCAAGGTCCATGTTCAAACTCATAATGTTCTTCTTTGATTGGGCCAATCTTAAGATTTCCATTTTTTCTGACCTATAGGCTCAGCCCCCCAAACAAACAAGGGTGGTTATCTCAAGAGCAAAGATCAGTGGACCAAGTGGGCTTTCTAGAAAATAAGTAATTCATCCGCTGTGCTCTTCCTGGGAGCACGCTTGCTTTTCTATTTTCATTCCTGGATATTCATACATCTGAATCACACCCTACAATGTCTTAGTAATTCTCAACCCAGCAGGGGACATCTTGAGATGCATCTCCAGTCTGATTTCAAGAGAAGCTTCACTTCCTTAAATAGCCTTGTACTGGAGAGAACTGTTTCCCATGGCAACCTTTTCCTAAATTGTTCTCCAAACATGCTTATGCAATACACTTTTATTGACTATTTTTGTCTAGGCACCTGCTCCATCACTTCTGAGTTTGCTTCATTCAGAGACAGAAGTCTCTACCACCATGATAGGGCTTCAGACTTTCCATCCTTGCTTCCCCTTCCCTTTGATTTCTGATTATAATGTGTGAGATTCTCATATGAGGGCCATTTCAGTGAGTACAAATATTTCAGGAACATCATTCAACAGCACAAACATCTGTTTTGAAAAAACTGTGAGTGAAATGATAACTTTAGGAAGAGTACCTACATCAAGGGAGGCTCACACTAAACTTTTTCTAGCATGTAAAATAATCCTTTGGAGTTCTTAACTGGGAATAGGGTAGCATGGCCCCGGGGATTTCGTTTTGAGTGACATGAAGCATGATATTGGAAAATGGAGTCCTATGTTGGAAGGGCTGGCTTGGGTGGTGTATTTACAGTAGTTACCACTTCCTGTAGGAGTGAAGGGCTTGGGAGATGGGTGCAGGGGAGAGGAGGGAGAGGTGACTGGGAGATTAGAGAAGGTATGGCCAGCGACCTGCCTCACACCTGGTGCCTGGATGCCGCCTTTCGTAGTCGCTGTTACTTACTCGTAATCTAGCTCATTTTCCTTCTGTTCTTCCATTGTAGACGCCTGAAATGTTAGCAGAGATACGGTTACCAACTGCAGAAGTGGGTCCAGCAGTCTCCCCAACAGAAAGTCAATGAACTGGTTTTCTCCCTTCAGAGCCCCTGAGTTGGATATGACAAAAATCCCAGCTTTTTCTGCTCCTCATCTGACTCTGCATCAAGTGAGGGTGCAGAGGCCTGCTGGAAAATTCCATAAGAGGTCTCACAAGCAAACACCTAGAGGTTGTTTGCCATAATAACTGGATTTGGAAACCCAGACAAAGCACTAGGAAGAAACAGAGGTCATCAGTTTTTCTTAAGTCTTCTTTCTTTATGACCTGCGGCTTTCCTAAAGGTCTCAGGGCACGGATGTATGCGTATCACCACCCTGGAAAGTCACGGTTGTTCCCTAGTCCCCGGCCACTGCAAGCTTGATGGGAAGCGTGTCAATATTAATCAGGGATCAGAAAATGAAGTCGAAGGAAACTCTGCGGCCCTCTCTGCCCTCTAGCTTCTTCTACAAACTTTACCTCCCTTCTACGGATGTGCTTTGGCTTCCTGATCCTGCCCTAGTCAATTAGCTTCTGAAGACTCTCATCTCTTCCCCCTGGAGCCCTCCAATAGAATGTTACAACCTTCTACGAGGTTATGACTCCACAATTGACATAGGAAGGTCAGGGCAGCGTGTCACAGTGGTGCCGATGACCAAGTCAGAACCTCTTTATGGCTAAGTCTGCCCTAAGCAGGGACAAGCTTCAGGGTATCTTGTTTCTAGGCAGTAAAAAGGGAGAGTCGTCCTCACTATGTCTCTCCAGTAAATAGGGCTTTCTTCCTGCCCAAGTGTCAAGAAGATGGGAAATTTGCTCTTGTGGCCACAGTGATGCTATCATGTGCCCAACGAATGACCCATTCATCCTATGGGTATTAAAAAGTAAAAGCATCAGTGTCTTTAAGAGTGAACAGGACAATCCAAAGCACTTGGCCTTGGGAAAAAGTTTACATTCTGAGGGTAGTGGTGTGTGTGTGTGTGTGTGTGTGTGTGTGTGTGTGTGTGTGTGTGTGTAGGGGAATACATATATTTTATATCATAAGAAAGGATGTGACAATATGAGCAGGTGAAGGGGATGGGGGAAGGTAGCGTGTGTGTGGCAAAGGGCGGATTTTACAATTGGGTGGTGCAGAGAGAGCCCCGGAGCTGCCTCATGTTTGAAAGCAGTATGTGAAGAGGCTTGATGGACATGGGGAGAACTTGGGGTGTGCTGAGATAAATGCAGTGTCCAGCAGATCCAGCCATACCAGCAAGGGGCACCAAAAACCAGTTTTGCCTGCAGAGGTTCGTGGATCCATCCAAGCTTTCTGTGGTCTGCGCTTTAGAGACTAAGAACCCACCCCCGAGACAGAAATTACAAGAGATTTTAACGCTGACAATGCCCCTGATTGTCTTGAATGAGCTCCACAATTGGAGTCTTCTCTTGCAAGCTTTAAGGGAAAAGCACTCACAAAAAACAAAGAATATGCATTCTCTATATGGGAATGTGTGTGTGTGTGTTTGCCAGTTCTTCACAGCTGGTAACTTCCAGGTGTCAGTCACAGACACCTGTCAAGCTTCAGGTCTCAGAGAAGACCACATGGAGGTGATTTGTGAGCCAGACCAACTTCTTAACATACTGAAGTTTCTAGCAAACTATTTGTAAAATTAATGGCCTCTGATGACCCCCATTACCATCTCCTGAAAGAAGGCATCTCATTGCTTTATGAAGCTGTTCACAGAAGAGTAATTAAGTAACAATTCAGGCCAATGGCCTCTCCCAGGAATTGATAGTAGGGAGAGTTCATTAACCCCACCTGGCTATAGCTTCACCAGGAAATGCCCTGGACCAAGGTTATTGCAGCTGTTAATGGATTGGATAGGGACTTTAACTGGGTAAAAATAAAGCCGTGTCTCCTGCCCGGGGAGCCTTTCTCCTTGAGGGGCTACCCCTGTGAACTGGAAGAGCGGCAGGACCTGTGCTTTGGGCCCTGCACTGACGAGGACAGCAGATTGCTATCAAGGAGAATCCTTAAATCAAGGTGGAAACAGGGCCTTCGGGGGAAGTTAAGGTTTTTTTTGATCCAAGCCTCTTCCTGCAGACCACAGATGGCTTGATTAACACCCAGTACAGCTTTTGGAGCAGCTGTTCTCTGTGGTAAAGTTTCTATGCCCTCCTCTCCAGCGGGAAGAATGGCTGAGGTTCATTTCTCCGCTCACTCCCTGCTGTCAGAAATGCCTCTGCCCTTGTGAGGTCCTCTGTGGGGAAACTCTTGCCCTGATTGCAGGCTGGGAGTCCCTGCTGGGTTTGCTGGGCCTGTGCCCACGTGCTGTGGAGACCAGGCAGGTAGGTGCACCTGAGCTCTCGGTGGAAGCTGCCTCCTTGGTAAGGCCTACGGGAAGTGGAAAGCTATCTTTTCTGTTCACCTTGTGTGTCCTTTCTTTGCAGGTTGCTAAATGTTTACTGGATGCTTTTGTGATTAAGTCTGGTTTTGAGGTTCATTCTTGGGGGAGAGTCTAGGGCATCATTTTAGAAAATTGTTCCTCAAATACACTGTAACCTCTGTGTACTTTTGTATTTGTAGTTACTGTTATCATATACACTTTAGGTTCATTTATAAAATCTCTTTGAATTTCCCTTCAGAATACAATCCTAGTATTCACAAAAGCATATATTTGAACTACTAAAAAGAGACAGCGATACATATAGAATATAAATGTGGGGAGGATAACACTCTCATTGGATCCAAGTTGGCTTTTTCCTTTGCAAGTCAAAATTCAGATGTAATACAGTTTAATATTCAATAAATTGAGTTTCAACTGATGAAAGATATATGTATTTCTTTTAAAATGAAATTTACCAAATCATTGCTATTATAACAACAGTAAATAACTAAAAAAGTTTATCATGGATTTTACCTCATAGCAATAACTCTGTTTTCAAAATGTGTTATTAATTATCCAATAATTCCATATGACTTAGTTTTAAATTATTATTATTTTTAGAATTATTCATGTGTATGGGTGTTTTGCCTGCATATGTGCACATGTATGTGCATGTGTTTGCCTGGTGACTGTGATGGTCAGAAGAGGGAGTCAGATCTCCTGAAACTGGAATTACAGATGGTTGTGAGCTTCTCTGTGGGTTCTGGGAACCAAACCCAGGTCTTATGCAAGAGCAACTGGTGCTATTCACCCCTGAGATATCTCTCCAGTCTCTCATATAATTTATTTTGATCAAGTCTTTTGCTTAATCCCTTCCAGATCTGCCCTCATTCCTCACTCCCCAACTCTGTGTCTTTGAAAAAACAACAGTTCACCAACTCCATTTTTTGCTGCTTGTGTACTCCTAGCTGTAGGGCCATCCACTGAGCTGTGTTCAACATACCAGGAGGCACATGCCTAAACAAAACTGACTCTACCTTCCTAGGAAGCCATCCATTGTCCATAGCTCCTCAGTTAGGGGTGGGACTCCTTCTCACTCTGTGCTAGAATGCTGACTGTCTTAATCTTGTACAAATCTTGGTACAAGCAACTGATGGAGAATATTATTTTAAGGTGTTCATGATGCAAAGATGTGTTGTATTCTTTTATGTTGCATTTGTTTAACTCTGGGAAGCTGTGTTACTTTGTCTGTCTAAAAACACCCGATGGTCTAATAAAGAGCTGAACGGCCAATAGTGAGACAGGAGAAATGATAGGTGGGGCTGGCAGGTAGAGAGGATTAATAGAAGGAGAAATCTGGGAGGAAAAGAAGAGCAAGAGAACAAGCAGAGGAGGAAGCCAGGAGCCAGCCACAGAGTAGGAGTGCAAGTAAGATTACAGAAGTAAGAAAAGGAAAACAGCCCAGAAGCAAAAGATAGATGGGATAATTTAAAGTTAAGAAAAGCTGGCAAAAAAAGCCAAGCTAAGGCCGGGCATTTATAATTAAAAATAAACCTTCGTGTGTGACTTATTTGGGAGTTGGGTGGTGGGCCCCCCAAAGAGCCAACAGAGTAAAGAGTAAAAAACAATGGGTAACCACAGATGTTATGAATTCATGAGTTCAACAGTTCTGTCACGTGCAGAAGATAGTTTTGATCCTGTCATCCCTGACCTCTGGCTTTTATAATCTTTCAGCCTCCCCCGCTCCCTTTCCATGATGGTCTCTGAGCACTCCAATGACACTTATTCTCTGTACTTTGACTATGGCTCTCTTACTAAACACAGTCCTGTTCTGAAGTACTGAAGTTAGAATTTCAACAGAAACATTTGGGAGGATATAACTCTTCCCATAATAGTGCCTAAACATCACTTTCTACTCTCCATGACTGGCCCACCCAGGCACTCAAGGGATGCTTATCTGCAGCAGAACTTGCGAGCGTTCTCATCTCTTCTCCTCTCTCATAAATCACTCCAAAGGGGGCAATGGCTATAGCTGAGTGGGAAAGCACATGCCGAGCTCATGTGAGGCTCCTGGGTTCAGTCCTGACACACCCACCCTTCCCTCAAAGAGCACATTTATATAATTGTCGGGATGCCTCCAGTATAACCAAATGACAACAATAGAATTATTTTTAACTACTTTGAATATGTATAATTAAATTATGAAGAAATTGAAAACAAGAAAGATTGTCTCATTGGGATTAGAGAAGCTTTCAAAGTCTCCAACATGAAGGACATGCTCAATATTTTCTAGTTGATTTTTTTTTTTGTGACTCTAAACATGTGGAAGAGGAAAGGGGATTTCTTCAACTGTACCATGAACTAGGGAATTTCCACAGTTATGATGCAAATCTGATACTGTGGATGCCATTCAGTGCACCCTTCATATTGGTGATGTATTTTTGTTTTCAGTGTGCTAATTTCTTCTGGGATAAACCCATGCTTGATAGGCACTTTAGCCAAACTTTGTTTGACTTATTTCCACATGTCTCTGCATGGGGTGTATGCATATGCTTGTTTAAATGCATGTGGGTGCTCACGTGTTCAAGTGCACATACACCTGTGTGTGTACATGTAGACTTGAGGCTGACATCCAGAGTCTTCCCCTATTGCTCTCCATCTTATTTGTCGAGGCAGGGTTTCTGAGATGATTCCAGAGCTCGCCGGCTAATCTAGCTAGCCAGCTTGCTCTGAGGCTCTCCTGTGTCTTCTGAGCTCTGAGATTACAGGTGTGCTGCCCCTCCCTCCCACCCAGCGTTTATGTGGGTGCTGGGATCTAAACTCTGGTCCTCATATTTGTGTAGCAAGTGCTTTGACATTTCCTCAGCTTCTTTGCTTATTTTATGTCTGTGTCTATAGCTTTATTTTCTGTGTGTGCAGTCAGAGAGTGAACATTAATTATGAGGATCCTAAACAGAGTGACTGGAGTCTCTGCACATGAGCTCATAAAGTCCTGATGTTTGTTTGCACGCCTTTAATCCCTGCACTCAGGAGGCAGAGGCAGATAGAGCTCTGTGAGTTTGAGGCCAGCCTGGTCTACAGAGTGAGTTTCAAGGCAGCCAGGGCTGGTACAGAGAAACCCTGTCTCAGGGGAAAAAAACATAAATAAAATAAAAAAGAGTGCTTAATGCTTTTGCAGAGGATATAAGTTAGGCTCCTTAGCACTCAGGTCAGGGGGTTCATCACTGCCAGCAACTCTAATTTCAAGGAACCTGACATTCTCTTTTGGTCTCCACAAGCATCTGTGTTTATGGGCACAAATATAACCCCCCACAGACAAACACGAATACACATAATTAAACAATAGTTATAGTTAAATATAGTAAAACTACAAACATTATTTTAAATGTAATGATATTGCTTAGGACAGTTTTTTAGCAAAAACAATATTTGTCTTATAGAAGAATCTTACATTGGTAATTATTCTAGTGGATCAGTGTCTAAAGTCACTCTGACCTAGGCAGAGGGGAAGGACCAGCCAGGCCAACAGGAGCACTGTGTATTTATTGGAGCTTCAGCTTTCGTGTCAGAAGGGTTAGGTATAGTGGGTAAGGATAGGGGTCGTCTAGGAGAAAATGCTCTCATTCAAAGATAAACACAGATAAAGATGAATGGATCCAGTACCATATGACACTAAAGGAAGCAAAAGGCCAGGAGTATCCAAGTTGGAAAAACTTACCTTGATTGATCAAAATTAAAACATTGTTTCATAAAATCAGAATCTGTAAAGAAAAAGAACAACCCTCCCCCTTCCTCTGGCCACCCACCAAATGAGGGAAGTGACCTGATACACCAAGGAAACAGCCCTCTTTTCTGGGTGTTGCTTAAAACTGAAAAACTACAGACAAGTGTCTAGCAAGAATGTTCCAACTTGATTTCCTACATCTCAACCATGAACTTTGTAAATGACAGCATGCCACAATGTCAAAGCTTGGACACACTTGAAAGTACAATAGCCCTTTGGGAATGACAGTGTGGATCACAACTTTTAGACACGGCAAATCTGTGTCAGATGTAAAGGTTAAGTCATTTTTTCCTTCCACATAAAACTTTAGCTACTCCAGTTTTCTCTAGTTTATAAACCGGCTGAGAGCAGGACTTTGTGATGAATACTGTTACAGCCTGTGTCCAGACAGTATTTATTCTTATGGCTCTCACAGTCCATTCTTCCCTTGGTGTCCCCTCTGGGTTGTTGAAACACATGTGAGAGCTACTGATTTTTTCTTCAATAATTTGAGATTCCACCCCCTCCCTGATGGGCTGTCTCCTCTCTTCCTTCTCTCTCAATGGTTCTCTTGCTTTCTATAATTTGATCATCTACATATAAAGATGGTATTGATGTTCCTTTTCCTGTTGATACAGGACTTGGCTTTTTCTCTCTCGTCTTATCCTTAGGGAAACTTAGGAGATGATGCACAAAGTTTATAAAAGGAAATGTAGAGCTGGGTGGTGGTGATGCACACATTTAATCCCAGTATTTGGGAGGCAGAGGCAGGTGTATCTCTGTGAGTTCGAGGCTAGCCTGGTCTACAGAGCGAGTTCCAGGAAAGGTGCCAAAGCTACACAGAGAAACCCTGTCTCAAAAATCAACCAACCAACCACAACAACAACAATGTAGAAAGGTCCACTTTCTAACACAGAGATAGAGAGGCAAACAGTCTGTTCTCAAGTAGGAAATCTTATAAAGGTGACAGATTGTTCGATGCTGACTCAGCATAGCACAGTCCCAATAATAATTCTGTACGTTTTTCTTTGGGAAGAGTTAAAACTATAAAACACATATGGTAAAATAATTTGTCAAAATAGCCAGGAAGACTCTGAATAAAGCCATATGTGCAATTACAGAGAGGAACAATGTCAAGGGTAAGACAGGAAAATAGTATTTCAATATATCTTTATCTTTTGGATTATAGCTTTCAACCAAGTATGCATTAGGTATAATTTAAAAAACATAGCACAAGATTGTAATAAACAGGATTGAGACAACATGGGATTCTAAATCAGAGAGATGTATATTTCTAAGCTATGAGACTGTGAGCATTATGAAGCATGATGGGAAATGTTACTCTCGATATAACACACAAGCCTCAAGGATTTTAAAACAAGGAAAAGGAAAGAAAAGAAATCCAAGGTGGACACAGACATGGTTTTAAAATATGGCACATCCATGAAATAATGAACTTGCAAATAAAGAGAATTATGAACATAGGGAAAAGGAGAGGAGAGGAGAGAGAAGAGAGGAGAAGAGGGGACATAAGAAGAGAGGAAAAGAGAGGAGGGGAGAGTGGAGGAGGGGAGGGGAGGGGAGAAGAGGGGAGAGAGGAGAGGAGAGGGGAGGGGAGAATTACAGGGATGGACAGCAATCCTGAAAGTAAGTTGTAACTGAAATAGAAAAGGTGGGCATTCTGAACCAGATGGACCACTGGTCCTCTATGATTTGAAACAGGGAGACAGTTTTGCTACAGGAAGAACAATACCCGGAAATGTTTTAATAATTTGAGGCATAACCACTGGCACTATAGATCAGAGCTTTTGAGAACATCTCAGGCCTAGGCATGTGGTGCACACCTTTAATCCCTGTTTTTGGGAGGCAGAAGCAGGCAATCTCTGTGAGTTCTAGGCCTGTCTGGTCTACATAGTAAGATCCAGGCCAGACAGACCTACATGGTGAGACCCTATCTCAAAACAAAAGAAACAAAAAAGAGCATCTCTAACAATGTGAAATTCTAGGAACACACCCATCCCCCAAACAATGGTCATGTAGCTTTGTCATTTGGTGAACTTCTTACTTATCTATCTAGAAGGTGCCTCCTACAAAATTTTTGTTTATAAGAGCATCCATAAGAGAAAGACAAATCAGATACAAACACCCACCTAGCCTCCAGGGATGAGGGTGCTGGTTCCCAATGTCAGTCAAATAGAACTTCCAAATTCTTCTTTCTTCTCTCTAGCAGATGTTTGGAATCGTAATAGTTGCTCGTAGAGGAGTCAATGTTTCACATGCAGAGAGAGGTTAGTCATGTTAGTCACTGTCTTCAACTGCGGTGTGCTGGGGAATATTATTTTAAAGTGTGTTGCATTGTTTCCTCCTGCTTTTGTTAACAATTCAAAGATGTGTTTGGTTAAATAAAATTAACCTTCGAGCAGGAGGCTGAGTCAGCAAGCCGCTGACAGGAAGGGGTAGGGAGGAACCACGTGTAGCAAGGGTTTTTAAAGTAGGGGCTGAGAGAAGGATGCTGGGTTTTTGGGAAGACTCCAGCAAAGGGAGAAGGTCAGCTACTTGCTATTCAGCCCCTCTGAGCAAGCAGAACTCCACCTAAACTGTTGAGTCTGAGTTCTTTAGATTTAGATAAAGTTTCCCTTAGTAGCTTTGCAAGAGTCTGAATCCCCTCAGGCTGCTGAGAGCAGCAGAGCTGCAGTTGCTAGTTAGGACAGACTTTGCTTAAGGGGAAGCCGCTGTAAAAAATAAAAAAACAACAGTAGTGTTTACTCTATTACAGACCTCTTCTTGTCCTCTTAGACGATTACATCTGTTTGGTGACCTGTCAATCTACTGTGAGTCGATTGCTATGGTTCTCCAGCATCACAATTTGGCTATGATTTCCTCTGAACAGGTGTCTTTTTCTGCCATTCTTTTTGGGTGAGAGCCCTAGCTACATCCTAAAATGTAATTTTTTAAAAACCCAGTCATATCTATTTCTTCTTCAGAAATTGCAGTGTCCTGAGAACACCTATCTCTCCTTTTTTGTCATTTGGATCAAACGTCTATCAAACAGCTACTGCTGATCTCTGAAGTTGGGTGGGTCATTCAGATCTTGCTCTTTACACAGTAGTCATGATTGGCCAACAGCTCAGGATCCACTCTTTCTGGGTACTCTCTAGCTTGGTCTCCTGTGAGCAGTTCTGATTCTTCAGGCTTTATATTCATACCACAGATCTCATTTACCCTTATGAAGGTGGGAACTGTGAGCTATGAAAATAACAGACAGAACAGGCAAGTTATAAGTAGCAAATACTTCTTGAAAGAAACCAGCAGCGTTTTCACCTCATGAATACCCCTCAGCTATTGCTCTGAACATTCTGGGCTTGCCAAGAGCATTCACGGCTCAAGGTTTGTCATGCATTTTTTTTTTTTTCCTTTTGGAGATCTTTTAATTCTTTGCTTTGTTTACAAAGGCAGTAATGAATGCTCTATGGATACAATGTCTATAAAACTTTCAGTGAGAGTTTTTGTTCTCTCCTTCTCCAGTTTGACCTGATTATACAGTCATTGTCTTGAACAAACACCAACTGTCTTAGTTAGGGTTTTTACTGCTGAGAATAGACAGCATGACCATAACAACTCTTATAAAGGAAACTATTAAATTGGGGTTGGCTTACAGTTTCAGAGGTTTAGTCCATTATTGTCATGGTGGGAAGCATGGCTGCATGCAGGCAGACACAGCATTGGAGAAGTAGCTGAGAGTTTGACATCAGGATTGGCAGGCAGTAGAAAGAGAGAGAGAGCCACTTGGCCTGGCTTGAGCTCCTAAAATCTCAAAGGCATCTCCTGTGACACACTTCCTCCAGCAAGGCCATACCCACTCCAACAAGGCCATGTGTCCAATAATGCCATTCCCTTTCAGTCTGAGGCCATTTTCATTCAAACTACCACACCAACCAACACACAGATTACTTGGTCTCCTACTGCCTGCTAATGCGTGTTTTCACTGGGGATAGTTTTTTTTTTTCTCCAAGTGGGGATTTGAAATTCCATGTCCTTTTCTGCTGGACTCCAGTTATAAAACAATACTCTGCTAGTAAATACTTGCAACATTAAATTTGCTTTGCTTGAGGCTTCTGTACCCCAATAGTCAGGTCTGCTAGAGGGGAAAGGCTGTGCCTAGGAAAGGAGGCTTTGCTGACAGCTCTTTTCATGTTGTCCTGTTTAGATGTCTGCTGTGGGATGATCTGTATGTTAAATTGCTCTGATTAGTCAATAAGTAAAACACTGATTGGCCAGTGGTCAGGCAGGAAGGACTAACAGAGAGGAGAATTGAGGGAACAGGAAGGCAGAGAGAGACACTGCCAGCCACCACCATGACAAGCAGCATGTGAAGACGCCGGTAAGCCACGAGCCACGTGGCAAGGTATAGATTTATGGAAATGAATTAATTTAAGCTATAAGAACAGTTAGCAAGAAGTTTAAGCTATAAGAACAGTTAGCAAGAAGCCTGCCATGGCCATACAGTTTGTAAGCAATATAAGTCTCTGTGTTTACTTGGTTGGGTCTGAGCAGCTGTGGGACTGGTGTGTGATAGAGATTTGTCCCGACTGTGGGCAAGGCAGAAAAACTCTAGCTACAGGTGTCTGTTGCTGTGATCAAACACTATGACCAAGTTGTGAGGAAGCTGGGGAGGAAAGGGTTTCTTTGACTTACAGGTGACTTACTTGCAGTCTATCACCAGGGGAAGCCAGGGCAGGAACTCAAGGTAGGAAGCTGGAGGCATGAACTGAAGCAAAGACCATGGAGGAGCACTGCTTGCTGGCTTGCTTCTCATGGTTTGTTCAGTTTGTTTTCTTATGCCCTCTAGGACCATGTGCCCAGGGATAGCACTACCTAATATGGGCTGGGCTATGGTGATATTTTATTTGTGCTGAAATGTGATTTTATTTGTATGTTAATAAATAAAGTTGCCTGGGGGTCAGAGCTAATAGCAAGCCATAGCAGAAGCCGGGCGGTGGTGGTGCACACCTTTAATCCTGATCACATGACAGGCAGATCTCTGTGTGTTCAAGGATACAGCCAGCATGGAGACACATGCCTTTAATCTCAATACCAACCATAGAGACCTAGAGGTCTGTATAGACAGGCAGTGAGGAGGAGGTCATATGGTTGGATTTACAACTAATAAGAAGGCAGAACAGAAAGTCAATAAAAAGACAGATACACAGGAAGTAGGTCTCTTTCTCAGGGGAAGGACGGCAGCAGCAGCGAAGGGTAAGAAGGCAGTTTTAAGTCTCAGCTCTTAGCTACTGCTCTGACCTCTTGGGCTTTTAACTCTGCATTTGGCTCTGTGTTTGTTATTTAATAAGACCATTACATCTACACTGCCCCCCTATAAACATTAAACAAGTAAATGCCTAACAGGCTGACCTGCTAGCCAATTGTTGGGGGCGTTATCACCATTGAAGTTCCTTCTCAGATGACTCCTCTGCCAGCACCTGGCTATGATTTTATATACCTACTTAGGCATACAAAGGAAGGAAGGGAAAGTAGAAAGCTCTTTCTTGAATGGCATTGTGAAAGCACCCTGATCTCTAGGACTTGCATGATATTTTCTCAAATGTATGTCGAATCCAGGTCTTCACTATTTTTCTCTCAGTGTTTAAGATTTTTGTCATTCTGTTTCCTTCCCTGCTGTTTTCTTGCTTGTCTTGTTGGCCAGAAAATGTCATACGATTTTCAGAACTGAGTACAAAATGCAGAACCATTTGGCCCAAAAAGAAATGAGTATTTCAAAGGTAGGTGGAGTGCTACCCCAGCATACACGAGGCCCTGGATTCAATCCCCAGCATTGCAAAAGGAAAATTAATCAACCTGGAGACAGAAGAACATCAAGCTAGACAGTCATTTCTTGCAAATGCAGGTCTCTGTGTAAACCACCTGTTTCCATGCACATGTCTGCTCTATGGGTGGCTCTTCAGCTAAGACAACCTTTATAGTTAGAGTGCTTTCATGTGCTTTGGGACTGATCAGGGGCACAGCCAGCTTCCATTGTTTTGCTCAGCTTGTAACACAGTTAGCTAGCCTGTGCCATGCATTCTATTTTCCAGAGAGAGTTTGTAACCCTCCCTATTATTCCTTCAGGTCCAGAGAATCTGTAGTAAGCCCCCCTATTGGACTCTTACTATATTAGTTTTGTTATTATTGTCATGCAAAATTACCAGAAAGTTTTGGGTATAGCATAACACAAATTATTATCACGTAGTTAGAGATCAGAAGACCAATATGGTTCTCACTGCATCAAAAATCGAGTTGTGGATAAGTCTTAGGGATCCCAGAAGGACTATTTATTGTCTCTTCCAGTTTCTAAAGGCCACCTGTATTTCTAGGTTCATATCTTCTCCCTCCATCTTCAAAGCCAAGAATATGGAATCACAGATAATTGAACTTTCTAGCTTTTGTTTGTGTTGGCCATCTCCTTTTCCCATTCTGATCCTCAGGTCTCTCTTTCTTGTAAAGATCAATAAATATATGTGGTTTAAGATAATCTCCCTATTTTAAGATGCTTAATCACAACTGTGAAGAACTTTTGTCATTTGATGTGACACAATTACAGCTTGTGAGAGTTAGGACGTGGGTATGTTTGAAGGGTCTTTATTTAGCCCACCTGGCTTGTATCAAGGTGCAGGTAGAAGCAGTTATATTAACCATTCCATTGATACTTTCATCCCATGTTGCATGGGAGAGGAAGCCTCTGGGGTTGTGGGATAATTATACGTAGGATGTTCTATTAGGTGGACTTAGGACTTTGTTACTATCTTCATGGAGAAATAAAGCATGGCACAAGAGGATTTGGCTGAGTGTCAAGCTGACAAGGGGTGGACTTGTGATGATTCTCCTTGATTGTCAACTGGACAGGACCTGAAATCAACAAAGTAATGAGCCTCCAGATGGGTCTCTGAGGGCATTTCCAGGAAGAGTTGACTGAGAGGAAAAGACCTTCCCCCAGATTAGCGGCACCTTTGACAGGCAGTGGCTTAGGTATAAAGTGGTCTGAGGAATCAGACGTGTTGCTTGCCTGCCTTGCTTCATGCTAGTGAGTGTGTCTAGCCCCAATACTGCTGTTACTGCTGCCATCCTCCATTGACATTGGAACCCAGATTCTTGAAGCCCAGCCATTCTCTAGGAGTCTTCCTTCAGCACCAGATTGGGACAGGAAGGTATCCAGCCTCACAGGCTAAGTAGCTACTGGGTTCTCAGACTCTCCTGTGTAGACAGCCATTGTTGGACTATGCAGCCCCTACAGTTATAAGCTGTTCTAGTAAACACACACAGGGACACATATACACACACAGACACACATACACACACAGACACACACACAGGCACACACAGATACACAAGGCACACACACAGACACACATACACACAGACACATGTATACACAGATGCACATACACACAGGCACACACAGACACACACAGTCACACACACAGACACATACACACAGACACATGTATACACAGATGCACACACAGTCTCAGACACAGACACACACAATCTCACACACACAGAGACACATACACTGTTGGTTCTGTTTTTCTAGAGAACCCCGCCTATGGAGTGCTGATGTGCTTTAGATATTTTTGTTGTTGTTGTTGTTGTCAACTGACACAGCTAGAGTCATCTGAGAAGAGGCAATGCTCATTTCTTGATTAACGACTGATGTGGAAAGTCCAGCCCACCATGAGCAGTGCCACCTTTTGTGCATGTAGTCCTCAGTGGTAGAGGAAAGCCAGCTGAACAAGCCACGGAGAGCAAGCCACCAAGCAGTATCCGGTTCCTGCCTCCAGGTTCCTGCCTTGGTTTTCCTCGGTCATGGACTGTGAGCTGTAAGATAAAATAAGCCCTTTCCTTCCCAAGTTGCTTTTGGTCACAGGGTTTATAAAAGCAGTAGAAAATAAATAGGGACTGGTGACTATCAGTAGAACTATGAAGAAATTGTCTCACTAATCTTGGCCCAATTTGATTTACTTCATGATTATCCACTTTTGTGCTTAAAAGTTCCTAATGTTTGTCTCTAGGGCCAGTGGAAGAACTTACTAAAAGAAACCCAGGCTCTTGACCCCAAGCTTGTGGTGCTTCTCAGGTGGTCTCTCTTTTCCTTCCCATCCTCCCAAGCTACATAGGCTCTTAGGACTCCGATTGCCACACACCTGTCACTCACATCACAGCTCAGAGTGGTTGCTAGATTCATACTCTCCTGGGGTAATTATGAACTTAAGGTTTGCCTATAATATAAGTATTATTTTTACTTAAAACAATTTATTCTCATTCTATGCTATATATTTAAGTTTTAAATTTTATTGTTTTAAAAGTTTCATGAATGCATGTGTGTGTGCATGCCTGCGTGCATTCTTGTGTGTGTGTGTGTCCACATGAGTGCAGTGCCCATTGAAGTCAGAAGAGGGCATTAGATTCCCCTGGAGCAGGAGTGACAGGTAGTTGTAAGTCTTGCTATATAGCCCATGTTGGCCATGAACTATTATTATCTTCCTGCCTTATCATTCCAAGTGCTACGATTACATGTGTGCACCACCACCATACCCCCCCTCACCTTCCCGTTCCTGTCACTTGTGCAGCAAGCACTTTACCAAGTGGACCATCTCCTGAACTGTTACCAAATTCATGTGTTAAATAACTGACCCTAATTTGATGGAATTTGGAGGTGGGGCCTTTGAGAGATGCTTATGCTCAGGTAAAATTCTAAAGATGTAGCCCCATAATGGAATTGTTAACCTAATTGTTGACATAGGTTATTAGTGCAAAATAATAGGTTTAATTATGACATTTTCACACATAGACATAGCATCCTTTGGTCATATCCATGACCTTGGTACCCTGATCTCCCAAGTGTCTTCCTTTCCTTTCATGGCCCCCTTCTGTTTCCCCTAGATTCACTACACAAGAGAAAACACACAATGCTGTAACTTCTTGCTTAACACAGTGATATACAGTTCTGTCTATTTTTCTCCAAATGTCCTGATTTTGACCTTGATCACCCTCCAGCCATTATAGAGAGGGAAAAAAGTATACTGTAGACACAAAAAGGCCAAAATAAATAAAGGTTAAAAATAAAAAGCAAATCTCCCCATTCTCTAGCAATCAACTCTCACTGCCTGGAGCCTGACCCAGGGCCTTGGAATGCCTCATACAAACAATTGGAGTCTAACTCCTAATGACCCCGGGCACCTCATCTCAAACACCAGTCTCAGGAAGGACAAATGGTGTGATAAAATTTACTCCCTGGCAAGAAGAAAATGAGCCCCCTCTTATCTATTCAAATACCATCCCGGACAAATAGCCCAGGAGACAAGGCCAGGTAATTTCTATTAACTGCTATAAAAAGACACCCTTCACACTCAGAGGGGTGATTTTCTCTCTGAGAATCCACACATTACTTTCTGTCCACAGAATGGATTCTTTATTTCCCCAAAGGAGAATTCATGTTTTATTTTTCTGTTGCTTTCCTGAGTAATATCAAATATGCAAAAGTAACATTAATTTTTTTTGCTATTTTTACTGATTTTTTTTTCATACAATAGAGTTTGATTATGTTTTCACCTCCCCAGCTCTTCCTAGGTTCTCTCCACCTCCCTAGCCACCCAACTTCATGTTCCTGTTCTTTCTTTCTTCCACACACACAAAAACAGTCAAAAAAATAAAATAAAAATAAACAAAAAACTTATAAAAAAAATCCCCAAACATAACAAAATGAAACAAAAATCTCACAAAAAATCCACATGGAGTTTGTTTTGCTTTGAACAATTGCTCCTGGACACAGGGTCTGGGATTGTGGAGTGTGGTTGGCAGACACTGTCTCTCCATTGAAGAAAACTGATTTTCCCTTTCCTGTCCAGTATCCATTTCAGAGAGCTTCTTGGTTAGGATGAGACTTTGTGTCCACTCCCCTTTCTCAGTGCTAGGAGCTTGTCTGGCTTTAATTTGCAGAGGTCTGTGCATGCTGCCACAGTCTCCGTGAGTTCATCAGTCTTGTGTTTGGAAGACACTATTTGCTTAGAGTAATTCACCACCTCTGGCTCTTATAACCTTTCACCTTCCTCTCTTGCATAGATTTCTGGGCCTTGAGATTTGATGAAGACGTCCCATTCATGAATGAGTACTCCAAAGTATTCCACAGTCTGCACTTTTTCCATTTGTGGGTTTCTGTGTTAATTCCCATTCACTGCAAGAAAATGCTCCCCTGATGAGGGTTGAGGGAAGCACTGATCTATGGATATAGCAATATGTCATTTGGGTCACTTTATTACTGTATTCTTTTAGCAGAATAATAGTACATCTAGTCTTAGGTTCTTGATCTCTTTAGCAGTGTGAGGTATGAGTTCCATCTCATGGAGTCGGCCTTTAATCCAATAAAAATGTTGTTAGTAACTCACATAACATCTGTGCAACTATTGCACCAGGCAGGTTGCTATTGTGGGTCACAGGGTTTGTAACTGGGTGATAGTGATGATTCCCTTTCTTCTTTAGTAGCATGCAGAGTAACTTCCAGGATCATGACAAATAGTCAGTAGGGATAAAGCTTCTAGTAGGACATGAGATCTAACTCTCCAGGTTTGATGATGTGTTGTCTTCAGTAATAGGGCATTACCATCAGATTGTGGAGAGCAACTCATAACCTTGGCAGGAGCCTGTGATGTTTAGGGGAGTCCATGGGACCCCATTGGCCAGCAACTCAAGGCGGTATAACCCATTCCTGGTACTGGAAGTTTTACTTGATGGCATATAATATCGAGTTGGGCCATTGTCTCATCCATTATTTGGTGACTCCATTTAAATTCCTTCCATATATGTGCATATTTTAGGAATCTTATACAGTGGTAGGTTCTATGTGGTATTTTAAAAGGCCTTTAGTGTTAGTATTCTTCCTCATGGCCCCTCTTTTACTCTGATCTCCCATCTCTAACCCGTTAATTCTCCTATTCTAGTTCCCCTTTACGTCTCCACAACACTACATCCCATTTCCCCTTCCCTGGGAGATCCTCTCCTCTCCTCTGCTTCCTTCCTAAGTACATAACCTCTGTGGTGATTCATAGCACACATATCAAAAGCTTAAAAGCTAACATTCACATATAAGAGAAAACACTCAATATTTGTCTTTTTTAGTCTGGGTTACCTCACCCGGGATGATTATTTTCTAACTCCATCCATTTACCTGCAAATTTCATAATTTAATTTTTCTTAACAGCTGAATAACATTCCATGTGTAAATGTACCACATTTCATTATCTTAGGTTGTCTTCACTTTCTGGCTATTACGAAGAGAGCAGCAACGAAGACGAATGAGCAAGTGTCTCTGTAGTAACATGAAGAGAACTTTGGGTGTATACTCAAGAGTGGTACAGGTGGTTATTGAGGTCCGTAGATTCTTGGCTTCCCGAGGAATCTCCTTATTGATTTCCATAGTGGCTGTACAAGTTTGCACTAACACTAGCAACAAATAAGTGCTCCCATTTTCCTGCATTCTTGCCAGCACGTGCTGTCATTTGCTTTATTAATCTTGGTCATAATAAGTATAAGATAAAGTCACAGAGTAGTCTTAATTCGCATTTCTCTGATGGCTAAGGATGTCCAACATTTCTTGAAGTGTTTCTTAACCATTAATGTTTCATCTTTTTAGAACTCTTTGCTTAGTTCTGTACACCATTTTAAAACTAGGTTATTTGTTTTCTTGATGTTCATTTTTATTTTTTTCCTTTTATTTTATTTTATAATACCATTCAGTTCTACATATCAGCCACAGATTCCCTTGTTCTCCTCCCTCCTGCCCCCCTCCCCTTCCCCCCAGCCCACCCCCTATTCCCACCTCCTCCAGGACAAAGCCTCCCCAGAGGACTGAGATCGACCTCGTAGACTCAGTCCAGGCAGGTCCAGTCCCCTCCTCCCAGACTGAGCCAAGTGTCCCTGCATAAGCCCCAGGTTTCAAACAGCCAACTCATGCAATGAGCACAGGACCCGGTACCACTGCCTAGATGCCTCCCAAACAGATCAAGCCAATCAACTGTCTCACCTATTCAGAGGGCCTGATCCAGCTGGGGGGACCTCAGCCTTTGGTTCATAGTTCATGTGTTTCCATTCATTTGGCTATTTGTCCCTGTGCTTTATCCAACCTTGGTTTCAACAATTCTCGCTCATATAAACCCTCCTCTTTCTCGCTAATTAGACTCCCGGAGCTCCACCCGGGGCCTAGCTGTGGATCTCTGCATCCAGATTCCTCAGTCCTTGGATGGGGTTTCTGGCATGACTATTAGGGTGTTTGGCCATCCCATCACCAGAGTAGGTCAGTTCCCGGCTGTCTCTCAACCATTGCCAGCAGTCTATTGTGGAGGTATCTTTGTGGATTTCTGTGGGCCTCTCTAATGCAAAACAAAACAACTCTGAGATACCACCTTACACCTGTCAGAATGGCTAAGGTCAAAAACACTGAAGACACTTTATGCTGGAGAGGATGTGGAACTAGGGGAACTCTCCTCCACTGCTGGTGGGAATGCAAGCTTGTACAACCACTTTGGAAATCAATATGGCGCTTTCTTAGAAAATTGGGAATCAATCTTCCCCAAGATGCAGCTATACCACTCTTGGGCATATACCCAAGATATATTCAATCATACCACAAGAGCACTTGCTCAGCTATGTTCATATCAGCATTGTTTGTAATAGCCCAAACCTGGAAACAACCTAGATGCCCTTCAACTGAAGAATGGATAAATAAATTGTGGCACATATACACAATGGAATACTACTCAACAGAGAAAAACAATGACATCATGAGGTTTGCAGGCAGATGGATGGATCTAGAAAAAATCATCCTGAGTGAGGTAACCCAGACTCAGAAAGACAAATATGGTATGTACTCACTCATAGGAGGATACTAGATGTGTAACAAGGATGACTGGACTGCTACTCACATCACCAGGCAGGCTACCTGGAAAACAGGACCCCAAGAAAGACACAAGGATCGCCCAATGATGGAGAAATGGCTGAGATCTACATGAACACCCTGGACATGAGTGGGAGCAATGAAGGGCGAGGGTCAAGAGAAAGAGAGCCTGTGGGAGCGAGAGATCCCAGCTGGATCAAGAACAGAGAGGAAGAACAAGGAATAGGAGACCATGGTAAATGAAGACCACATGAGAAAAGGAAGAAACAAAGATGTTCATTTTTAAAAATATATTCTGGAAGCTATCCCTCTATCAGATGTATAACTTGTCTACATCTTTTCTCACTCTGTGGGTTGCTGCTTTGCCCAAATGATGATATCCTTTGCTGTACAGAAGCTTTTCTGTTTCATGAGGTCCCATTTATTTGTGGTTGTTCCTGTGCTAATGGTGTTCTGTTCAGAAAGTCTTTTCCTGTGCCAATGAGGTCCCCACCATCTCTTCTATAAGGTCCAGGATATCTGGTCTTATGTTGAGGCCCTTGATCCATTTGGAGCTGAGTTTTCTGAAGGGTGATAGACATGATCTTTTCTTTATAGATTTTTTCTTATGAATTCTGGTAAAGACTTTTTTTTTTAAATGAAAACTGCTTGGCCATTAGCTCAGGCTTCCTACTGACTAGCTCTTACTCTTAAACTCAGTCCATTTCTGTTAATCTATTTGTCGCCACGTGTTCTGTGGCTTTCTGGTAAATACTTTTAATACTTGCTGTTCCTATGCCTTGAAACTATCATTCCCAGAATGACACACCACATTTTCTTCATCTGCTCATCTGTTGGGTGGCTGGGTTTACTATATACAAATATATATATATATATGCATAAAATAGATATATACATATGCATTCACTGTAGCTCTAGTGCAGAGTGCTGCAGTAAACAGAGATGTGAAGGTATAACTGTGATATGCTAACTTTCATTCCATTAGCTATACACCCTAGAGTGGCATATATGACTCATATGGTAGCTCTATATCTAATTTTTTAAAGATCCTCTAAACAAATTCCATAGTGACCATATTCATTGTAATTTTTTTTTTGAGACAGAGTTTCTCTGTGTAGTTTTGGTACCTGTTCTAGATCTTGCTTTGTAGACCAGGCGGGCTTCGAACTCACAGAGATCTGCCCAGCTCTGCCTCCCAAGTGCTGGGATCAAAGGCGTGCACCACCACCACCCGATTAATTATAATCTTTTAAAAACAGAGATATGTGATTTTTTTTTCAAGTAAGAAATGGCAAGAGGGAGGCACTCTGAAAAGTAGAAAGAAGGTCTTAGTCATATTTCTGATGCTATAACAAAATGCTTGAACCTGGGAACTCATATTTTAAAAGGGTTTGTTTAGGAAAGTAATAGTTTTAGAGTCTGGAAACCCAAAATCACCACCATTTTTTTCATCTCTGTCAAAGTCTCCTTTGGCTTCATCATAACACTGCAAAGAAAAGGGAAGAAAGTAGCTAAGTTCAGAAGAGGCCAAGTTCTTGAAGTATCTTTGCTTTTTCTTTTCTTTTCTTTTCTTTTCTTTTCTTTTCTTTTCTTTTCTTTTCTTTTCTTTTCTTTTCTTTTCTTTTCTTTTCTTTCCTTTCCTTTTCTTTTCCCTTCTTTCTTTCTTTCTTTCTTTCTTTCTTTCTTTCTTTCTTTCTTTCTTTCTTTCTTTCTTTCTTTCTTTCTTTCTCTCTTTCTTTTTTTGAGACAGGGTTTCTCTGTGTAGATTTGTGCCTTTCCTGGAACTCACTTTGGAGACCAGGCTAGCCTTGAACTCTCAGAGATGCGCCTGCCTCTGCCTCCCAAGTGCTGGTATTAAAGGTGTGTGCCACCACCGCTTGGCCAGTATATTTGCTTTTTAATAACCCATACTTATAAAAACTTACTCTTTGAGACCAGGATTGGTTTTTGCTAAAGGCAGTGACCCCACTGACATATTGACTTCCCTATAGGGGCCACCCCTCAAGGTTCTCACACTTTCCCAACACCACTGTACTGGGACTAGACTTCTACACGAGTCCTTACAAGACACAATGAACTATGTCAAGACTATATCGGGACGCTCACTAGGAACTGGATTAACTTGGCCAGCATCTTGGTCATACAAACATAAAGGAAAACACTTCTTTTGTATAAGTCATGCAGCTTTTACTATAGCAGCCTCCCCATCTGCTCTGATTTTGTGCTCTTTTAGTGTCTTACATTTTCAGTTTGAGGATCTGGGCCTGTGAGCTGGGAATGCAGTTATAATTCTGCATTAGACTAGGATGTTCTCAGAATCTCCATGCAAGTATCTCTGACGCTCCCCCATCCCCCCACCATCCTTTTCCAAAGCTGGGGCTCAGCTAGTCCTTCTCTCTACCTGTATCTCTGATGCTTACCCATCCCCCAACCGTTCTTCTCCAAAGCTGGGGCTCAGCTAGTCCTTCTCCCTATCTGTATCTCTGATGCTCCCCCATCCTCCTAAATCCTTCTCTCTATCTCTAAGGTCCTTGTCCTAGGTTGCTTTTCATTGCTGGGATAAAATACCGATTAAAAGCAATTTAGAGATAAAAGGATTTATTTGACTTACAGGTCACATCATCCAGGGAAGCCAAGGCAGGAACCTGGAGGCAGGAACTGAAGCAGAGAACACAGAGGAACACTGCTTACTGGCTTGCTCAGTATCATTTTGTATATAGCTCAGGCCAACATGCCCAGAGATGGCATCACCTATATCAATAAAATGTTCCACAGACATGCCCACAGGCCAATCCGATGGAGGCAATTACTCAGTTGAGGTCCCCTCCTCCCAGGTGACTGGTGTTAAGCTGACAAACACTGACCAGCACAGGCCTACCACACCCAAGTCCCACGTTTCCATGGCTTCCCTGCTTAGTGGAGGCATGGACTTATTGCCATTAATTGGGATTCCTGAGTTTATCCAGTGTCCCTCCTTCGTTGTACTTGAGCTCTCTAGATCCTCAAGGCTTCTTGAGAAACTACTCTTCCCTTTGCTGTGGGGCTAGAAGCTTAGTTGCTACCCCTTCTGGAAGTTGTATTTCACCTTTGTTTCAGCCCCTACTCATATAGAATATTCTGTAGCAAAACAAATGCTTATTATGATATTTGTATATACATTGGAGCATTCCTGATGAAAATAGGAAAAAAAGAGGCTGTAGGATTAGACACACTTAGAAAAATCTGTCCATTAAATGTAACACATACCATCTAAACATGTACATCACTGGAGGGAGCTATTTTCGCAGATAACATGCCTTCTCAAATGCTGGATGGTACTATTCTTCAGAAGACAGGGAATTCCCCTTTAAAGTTGACCCTTCCCTCCAATATTAATTGACCTTTGGCATATTCACTGTACCATTGAACTGAACTCTCTCTTGACAAAATGTAAATAAGTAAACAAAAATAAAGTTGCATATTTTCTTAGGCCAATTTTGGTTTAGAAGAAAACATTTTTTGAGAGGTCAAGCTCAAAATAATTTTGGAATTCTAAACATGTTTTATAACCTCTGTTGGCAAGAGATCTGTATCTGCAGAATCCATAAAGCGTTTAAGGTATGGTTGATACGGAAACTATAATGACCCTGGAACAGGATACTTCCTGGAGATTAATGACCAGCTGGGAGGGGTTGATGGCCTGAGGTGTAGTTGAGGGCCATTAACCTCAGACAGTCATTAAGGCCCAGGAAATGTCCTATGTCTAGGTCGTTATTGTTATTATAAATTGAAAATGGAAAAAAGAAACAGGCATACAGATTATTTGAAGGGTGACTCCATTTCCAGTGGTCTGAACAGGGAGTGTTCTGGGAGAATTTATTCCCCCATCCATTAGCTAACCCATCTCCCCGAACCCTCTTGTCACTTCGCCCTTCAACTGATGGCTCTTTGTGCTGGGAATCCCTGAATTCCCCGGGTGCTGGACTGGAGCATTCCGCTGCCCTCCTTGAAGTGACTGGTGAGCACACAGTCCTGCGGAATGACTTTACCGCGGCTCCAAATTGCATCCTGCATTACAGCTTGCTTGCTTCCCCAGGGACCCGCTGTTTTCTTCTCTATTTAGCTGCAATAAATTTCCCACAGCTAAATTTTAAGCTCTTGACTATTTTGTTTGTGCTTATTTCCCAGACCCTTAGGGGTGAAAGTGCACAGCACTGGCTTAGCAGTTGCGTTTTACCTCTAGTCAAGCCAGCTATGACACCCCAATGTAGTTCCTGGTTCACTTCCCAGAAAGCACTGTAATTCGGATGGCTTTGGAGTTCCCCATGGGTCATATTTAGTGTTGAGTGCAATTAAGTTTCACCTGTTTACAGCTGTCTTTTATCTAAGAAACTAAGAACCATTCAAAATGTGCAAGGTCTTACTTGAAGGCGTCTTATAGTTCTTTAGGACTTTGCAAGTGGTGAGATGGGAATCGCTCAGCACAAGTGCTCTGAGATAGATCATGCTGCACTTACCTTACTCATCGGCCACGGGAAACTTCAGGGTGGATTTTAAGAAATCCCAGCCTTCTGACTCCAGCATCATGTTGCCGTGGCTCTGTGAGGCTACTCTTTCACTGATTTAAGGGATACCTGAAATTTTGAGCAACATGTCAAATTAGCCAGAATTCATCATCTGTGAGTACAAAATAAAGAAAAGATTAAAAAATACAAGTCCTAAGCGTTTGCCTTGGTTGGCAACATGAGCATTGTAGAACAGTGTGATGCAATGTAACACTAAGCTGTGATACTGTATGGGTTCCAGCACTGTGTCTATACTCAAAAGGCACCTCCTCTTGCTATAGAAAAGCCTGGAGTTCTTAGGATTCCTATGTTTCTTTGACTTAAGACATTGAAAAGCTCAGTGTAAACACAGCGCTGAATTTCCAACCATTATTATTTAGCATAATCTCAACTATTGAGTCTTCCAGACCATATTTAGCCTGGAAATTCAACATGCCCAAAGTGGTAAAATGAAATCATATTGAAGTATTATGATAATATCTTTTTCAAATTCCTGTTGGTGTAATCTATGTAATCCCTTTCCTTGGCAGGCTCTTCAGAGTAGTTCATGGTCTCTCCGAGAGAAGTCCTTTTATGTCACCGTTTCGTTTTCACATTAATAAGTCTTTATTGAGCACCCCCCCTTTTTTTTGTTCCAGTCTGCACTCTACCCTCCAGCCCTTGCCTTGTCTGTCATTCCTGATGAGCTGGACTAACCTTCATGCAAGCAGCAGTCTGGTCTTTGCATTTGGTAGCACATCTTAACATGGATGTCACCCGAGAGGCTGTGACATGATGTGGAGACACATGTTCTTCCCATCAGCTGTCCTTACCTGTTTTCTTTTTAATAATCTTTCACACTGAGTTCATTTCCTTAGGGTGCCTACTGGTTTCCCAATTTGCTTTAATTTACTTCTTGTCTAGGACTCCTCTTTGTAGAATTTGGAATGAGTTATTATAGGTATGGATTAGGACATGTTATAAATGATTGTGACCTATTGGTCAACCCCTGTTGACATCATCTCCCACCAGGATAATTCTCTCCATGTGTCATATTGCGCAGGAATACCCAACACCATCTCTGAATGTTAATTTTAGCCACATTTCCACCACATCCAGTGTTCTCCTTGCTGAAGTTCCTACAGTCATTTCCGGTGTTCCGCACAGAAGTGCCCGGTGTATGTCAGCTCTGTCACTGAAAAGGTAGTGTAGGGGAACCTTTGAGGAACCTCAGGTCACTTCTTCAGATTATTTTATTGTGTCTCTATGGGGAGTCTCAAGAGGCATACGTATTCTGAACATATACTCACCATGTTATCCAAACAAGGGGGAGAAAGGGACAGCGTATTGAATAGTAGCAACATGTCCATCTTCATTCTCAAAAATATGGAGGGAGGGAAAGATACAGCTAAGTACGTTTATCTAAGAGGTTCAATTCAGTATAGGCTTCCAGCTACTATTGTAATACACTACAACAGAAAGTTCTAGTGACTTTCCAATATTATAAAAGTCTTATGTTGTTTCAAAAATCTTTTCCTCCCTTCTTTCCACAAAGTATAGACTTCTCTATCCTCAATCTTCTTGCCAGTTTTTTTTTTTTTCTCCATGGAGGAGCAAGAGCAAATGCTTCACTGTTTGTCTGCCTATGGTTAGGCTCAGCTTGCTGTTTGGTTCACCGAAGCTATCATGAATCCCCTCTGTGTAGCAGGCTTATACTTTTTGGCTTATTCCTGAGTAGGCTCTTCTGAAGTTCTTCCAAATCCTTTCCTTCCCATTATATACTTCCTCATGTGAAAAACAATCTTTATCTTTCCCGTTCCGAAATTTTCTTTTGGGTGGTCAGCCTGCCTAGCCTAGAATATACCTGGAAGTGTCAACTGGTCCTGGAACATCACTGGCCCGTATCATGTCACATAGTGGAGCCGGAAGCTGCCTTGCCACCTTTTCCCTGCCTTGTCACACCTGCCAACTCTTTGTTTTTCTGTCAAGTAGCCATGGGTGCTGGCCAAATACACTGTCTGCTGGAGAACAAACTGCCCATCTTGCCATCTTAAGAATGAATCGATTCATTTAAAGCTCTCTTGTTGATTTTCAGTAGTAAGTTATCCTCCTGCCCAAGGAATGGTGTCTCTTCAGTGTATCAGCCTCCTTGCTGTCCTCTCAGTTCTCTTCATGAAGTCTCAGAGAGAGGAGGTGGTGGCTACTAGTAAGGTGTGTTCCAAAGCAATCTCCTGGTAGACCGTGCAGGGCCACCTTCTACAGGACAATACTGGGGTGGCTCTCTTGGTGTAGTGTAGTCCTTAGCTTTGATATTGAAAGTAATTCTGGGAAAACAAGAAAACCCTACTAAGTAACATTTTTTTTTTTTTCAGTCGAGAGGAAGAGAAGAATGTTAAATGAAATCCTTATATCTTATCCTAAAAGAATGAAATCAGAGTCAGGAAAACAAAGCTGATAGCAGGGTCTAAATAGGGAACTAGTTGAGGGATGGGGAGAAGATGAGGATTAGAGAAAAGGGTTAACCCACACTGAAGATGTGTGAATAAGTCACATGGAAACCCACTAATTTAAAGCTAATCAAACACATAATTTAAAAAAGACTTGCTGGATGTGGTGGCACACACGTTTAATACCAGCACTTGGGAAGCCAAGAAGAGATCTCTGTGAATTCCAGGTGAGCCAGGGTTCACAATAATGTACTGTCTCAAAAACAAAGCAAAACAATGAGAACAAAAGACTTTGAATGTCGGTGCTATCCATGGGACACAATGCCAACCTGAAGCCACCGGTTATTAAATGAATATCTCACTGCCAGGTGTGGGATACTTTTCTAGAAGTTATTGGCTATGAAGGCCCCCAAGTGCCCCAAACTATACATGTTAAGGCCAATGCCCCTGGATGCTTACCAGAGCGAGGTGGTAAGGCCCTTTTATTGAAGATATCACATACTTCAATTGTAGAATATAGAGGAACCATGGAATTGAGCTGGAAATTCACTCCTTACTGTAAGTTGCTGTGCAGGAAATTGAACAGTGGTGATGGAGGAATCAGCAAAAGTCTTTTCTAGCATTGGACCTTATATGCTACAATACAGACCTGCCAGGAAAGAGGTTCTTACTGCTTCAACCGGGGCATGGCTCTTACAGGGGTAACCAAATGATTTCTGATTATATGTGAGGACTGCTCCACAGGACCGAGTTCTTGCCCAGTACTGTGGACTTGGAAAGGCTCAAGATTCAGGAGGTCATAGTGAACCTACTTCCTGTTTTGTTAAATGAGCATGTTCTCAAATTTTCTGCTGAATATTTGTGTTTATATTCACAGACTAGTTCAGTCCTTTGCCTTGATCAAAAAAGGTTCTCTGTGCGGCAAACAGTGGTTAATGCAGAGACTCCTGGCTGATCGAAGTGCTGAGAACAAGTAACAGTTGAGTGGTAAGCCTTAGGTGGACCACCTATACCACCTCCCCACAGACTCCAGGAACATTGTAGAAGAAGGGGTGAGAAGAATGGAAGAGCTGGATAATTGGGAGGACAGTTGTGACTCGCTTCTGAGGGGGTTGACATGGCGGTGGCACCCATTAACTCACATCAGCTGCGGCTGCCTGCATAGAGCTTTGGAATGACTGAGCTAACAAACATTCACTCATAGATGGGAGTCCTTCTCAGTGAATGTAATGGAAGTAGAGATTGCTGGGGTGTGGGGGGGGAGGAAGTCATTGTCTTCGTGCTCCATGGGAAAGCTTCACACTCATGCCCACATGAGCCATTCCACTTAAACACAGTGGTTCCCAAAGCAGAAGCAAAGACAAAACAAAAAGAAATAAAAGTAGGATGGAGATTGGTGGGAAGAAGGGTGTTGGGGTGAGTAGACGATGAGAGAGGGTAAAGTGGTGTGACCAGAACGTTTATACGCATGCGTGAATGTCAAGTTTCTATTCTCATTCTTGAGAGTTAGACATGGTTCCTAGACACAAGAATTCACATTTTTGTTATTGAATTGTATTGTTTTTCTAACAGGAAACAAAAGTACACCACTTTCCCAATCCTGTCTTTAAAAATGCTTTACCAACTGAGCTATAACCTCAGTCTTTTAATGATAGTTCTGATTCTATTGCAATTTACAGACTCTTAGAAGAATGTCCCACATCAGTTTATCCATCAAAAGTTTACTGAACTCTTAGTGTGTACTGGGCTGTAACAAGCTTTATTGTTGGATTCTTTGGATTGCCAGCCCACAAATAATGACAAGGAGACTTATTATTAATTATAAAAGTTTGGCCTTAGCTTAAGGCTTGTTCCCAGTTAGCTCTTACAACTCAAATTAACCTGCTTCTATTAATCCATCTTCTATCATATGGCTCAGTTACCTCTCCTCTGTACTGTATGTCTGACTTGTTTTGTGTCTTCCTGACATCTCCACCTTTCTTCTTCCCAGAGTTCTCTCCCCCCAGAAATCTTTCCTATTCTCTCCTGCCTATCTTCTGGCCATTCAGCTAAACCAATTACAGTAACACATCTTCACACAGTGTACACAAATATTCTGCAACACTGGGCCATATACTTGGCCCTGGGGATTATAGCAGAAATTAAATACTATTCCTTTCCTCAAGTTCACCGTCAAGTAATGTTTTACTTTCCCTGGCAAAGTTTAAACTTCCACTTTGACAATCTAAGGTCCTTGGCATCGAATGCCATTGTTTCATTTAGAGGTCAGAACGAATTGCCTTTCATATTTAGGTGGCCTATGGCATTCACAGTTCACTAGTCTGCTGGCTTTGCAGCAAGGCTAGGGAGAACCAGTTAAAGCTCTCTTTTACCTTTCCATCCCTCTTGCCATGTGTGACTACAATATTTCTTCCCCCATTTTGAGGACACAGCTTTGAGAGGCTGTCTTGGGAGCAGATACCAGACACTGAACCTGGTCATGTCTAGATCTTAGATTTATAATGTCCAGAGAGTTGTGAGAAATAAAGTTCTATTGTTTATAAGGTACCCAGTTTCTGGTGTCTTCCTGTAGTTGAACATTTGACTGGATCCTTGAAATTTCCTTTCTTGCTGGGACCTGGTTGGGGTCTTTTTGCCAGATCTGACCAATCTGTCCTTGTGTGACCACAACCTGAACCTGACACTTTAGATGCTGCTGTTCTTGGTGGGCCTCAGTGGCCAGGGGATTTGCTTCCCAACTCACTGATCCTGTGAAGTGACAGGATCCTCTCGCTTTGATAGTAGGTTCTAGTTTATCACAGGAGGTTCATGTCACGCCTGTGGTATCCTGTCATCTGAGCTCCACTGAGAGGAGAGGCCGTTAGTTACCCTTCACAGGAAGGCCCAGACTTACTCATCTCAGGGAGGCTGCTTCCTGCCTGCACTTTCCCTGGACTCTGGCCAATGGGGACATCATCGTTTACAAATGGATTTACACTGGGTTGGCTAGAATTGTAAGTCTGATTTTAATCTCTTCTCCCTAAGGTCTTCTGCAAAATTCCAGGTGCTCCCTCTGAGTCCTCCCTCCTGGGTGCCCAGGGATTCCTCCTCAGTTGTGCTGATTGTTTGTGGTAGTTTTGTAAAAATAAATAAATAAATAAAAATAAATAAATAAAAAATTGCCTTTATAGAGTTTGTCTTTCCAGCCTTTATTTATTTCTAGGCTTTCCCAGGAAGCTTTCCTGTGCTCGTTGATTTCAGGGTCACGTGGTTATAGACTGCTTAACACCTGGTCACAGAGTCGTGCTCTGAGTGGCTGAGCTGTTGGGCCTTGTACTAACTATCTACCAGTCCTAGACTTCAGTCTCCTCCTTGGTGGGCTGAGGCCAAGCCTCACATTCTTTGTATCACAGTGGAATCTCTCTGGTGTTTCCATACACAGCAAATCCTCAGGCAGGGAAGAGGAAGGTTGTGTCTGTCTTTGCGCCAATGAGTAATTTCTTTTTATAAAATATTTCCCTCTGCACCAGGACAAAGTTACTTACAAAGTTTAATCATAGCCGGTCTGTAGGCCAGATATATATATATATATATATATATATATATATATATATATATATATGTGTGTGTGTGTGTGTGTTATTTAATTTATAGGTGCAAGCAGTAGTAAGAGTTAAAAGGGTATATGCTCCCAACTTCTAAATTAGCAGCAGCAGCAGAAGAAGAAATGAACTCAGTGTCATTAGAGAATTGGCCAAGGAGCAACTGCATTGCTTACCTGACAGATATCAGAAGAATGAAGAGTATATTGGCAAAAGAATGTGGCTGCACACAAATTATGTTCTTTAAGGAAACATCTAGAATAACTGACTTTTTTTTTTTTTTTTTTTTTTGGTTTTTCGAGACAGGGTTTCTCTGTGTAGCTTTGCGCCTTTCCTGGAACTCACTTGGTAGCCCAGGCTGGCCTCGAACTCACAGAGATCCACCTGCCTCTGCCTCCCGAGTGCTGGGATTAAAGGCGTGCGCCACCACCGCCCGGCGACTTTTTTAAAATAATTTTTTTAATTCATTTTACATACCAACTGCAGATCCCCCTTTCCTGCCTCCTCCTGCTTCCCCCCAGGTTCTCCCCATCCCCTCCTCCAAAAGGGGAGTCAGCAAAGCCTGGTACATTCAGAATAACTGACTTTTTAAAGGCATAATATTGAGCTGAATCTAAACATACTTTTAAGAAATTCTCATTATGATTTAATCTCTCTTAGGTTTTCTTTAACACTTTTCTTGATCCTCTTTCATCATAAACATATAAATGAAAATTGATTCAGTAGTAGGAAATTTTTCCTTCAGACAATTTGTTCCCCTGAAGTTTTAGGAAGCATTACTGATGGGTCCTAATTTGGTCTGTCCCTTGGTGTTTGGGGATCAGTCTCTCTAACACATGTGCTCCTGGTAATCTCAATTCACTTAGATGGTTTTAAGTTCAAAAGTCAACCATGCATTTCTATGTGAAGAAATAATGCATCTGGGGTGGTCGTCCGTGTCCACCAGTTTGCAGCTGAGTCTGGTGGCAAAGGCCTGTAGTAACCCCAGCTACTCAAGGCGTCCATTGGAAGATGGAGATTTGAATATCAGCATGCTTCACTAGGTGCAGTCTGAGCGTCCTGAAGAGAGTCTGCCTCAGGAAGAAAATTTAGGGGAAAGAAAAAGGACTGGAAATACGGCTCAGTGAAGGAATGTTTTCATGAGGCTGTGGGTTCAATCTCCTGTAACGGGAAGACAGACACAGACAGACAGAAACACACATACACACACACACACACACACACACACACACACTCAGACATATACAGACACTCTAACACACACATACACACACACAGACAGACAGACAGATACATACACACACACTCAGACACATACAGACACTCAGACACACACATACACACACACACACATAGACTTACACACACGCATACAGGCACACAGAGAGAAACATGCAGACACAGACACAAATACACACGGAGAAGCACATAGACACAGACATGGACACACAGACAAACACTAGACATGCACATGCATGAGATGCACAGAGAAACACACAGACAGATGCAGACACAGATGCACATACACACAGCAACAGAAACACACAGACATAGGCACACGCACACACGCAGGCACACTAATAATAAAATTTAAAAGAAATGTTAAAACGGGAGAACGTTCTTCAAAACAAGGAAACTTGGGGAGAAATGTTGCTAAGCTGGTGTAAGCTCTCCTCTGCCCTGCTATCAGGGACAAGTGCACCGTCGTTTGTTTACCCCGAGTAATTCCAAAGAGACGTAGAGATGTGAAAGCAGCTGACACTGGTGGCCAGAAGTGCCACCACATTGTCTGAAAGGCAGGTGAGGTTATGAGCACCCTCCGTTCTTTGGGGGACAGTCCTGTCGAAGACATCGCCAGCGGTCTTTTTGGTTCAGAAAGCCATTGTCTGACCCAGGAGAGACTCCAAGCTGGCAGGGAGCCTTTCTATCTCGCACTTCCAGGGTGGAAAAGGGAAAGCCTTACACGTGACACATGCTGGGCTTCGGGATGAAAAATTTCCGTGAATCTGAGTGAAGATAAGCAAGAAGGGGACAGTGACCGATGCTCCGGTGGCGAGGGAGCGCTGGTGTTGGCTGCTGCCCATCCCTCTTATCTCACCTAATGGCCAGTGTCTGCCAATGTTTATTTGGCCACTGCCATTCACCAGCTGCTTCTCTACCATGTTGTTTTTCTTCCCAGATGGCAACACGATGTTCCACGATAAAACTGACACAAAAAACAATGCAAAATTTGTCTAAGAGAGGTTCAGCAAGCATGAGAAAAACATCTGATATCTCTCAGAGCCCGCCAAGTTCGCAGCTCACAGTGCCAGGGTAATTATGGGGTGATTTGAACAGAGGCTATACGGGGAAGCCACTTCCAAATGAATCAGGTAGCTTCCAGAAGGGATGAACGTTGGGCTCCTGGTTCCTCTGGCACCCTGACAGAATCGATAAGTACTGGCCGAGGCTCCCAGCAGCCTCGTACATTACAGAATGCCTTGCTTTACTCCACGCTGCCTAATTAATGGCTCACTATTTTAAAAACTCTTTTTATTCAATTAGACTCTGCTTTCAATAAGATAAACACTCTTGCTACAAAAGTCCTGCCCATCTCTCCAAAGCATCTGCTTTTCAGTTGCCCCCGGTCTCTCATTCTGTCCATCTTCATGTGCTTTAGTTTTTGAAAATGGACTGCTATTTGGGGACTGATAAAAAAAGAGGGGTCCCTCCCACCTTCTTGCGTTGGGTGCTGTTTTCCCTTAACCCCTGCATAAGAACAGCTGCAGAGACTAACACAACTGTTCTCACTGATTGCAAAGAGCCACAGATGTTTGAAATGGGGCATTGACTGAGTCTCATTCTTATCCATCACTTGGAGACCAAGTCTTGCCTCTTACATGGGGCTGCCACCCTTCCGATCTCTGTCGGGCCAGAATCTCAGGTGAAATGTTAGCCGCCTTGCTCTCATTTAGCTCCTCATTTGCCTCAGAATTGGCTTCAAGGGATGACTGTATGTGTAGACTGAGTTTTCAGTTGCTTTGTTATAGAGCTGATCCTGTGAATATAAATAGCTTAAAAGGTCTATCTCCCATTTGAGAAATCTGCCCCAAGCTGGTTTTACTGTGCAATTAAGCTGTTGTTAGTGAAAAACAAAGAATAGAAGATTGCCAATCAACTTTGCTGACAAGTACTATTACAGCGAACAAATTAAACTTTGCTGACTTATAAGCAGAATAATGTGTAGGTAAATCTCAAAAGCAGATTTTTTTTTTTTTTTTGGTCTGGAGGGCATGAGAAACACCAACACATGCCCACTCATAGCCAAAGGCTGAGCAGCAAGGACTAAGGATTTCCTGAAAAGACCGGAGTTTAGCTGTACCACTAACCAACACTGGATGTCTCGGCCTCCCATAATCTCAAGTTCCTTTATAGAAATGAAAAAGATGAGTGATGGTTATGTGAAGTGTCATGAGAATCAAATCAGTACAAAGGTAGAAAAGTTCTGTAAATTTGTGAACCATGGCACAGCTATTAGGTATGAACGTGTTTATCTAAGATGTTTAGTTGAATCTCACATTTTCTTAAGATTATAACTTTCCTTCAGGAGATGTTCTGTTCTTTAATTTGATAGTTTGTTGCCATGGCCTCAGGAACCCGAGGAGGAGACGACAATGCAGATTTTATGACTGTTGTGAATAACTGGCTTCTAAGGGCAGAGGAAGGCCCTGAATATATTAACGTTTGAGGGTCACACTCTAATGCAGTTTTGTAGGGAGCAAGGTCATTTGACACTGGAACCTTTCTGAAGGACAGAATGTTGGGTGTCTTCCAAAGTAGCAAGAGTTGACCTTTTCTTTCTCACATTACTTGACCATTCTTGTAGAGGTGGAATTAATATAATGTGCATATTCTTGTTCATATTAATGTTGGTTCATAATGAAGAGTACAAGCTCAGGCTGAGGACTCTGAGCATATTGGGAGGGAGGTTGAATTTATAATCTATGTTTGTTGAGCTTATCTTCATCTAAGGAGTATGATCCTCGGCTCTAGCTTGAGTCAAATGTATCATATTTGTGTACTTTGGTTTTGACTCCTCATGAGTACTGTAGCTTGCCTAATGAGTAGAACTCATATTCAAACACTGATTTCAGGGACTGGGGAATGACATGTAGTCTTCAAAATGTTTAAAGTTTCTCAGATGATTCTATGGGGCTCCTAAGTTGAGAAATAGATATTCATAGGCAAGGAATAATAAATTGTCTCTCAATTCATATGTGGTTCTTAGATATTTTGCTATTGTTTTGCTTAAGCATGATTTTTTCATTATAGAAGAAAGTCACACATGAACACATCATATGCAACCCATAATCTCTATTTATTTATTATACTTTTACAGTAATTTAGTATATGTGTTTGTGTGTGTGTTTGCTTGTGTGTGTGTGTGTGTGTGTGTGTGAGAGAGAGAGAGAGAGAGAGAGAGAGAGAGAGAGAGAAAGAGAGAGAGAGAGAGAGAGAGAGAGAGAGAGAGAGGATGCACAAATGGAGCACTTGTAGATGTCAGTTTTCTCCATCTTGTAGGTCTCACGGATAAAACTCGGGTCATCAGGCTTATAATTTCTATACTAATTTAGTGTGTGTGTGTGTGTGTGTGTGTGTGTATTCACAAATGGAGCACAACTCGTAGATGTCACAGTGCACAGGTGTCATAGTTTCTTTTTGGTTGCTGTGATAAACACTGTAACCAAAAGGAACCTGGAGAGGAAAACATGTATTCCAGCTTATAGCTTATTGTTTGTCCATCACAAAACTAATTCATGGCAGGAACTTAAGACAGGAACCTGGAGGCAGGAACTGAAGCGGAGAACATGGAGGAGGGCTGCTTGTTGGCTTGCTCCCTATGATTTGCTCAGCCTGGTTTCATAAACACAGGATTACCTGTCCAGGGATGGCACCACCCACAGAGGGCTGGGCCCTCACATATCAATCGTTAACCCTGAAAACGCTCTACAGACACAGGTTAATGTGGCTAAGACTGTTATGATCAAGGGGGAAAAAACCTCTGAATATAATATAAAATATTAAATTTCTAATTCGGAGACTCCCTCATTTTTAACATTTTAATCATTTAAAATAAATCACCTTCTCTAGTGAGAGTTCATTGTATGGCAGGCATGGCATCAGGGCAGGATAAATCCCTGAATTTCTCAATTCTCTTCCAACCTATTAGTTTAGTGCTCTGGGGTCTGCTGTAAGGATTAACAAGTGGACAGAGCACTAAGTAGAGGGAGGCCATGTAAAACGACAGAGTGAAGAGCAGGATGGTTACCAAAATAACTTGAGCCCTCTGTTGTTGAATTATTCCTTTGCAAAGGAGACGTATCAGCCAAGATGAATATCACTGCATCAGGCATGGACTTGTCACAGGGCTAAGAGTGGCCATGCCAATGTGACTAGTTGCCCTACTTTTTCATATAAAAACTTGAAAGGTTCATAGGGTCCTCAGGGGATAGCTTTGTACAAACACACAATACAGATGCTGTGTTTCACATTACATGAGCATTTGGATGAAGCCTATTCCAGGAGAGGTAGAGCAGGGCCAGATTACCCACTTCACTCAACAGCTTAGTTTAGAAGCCAGGGGTAAAGCTTCAAAAGCTGTCTAGAAGAGAGTGACCTCAAATGTCTGTCCAATGGGAAGCATTTGTTTTGTGACGGGCACTCAAGTTACTTCTCCTCTCACCCTTAATTCCACTTCCTTCCCTTGCTAGCCTGATCCTCCATCTTTCCTCAAGCCAAGTTGTTGTCAGAAGTTTTCCTTCCATCCTACTTGATACTTGTTTTATTCTAGTGTTTTCAAGCTCTGTCTTTGTCTAGCTCTGTAGTTCATGTTGGTTGGAACATGCTGGGTTGACAGCACACCTACTGAGGAGCATCCTAAAGACACTGTTCTAGGAAAGTAGGAGAACCATGGGCAGTTCTCCTTTAAGGCAGCATTTCCCTTCCTGTCTCTCTCTGACTTTCCTCCCAATTATTTAATTAATCTAGATCTCATTCTAGCTGTAAGTTATTACATTTTATTTGTGTGTGTGTGTGTGTGTGTGTGTGTGTGTGTGTGTGTGTGTGTGTGTGTGTACCCACTCCAAGTGCATATATGGAGAACAAAGGACAAGTTCTAGGAATTGGGCCTCATGTGGATCTTGGGGATCATATTCAGGTGTCTCAATCCACTGACTCACCTTACCGCACTCACTCTGTAATTTTTGGCATTACTAAACCAACATGTGTAACCTTTTATGTGTGTGCCATGGACTCAGTAGATAGTCCAGAGAGAGCAATCCAAACAATAGCAAGGCAGCACCTCTCTGAAATCTTAAGACAACCACATAAGCAGCTTAGCTTAGGCTTTCTATATGCCATTAAAGGATGCACACATATTTGATCCATTTTTTCTCTTTATCATTTAGTTCTCTAATAGTTCCTTCCATGTAATGTGGTCTATAAACAACTTTTTACTCTGACAATCCCACATGTGATCTTAAAATGTATAATATTTGGCTTTGTTTCTCTCCTTAAAAGTTTGGCATCGTACAGATTATGTACACAGCATCAATGACCCCAGAGGGAACTGTAGACATTTTTTTCCTTAAAAACAGGAAGTATATATTATTATTGTTCATATTATGGAAGACCTGTGCATCTATACTGTAAAACTACATCAAGAGACTTTTAAGATATGAGCATGGATGGAGAAGAAAATTACATCTTTTCACTAATCTCTCACTAAAATGTAAGGTTTCTTTCAATTAGGAATGAGAAAAAAACTGTGTTAGTTTTAACAGTATCTGTGAATTTTTCACCAATAGAAATCACCATTATTTATTCATTTTTTATTTTTTGTAGCCTATTATCATTGCAAATCTCTCAAAAGTTCACTTAGGTTCATTGTGATTTTGAAGTTATGGTAGTTGTTAAATCCATCATCACATTCTGATTCATAACAAATTTAAGAAGGCTATATGGTAGCACATTGTAATTTTAAATTTAAAAATATTTAATATATTTAAATATAACTGGCTGCTTCATAATTCCCCATATTTTACTACCTGTATCCGAACACTAATAATCTCAGGAAGGAACCACAACCTCACTGGGCTGCCTGAGACATCGCTGGCACATAGTTAGGAGGGTTCGATTAGGTAATGCTTGAAGTTACAGCTGGAATAATATCCAGATTATAATATTATGATAATATACCGACTGATGCATAGATAGGGCAGCTATTAGCTGAGAATAACATCCTCCCTCACTTCTCCTGTTTTCTTGAAAGAGAGATTGATCCAGCAACAGAGGAGACCCCAAGTGACTGACAGTTACTGCTAAGCACAGGGCTGGGCCTCTTTTTCACAAAGCTCCCTTTTCTGCTTAACTAAACAGCCATGCATGTACTAAGTGCTTCGGCACAGAGAGAAAATGTATAAACCTGGAGCAATCTTAGAACTGTTAATAAATATATCGTATTTAATCACATATTTCCTTTATTGAATATGCATTTGGGGAACAGGCTGACACATAGTTTTTGCAGGGGAGATTTATCTGTTGTCTCCTACTTTGAATATGTCCCTAAACAACTGTGTTTTGTAATTATGTATGTTCTCTCTCTCTCTTTCTTTCTCTCTCTCTCTCTCTCTCTCTGTGTGTGTGTCTCCAAACATATATATGCATACAAGTCTGTATTTATGCACACATACATGACATATGTAGACATTAAAGTTTAATATACTATGCATTCAAAAGTTACTTTTAATAATATTATACTTTAGAGATAAATCTTTCACCAGAAATTTCTTATTACCTTAAAGAAAGTATTCTTCTTTAACGAATGGGGCTCTTATCTTTTGTCACTTAAAAAATAAAATTATGAAATTTAAAAACTTTTCATTGAGCAATTACTTTTTCTCCATCAGATAGTATCAGCTTGTTACATTATAGTGTAGTCATCATCTTGAAATATTATTCTAAAGAAGAGGAAAAATTTGCAAGTTTTGAAATCCCATTAAAATATTTATTTTATATCTATGCATGTGTTTTTAAGTTTTCTCTGCTGACCTTTTATTTTTGATCATTTCCAGAGTTCCTGCTTCAAAGAAATGTTCCAATCTTAACATCTTCATAAAGCCTTCTTAGACTAGGGCAACAGAAATACTTACACCATTACATATTTCTTTTAGCAACTATCGGTCAAAAGATTTATTTTTTTTGATCTTTACAGATAGTGAGTAGATATGAGTGTGCCATCCACAATCTTACTGAAATAGGTTTAATTTTACACATTTATATTGGGGTGTCTTTAGTTGGGTCATCTACTCTATGTAGATGCCAATGACTCTGTTCCATGAGTTGAGTCTCGCTGCTTAAGGATGATAGTGATTAGAATGTGAAGTGTCTCATACTGGCTGATGCATCTAAACACTCATTTCCCGGTGGTTGGCATTATTATAGGTTGCTACAGAAATGTCAGAGGAAGGACAGATGCTAGAGGGAGGCCTTTTAAGGTACTGCCCAGCCCTGGCTCCAGTCTAGTTCTGTCTGCTTCTGGGTCTGTCACCAAGAGAAAAGATAGCAGGAGCAAGATCCTGTTGCCATGTGCAGGGGGTGCTGTGCTTGGCTTCTCAGACATGATGGACTGAAATGGCCTGAGAAGATCAGCCCCTTCCCCCCCAAAAACCGTCTTCCCTTAGCTTTGTTCTGTCCTAGTGGCAAGAGAAGTAGCTGGTTAGAAGTGGCATTGTTGCTGTGGTAACTTTACCATGTTGTTGGCTCACTGGCCTCTGCAGCCACTTTGTAGGAAGAATACAGAAAAGCTTAGATATTATTGCCTAGAAAAGCCCATATACTGTGAGCTGAGGTTAATGGGTCGTTTTGGTAGAAATTTGAGAGACCAGAATGATGATAGGAACGTGGACAATGAAGGCCTGGATCATGAAGTTTCAGATGGGAGAAAAGGAATGGTATTAGAAGCCATTCATGTTATGTTCTGGTAAAAAAAAAATACTGCTGCATTTTTTTCTCATGTTCTGAAAATCTGAGTGAGGCTGGATTCAAAAGTAACAGTCTAATTTATTTGGCACAGGACATTTTAAGACAGCATATTGAATTCAGACTGTGGAATGGTTATTATTCACTACTTTTAGCCAGATTTCTACTAAGAAGGTAAAACAGGAAGATGGGACAAATGTATATGTCATCAAGGAAAGGAGCATTAACTCATTAAAGTGTGGACAAGGCAGATGTGCTACTTCAGGGACAGTGGCATTGGCATTGGGATGATAAGAAACGGGCCTTGAAGGTCAGACATACACATGGAAATCTCTAGGTTTTCAAATTTCAATTCCTTTGAAAAAAAATTTCTTTTAAAAGAGAGTGCCTAAGATCATAAAGCATTATGGATTCTCTGCTCCAACAGGGCTGCCCGGGAAGCTAGACACTCAGACAACACTGTTGTCACACCCAAGGGGGCCAGCTACATCTTGAGCTGGCAGAAAAAAGTCTGGTGCTGTCCACACGGTATTGACATTGCAGCCATGGCGAGTGCTGGAATTATGGGTTCATGGAGGCGTATGCTAAGGTTCCAGGAAAAAACAAAGAATTCTTGTGTAGCTAATGCATAGCATAGCCAGGTTCTTTGTATAGAGTATTGGGGGATATTCCTTGCAAATCTGTGAAGATGGAGACCAAGTTGCAGTGACGACCTCAGGTTGTTGGAGCTACACAGAGCCTGGATCATCCACCATGCAAAGCAGCAACTCAAGAGAGGCCATGTTTGCTACATATGGCAGGGCCTTAGGCAGGGCCGACCAATCCCATTGTCACCCATATGATGTCACCATATGTTGGATAAGGAGATGCAGAACTCAGTGTTTGCCCTGCCAGATTTTGGTCTTGTTTTGGTCTGCCCTTTCCTCTCGACCCTCTGACTCCACTCTTCTAAAGCCATTGTATATTGGAGTATGTATGTATGTATGTATGTATGTATTTATATTTTACAGGAGCTCCCACTTAAGAGCTTGCCTCTAGTCTCAGCAAAAACTACCTTTTAGTATTACTATAGCCGAGGCCTTTGAAGTTGCATAGAATGAATTTTGCATCACAAGATTGACCTGAGTCCATGAAGGCAGAGGCAAAATGTTATGATTTGAATGTCCTGTACAGGCTCATGTGTTTGAATATTTCTTATTTTTTTAATTTGGAAATATTTTTTAAATTTATTATTTTATTTTAAATGTATTTATTTGTTTTACATCCCAACTGAAGTTTCCCCTTTCTCCTCTCCTCCCAGTCCCTCCACCCACCTCCCCTCTGCAACTCCTCCCATCTGTTTTTATTCAGAAAAGGGCAGGCCTCCCATGGATAGCAACAAAACATGGTGTACCAAGTTGCAGAAAGACTAAGCACCTCCCCTTATATTAAGGCTGGCAAGGCAACCCAGTATGAGGAGTAGGGTCCCAAAAGTCAGGAAAGGAATTAGAGACAGCCTCTGCTCCAACTGTTAGGAGTCCCATGAGAAGAGCAAGAAACATATAGAGGGCCTAGATCAAATCCCATGCAGGCTCCCTGGTTGTCAGTTCAGTCTCTGTGAGCTCCTATAATCTCAGGTTAGTTGATTCTGTGGGTTTTCCTGGGATGTTCTTGACCCCTCTGACTCCTACAATCCCTCCTCCCTCTGTCCATCAGGATTCTCCAAGCTTGGTCTAATATTTGGCTGAGGGTCTTTGCATCTGTTTCTATCAGTTGCTAGATGAAGCCTCTCTGTTGACAATTGGGTTAGTCACCAATGTATAATCTATACAATTGGGTTATAACCAATCTATAGCAGAATATCATTAGACATCATTACATTGACATTTTCTTTACTCCAGTTGTGTTTGGTTCTATCCTAGGTCTCTGGGTCATCCAGCCTCTGGGTCCTGGTGCTCCAGGCAGTGTCAGGGGTGGGCTCACTCTTATGGCATCCGTCTGAGGCTGGACCAGTCATTGGTCGGTCACACCCACAATCTCTGCACCACCCTTACCCCAGCACATCCCATAGGTGGGGCAGACTGTAGGTTGAAGGTTATGTGGTTGGGTGAATGTCTCAATTCCTCCACTGGAAGTCTTACCTCATCACAGGAGATAGTCAGTGCAGGGTACATATCCTCTATTGCTAGGACCCTTAGCTGGGGTTATTCTTATAGATTCCCACGAGTTTCCCTTGCACCAGGTTTCTACCTGACTCAGAATCTCCGCCCCCTCCTCGCCTTTCTGATCATCTTAGCCATTAAAGGCTGGACTCACAACCAAAAATATAAGTTTTTGACTACTTCTAATTGGTGGCACTGCTTTGGGAGGGTGGAAAATCTTTAAGAAGTAGGTTCTGGACAGGTGTTTGACGGTTTAGCCCAGGCTTACTTCTGTTCTACCTTTCTCTGCTTCCTGTTCAGCTACCAAGTGAGAAACACTGCCTCGGGCTCCCACCAAAGCAGACTGAACTGCTCCACCATTTGCCTTCCCTTCACCATGATGGACTGAAATCCCCTGAAACCGTGAGCTGAAAACAAGTCCTTCCTTTCTCAAGTGACTCCTCTCAGGGACTTTGTCACAGCTGTGAGAAAAGTAACAAACACAAGGTCCATACTTTTTAGCCCCACCCATTGCTTTGGCAGTTTTGTTTTGTTTTCAGTTCAGTAGTGAGCAGGGTGTCCTCGATATGACAAGTGTTCAGTAAATTCCAACTCATGGCAGAGAGTGACATTGTCAGATCCAACCACACCCATCTTCAGCATTCTTTAGGAATCACTGCCAATAAAACTTAGTTTGGTCATCTGGGTAGCTCTTACGGGCTGGTAGCATGCTCCCCTCCACTCTTTACAATTTCAGAAATTCTCAGTAAAGACACACTATAGCATCTGAAGAATGTGTCATTACCTAAGAAACTTCACTGTGAATTTTCAGGCAAGCATCTGTACTTGCATCACATTAGCATCTATATTAACTGGAAGGGTGAAGCTGATAGTTAGGCACCAAAATATTAATTTAGGATACTGCTCAAGATATGTTAAAATGGCTCATCGCTGCCTTTCAAAGGCAGCAGTTATGTGACAATTTAGGATTTACTTTTGTCTTAGCGTCTTTTGAATTTGTTACCTGAATAGAACTGCATAGCTCTTTGATGAGGTAGAAGACTGAGAGTCCCAACTAAATTTATACTGCTAATTATTAATGTATTAAATGGAAACCTAGCTGTCCCCGTTTGTTTTTGTCAACTTGACACAAGTTAGGGTCATCTGGGAAAAGGAGCCTCAGCTGAGAGAAGGCCACCATCAGATTGGCCTGGGAACAAGTTTGTGGGGAAGTTTCTTGATCAATGATTGATGTGGGATGGTCCTGCCCACTGTGGATGGTGCCATCCTTGAGTAGGTGGTCCCAGGTTGTATAACAAGAAGGCTAAACAAGCCACAGAGTGAGAGCCAGTATTCAGCACTCCTCCATGGCTTCTGCTTCAGTTCCCACCCCCAGTTCCTGCCCTGGCTTCCCTTCATGATGCGCTATAATACGTAATATATATTAAACCCTCTCCTTCCCAAGTTGCTTTTGGTCATTGTGTTTATCACAGCAACAGAAACCTGATTAAGACACCAGCAATAGGAGTATTAAGCTTTGACACTGATTTTTGAAAAGCACATGTTACCCCATTGGATTCTTATTGCCGTTCTTAAATTCCAGAGGTCCTACCAAAGAAGCTTGAAAATTTTACCAGCAAATTAGAACAAAATAGATTGAAAGAAGAAAAATAACCCCCAAGATGACCCAAGAGGACATACAGCCCAAATGGCTTCTACCACATCCCATGCTCTTGCAGTCACTGTAGAACCCTAGCTACAAGGAAAGCCCTGTGAGGGTTCTGGGGTTACAAAGATGGACAATGCAGAGTCCATGCCCTCCAGGACTTAACAAGGAGTTCAAGAATAGCTAACCATAACACAGGACAGAATGAAATAAATGCTAAATGCAGAGAGAAGAGAACAATAACCATTGGCCACAACCTGCCCTTGGAGGCAGCTCATAAGACAGAACTCTATGTGCTTTCTGACAAAGTGCTATTAAAACCCAGCGTTCAGCTTGAGAGGGTTAAGAATGGGCCTTGTTTGCCAACCAGGCTTGAGAGATGTATAATGAAACTCATTTAATGAGGCTTTCTGAAAGCAGAAGTGCTTTGACTAGAGGCAACTTCCATTTGTCTAGTCATCATTGTGGTTTGCTCATAAGTAAAGGGCTTTGTTGTAAACACATTCTTTTTCCAGAGGGCTCCTCTGACAATAGAAGGAGCTCGCAGTTTTCTCTGCTGGCCAAAAGAGGGCGCTTGGAGCTTTCTGATTGCTGTTGTAGGGCACGGGAGAAGGCTTTTGGCTAGATTGTCCAGGTCCTTTCCTACTTCCAGAGAATAGATGCAATTAAACAAGGCTTGGCCCCTGGAGGGTGTGGAAATCTTCTTCTTTGGTCTTTTTCTAACTGAAGATTGGTGTTCACATTTGTATGTGTGGACCTAATATTAGCAAATTCTTATTTTTTGTTTCCTGTGGATTTGCTGAGAAGCATTATTTTAATGTTAAGAGGAGCTGCAGTTTTGACAGACACAGAACACAGCAGATAAAAGACTGATATTTATGCTCACTCTGAGAATGCACCCTCATGAACCTCTTTGCCAGGACTCTGCCCAAGTGTGATTTGTTTGGATATTGACTGAGAGGCCTCCCTCATGCCTTTTGGTCCCATCAGCTTCCTCCCCTGTCTCTTGGTTGAGAATGTTGTATTGTTTTGAGGTCTGTGGACTGTGGCAGCTCGTTTAAAGTTCCAAAGATGGGGCCATTAAGCTTTAAAGTAACATCCTGAGGATTGGTTTGTGAGACCTGTATAAACATGACTGACCAACACCTCACAATCGCAAGGATTAGTCTTATGTTTTTTGTTTTGCCTGTGAGGGCAATCCTGCCTAGGGGCCAGGATGGACTAAGAGAGAGATCTTGAGGTAGGATCAAGGACTCTCTAAGAATTGCCACTAATCCTGTAAAAACAAAACAATGAACTGGCCAGTCTGGGTGTAAACTGGGATGTGGGAGTTTTAACCTACAACCAAAATGTACTGAGTTGCACCATAATCTTTGAATCCTACTTTTCTGCATTTTAGTCATCTTCCAGTTACATGTATAAATAGAACTAGTCTTTTAGCCTTTACTTCCAGGATTCATTTTCAGAGAGGGATTATGGTGAGCTGGGGGTGAGCAGACATGTTATTTTGTCTTATTCATCTTTGTCCCCCATGCCAAGCACAGTCTCTGTTACACAGCTATAGTCCATCAAATATTTGTTGAATGAATGAAAGGAATAAAAATTGAGCAATGCTTCTTGAAAAGAAAGAGCCCTTTAGTAGTTGGTACTTTATTGTCTCAACATTTCTAATAGTATTGATAATGATGCCTGACATATATAGGATGCTTAAGAAACTTCATACTTATTCTCATACTTTCATCCTCAGATCTGTGACTGAGGAAACTGGAGTTCAGAAATCTGAAATAGACATAACAGAGTAACCCTATAATTTGATCCTCAATGTGGATGGTTTTGAGAGTAAATGAGAATGTCATTTGGCATGCCAGATCAACAGCATATAAGACTCTGCTGGAAAAGTCTGTATGGTTATGCCGTGAATAACTGACAAAGGGCATCTGCTTCTTCTGACTCTATGTTCATTGTGCTGCGGCATTTCACGCAATACAGAGTCTGTTTCTCCCACTGTTAGAAACAATGTCTCCAAGAAGACATTGCAATTCTCAGCTTACACATAGCAAACTTGGGAGCATCCAATTCCACAAAGACAAATGTTACTAGAGAGTAGGCCACAGAGTAACCCCAACACATTAATTATGGGTGATTTTAATACTCCACTTCCCCAATGGGTATGTCACCTAGACAAAAACAAAACAAAACAAAAACAGAAAACATAAGCCCCCCCAAACCTCAAAACAAAACAAAACAAAACATAAATATCAGAATGAAAAGGCCCTGACAAATATCTATAGAATATTCCACTCTCAAATTACAGAATATACATTCTTTTTAGTCTCCCACAAAAGTGTATCTAAAATAGGCCACATACTAGGACACAAAGCAAACCTCAACAAATTTAGGAAAACTGAAATTACTGCATGTATTCTTCCTGACCACAATAGACTGAAGCTTGGAATCACAGAAAAAGAAATGCCATAATATAAACAAACTCATCAAGATCAAACAAAACACTATTGAATGAAAATGGCTAATTGAAGACATCCAGAAGGAAATAAAAACAATTCCTGGAATTAAATGAAAAGGAAGACACAACATACACAAACCTCTGAGCAACAATGAAAGCAATCCCAAGAGGTATACCTCTAAGTGCTTACACTAAATAACGAGAAAGACCACAAACAAACAACTTAATGGTGTCACCCAAGATTTTGGAAAAACAAGAACAAATCCCAGAGTAGTAAATGGAAAGAAATAATCAAAACCAAGGCAGAACTTAATGAAATGGAAACAAACAAAAACTAATGCAGAGAATCAATGAACAGAAGAGCTGGTTCTTTGAAAAGATGAACAGTTTCCTGGATGTAGTTCTACCTTTCCAATGGTGCCAGGTCAATCTGCTGATCAAGGAACCACTCCATGGAAGGTGAGCTCACCTTACACCATGCTAATGAAATAGATGGAATGGTTAATTATTCACAGGAGGGGCCTAATTCAGAATTGTTGAGTCAATTTACAGATTTAATGCAATCCCAATCAAAGGTTCCATGCCATTCTTTATAGAAATACAAGAAACAAAGAAATACAAGAAACAATCTTAAAGTTTTATGGAAACACAATAGACACTGTGTAGTCAAGGGAAATCCTGAGCAAAAGGAACAATGCTGGAAGCATTACCACACCCGATCTGAAGATATACTATAGAGCCATAGTAATAAAAACAGCATGATACTGGCACAAAAGAAGACATATGGATCAATAGACCACAACAGAAGAACCATATTTAAATCCATGTAATCACAGTTGCTCAATTTTTGACAAAGATGCCAAAAACACACATTGAAGGAGATGATATCTTGAAAAAAACAAAACGGTGCTGGAAAAACCGGATGTCTACACATAAAACAATAAACCTAGATCCTTCTCTAGACACCAGTCAACTCCAAATGTATTGAAGACCTCAATGTAAAGTCTGAACTCTGAGATGGCTAGGAAAAACAGAGTATGCTTCGAGACATAGTAGGTTAGGCCTTCCTGTGTAGAGACTTGGTCTCTCAAGGTTATCTGTGACCTTGGAAACCAAACATTCCTGTATAGCAAAGGAAACGGTAACTCAAGTGAAGAGGCAACCTCCAGAATGGCAGTAAGTCTTTACCAGCTTTAACATTTAATAGAGGATTAACTTTTTAGAATGTACATGGGACTAAAAACAAAGTATAAAGACAAAAAATGACCCCAATTAAAATGGACTATTGGATAAAATTGAGACTTCTTGAAAGAAGAAATACAAATGACTAGCAAACACTGAAAAAAAGTGTCCAGCATTTATGAATGATGGCTATGCCATCAGGCAAAGGTGATTAAAAGTACTTTCAGCTTTCTATCTTACACCAACTATCATCAAGAAATAAGAAGACAAAAAATGCTCTTGAGGATGTGGGCATAGAGCACCCTGATTCACCATTGGTGGGAGTGTAAACTGATGTAGCCTCTATGGAAATCAGTGTGGAGGTTCCTAAATTTTTTTTTTCTCAGAATAGAACCACCATATGAACCAGCTATACCACCTGTCTCAGTTACTTTTCTAATGCTGTGATAAAACACCACAGCCAAGGCGACTTATAAAAGGAAGTGGTTGACTTGGGGGCTAACAGTTTCAGCAGGTTCGAGTCCATGGCCATCATCATCATCACGGTGGGGAGTGTGGCAGCAGGCAGGCATGGGGATGGAGAAGTAGCTGAGAGCTTATTCTTAATTTATAAGCACAAGACAGAGAGACCTGACTGGGAATGGAAGGGCTTTTGAGATCTCCAAGTCACCCTAGTGACACACTTCTAATCCTTCCCAACTATTGCATCAACAGGGATCACATATTCAAATAGATGAGCCTATAGGGGTCATTCTCATTCAAACTATCACACTGCTCCTGGCATATACCCAAAGGACTCCATATCCTACCACAAAGATACTTATTTATCTATGTTCACTACTACTCTATTCACAACACCTAGAATGGAATCATCCTCGATGTCCATCAACTAATGAATGATGATGAAAATGTAGTCCCTGTACATAATGGGATTTTATTCAGCTATGAAGAAAAACAAAATGCATAAATTTGGAATTAAATGGATGGAACTGGAGAAGATTATACAGAATGAGGTAACCAAGGCTCAGAAACAAATGCCATATGTTCTATCTCATCTGTGGATCCTCGTTAAACTTTGAGGACTGTGCATTTAACTTATAGAACCTGTAGAATTGGGGAAAGCAGAAAAGATCCACTGGGGTGGGGAATGCCTGAAGGGAGACAGGGTGGTAGAACCTGGGCGATTTAAAAGTGTGTGTGTGTGTGTGTGTGTGTGTGTGTGTGTGTGTGTGTGTGTGTGTAACTGAGATAGAAAGGTTCAAGCAATGATGGAGGGGGGCAGTAGGTCAGAGGGACGAGAGGACAGAGGGGAGGGTTCACTAAACAGAGGGGGTCTGAAAGAGCCACATGGAAATCTATTACTCTGGACACCAATTAAAAATATAAGTTAAAGGGCTGTAGTGGCGACTCAGTAGTTAAGAGTATGTATTGCTCTTGCAGAGAATCTCAACTAAGTTCCTAGCACCCCTGTCAAGTGGCTCACAACTGCCTAGAAGTCTAGCTCCAGGGAATCTGATGCCTTCTTTTGGACTCCATGGGCACCTATACTCACATAGACACATTTCCACACACAGCCACACATACACACCATTAAAAATAAAAGTAAATCTTACAAAAATTTAAAATATAAATTAAAAAAGACAAAGAGTTAGAAGAGAGATATCCTTCAGGGCTGGATAATTCTGCCCCTCTAAAAGCTGTGAGTTATTAAGCAAAAGTCCCAATGCCAGGTGTGGGTCCTCTTTAGGAGATGTTGCTCAGAGAAGTTCCAAAGGCCTCCAAAACCACAGTACTCTAGTCATTCGTCTTGGTTACCCCCTAGAACTAATTGATAAACCCCGACCCCACATGCTTTTGTTACAAGCTATAGAGAAATCAAGCTGGAACTGGGCTGGAAGCGTCTTGCCAGCTGGCTGGTTTTCACAGTGCTGGAAGGTGCTAGGCAGGCGATTCGGAGAGAAAAGGCATCAGCACACTTACCTGGCTGTGAACCCTACGATCTACAGTATCAATCTGCACCCACTGCTGTCAATAATGGAAGGACTTTTACGATGGTAGCCAATCATCCTCTGATTGGCTTTCAGCCTTCTCTACAGGTGGGAAATCATACCTGCTATAGCAAATCTAGCCCAAAACTCATGGCAGGAGGTCTTAGGCCCTACAGGCAAATTTCCTACAGACATTGAGCTAAAGAGACACGGTACCAAACTGCCTTTTGAATATTTATGTTTATACTCATACACAAATGTTACAACATTCAGCCTTAACCAGAGAAGCTTTCCTTTGCAACGAACTGGGTAAATACAGAGACGTGTGGCTTCCCCAAAGGCTGAAAATAAGTGACAGCCACGTGCTCAGCTCTAAAAGGACATCATATTACCCCCTCTAAGGCTTAGGGAACATTGTGGAAGAGGGGGCAGAAAGAATACAAGAGTTGAAGCTCGGGAGAAGGACGTTGAAGTGCTGTCTTCTGGGTAAGGCACAGCCACTGCAAAGACTTCTGGGTAAGACACAACAACCACTGTAATGACCTCACAGCAGCTGCAGTTACCTGCACAACTGCCCCTGTCATTAGTCAGTCATAGATCAGGGAGAGATTCAGAGGGACACACTCCACCCTGACTGTCTATGTGATAATGGTGGGTTCCAAGAGAGAGGCAGTCATTGTCATCACTGTGTCCCCACAGGTGAGCCTAGCAGGCTCCAGTAAATCATTTGAAACTCATGGTCACGCAGATGGTCCTAATTAAACTCAATGGACCACAAGACGGAACAAAAGAAAATGAATGTAAGAAAGGGACTTGTGAGGAGGAGGTAGGGATGTCGGTGGGGGTGGGGCTATCAGGGGTAGGAGGGAGATGTGAGAGGGTGCAGGTAGAAGTAACCAGAATCCATTATGTACACGTTGTCAAATAAGATTAATAAAAGTTATGTAAAAATAGATTGTGACTAAACACTGGAAGATTCCCATCTCACTGAGACATCAGTGCTATTTGGCACGCCTTTTCTTCAATCAATATTTTCTTATCACACACTAGGTGGGAATCATCATGTTGAAATACTAACTCTTGAAGGAAATGACAATACCAGCTTCAGGAGCCTGTGTGCTAACAACTTCACACTATAGAAGTCTTCCCATTGACTTTTCCAGATAGCTTTGATTTCTGACTTACATTTTTATATTACCAAAAATATTCACTTAAAATTTACATTACATTTTTTCTGAGGATAAAGGATGCTGTTTTATTAATATTGTCATATTAATGTGCTATATCTATTTTTTTTCTTTAAAATTTTCAATTTATGTACAATCCCATCCCCAGGCCTGGGGAAGATGTAGTTAGCCTTTTGCCTAATGCCTGAATCTTATAGCTTTTTGGAAGCATCGGTTTCTGGGTTTGGGAGCCCCTCTGTGGTCCCTGGATGACTTTATTTGTTGGCTAGAAACAGTACATCTGAAGCCACCTAATTGGGTGTCTATGAGGCTTACTAGAGATTGTGTACTTCTGCATGCTTGTACACCGACTTAAGAAACCACCACCAGCTAGTCACTGCTTGGTGGAGAAAGGAGAACATGACTTAGGCAGTCTCTTTCATTTTGTCTCTTCTCCTAGGTAGCTTCCGTTGTCAGTTAGATAGCCCAGACTTATTGGAGTCTCAGTTGGGAGATTGCCTGTCTGTGGTTGTCTAGGAGATCTAGCTGAACAGCAATTAGAGAGTGTACTAGTAAGCAGCGTTCCCTCATGGTTTCTGCTATAAGCTCCTGCCTTGGTTTCCATTTCTGATGGACTGGAAGATGAAATAAACCCTTTCCTCTGCAAAGTTACTTTGGGTCATGATTCTTATCACAGCGAAAGAAGGCAAACCAGGACAGCCCCCACTGCTCGTGGTCCTCTCATGTATACCATCAAGCAAGGGAGAAAGCATCCAGGGTCCAGCCCCAGTGTCACAGAACCGAGCGTAGTCTGCACAGTTGCTTATGTTGGGGTTACATCCCAACAAACCAACCTGGCACAAGTCAAGAGTATCCTGAGTTGAAAATGCCTTTAATTCAATGAACCTACCTGAACACAGCTTAGCAACACAGAACTCTGTTGAGAAGTTGTTTATCCTATGATTGCTTGGTTGACTGGAAGCTGCAGTGTGCAGCCTCTACCTCAGAGAGAGGGTCAGTGTGGTGATATTTTACTTGTGCTGAAATGTGGTGATAGATGAAGCCACCCACAAGCCAAGAAAAATGGACAGCTGAATTCCAAAAACACCAGCAATTTCCAGAAATTAAAATCCTGAATCATGACAGGACACTGGAGGAATTCAGGTTTATCTGGTCCATGGAATACTCGCACCAAATGTGAGGTCGAGCTGTAGGCCTTGTGCACATCCTGCTTCACAAATGAGTCTGTCAGATAGGCCAAGCCTATAGGCTGAAGATGATGCCCCAATGTTTCAGAGAAATCTTGGGTGACTGTCCAGGCAGATAACTGTTTTTGTCAACTCACATATTTTTGGAAGTCACTTGTTTGCGCTTCCTGTTTTACTAGGTAATATTACGTCCTTCTTGAGTCTCTGGAGGAGCTGAAGATTAGATAGTTGTAGTAACAATTTTCCTTGTTAAGAAATTCAGAAAAGAAACTCACTCAGAGGTGTAAAGTGTATAAGTTTGAAAGATATCATAAGATAGTTTTCTGTTGGTAACATAAGATAGTATAGAAAGTAAATTAGGTACATTTTGGACTCACCAAAATTGAATAGATAATGGGATATTTTCTCTGAATTTGTCAATGCAAATAGACTAGACATTGTTGATGTATTTATTGCTTGTATATATTGTATATAGTTATTGTACTTATTGTATATAGTTTTTCTTAGTTACAATTTTTTAAATTTTTGTTATACAAAAAGGGGAAATGTGGTGATATTTTACTTGTGCTGAAATGTGGTGATATTTTATTTATCCTTTAATAAAGTTTGCCCAGAGATCAGAGGAAATAGCAAGGCATTTTAAGTAAAGCACACATCCTTAATCTGATCACTTAACAGGCAAGGTCTCTGTGTGTTCAAGGCCATACTAGGGAACAGAGCCAAGCATGGTGACATACTCCTTTAATCCCAGTATCAACCACAGAGACCTGGAGGTTTGTACAGACAGGCAGTGACAAGGAAGTGAGGTAGCTGGGCTAAGACAGCCAATGAGAGGGCAGAACAGCAAGGCAATAAAGGTGAGGGTAAGACAGGAAGTAGCTTGCATTTGGAAGCTGCAGAGCTGGTGAGGTAAGGTTGGCTGGTGGTTATTCCCAATTCTCTGATCTCTAAGGCGTTCACCTCTATATTTGGCTCCGTGTATTTTATTTAATTAGACCATTTAGAAATTTATCTACAGGTTAAAGTCTCTTGCTTGCTAGGGACGAGATCAAAGTTCAAACTTCAAAGTGTGGTTTCTGCAGAATGTATACTATTCTTGCACCATCATAAAGCTGAAAAATGGCAAGTCAAAATGTTGTTAAGCCAGTACAATCTACCTATGCCTGGCAGAACAAATGGTAGATATGTGGCACGGTAACTATGATTTATTATTTAAGTAACAAAGGACAATGGGCAGCTATTAGGATCTTTTATTGACCTAATAGGTATCAACCAGCACTGTACCATTTTGGAAGAAATTAGATGTAGAAACTCCTATGTAGAAGCTGAGCATTATTGGGTGACTAGAAGCTGGGTGTGGGGAAGGGGCATTCAGTGAAGAACCGTATGTGTTCTGGGGACAGTTTGAGCACCGTGTGGGTGCTGGAGAGGTGAGGCAGATGTGCTTCACATGTGGCATGTGAGCAGCACACGGCAAGAGAAGCAGCAGGACAGGTTGAACAGAGAGTTCGAAGGAAGTAGGTTTATACTGTTTGCAAATCTCATACATTTGGGATTATTTCTTCCAAGGACATGCGCTTCCTCTTCTTTCGTTTCCATCTTCAGGACCGAGAGCACACCAAGCATGGACTGTGCTGTATAATGTACTGAGAACCCACTGTCTTCTGCAGGCCTGCAATCTGTAGTTGTAAAAATAAGAAAAAGTTTGGCTGAGTCTCAAAATTTGATGAAAGGGGAATGTTGAGAATTTGTCTTTCTGTAATAAATAGTGTGACAAATATCAAAAAGTAGTCTATGTGGAACATTTCTCTCTCTGTGTGTGCACATTTATATACACACAGAACACACACACACACACACACACACACACACACACACACACACACACACATACATTTTCTACTTACCTATGCTCTAGAAACACACAATTTCAAGAATAAAAACAGGTGTTTTTTGTTTGCTTGTTTGTTTGTTTTTTCAACTTAATCACCAAATGCAGCCCCTGGTAAAAGAGCTCATATGAGAGCTGCTGTCTGAATTCCTTACTTTTCCACTAATGATTGGGAAAGAGATCCAGGAATGACAAGAGCTTCCCTCAAGTCCCCAGTTACTTAGTGGTGTAAGCCTGCTCTCTGATTTTTGGGTCAACCTCTTTTTGTGGTCCTCCATGACTCCTTGACTATTTATCGGGGCATCATATCCAAATACTTCATGTAAATGAACGTGAGCCCCCAAGATGAGCCTTTGGATGTTTGCTTTCTCTAGGTCAAAGGAGGTTGGATTAAATTGCTGTGTTTCTGGACAGCAATGTAGATTTGTCTTTTTTTGGCTCTGTTCTCTGCTTTTACCCATTTCTTTCTTGTACAGACCCCCAGATTTCATGCACTGCCTCCTCCTTTGTAGAAAATTCAACTGCGCTCTTTTGGAAGACAGAGGCCATTTTCTAGGTACTCACAGGCTCGCATCTTGGGTCACTTCTCTAGCCCGTGTGCCCCTACGACAGTATCTCCACTCTATACAGTATTTCTTGCATCTCTGTTCTCCAAGCTCCATGATCTCATTCTGATATCTGGTAAACCATGTTGGAAAAGCTTCCCCCTGGAATTTCTATGCATCCTGTATGTTCCGGATAATAAATGAAAAGCATTTGGGGGAGGGGGGGGAAGGAAATGAACAACCTTCTAAAGTTTACTCTAGGTTGATTTGTTTGTTGGCCGACCTCTGTACCTTTCCAACAAAATTGCTATTAAAAACAGGCCTATCTCTCTCAACTCAACATATGCAACCACATTAAATCCATGGCTGGCTTTCCATTGTGCAGGACTCTGGAGATTTTCAGGCCTGTCTAGCATTTGACTTCCTTGTTAAAAATGAGCATCTTTAAGGCTAGCTGGACATGAGGAAAAATACTTAGAAATTCCAATTCATAGATTATTAGAAAATGTTTGACGAGTTTAATAAAAATCAACTTGTAAGTAGTTTAAAAAAAAAAAGGTTTACCAGTTCTCTGCCTGCTCCCACCTTTGCTGATAGTGTCCATGCAGAGAGAAGAAAGGCTGCACATCCCTTCTGCACGAACAGAAGTATATTTACTTATTTCATTTTTTTGTCTCTGATGTTAGTCATTGTAACTTGTGGGCAGACACACTAAATGTTAAAGGAACCTTTTTAGGGATGGATAGTCATTATCCTTTTTTTTTTTTTTTTTAAATCCCTGTTTCCAGGGGCTGACGAGATGGCCCAGCAGGTGAAGGCTCTTGCTGCCAAGCTTGGCAGTCTGAACTGAATTCCCAAGACCGACATGGTGGGAAGAAGAGAACTGACTCTCACAAGAACAAGATGTCCTCTGATCTCCACACATGCGCCCTGGCATGTGCATGTCCACCCTCCCAAATACATTTTTTGTTTCAAGTCTGTGTTTTCTGAAGTTCTTTAACAAGTCTGTGAATATCTATAAGGTATCCAGCTTTCTTAACAAAGCAAAGTCCAGTGAAAGACATAATCGTATTTAAAGGGAAAGAATGGTTTGGCGTACCAGCAGTTTTATCCTTTTAGAAGCTGGTGGAATAGCTGCATGACAGAACTATACGCAAAACAGTGTCTCTGAATCTTGAAACGAGCCACACCCACTCTTTCTTCTTGCCTGTTTTCAAACTATGTGACAAAATAAGAGAATTAGAAAAAATGGTCTTCCCATACTCCGCCGGGCTAATCCAGACCAGCTGGGAAAAATCATATGACGGACAACGCATCAAAAAATCGAGGCTAAAAATCTGCCAGATCTATTCATAGAACAGCAGATGTGGGAAACAGCCCATGGCTTGTGTGTAGAGGGGTTACAGATAAAAATAGTGCCCCAAATTTTTCGAAGGTGATTTGCAACCTCCCAAGTATAGAATGACCTTGCAACTGAAAATAAGATGACAAGGGCAAAGTTGAAATGGCAACCCCCCTCAGGGGCCCACAGGCTGAGACTCCTGTTTGAGAGAAAAGAGGAACTCCCGTCCTTCCCTGAACAAGCTGCACACAGGCACCGAACACTTCTTTTTCTGACAAATTCTTAATATACGTATCCTTCCCCTCTGTTCCGTTCAAGAAAAGATTGTGTGTTTTGAAAGCATCCTGTTTTCTTTCCCCTCCCATCCACGAAAGCCAAGTCCAGAAGACAAGAGATAAGCTCAGCGTCAAAATAAAATAAAACATGCTCTCATCCCCCACCCCCCATCACTTACTGTATCTCCGCTTCTGCACTGTGCTTGGCATCAATGGGTTGTGGCTTGCAGTTGCTTAAATAGCAAAGCCTTCTGAACCTGTACAACTCCATCCCAGATCTTACACAAATATCAAGACCACGGAGTTTTACAATCATTCTATGTCTGAGAAGGGAAGAAAGTGAAGTTGTTTACCAGTGTCCACTTCTCAAATCCTTTGCATTTCTTCGGTGGCCTGTTCTTGATTAAAATATCTTTGCATGTCTCTAAGTCTCTCTAGTCTGGATGGGGGGAGTCTGGTGACAGGGTGGAACACCATTAGTGAGATTTCTTTTGGTGACAGACAGATGTAAATGTATCCATCTAATTCTCTGCTCTCGGGTCTCTGTCTGCAGATGGATGTTAATAATTAGCCATTGCATCTCCTCCCTCTTTATCAAATTGGGTTCTCCATAAATTCATCATTTCTTTTTTATTTTCTCAAAATAGCGGCAGCCCTGACAGCCTCCCTTTGTTCTTGTGTTTATAAATAATTTATAACACAGAAATATCTCTTCTTAGTCTTAAAACACAAACTAATGGAATAACACAACACACTGGCCCAAACTACCTTCCACTGAGGGAGAGGAGTTGTAGAGCTAGGTCCTTTAACAAAGGAAACACGATCACAAAGAAGAAAAACCATTTTCCAGGTGCATGTACTTTTAAAATTTTAGCTCTGCTCTCCCTTCCCAGATTCTAGCAGTATATGGAAGTTCTAGAAGGCAGAAGCAGATTCCTTTATAATTTCTTTTCCAAATAATGCCCCTAGTTCAAATTACCAGATATACAATGTCTTTCATTAAACTACACAGAGAGGAGACTATTGTTCAATTAAAACAGCCACAGATGTTAAAAAATGTATCATGGTACATTTATTCAATAACTGTATGCTCATAACCCATGCCTAATCTTCAAGCACCAAATAATAAGGATTTGACCCAAATTAGCAATAAAATACAATGTGTTTGCCCTCTACTGGGCAGTAACGACTGTGTGGGTTTTCTCGCATGCCCAGTGGCCTTGTGGTCAGCTTCATAACTGTTTTATTTAGTCACTAATGCAGTGCTATAAGCAAATACGGGTAGGATTTGTGCTAATTAAGGTAAATAGGGCCAAGTTGAATCAGCTTTCCTAAGCTGAGGTCTTTTTCAGAAGTGGTTTAAAAATTCTGCTGTGACTCTAGGCTTGCACATCTCATCCTAGGAAATAGCTTAGAAATCATCATTTGATATCCAGAAAACACACTCAGGTTGTAGATAAATAACTCTCCTAACAATGCTAATGCAGAAGCTAGGACTCTGGACACATCCTTAATCAGCTGTTAAGATTTTGCACTGAAGCAGGAAAAAACAAAAACAAAACAAAAAGAAACGCCTTCTTTTTCATCTGGAAATGGGACATTGTACAGTGAGAAAAAGTTACTTACAGAGTTAGTGAAAAACAAGAGTGGCAACTGTAACTACTCATCCACCCCGGGATTTGCTTCTGAAACATGAAGCAGATACATAATCACACTAGGGGCATCATGTGGGAGACCTTTTACAGTACGGAGTGTAAACAGAACTCCTATCTTTACATAGTGATTTCTAAAGTGCCTTTTCAAGCCCTCGGTGACTTTAGTGGAATGAAGGGGGTGATGTGTGCATGTGTGTGTGCATGTGCTTCTACCAGTTAGGAAGTCAGAGGAGGAAGCCCTGCCCACTGCCAGTCAGGAGTCCCTGAAGAGTCTGGAAAAACAAACATTTCTTTAGGTTTGAACTAAAGGAAGAGACAAGGTTAGACCCAGAGAGGAGTCTGCCTGGAATTCCAGATTGGGTCCCCTGTCATGGTATCGATTGTCTTACTCTTGGCAAACGAGTTCTTTTTCAGTTGAAAATGGGGTGGGATTAGGACCCTGCCTTGAGCATCGGAATGCTTTTTACAGACACAGCAGCTTCCAGCACAGAAACAGGATCCGTCTGCATTGGTTGGAGTGATTCAAGCATGAAATATTAAGAGAAGGGTACTTTTTTTTTTGTAGAAGTAGTGGAGGACAAAATAATTATTGGCTTGTACTACAGCTCAACAATTAACAAGAAATGAAATCCTTTCTTTGGCTTCAAACCATTTCTACATTAAGCACTGTGACTCTGCCCCCTCCTGCTGGCCCACCCACAGGATCTCTCCTGGCTCTGCCTGTGTCTGTGGGTCTTTTGGGGGCAGGGATGTAGCAGTAGACCTTGGACCAAGATATGTGTTTCCTGAAGCACAGAGTGCTCTCATGTCTCCTTTGATGTTGTTGCTCTGGAAATGGACATAAATGACTTGACAGCGTGTTTATGGGGACAGGCACAGAGAGACATGAGGAGACAGGAAAAGCACATTGCCTGCTCTGAGATGGAGATTTCATCAGGACATCACAGTGTTGAGTCCAAAAGACAAACAATTACTGCCATTGTGAAGACTGAAGGGAGGATGAAGAAAATCCAGCAGAATGCAACTAATGGATAATATTCCAGTTAATGATGAGCTGATGTCAGGATAGCATCTTCAGGAACTGCCATCTTCTTAGGTTCTGTGGCAGTGACTTTTGAAAGGACTTTTCCATGCAGGCCCTAACCATTTGGCCAATTCCTTACTTAGGCAAATAACTGAAGATGCTCTGGGTTGTAAGGCAATTTCTGTTCCTGGGCTCATTCAAATGCTATTATTAATTACCTCCTTTGGCCTAACATTATGCCTTTATTGCACACATATTGTTGGGCTCTCTGAGATCCTTGGAAGGCTGTGCCATACACAGAAGCGTTGTGCTTAAAACAATAGAAGCTGCTTATTTGCTTGTAGGAGATGTCAGGGGGAGACAAGCACTGTTGGCTAGAACTGACTTGAAACTCGTCATGAGGAAGTAAGGGGAAAGGTGATCACAGCACAGCATAACTGTGTATGAGAGACACACAATCCTACATGGCGGCTTCCGTCACGCATTTCCCATGGAAGAAGGGGGGGGGGAATGGGCGCCGAGTAAATGATGGGTGAATACAGACTCAATTGTCGTGTGTGACAAGACACTTTCTCTCTTTGTTTAATATATAAATCAGGAGCACTTATGAATTGATATTAATTAAAATAATGTATTTGCTTTCTTTCAACAGTAATGTCAGCCTTGTTAAAAAACTGAACACTAAATCTTCATTAGACTTTCAATATTAAAATCTCACATGAAATATGAATTAACATTTAACTTGTTGCTCATCAGATTAAAGGAGAGAAAAATGCAATAGATGCTTATCTTTAAGGACCAAAGTAGAAGCAACTTTCCTAAACCTGAGAGTAAGATGATGTCCAGAGGCTGCACAGGTCAGGGAGTCACCATTGTTACCTTCCAAAAGAGTGACTGTATCTCAAGTGACATTAGAGAATGCCATCACATTCCCGGGATGAAGTTCACGTTGAGAGGCTAATGCATGGTGAATCTATAAAAAGTCCCATGGTGAAATTTTAGCTGATAAAGGTCCTTAGAATTCTGTCAATGTATATTTAGGGACATGAGCAGAAAGAGTCTTGACACACTATTCTGCAATCTTTTCCACATTCAGAATGATTATGAAAAACCCAGTGTATCATGTTGAAAGTATCGTGTTTTCTCTTTAGCTATGTTAAAATCTGGAAGCCAGTGACCTCTTCCAAGGGAACAGGTGGAAAAATGGCTTTGCTCATTCTCTTCAGATAGATGGACATTGGCCGTCACCTCATCTTGTTTCACTGGTGGCCTGAAATTAGAACAGACATCATTGGAATGGCCAGGCTGAGCCCTCGTATTGCATCCAAAGATACGCTATGAAACTGAATGATCTTACTGGTGATGTGTTGTCTTAGGTGAAAGCTGCCCATAAATGTGCTTGCTTATAAAGTGCACTATTGATCTTATAATTACATCACACCTAGATTTATACATAAGGAAAATGTGACTGAATTTTAGACCTCTCTCTGGGGGTGGTGTGCAGAAGAATGGAGGAGCCACAAGGTGGTGGTATGGTGCCGTATATATGTATTTTTACCGGACAATAAGGAAAGGGGTTTGTTTAATGAGCTTGCACTCACAAGCCTGCTCATCTAGTGAACTGTGACTTTTCAAATACCAACCTATTAATGTCAAAGGCAATACTGAAGGGAACAGTTCTGTTTGATTTAAAAAATACAGACAATGTGAAGTCCACTATGGCCCAGTATCTATCACCTATGGGGCTCCATTCATGCCTAATGCTTTATTTAAGCTAAGACCTAGTTTTTAGATATCAGATTAATACATATCTACAGCTTTGCACCTTTCTCATTTGCTATTTTTTTTTATCATCGGGGCTCACGGGGGCCGTTTTCATCCCCTTACTATAGCATCCACAAGCAGGTGGATTAGAGATAACCCTCATTGTGCTTTGTTTTTCTGCCGACACTGTCATTAATCATTCCTTAAGCCACACTTCAACTTCTAGTAATCAGCACTGGCTGCTCCTGAGCTGTGTGAGAATTGCCTCTTGCAGTGTAATATGGAATTGGAAGCGAATGGCTGAGGCCAGATGCCTCTTCTGCATTCACCATCTATCTCATCATTTAGGTATTTATCCACCTTGGGCTTGTACGGAGAGCACCTCTCTCCTTCCCAAGAGGGCACAGATTGCAACAGAGGATCAGATTTGTTACCCGGGCTTTGGGCTTTGATTGCCCTCTTATAAGTTCAGGATTAAAGTGAAATTTCCCACAGGGCTATGCAGGATTTGCTAGCATTTAACTGTTTAACCTGGCTGTTTGTGAATGAGAATCCTGTGGTCAACTATCCCGTAGAGGATATTACGGTAAGCTGAGCCTGAATGGTACACATTCCGGCGTGTTCCTGTGAAGATGGGTGCAGTTGATTCCAATTAGCTTCATATCTGATGCTGGCTGTATTCACGTACACAGAAAGCAGAAACACCGAGGTAAAAAGCAAGTCAAGGCACTCTCGTTCATGAAATATCCATGTAGATTTCAAAGAATCACAAATGCACTCCCTTAAAATGATGATTTCTACTTTTATGCCTTTTTATAGTAATTGGAGAATTCATTAGTCCTGCATCAAATTTTCTGTTTTGTGTATTTGTTTTCTATTCTCTAATTGTTTATCAATTCTAATCTAAGGAAGGTTTGGGTTTTTTTTTTCATTCAACATAACTTTGAATATGACCAAAGCAGAATAAGATTTATTCATTTGTTTACTTGACTGTATTCACAGTGATCAGCATGCATTAGGGAAGTCTTAGGCTACATACAGTACTTACAGATATGATTTCCTGATTCTTTGTTGTTTCTGGAAAGGAAGAATGTTCTAACATTCCCTTCATCCCCCAAAGCTAAGCAACAGGAAATTGAGGGAAGAATTATTCCAAAATCAAGTCCATATCATCTGCCCCTCCTTTATTGTTATTTAGGCTTGGATCTATTGAAAGGAGAAATTTGAAAGATGCTAAAATGGTTCAGTTACCTCGGTGGAGGAATGTGTGCTCACTACTGTAGCTAAGCTATTTAACATGCTGTTTACATGCCTAAAAAGAGAGTATTCACTTCAAGTGCTTCATCAAAAGAAGCAGAGTAACGGAGCAACAAAAATATGGGATTTGGGAAACCATCTTAAACTTAACTTTACAGTGAAACTGTTTGCAGCATCATGAACCAACAAAAGCGTGAACATTTTATTCTTCTGTAAATCTTCCACTAATTTTTTTTTAAAAACTTACTTTTGTGATACAACAAAAAAGGCAAGACATTTCAGTTTAGATAAGCAAAACAAAAGAATGCACATTTGGATCTTTTAAACAGGCTGGGTCATGCAAGATTGAAACATGAAAATCTGAAGACAAAACCCCAAACCCATTCTTAAATGTGTTGGTGGAAATCCTCTTATAGTGGCTAGTGTGGGTGGCAAACGGATCACCTGAGGGGAGCTGAAGATGGGCAAACAGCGAAGCTACGGTGGAGTGAGCTGCAGACTAATTTATCTGTTGTGCTGCGCTGGCGTAAGATACCCTCTTATTAGGGAGCAGCTTTCAAAGCTGTTGTGATGGACCCTGATCTTCAGCCTGGTGGGAGCTTTGCTTGGGGTTAGAAAACAAGAGCATGGCAGAGCTGGTGTTCAATATCTCTAACCCCATTTTTGTTTGTTACATCCCATGGAATTAGGGCTCGCTCTCTCTCTTCTCCCCTCTCCCTCCCTTCCCTTCTCTCCCTCTCTCCCCTCTCTCTTTCTCCCTCTCTCTGAAATTCAAGAGAAGGCTCCAGATTCACATGAGTGATTTTCAGCTGTGTGTTACGCTCCTGAAGTAACCTCTCCATTCCCATTGTTTTAGTGTGAAATCATTTCCTCGGGAGATAATTAGGGTTGCTCCATTTATTACATTAAATGATTAGCATGCACTTGAAATGATCCAGTGTATTTTCCTTTATTGCTGATGACTCTTAAATATGGGCCTCTATTCTTAATGGTTAAATTACGATTGTCTTGGCTTTTTGTAGCCGGCTGTGTAGCCAAACAAGAGAGACTTTCTTTTTCAAACACAGGCCAGGTGTGCTGGGGCTGAGGTCTATGTCTGAAGAGGTTCTATTCATGTAGCTGTCCCACCTGGTTCAACAAAGTGCTTGACACCAGTGCTTAAGGGGTTTCTCTCCCAAAGCCCCTCAGTAAAAACGCTTTCAATGACAGGGTTTTGTCTGCATTACTCATCCTATGTGTGGAGTAAGTAAGCTGAACACAGAGTGACCCTAGCTCCCATTTCAACAAAGTGCCTCACTGGAAAGGCATGCACATTATTTGAGCAAGTAATATGCCCTACAAAGCCATGGAAAATGATATTTTAAGAATTACCAAATATAGATTTCATTTGGATGCAAGTGCTTCTGCTTTCTTTGAACTAGCCTGGCTGTGTGACTGACAGTCCTTCCAAATCCACTGGAAAGTTCAGATCAAGCAGGCACTGTATGTTAAGCAGGCAAGTGCAAAACAAACTGAGTGCATCCTGTGCTTAACTTAGATATGCAGATTTTCCCCACGAGATGGTAATAAGTGACCCGATAACAGCATTCAGGTCATTAGAAAAATTTAGACCTGTCTTTTAGCTGCAAGATACAAACATGCATATGTTCAGACTAACCCCGGTGCAGGATTACTGGTTTCTCATTCGTCTACTTTACCTTAATATGAGCTGAACTTTAATAAATGTCACCTTTAAGAGGCAGAATTTTACATTAAAAGAAAAAAAAAACCTTCAAAGTATACAATATAAAATTTCGTGAAAACTTCAAATAATTACATATTTTGACGAGGAGGGGTTGTTTTCTGCCACCTAGTTGAGATGACTCAAGAATGTCATTTTGCTCTTCTTGATTTGTTTACGTAACTGTCATGTTCAAAAGCATCCTTATTTTTAAGAGAACTGTGAGATCCTGTGGGAAGTTTAAGTTTCCTGTAGAAACCAGGAAACGAAAAAGGCGAAGTAGAAAGGAAGAGAGCGGCTAGAGGGAGCAAGCCCAAGGCCCAGCACTCAGCGCTGCCACCAACGTTTCCTTCTCCGATGGTGTCAGGTCTCAGACATTCTCACCATCCGACTCCCAGTTACAGTGCAAGAAGTCAGTACCAGGAGTCACGGAGTTCTTTAACCAAATGAGAAAAAGACTTTTTAGTATTTCCTTCATGGAACACACTACTTCTCCCTCCTAATTCCTACCCTGGATAAATTCTCTGTAAATGGTAGCTAGCATTTCACCATTACAGAGAAGAGGAGGAAGCGACGTGGGAGGATTCTCTGTCTGGGAACTCCAGCCTTCAGGGGAAGGTCAGCCAATACTGAGTTGAAAGAGAAGGCTTTGCACCACAACAAGGATGGTATCAACAACAAAAGGATCTTTTTGTTTTCTTGGGGAGGTAATCAGAGGAACCGTACAGGGTTTCTTTTATAAAAAGTTATTTCAATGTTATGCATTTGAAATGTTAATATCTAAATAACCTTAAATAATCCCGGTGTTTTCCCGTTCACTCAAACTGACGAAAGCGGTCCTGTTTTTGTCTTTCCTGTGATAGCAAAGTGCAGCTGGATTCCGGCTGAAGCACATTCTGAAGAAACACCCGTCTGTCAGCTACATCCCATATGGTCTTATTCAGGTTCACTCAGGGGAGACACATCATTGCAGGAGACGACAGAGAGATCTCTAGATCACATAGGCTTTTTTTTTTTTTTTAAATTTTAAATCTGAAAAGTGATTAAGGTCCAGAGACGTCAGGGATTTTTCTGCACATAGGCAGTTGCCATTCTGAGTTTCTACCAAGCCCTCGCTCCCTGTCTGGTGATTCTGTTTATGTTGACAAGTCATAATATGGCAGAGTGATGCGTTTAGTTCTTCCTCTATCCTCCAGCTGAGATATTGTTTACAAGTGGCATTCCTGTAGGATTTGGTGTGACCTTTCTTGATGAGTATTATAACCAAGTACGATTTCCATTCTATGTGATGCAGATCTTATACAGATTACCTTAAGTGAATAACAGTCAAATCATATTATCCTGTAGCCAACCATACCAAAGGAATTTTTTGGAGATGGAAATTTAATTGTTAGAAAGGTGTTGGCAGTCTACTGATGACCTAGCCATCTTTAATTTCTTCTAGAACATTCTGGGAGCATAGTGGATGCATACCATTCTGAATTCCAGGAGACATCTTATCCTAGATGAGTGTTGTAGTGTTGTTCCACCCTGATGATGGAGGATTCTCCAGGAGAGGATGCCTGTAGGTCTTTATCAGCATCCTTGGAGAAGGAATGACCCACCCTCAAATGATGGAGAGGTTTAAATTGTACTTCTTTGTGTAACTCTGTGAGTTTCTTTTTAACGTGTGTCTCCTTTTCAAAAGATGAAGCTGTAGCAGTGTCACAGAAGATGACAATGGCTGAACACCATGTTTCTCCGACATTTAGCCCATTTAAAAAATGCTTAATTGGGAGCATTTTCGTTACTCATAAGAATCAAAGTTTCTAGCCCCCCTTTTGTAATATCTTGTTTAAACACTCAGGACTGCGACTCAGATTTCTACTTTGTTCTGACTTCATAGACTTTATTCTATTGATCACATATTTATTCTTTGTTGCATCCAGCACTGCCTCTGATTTCTTAGAACAGCAGAAGTGAAAATCAGGTTGATTATCATGCAAAATACAAAACTCTTTGGTATGTATTTTTTTTATACAAAAAACCCTAAACAATAAATAGACACCCCCAAAATGATAAATAAAAAAGCAAAACTTCAAAATATGCTATCCTACTAACTGTTTAATAATCCAATTTGATTATTAAATTAAATTATTAAATTATTAATTTAATTATTATTAAATTATTAAATTCTGTGTTATTCCATGAATTCTCTCAGTTATTTTATGTCTTAGAAAGCTGATACTTTATATAAATGCATTTTTCTTAAAATGGAAATTTTGCTTCTTTCAGCAGCCTACTGAGATGTTAGATATTTATGAAGACAACTGGAGATCTCGATTGATACCTTTGGTGGTCATGCCAAATTAAAGATAACCCTTTCCCCCAAAGCAAATCTCATAAATAAACATGAATTCACAAAAACTGGCTGGTCCTAACTTTTAATAGGCTCACATTCTTCCAAGTGTCTTAGATTTAAGGGACAATGTCTGCAGTCATTGTGGTTGGCACATTGGGGTGGCCCAACTTTTCTTTATTGAAACTTTATCCCAGAATTTTTAGCCTAGGAAAAGCTTTAGTGTGCATGGAGGAAAAAAAGTAGAAATCAAACTATATAAGAAGACGATAGTAGTATACTAAATATTAAGTTTCTTCAAAGAGGGCTTTTAATTTTGCTTTTATGCAAATATGAGAGTCTGCTAACATCAATCCACAGGGGGGAAAAAGAGCAATTCAGTTACCACAAAGAGATGGCATCAGTAAAAGAAACCCAGGCTCAGGGACTACCACATTTTGCTCTTTCATCTGGGTCCTTTCAGAAGAAAATGGCATACCTATAGCCAAACAGGGGATATTTGACTTTATTATGGTAATGTCTCAGCCCTGAATGAGAAGATTCACAGAAACATACCAGTGTGTGTCTCCATTTAGTAGATGTAAAAGACTGCACATTCACAATACATAATTTAACTATGCAAACACAGGCTTAGGTGTGTGATTTATCCATTTGCAATAGCTTGAAATTCTTTGAAAGGATTTTTAAAGACTTTATTGTCTAAAAATGAATATTTATAATGCTATAAAGATAGAGGTTACTTACCCATTAGGCAATGGTATTTTGGACCAATAAAAAAGGAAGTGAAAAGACATATTTAGAAAAACTTCTAAGTGGGGTTTCAATAGATTTTTTTTTTATCAAGATATGCACCACATCACCTGCATTGATATAACTCCTTTTAGAATTCCACATCCATAAGTAGGTCCATCACATGTGTATGTGCACATGCATGTGCGTGTGTATATATATGTTTGTTGCCTACACACACATGTACATGTACTTAAAACCTATGCAGCTATTGTTTTTATGTCATTTTTTCTTTAATGCTATTAAGGCACTCATCTATTTTCTGTTCATTTTTTTTCTGAATTCACAGAAAAATCTAAAATATTTCTCTTAAGATCAAGTGAAAATGTTTTTGTATTTTGAAAGAGAAACATCAAAATTCATTATGAACAAAGCCCCGGCATATTAATCTGTCTGCCAGTTCTCAGCCCAGTGTGAATTCATCTGCTTCTAAGTCTCAAAAGTAGGTATCAAAAATAGAAATACTGTCATGATTTCAGTAGTTTTAACAGATTTGCCTTTTATTAAAAACATGAACCACAATCGTTCTGAGATGTTTGCGGTCTCCATAGCATGACCAGTAACTGAGAAATACTTGTGCTTCTCACCGTCTACCTTAGATCTGTAGGAAGAAGTGCCATTATAGGGAAGCTTTAAAGATGTTGCTTAATGCATACATACTTGAGAGATACACGTGCCTTGAGGGAAAAACAAGGACAAAACGTCCTAAGACATGCTAAATATGTAGTTGCTTAATTGCAAAGCCAAATAGATTACACATAGCCCCGAAGAATCTAAGACGGCTGCTTTGTTTGAGGCAAGAAGAGAGACATCTGGAGGGGGTGGTGATGGACATGTTGCTGTGACCTGCTCCAGTGTTGAGTAACCTTGCAGTTAACCAGGCATTTAGTCATGTCCCAGAAAGACCACTGCCTAGGCTCTGCCTTAGAGGCTGGTGAGGACCCAGGCCGAAGCTGAAATGTCACACTGAAAAGATCAGTGAAGCCAGGCAGTGGGGGTGGACGTTTGTGACTGGGGCAGTGCAGCAACAGCCGTCAACCATTTCTCTCTCTAGCAGTCACAAACCTATGCACAGGAAGTGGTCAATGGAGCAGAAAAGAAATAAAAAGTTAAAAATACTCAGCACCAAATCATATAGATTCACCCCTCACCCTGAGTTTATAATTGTTATTAGCTTCAATACCCTTAAATGCGATTTTTTTTAAAAAAAAATCTCACAGCAAACCTTTGCTCGTTTGCTAGGAAGAATAAATTCACCTGTAAAATGTCCATTTATGGGTATCCATGATTCCATTTCACACTGACTTCTTCGAGAGCCACAATAACATTGCTCCTGAGCTGTTTGATTATGGTTTTGGCTGGTATTACGTGTGCTCAGTCTCAAGCGGAGCTGTTTATTTGTTCAAAGCTGCCTTCCCTCTGTGTGAGTTTACTTGTCTGTTCACTGGCCAAAATGAGCACCCCTCTCTGGGGATTCATGTCCCACAAGTGACTCTGTAACAGAGTCCAGATGCAGGGTGAAGGCTTGTGCTATTTGACAAACAAAACCAAACCTGGAACAGCCCGCAAGTTGTTGATAAATCTTTCCATCGGAATTACATTTGTCTAAGTGGCAAAGATGCAACGTTCGCCTCTCATTCAGTGTTTGAATGTGCAGAAGGCAGGTTTAATTGCTCCCCACAGGCAGGAATTTGGCAGAGAGAAAGCAGTGTATTTTAATCGGTCTGTCTAGCTATATTTTAAATCGACCCTTGCTACAGTGTCTGCATATTTGTGTTGGCATTAATAGAACAAAAATGTGTATTGGACTTGAAAGGTGTTTTGATGGTAGGTAAACATATTTATTTTCCACCTGATTCTGCTCACTGTACTTGTTCTGCCTAAAAGGCAGCTGAGGGGGCGGTGCCAGTATCAGGGCACATTAAGAACCAAAGCCCCATCTTCAGGTTTCAAGTGCAGGGTCAGTTTAACTTAAGCATCACGATGTTCAGTAACGGAGGTTTCTGTTTGCAAGTGAGTGGCAAACAGGCTGTGAGTGAAGCCAGCCAACTGGAGGTTTTCCTTTAAAAATGATTTCTTCCTTGAAAAAAAAAAAAGCATGTCGCTTTATATGTTCATCGTCACTCCATCTCCCTCTGTATATCTACCGTAAGAGGTAACGGATTCTCTGTATAGAGAAAACATTAAGAAGGTACACAGTGCAAGAAGTTTGAACACTCCCGTACTGAAATTCGTGTTTATTTATAAACAAAGTGCAGAGGAGTTGACTAGAAAAACTTTGGTCTTTGCTTGGTGTTCCACTTTCTCCCGATCCCCACTCCCAACCCAGAGAAGCTGTCTTCACTGAAAATGAGCTACTGTTCAAATTACCTGGGGCATCTTTCCATTGGACACTTGCTGTTTTTTTTTTTCCCTTAGTTTGTCACTGTCTCCAGATAGTATGCTGCACTTTACCCAGACAGTGCTTTCTCAAGTTCATCTTGCCTTGAAATTAAATGGGATGCGGAGGTGGGAAAGTTGAGAGGAAATGGAGACCCTCCCCTTTCTCATTACAGGCTATGGAGAAACATTTAACTCTCTGTTTCTAGCCTTTTCTTTCCAGTGAGGGGGAAAATAAGTGCATGTGTTCCACCCGACACTGTCCTCAGTCAGGTCATTTGGCTCATGGCAATGCTGTCCTCTTTCCCTTCCCGAAGGGACACAACATTAGTTTGTTCAAATGTTTGAAGTGGTTAGTGTTCTAGGATGGCAAGAAACACAGTTTACTGCTTTTTGAGGAAATGAACGATGTGCCCAAATAAAAATACCAGAGCTTGCTGTGTGAGGAGATGCTGGGAGCACAGTGAGCCTGCTGCCTTGACAGTTGAGAGAGCTGATGAGAGAGAGAGAGAGAGAGAGAGAGAGAGAGAGAGAGAGAGAGAGAGAGAGAGAGAGAGAGAGAAGGGTTTTCTATAGATTTAAAGAGTTTCTCCCGGTTACTTCTCTGTAAAGAATACTTTGCTAACGTTGAACACGGTATCCTCTATTACCACGTTTATTATAACAAACTGTGAGAAAGCGTGAGTGGTGGGTGTTTTGTTGTGACATCTGAACTATTTGTAAATATTGTTCACAGCTTTCTTAGCATATTTTAGCGAGGCAACATTTCAGCAAAGTATAATTTATTGCACATGATATAGACGGTGAGCTTCCCAACCCATTTGCTCTTAGTGTCTCCACAAAAACAAGCTGACACCCGGCGCATTAGTTCAATGGGGAAGGTCTCAGGCTATGGTTCTAGAGCCGCGTCCCTGTCCCTGTCCCTCTGCCTCGAAAGATTATCAGCAAGGCCAAGAGACTGGCTTTACTTGGTGTCAGGGCTTCAACTCTGTAAACTGGGCAGAGGAAGGAGTACAATTTTTTCCTCTGTTAGTGTGCCATAAATGCATTTACATACATACATACATACATATATATACGCACACATGTATGTGTGTATTTATGTATATGTGGATGGATGGATGCATTTTTGTGCAGACAGGTTCCTTTGATTGTCACATGCAATCCATTTCTACCTTGCATATTATTTTCTTTTTCTGTGTGAATACATATATATGTAAATATATATACATACACACATAATATATATACCTATATATCACCTTTGCCTCAGTTGGCTAATTTGGCTGTCTTAGTCTTTTAAATTTTCCATAAAGGAAAGGTCTGGGAGGCAGTAATAAGATGCTTTCTTTTCTTCTTTCTTTCCTACCAGCTTTTAAAAGATAATTAACACACATTGTAGCTCTATTGGTCCTTCCTGCATGCCCAAGTTGTCACTTTCGGAAAGAAATTAAAAAAAAAAAAAAGACCTGGGACAGATAATTTTGAAGAATTGTGTTCAGATGCAAGTTGATAGTGAACTGTGTGGACAGTGGGGCCAGTCTGCTTTCAGCAGAAAGGCTTGTCAAGCTTCATCTGCCGCCCACTAGCCTCCTCCTCCTTCTTTTGCTCCTCCTTCTTCGAGGCTCCCCGCGGGGGGGGGGGGGGGCGTCCCCTTTTAATGAGAAGTTGGGCCAGCTTCACATAAAAGCCATTGTTAACGGTATGCCCACAATGGTCTAGATGGAGTAGTTGCACTAGACATGGTAGCTGTAACTTTATGTTAACTCTCAGAAGCATGTAGAATTATCCCCATTTTATGAAGGGGCAAACTAAATTTAAAGAGCTGAAATTACTTGTCTAGAGAACACAATCACTGAGGGTTTGACTTCAAAGTGGAAGCCCTGAGCCAGTTCGGAAGGTTAGTGTCAGAGCATCTGCTTAGCGCCCATTAGGTTCTTGGGTTGGATCCAGCACCGCAAAGAAACAAACAAAAACGGGATGATAGGATGCCTTGCTCTCTTTCCACAGTCCCTTTATAGGAAGTACTCAGATAACTAGCAGGAGCCACTTATTCCCTGCTCTTCCACCTAAATTTCTACCCATCATTTTTTTTTTTTTTACTGTTTTCCTGGAAGCCAATCCAGAATAGCCTCTGACAAATGCTGGGAACATGGCTACCGGGACTGTCCGTCTTCTGGGAGATCTCTTCTGCTCATGGGAGCCACCACAAGCAAAATGGAGTCTGTGGCTAAAGGTGTTTTCCAAGCTACTCTTTACAGAAGTAGCTGTAATTTCCTGGGCTGAGGGTATGTAATTGAGCAACATGGTCAGTGGGTCTGAGAGTACATCTTGACTCGGCGGTGTCTGGACCGGTTTCAACAAGGAACAGCAGAGAGAGCCTTGCTTCTCGACTAACTCCTAGCTTGCTATTTGGTTTATTTATTTCATATAATATAAAAATGGTGATCAACTAGACCCTCTTCTAACTGTTCACCACAGCATATTGCTTATACTGTACATCAATAAACCACACAGGGTTGGAATACGGCTGCGTATGCCCTGCTGATCTATGCTTCTGCACTTGGCATAATCATACACGCTGCGGTACTTCTGTGAGGAAGTTTCTGCGTATGGGCTGGAATACTTTTCAATCTTCTGGCTAAGGGTTTGTGCCAATAAACCCTCTATTGTGTGAAAACTAGCAGAACATGAAAATGTTCAGCTTATGTCTCCCTAAAACTGGGCAGATGACACCCATTGCTGATTTCCTTACCTTGTTTTGTAGTGCACCTCCCAAAGCTCAAAGACACTTCTACATGTGTTTTGTCATCAGTGAATATGTCTGAACTACCCAGAGTCACCCAGATATTCACCCAGAATAGCATCTTCAGAGAAGCCTGATCTCACATTCATATCCATTTGCTAAACAATATGAAATTTAAGCTGAAGTAGAAAGGTGCTTAAAAGAAAATCAATAAGCTCAATGGAGCTGTTTCTAGACAGGTATTTTCTGTTGAATAGACTAAAACTTGATATTTTATAAATTTCCTTAGCATTTGTAAACAGCATACCTGCCCATAACCTGTAGATAGATACATATTCATTAAGATGACCATTTAGTGAGTTTTCTTTTTACATGGAACATATTCCAGTCTGCTTGTTCCCGTTCTTACCTAGCACTTTATCCCCTACTCCCTTAGAAACAAAGACGTAGATTCCTAAGCAGCTAAGGCACATCTTCCTCAGTAGCAGAAGAGTGATTGATTCTGTGTGACCGTTATAATGATACCAGCGCAGATCTCTGCCTGGCTGAACCCAGCAAAGATCCAATGATTCACAAATGACTTCCAAACATTCTCTCCCGCGCCCTGAGTGAAAACACACACAGAAAAGGCCCTCAGTTTACATATAAAGTATAAACAGCAAAGGTGTGCTGTCTTAATTTTCAGTCAAACCCTCCAGACATCCTCCATGGCGTCAGTATTAAAGCAGGAACCAGGGCGACATGCTCCTATTCGATAATAAGCTATGGAAGTTGCATGGGGTCGAGTCTCTAGGAAATCCCCTCTTTCTTTGAAAAAATGTCATTGGTAAGATAGGAGATTGGCACCACAATGAGCAAAATATAGTGCGGGCTGATACGCGCTGTCAGGCAGAATTTGGTTTGAGATACTGACTTTTGTCTGCATGGTGTCTCCGTTCCAAAGAAGATGGAGGACGCAAAGCTGGAAGTTTCCAGTCTCTGGTTAATGTGGTCTACACAACTGAATAATGTATAAGGAGACGTTCCTTTGATAATGTCACAATTATTCATTGTACAGCCATAAACTCAAATATTCACATTAACAGCTAGGTATTATTTTTCTTCTCTGAAATTAAGTGAGCGGCATCAGTGGTCATAAATGAGAGCATTCATCAAAGGCGGAGCCATGGCAGAGGATTAAGTGAATGCTGATGAAGTGTCCAGATTCCCATAACTTGGAATGGAGCTGCATTCAGCATTCCTTTATTATCCATCTGCCACATAACAAAAAGTCTCCTATATTTAATGCAGGTTTGCCCTAGGCCACGTAATAGGATTAGGAATAATTTCTACAAATTTACAAAAACAAATCACATGGGAAGGCTTAGAATTTGCTAATAATTTCTCCATAGCCGGGAGATCAAAGGTATATAAGAGTCCCTAGCCAGGCGGTGGCTTGACCCTGGCCAGGCTTTCTTAATGAAAGGGTTAATCTTCTCCGAGGTGACCATAGAGGAGCAAATAGTGTGACCAAAGGCAGATTCATTTCCCCCCAAAACAAGGAAGAAAATAGTCTGAAAAATACAACAGCAAGAAAACATTTACAGAATCACACTACATTTTCTGGTTAGAAAAAAAATAACTCTGCAGAATCTCACTGAAAGGGGGCAAGACAAAGAAAGAGAGCTGGCTGAGGAACAAGGTCAGTGAAGATCAAAACCTCTCACCAATGCCTTGAGGAATAAAAGAAATTAGGCTGCTCGCTTCTCCTTTCAAAGCTTTCCCCCTATTGTGGTCAGGTGAGTGAGGGCCTCCATGCATCCCTTAGCTCAATCACACTGTTTCTGTTGGGCCTCCTGCAATGGCCAACATGGCAAGGGTCTGCTCACACCAAGCCAAGCAGGCATTGCAGGTGTACCTCTTTCTAGACATGCAGACTGAGATTGGAAATTGTGAATTCTTACATGGACTTTCCCTATTCTTGAAGGGAAATGAAGGTGAACAAAGGCATATTAAAAATAATGAGAGCAGCTAAGACTAACGGGAGGCTCCGATGTCATCCATAGACTTCCTTACTAATTTAGACAAGTAACCAAATTTAGTTCCTTCTCCCATTCTACCTTTCCTTTCTTGAAGCTGTAACAAGGTAGTCAGGATTACGGCTATTAACAACCTTGCCTGGCCCTTTTTCCTAGTGATGGTTATGGAATCTCATTGCCAGCGCATGTAACATGTCTCAGGACATACTAAATGCAGAGCTGGCTTCTTCATCTAGCACACCACTCATCAGAGGTTACATATAGAATCTGTCAGTGCAAGAGAGATGGAGGATAGTGGAATGGCCTTATTGGAGCATAAGTTAACCCTTTGATGTAGGTGAGATGCTTTGTGTTATTTAGTCAGCCTGGGCCTTGTTCCAGCTAGAGGAAATCAAAGGTGCTTAGGCATGCACGTCCGTCATCTATTGGCTTTTAAAAAAGAGATTAAGACTGAGACTGAAGGCACCTAAGAGATCAGGCTGAAGAACAAGAGGAGATACTCAGTAGTCAAAGCAATGAACTCAAAGTGAGGAACATTTGTTTGTATGAACTTATATTTTTATTGTCACTATTGTGCATGGTAAGCAGGCTCACATGCTGGCCTTTCTCAGAAGTGAATAGTGAGCAAAGACTGCTTCCCCCCTAAGTCCACTGAGCATCCTTTCTCCACAGTGGAGGGAAAACTAAGTATTGACGATTCCAGGGCCTCCCGAGGGAGGTTGGACATAGATGCCGTTGAGACTTCTGAAACCTCGTATGCTCATTGCCAATTCCACACAATGTTAGATTTCTTGAGTTCAGTGGCTGAGGGGAAGAATAGTTGGTCCTTTTGACAGAGACTTGAAAGAGAACAGAGTCTACCTTGGTACCTGGGACCCTGAGTTTTATTGATATGCACCCCAAGGTCATGGCTAGTTAACATTCAAATCAAATGCTAACAAGTTACATTTATATTCATTTATAGACAGTTTTGTAATTGATAGGTGCTTTGCATATATGGGTACTATTCTAAGTGTTGTACATGTTATACTATTCTAAAGGATATACTGATTTCATTCTCACATAATCCTACCATGGAGACATATTTCTTGTTGGGCGTAGTGATTCTTGCCTTTAATCCAGCACTTGGGTGGTAGAGGCAGGCATATCTACACAGCCAGTTCCAGGTCTGGCAGGGTCACCTATTTGAGACATTGTCTCCAAAATCAAACAAACTAAAAACCAAAAAAGATTTTTAAAAATGAAATTATTTCTTGTTTCTACCCCATGATGGTTAGGTTTTGTTAACTTGACACAAGCTAGGGACACCCGAGGCACCGAGAAGAGGGAGTTCCATTGAGAAACTGCCTCCATCAGATTGGCCAAAGGGCGTGTCTGGGCAGGTGGTCCTGGGTTGTATAAGAAAGGCAGCTGAATATGAGTCTGGGAGCATTTTTCTGCTTCAGCTACTTCTTGTTCTCTGACTGAGCTACAGCCTTGGCATCCCTTGATGAAAGTGTAAACGCTTTCTTTGTTTAAGTTGCTTTGTCTTGGTGTTTTATCACAGTAACAAAAAGCAAGTGAAGCCACACCTTCCTCAGGAGTAAACTGATGCTCAGGGAAGTTAGGCCATCTCTAAAGAGCCAGGCTTTGAGCTTGTATGCAACGTTAGACTGTCTCTTGGTTCTCCCGTCCTTTCTGGCTAGCTTCTGTTGTAATAAAAGAGGGATTATGTGGTTAACTGAGTGGTATATTTTGTTTTTACTTTTTTCAAATAATTAATTTGAGGTTGCAAGATAGCATGTGGATTATTCTAGCTTTTACAGATAGCAGCAGATCTTGGATGAGAGACTTCAAGTGCCAGCCACCTGTCTAGGCATGATTCCTTCCCTTAAAGCCAATGTTTTCCTGTTGCCTCTCTCTTAACATCAATATCTATCAGTTCTTCAAATGCACAACAGACATGTTCTTTCTTTGAGCTTACTCCAGTGTTAAATTTGGGGGCTATGAAGATCAATAGAAATCCTTACTGTCAGTAAGGGAAAGACATAGAGAGAGAGCTGCAAAACATCTACCACTCTCAATGGAGTTCTATATCTTAGATGCTATAGTAGCCATAAGGAGAATAAGAAAGTCCATCATGATAAACTCAAGGCTTGCTTCATGAAAGAACCTATATTCAAAAACTGAAACTTTCACCCAGGAAATAAAGAAGATATTCTGAACAGACAGGAGTGAGGATTGATGATACATTGAGGGATTCATACTAACTCAGAATAAATACATTGGATTGTACTTACTAGGAAAATGTAATACAGTGGTCAGAAAGGAAATCCTGAATGTGTGAACTGTATTTTGGGAATGGCATAAGGAAAATAGATTTGGAAATTGAAGATGAGATTAATAGGATGTGGTTATGTGGTAGGTGAAGAAGTGGACTCACAGGTGGCTTTTGTGGCTGGGTAAACTCACACTAAAACAAGAAACTTGATTCTATTTTCAAGAAGTAGGTTTTGTGCATGTTGGATTCCCAGGTATAGTGGTCCAAATGATTTTTCAAATAAAGGTATTGAGCCCATAATAGCAAGCATTAGATGAAGATGTGAGTGCATAGGTGGAAATGAACCATGATGTACATGAGATGTTTTGAAGGACAATGGATGGGGAGATGGGAAACTGGAGTCACAGTGCTACAGGAGCAGGCAGAGTAGACAATGTCCACAAACAAAATGAAGGGGTGTTTGCAGAGAGATAAGAAAATGTCTAGAAGAAAACAGTTTATGATATGGAAGGAAGGTCAATGATCATATTCAGAGATCAAGAGACTAGGACCAAAAACCTGTCATGAGGAGTACGAAATACCAAGAATGGGGATTGGAATGAGAGGAATTTTAGATGCCAGGTGGCAGGAAATGATGAGTGAGGGAGTGGGTGTGAGGAAAGTATGTTAAGACAACACAAAGAAGATGGAACAGTATGGGATGGCTCCTTAGGGTAAAGACTGCGGGGATGATACTCCTTTCCAGACTGAGGAGAAATGGGTAGAAAGGTGTCTTGGGGTTTTATGCTATAATAAAACACTGTGACCAAAGACAACTTGGGTAGAAAAAAATTTTGTTTATTTCAAATGCTTATAATTCTCAGGTCATGCTCCATCACTGAGGCAAGTCAAGGCAGGAACCTGGAGGTGGGAACTGAAGCAAAGCAATGGAGGAGCTTATTGGCTTGCTCAGCCTTTTTTCTTTCTTTCTTTCTTTCTTTCTTTCTTTCTTTCTTTCTTTCTTTCTTTCTTTCTTTTTTCTCCTTTTATTTTATTTTACAATACCATTCAGTTCTATATATCAGCCACGGATTCCCTTATTCTCCCCGCTCCTGCTCCCCCCTCCCCCCAGCCCACTCCCCATTCCCACCTCCTCCAGGGCAGAGCCTCCCCCAAGGACTGAGATCAACCTGGTAGACTCAGTCCAGGCAGGTCCAGTCCCCTCCTCCCAGATTGAGCCAAGCGTCCCTGCATAAGTCCCAGGTTTCAAACAGCTAACTCATGCAATGAGCACAGGACCCGGTACCACTGCCTAGATGCCTCCCAAACAGATCAAGCCAATCAACTGTCTCACCTATTCAGAGGGCCTGATCCAGCTGGGGGCCCCTCAGCCTTTGGTTCATAGTTCATGTGTTTTCATTCGTTTGGCTATTTGTCCCTGTGCTTTATCCAACCTTGGTTTCAACTATTCTCGCTCATATAAACCCTCCTCTTTCTCACTAAATAGACTCACTGTGCTCCACCCGGGGTCTAGCCGTGGATCTCTTCATCCAGATTCCTCAGTCCTTGGATGGGGTTTCTGGCACGACTATTAGGGTGTTTGGCCATCCCATCACCAGAGTAGGTCAGTTCCGGCTCTCTTGACCATTGTCAGCAGTCTATTGTGGGGGTATCTTTGTGGATTTCTGTGGGCCTCTTTAGCACTTTGTTTCTTCCTTTTCTCATGTGGTCTTCATTTACCATGGTGTCCTATTCCTTGTTCTCCCTCTCTGTTCTTGATCCAGCTGGGATCTCCCGCTACCACAGGCTGTCTTACCCTCGACCCTTGCCCTTCATTACTCCCACTCATGTCCAAGTTGTTCATGTAGATCTTAGCCACTTCTCCATCATTGGGTGATCCTCGTGTCTTTCTTGGGGTCCTGTTTTCCAGGTAGCCTCCCTGGTGATGTGAGTAGCAGTCCAGTCATCCTTGTTCCACCTCTAGTATCCTCCTATGAGTGAGTACATACCATATTTGTCTTTCTGAATCTGGGTTACCTCACTCAGGATGATTTTTTTCTAGATCTATCCATTTGCCTGCAAACCTCATGATGTCATTGTTTTTCTCTGTTGGGTAGTATTCCATTGTGTATATGTGCCACAATTTATTTATCCATTCTTCAGTTGAAGGGCATCAAGGACACTAGTAGCACAGACACTGAGAGAAACAATCATTCAATGGGACCTCTGGAAACTGAGAAGCTTTTGTAGAGCAAAGGATACGGTCAACAAGGCAAAGCGACAGCCTATAGGATGGGAAAAGGTCTTCACCAACCTCACATCTGACAGAGGATGATATCCAGAATATATAAGGAACTCAAGAAATTAGACATCAAAACGACCAACAGTCCAATTAAGAAATGAGTTATAGAACTAAACAGAGAATTCTCAACAGAGGAAACTCAAATGGCTGAAAGACATTTAAGGAATTGCTCAACATCCCTAATCATCATGGAAATGCATATCAAAACAACTCTGAGATACCACCTTTCGCCTGTCAGAATGGCTAAGATCAAAAACACTGAAGACACTTTATGCTGGAGAGGATGTGGAACTAGGGGAACTCTCCTCCACTGCTGGTGGGAATGCAAGCTGGTACAACCACTTTGGAAATCAATATGGTGCTTTCTTAGAAAATTGGGAATCAATCTCCCCCAAGATCCAGCTATACCACTCTTGGGCATATACCCAAGAAATGCTCAATCATACCACAAGAGCACTTGCTCAGCTATGTTCATATCAGCATTGTTTGTAATAGCCCAAACCAGCCTGCTTTCTTATTGCATTCATGACCACCAGCCCAGGAGTGGCACTGCTCACAATGGGCTAGGTTTTTCCACAGCAATCACTAATTAAGAAAATGTCCTACAGGCTTCCCATAGCCACATCTTACAGAGGTGTTCTTTTTCTTTTCAATTGAGAATCCCTCTTCTCCAATGACTCTAGATTGTGTAAAATTGACATAAAACTAGCCAGCACAAAAAGGCTGATAGCTTGAACAATGTCTCTGAGAACATGTTGGATAGGATTGGGATTAAGGGTATACAAGCACATACAGATAGAGATGACACTTTTCTCTCAAAGTGTTTTTCTTTTGTAGCAGATTGTTTACCTGCAGGGTTGGTAGAGCTTCTTGGGAGGAGTCTGGGGGAAGCCATGTGGTGGAGACTAGGGGTGAGATGGGAGGGAGTTATTTGGAAGTCATAGTACAGGAGAAACGTGTTCTGATGATGAAGCACAGGCATGGGAAGAGAAACTGAATGAAAGTCACATACTAGGGTAAAAATGAGAGAAAAGGAACCTAGGAGAAAAAAATAAGATGTTGTGATGCAATCCTGTGGCCCCAGCACTCAGGAGGCAGGGGCAGAAGGATTGTGAGTTCACAGCAGCCTAGACTACACAGTGACACCCTGTCTCAAAAAAGGAAGACAGAATGATCAAGCTGCAAAGCGGCAGGGCCACAGGGCTAAGCTCAGTTTGGGGAGCAGTTCCACAGTTCACATAGACTCTCTTCCTCCTGTCAAGGATATAAGCACTAAAGGATGAAAGGGACTATGATGGACATTCACTGTAGCTTGATAGGAGAATCACTTAGGAGACACACTTCTGAGTGTGTCTGTGAGGCAATTAAGGTGGGAAGGTACCATTCCATGAGCTGAGGCCCTCAACTGAATACCAAGTAGAAGGTGAGCTAGGAACCAGCATCCATTTTTTCTCTGCTTCTGACTATGTGCAAGTGACTGGCCATCCCATGCTCCTGCCACCATGACTGTTCACAGCCTAAGTCAAAATAAACTTCCTTCCTTAAGTTGCTTCCATTGGGTATTTTGCTACATAAGCAAGAAAGGTAATGAATATAGGAAGTTATGCCCTCTACAAGAGGTCTTTCTAAAAAACACCAGAACATTTTGGGATGAAATAATCTACTCTCTTCCTGAAGTATCCATACATAAAGACCAAGGTGGCTCCTGTTTACACCAACATAATGGCCCACAGTGCTATCTCCTCTCTGTCCTTTCGGGGGCACAGAGAATACTGGATTCCTGTGTGATGAACAATGAGGAAACCATGGTAGCTTGGTGGTTAGCAGGAACGATAAAACTTGAATGTGGGGTTGCAGGGAGTCAGCCTCAGAGACTGGAATATTCTAGGACTCTGATGGCATTATTTCATCATTTAAGTGAAGCAAGGTTTGTGTGTCCTTCATTTTACAAAGTGAAGCCACCTGACAGGAAGGAGCACACAGGTGACAGTGTCTGTGGTGGTGGCGGCATCCACAGCAGTGTTACCAGAGGAGCTGAAAGGTGGCAGAGTACCAACTTCCAGGCTAAAACCCTAGACTTGATCCTCCAAGGCCAGTCTAAGACAGCAGAGACCAAGCATTTTGTGGAGTGGGGTATTTGAAGGCCACACAGTCCCTAATTCCAGCCACAGTGCTCCCATGTCCTGGCACAAGATATTGAGCTGATTGAATTCCATAAATGGAGTTGGAGATGGAGATACTGGGATGAGAATGCTAATGTTATTAGCTGTGTTCATGTCACAGGTTGGGTGTTGGGGATCACAGTTAAACTGTTTCCCAACTATACTTAAGCACAGTAAGCAAATTTACTCTACAGAGTGACAGTTAATTACACTGAGTGTGGCTGAGTGTTTTAAGTGTCTTCAGTGTTTTTGATCTTAGCCACTCTGACAGGCAAAAGGTGGTATCTCAGAGTTGTTTTGATTTGCATTTCCCTGATGATTAGGGATGTTGAGCAATTCCTTAAATGTCTTTCAGCCATTTGAGTTTCCTCTGTTGAGAATTCTCTGTTTAGTTCTAAAGCCCATTTCTCAATTGGACTGTTGGTCGTTTTGATTTCTAATTTCTTGAATTCCTTATATATTCTGGATATCAGTCCTCTGTCACACGTGGGGTTGGTGAAAATCTTTTCCCATCCTGTAGGCTGTCGCTTTGCCTTGTTGACCGTATCCTTTGCTCTACAAAAGCTTCTCAGTTTCAAGAGGTCCCATTGATTGATTGTTTCTCTCAGTGTCTGCGCTACTGGTGTTATATTTAGGAAGTGATCTCCTATGCCAATGCGTTCAAGACTACTTCCTACTTTCTCTTCTAACAGGTTCAGAGTAGCTGGATTTATGTTGAGGTCTTTGATCCACTTGGACTAAAGTTTTGTGCACGGTGACAGATATGGATCTATTTGCAGTCTTCTACACATTGATATCCAGTTATGCCAGCACCATTTGTTGAAGATGCTTTCTTTTTTCTATTGTATAGATTTGGCTTCTTTGTCAAAAATTATATGTCCATAGGTGTGTGGGTTAATGTCAGGGTCTTCAATTCGATTCCCTTGGTCCACATGTCGGTTTTTATGCCAATACCAAGCTGTTTTTATTACTGTAGCTCTATAGTAGAGCTTGAAGTCAGGGATTGTGATGCCTCCAGAAATTGTTTTATTGTACAGGTTTCTTTTGGCTATCCTGGGTTTTTTGTTTTTCCATATGAAGTTGAGTATTATTCTTTCCAGGTCTGTGAAGAATTGTGTTGGTATTTTGATGGGGATTGCATTGAATCTGTAAATTGCTTTTGGTAAGATTGCCATTTTTACTATGTTAACCCTGCCTATCCATGAGCATGGGAGATCTTTCCATTTTCTGACATCTTCTTCAATTTCTTTTTTCAGGGACTTAAAGTTCTTGTCATATAGGTCCTTCACTTGCTTGGTTAGTGTTACCCCAAGGTATTTTATGTCATTTGTGGCTATTGTAAAGGGTGATGTATCTCTAATTGCCTTCTCAGCTTCTTTGTCCATTGTATATAGGAGGGCTACTGATTTTTTTGAGTTGATCTTGTATCCTGCTATGTTGCTGAAGGTGTTTATAAGCTTTATCAATTCCTGGGTGGAATCTTTGGGGTCACTCAAGTATACTATCATGTCATCTGCAAATAGGGAGAGCTTGACTTCTTCCCTTCCAATTTGAATCCCCTTAATCTCCTTATGTTGTCTTATTGCTCTGGCTTGAACTTCAAGTACTATATTGAATAAGTATGGGGAGAGTGGACAGCCTTGCCTCGTTCCTGATTTTAGTGGAATTGCTTTGAGTTTCTCTCCATTTAATTTGATGTTGGCTGTTGGCTTGCTATATATTGCCTTTATTATGTTTAGGTATGTTCCTTGTATTCCTGATCGCTCCAAGACTTTTATCATGAAGGGGTGTTGGATTTTGTCAAATGCCTTTTCTGCATCTAGTGAGATGATCATGTGTTTTTTTTCTTTGAGTTTGTTTATATGGTGTATTACATTGATGGACTTTCATATGTTGAACCACCCCTGCATCCCTGGGATGAAGCCTACTTGATCATGGTGGATAATTGTTCTGATGTGTTCTTGGAGTCTGTTTGCCAGTGTTTTATTGAGTATTTTTGCATCAATGTTCATGAGGGAGATCGGTCTGTAGTTCTCTTTCTTTGTTGCATCCTTGTTTGGTTTAGGAATCAGGGTAATTGTAGCCTCATAGAAGGAGTTTGGTAATGTTCCTTCTGTTTCTATTATGTGGAACAATCCCAGTCTATTTATTTTCACTTTAATGGAGGAAGTTTGGAGAGGGCTTCAGTGGTAACTCTCAATATGTTGTGTGGGGTAGACCAATGTGACACTGTGTCCTTTTTAGATCAGATGCTGATTGGATGTGTGCTCTGTTAAGCAAATGGCCACAATTCTGGCAGCAGCATTTTCTACAGGAAGCATTCCAAACAATGAGCAGAGGCATGGATATGATGTTTTATGACAGTAATTAGAATAAATCATAAGGAACTTCTGCTGTGGATTTATTTTCTCAGTGGGCTTCGGCTTCTTTGTTTTAAATCTTTCACTTTTGAATGACTCTCCTAGCCAGAATGTGATGGGAATTCTCCAGAGAGCTCAAAGCTATTTACTATTTTAGTTACATCAGATAACTAGTTGTACAATTTATTTATTTTGTTAGCCATTTTTAGTCGGAATAAGTAAGCATAAAACAAGTCAGACATTCTGGCTTGGTGGGATTGAAGGAAGGTGGTGGGATGGAAAGGCAGGGGTGTTGGCTATGCCCTCAGCTGCCCTGTTGATGTTTTTATGACTTTGTATGCAATTTTGATGTGCAACTTGGGCTAGGAACTCCTGGGATGGGTATAATCCCAGAAGAATCAATTATTTTCTACTTATGAAACTTTGCCAATGGTGGCCATACCTGGAATGATTGATGTTTTAGGCTCACAAAGTTTTCAGATTTCTCTATTTGAACCTGAATCTGAATAGTCTACTAGAAACAAAGTTGGTGCAAGTGATCGAGTGTCAGGAAAGGCAGGAGACGGGCTCAAATTCACAAGGTTTGTTAGGTCTCAGCTCTATTTTGTGAGGCAGTTTCTGAGAATGTGGTCCATAGTCACCTTTGATCAAGAGAAATAGGATGTTTCTGGGCAAGGAAAAGAAGGAGTAGCAGGCTCCAGGGGATGCTGTGTCAGAGAGATGAGAACAAGAAAGGAAGAGTTGATCTGAGCTTTCACATCTCAACTTGATGGTCACATCCACTCGTCCCACTCCCGTAATTGGTACAGTGACCAATGACAATATTTGGATTTGAAAATAACATAGGCACTTAAGTTAACTCATGTCCCCACCACCATATTGCTTTCACAAGAACAACGTACATATTTTCATAAAATGATGTGCTTTTCCAATTAGAGAATCAATTATATGATGCTGCACTGTGGGTAGGAAGAAAGTCTGGGCTCTAAAGTGTTGTGACATCTCTATAGTTCATGAACAAGCCTTCAAGAATGCAATGCCGAAGTGATTGGCTCTTGTGTACAGTGGAAATCCAATTACCATTGTAGTAACCATCATACCTGTTTGCTGTGTGTGTTCCTGATTCATTGGCAAGCTTTTGGATGGCTTTGGAGAAAAAAGGTTGGGATTTCACTAACTGCTTGTGGAAGAAATGAGCAGGCAATCTGTTGATGACATCTGTCACCCCATTGATCTCCTGGGCTGATTGAAGACTGTCCTAGAATGGAAGCCAAGCGTAAGTTGGACACTGTGAGGCTTAGGGTTTCAGCTGAGTAGCTAGGCTCAAAGGCTGATCGCCTAAACCACACAGCTCCTTTGAGAACCTGGAATGCTCAACTTATTTTTCTCAAGAACCAACCATCTTAACAGCTTTTAATCCTCCAGAGGAATGGTGTAAAGTCTTATTATGTGTCCTGTCCTGCAAGACTTCAAGTTTGTATATTTATTTATTCAGACCATGAGGATACATAACCCTATCTAAGAAATCTATTATTTGAAACAAATCATTTGCCTAAATTTTTCTAGGTAAGACTTGACTGGAATCTCATATCTCCACAACCACCCCCCACCAAATACTGAACTCAAATATTGCAATATAATTGAAATTAGTTTAAAAAATTAAATGACATTTTGCGAGCCATTTAAAAGGGTCAGCAGTGTGTTTGAGCAGCACGAGGTTGACCTTTGCTCGTTAGGGGACACGCAGTCTTCAGTGGGGATTCTGGGGCTGGGGGTTGTACTTGCTAAAAGTTTAAAACAGTAATTTTTTTCCCAAGAAAGGTCATCTTGAGCTAAAATGTCAAATAAATTATTTAGATTACTGAATTAGAAAAGTGAGGATCTGACAGGCTGAATTTTTTATGCACATTAGCCACAGCCAGGGTCTCTCTATGTTCTTTTTATTAGGTAAAGTGCACCCCCTTGCCTCTTATTAAAAATCCCTCCATTTAGTCCTGTACACTGCCTCTGATAGATGACTTGTGTTTGTGATCATCCAAATATGGGAGGCAGCTGTCTTCCTACAGCCTGTCTTCATTGGGAGACCTCCTAGTTTTCATTCTAGCTGTTATACTCATGGGTCTCAAAGAAGAGAACATGCACATGTGAACACACATATGCTCGAAAACACACATATGTGTGTGTGTGTGTGTGTGTGTGTGTGTGTGTGTGTGTGTGTATAACACACACATACAGGTACACAATGATGCAACTTCAAGTATCTATGTAAATATGTATACTTTCTTTCCCTTAAGTGAGATAACCTTGTATTTCAGTGAGAGAGAAATTTGATGAACATATGGAGTGTTTCCAATAGAAAATGCATAGTGTTAGCAGACTTTTCTCGTTTACGAGAGAGTATTTAAAAAGTAAGTGGCTTTGTGAACATGTGACTTAAGGAATTTCTCTGTTAACAAAGTGATCTTTGAAGGACTTCTAGATGTCACCTCCAGATTGGGCATATGGCCATTTTCTGGGTTGTCTTTCTGCCACGGAGATCTGTGAGTCTCTCAGAGGAGCTTTCCCATGGCAGGTGATTGCTGGTTCTGATGGGATTTTACGTTTGAAAAGCTGAGATATAGAGCTGCCAGGGTGGGTGATAGGGCTGATGACTCTCTACATTCCTAGGCTTGAGTCCTCCTGTTTGCTCCAGGTTCCTTCTTCCCCAGGATGTCTATGTCACACTTGTAGTTTCTTAAGCAGAAAACTTCTTTTTGAATGTTTGGTTGTTATTGTGCTTATAGGTGGGAATGCCCATGATGTTTCCTAGTGAATTCACATCATACATATGTATGTATAAAATGCTGGGGGTTTTATATTTCTCTATGCCTTTGAGCTTCTTCTCCTATTGTCTCTAGCTTATAAATATATATGTTTTTCTAGTTTCTCTCTTTATAGAAAACTTTATTTTCTAGAATTGTTATTTTCTAAGGTGTTTTTCACATTTATCTCAAGAAATTAACTTTCCTGAGCTTGGACCCCAAGGCTTGGTGAACTGAAATAATGGATAATACCTGGATGGGGAAGGCTGTAATTGTTGAGATTAGAACCCAGAATTTAGAAATTCTGGGTTCCACATCTGTGACTCAATTACAGTCTTTTTCTTTTAAAGTTTCAAGTAGGTTTATTTTGTTCCATGCTTATGAGTATTTTCTTTGTGTCTTAGTTAATTTTCTATTTCCTTGATAAAACACCATGACCAAGACAACTTATTAAAGAAAGTATTTGCTTTGGGGCTCATGGTTCCAGAGAGTTAGAGTCTATGACTATTATGGTGGGAAAAATGGAGGTAGGCAGGCATGTCCCTGAGCAGTAGCTGAGAGCTTACATGTTGAGACAACAATCACGAGACAGAGAAAAAGAGCTAGCTGGGAATGGCATGGACTTTTGAAACCTCCAAGCCCACCCCCAATGACATATCTATATTCTATATCTATCTATCTATCTATCTATCTATCTATCTATCTATCTATCTATCTATCTATCTATCTATCTATCTATCTATCATCTATCTATCATCTATGCATCATGTGTGTTTTTGGCTCATTCAAAGGCCAGAAGAGGGCATCACATCCCCTAACTGTAGTTAGGTGCTAGGCAGGAAAACTGGGTCCTCAGCAAGAGCAACAAGCCTGTCCAGTCCCAGCCATTTCTTTTTAGTCTCATATTTCTCTCTTTCTTTGTAAATTTCCTCTTCTTTCTTGACTGTGCACTTACCATTCTCTTCTTTGGACAGTGTGCATACTCTGTATCACCTGACCTTCTTGCCACTGAACAGTTTATGACTGCTTCCTGCTAACAGAATATGGATACAATGAAGAGTGTTGGAGGATGGAAAGATGGCTCAATGGTTAGGAATGTGTCCTGCTTTTATAGATGATCCATGTTCAGTTCCCAGCACACAGTAGGGCTGCTTGCAATTGCCAGTAACTGCAGCTCCAGGGATCCAACATCTTTGGTGTCCTCTGGCAACTGCACTCACTTAAACATCCCCTCTCTCCACACATAAGCAGACACATAATTAAAAATAAATCTTAAAAAAAGATGCTGAGAGATGTAATTCTTACCTTCTAAAAAGACTCATACAACACTGGGATTCCTGATTAAAAAAACAATTTTACACAGGGGTAGCAGGAAGCAGAAAGCTTAAATACCCTTGCTGCGGTCATCAGAATTCCTTCACCATCACCGGGAATGGTTCTTCCTGATTGTAGAGAACCCCTATCCTTGATTGTAGCATGAATCTTAAAGAGTCTTATTAATAAAAACAAACCTGAGCCAGGTATTGGGGTGAACACTGGAAGATCAGAGAGACAGCCACAGCCACCTCACCTCACCAGTTCCTCAGCTGATCCTATTTCCTCAGACTGGAAGCTTCTCTGTCCTCATCCTGATGGCTCTCAGCTGAACTTCTGCTCAAAAGTCTGAATGTTTAACCAGCCAAAAGCTTAACCAGCCAAATGCTTCTAGTTTCTGGTCCTCACGCCTTATATACCTTTTTGCTTTCTACCATCACTCCCTGGGATTAAAGGCTCACTCTCTGGGATTAAAGGCATGAGTCACCATGCTTGGCTGTATCCTTGAACAGATGGGTTTCTGCCTCTGGAACGCTAGGATTATAGGTGTGAGTGCCACCATTTTCTAGCCTTTGTATCTAGTGGCTGTTCTGTTTCTGACCCCAGATAAGTTTATTAGTGTTCCCCAATATTTTGGGCAACACAATACCACCACACTTGACTGGTGTTTTTGTTGTTTGTTTTTTATTTGTAGAATGAGGGACAGATCTTTCTACAAAGACTCTAAGGATACAAGGGAAACATTTTCTTTGTTTCACTGATATATAAATAGATTAAAGGCGGCCCCTATATGTGTAGTTAGGTTGTTTGATGTTTCACAGGGGTTAGAGCAGTGATCTTAAGCTACAGATAGGAAACTTAAATTCTATATCCAATTGATTTAAAATGTAGCCCAAACAAACATGCTTAAAGCCATTCAAGGCCTGTCTGCTTTGTGTATACTATATACGTACACACAGTTTCTATCACTGACAGGGAAGAGCAACAGTAGGTCTGAAGTTACCTAAGACAGAGTTTGCTCAGTTGTGTGTCTAACTGAACACTCACCAGAGGAGATAATAAAATCAGAATTCAAAACTGTATAGCATCAGCATGTCACACATACAAGCTAGAAGGTCTGGGCATCAGTGGGCTTAGTAAATCAGCAGCATTTAGTAGGGGGAAATCCAAGTCCAGCTCCAAGTAAGAATGGAAGCAAGACACTGGAGCAAAATATGTGGACATGAACATGTTTCTGCAACACTTTTGGTATGGAAGGAAGCACTAATGCTGGGTCAAGTGCAGGTAATTAATGGACACAGATGGAAGACACAACCATGTCACTGTCTTTGAAATCCCGTTAAACTTATACTCAGCTACGTAACTGGGCACTTACTTTATAGCTTAGTTCCTTCGGCATTAGTTTTTTTACTGTCACAGCATATGCCACAATCCCCTAAGAACTCAGTGGGCCGCACAAGGAATGCTTTTTGATTGATGGATGGATAGAGTCCCCTTATTTACATTTACAGGGATTATCATGTAATGGAACCACTGTCTGTTTGTCTCATGCTTGCAAATATTTTTCTGCTGTGTATCCAATCTGTTTCTCATATAGATCCAAATTCTGTATCTTCTCATCTCCTTCATACAATCCAAATGAATTTTTCACTCTTAGCTGCTTCCCAGAATGGGATAATGGATGATATTTATGGCACTGAGTTACCCACTGCTTCATCTCTCTGGACTCAAAGGCAGAGAGAGTGAAACATGAAAGCCACTGTTGGAGGGGAGCTGTTAAATTTAAGGTGCCTGCCAGAGCACAAGTGGACATCAAGAAGCAACAGAAAAGGAGTGTGGGGTAAGCTTCTGGTGAGCTGCATCATCACTTCGTGATTCTGAAGGGAACGACTCAGAAATTGCCTTTATGAGCAGCATGTAGCTGGGGCTCAAACTGTCATTTGATAGGGGAGACTCTCATACACTCAATGTTGAACGACCATATGAGAGCCTGGGCAGCAGTAGAATGCTTACTCACAATCCCGAAAAGCTTGTTTTTCTGTCATTTCTCCAATCCACCTGGAAGAATATTCGCTAGTGTCAGCCTCTGTGATGTAGCCCTATGATAGACTCTGAGACCCTCTCATTCATGGACAAAAAAGGCTTTTTCGTAGTCAATTAAAATCTAACTTGATACCTAGCTTTGAAAAAAAGGCTCCATAATTGTAGATAGCTTTGTGATTTCTGACAACGTATTCCCTTTATTTATTTTTTATATGTCATGATTTTTCTTTAATTTTATTATTTTTTAATTAAAATATAAATGTATAGAATGTGATGTTTTGATTCATGTAGCTACTAGGGAGTGATCATTCAGGGAGATGCATACAGCCATCAGCTTAGGCTTTTTGTTTAGTTATAGTAAAGACATTTAAACTTTTCTCTCCTACTTTTAAGATACACAATGCATTATTATTACTAATAAAAATGATAATTGTTAATTCAGGTTGCTGCACCATTGTAGCCCATTGTTCCTCCCTTTAAATCAGATTAATTAACAGGTCAGTCACGAGCATCGTAAGCCTGTGCTGGTGAGCATAGGACAAAAATGGCTCTGGAAAATAGCTTCCCATGTTTCTGAGACCAGGGTTGGAGGTCTTAGGACCCTTGGAGGACCTGTGTTCATCAATCTGTGAGGAATTGATCTGGATAACTTGATTTTCTCAGCCACAACTTTACATGAACTGTTCTTGACATTAATGAAAACAGTCCAAAGCTGATCCTTCAGACTGGGGCACTGGGTTCTACTGAGTGATTAAAGGAGTGTCTCTCCTGAGTCCTGGCAGAGAATTTTCTTTTAATGAAAAGTTTGGAGCTTTATTATTATCATTATCATTATTATTATTATTTTTTAGGGGGAAGGTTCTGGTGGAATATGAGGGATCTGGGACTCATGAAAAAGAGAACATAGCAAAGAACCTATCTGTGTGAGGGAGCCTAGTATTAGGCAGGGAGAAGAGCCATCAGTGGAGTTTCTGTAATTCAGAATTGCAGGCTAGTTAAAAGGTGAGCCGTATACCTAGGTGAAACCAATTTAATATCACACTGCTCTTGGCCTATGTTGTTGCATAATCCTTTGCATACTGGGAACTGGCTATTCCCATTCTCTTTTCATTTTTCATATGTAGTATCTAACTCTGTACACCAAAGGCCTTTTAAAGCAAGTGCCACCAATCAGCAGACTAAAGGGACAGTGCCATCATTTTTGGATAACCATGGGAGATTGGTTCTAAAATTCTCATAGGTCTAATGGTGTGTAAATACTTCATTTTCATGTATAAAATGGCACGTTTACATTGAACCTACACAGATCCTCCTGTCTGCTTTACATCATCTCTGCATCACTTTTAATACCGAATACAGCAGACAAGTAGTTATTATACTATGTTGTTTAAGTAATAATGACAAAAAGTCTGTAATGCTTAATTCTGAGGCTGTTTTGACCAATGGCTGTTTGAATCCATGCATGCAGACTCTGTGGATATGGAGGGCTAATTTAATCTTTATTATGCATTCTATCCATCAGGAAGAACCTAATGTCTCAATTATAAGCTTTAACTCAACCTTTTCTTTTTATTAAGAGATTTTACTATTCGTCTTACATGTCAACCACAGATTCCCCTGTTCTCCCTCCCCCCCCCAGCCTCCCCTCCCTCCCTCCCCCTGCAACCCACCCCCCATTCTCACCTCTTCCAAGGCAAAGTCTCAACCTTTCTTAAAAACACCAATTTAAGAGTTTTCAAAATTTTACCTGCTACTTAAGACTTACACTACTCTAATCATCCATTCCAGTCTGGCTAATACATCACAATAACCCCAGCTTTTCTTGTAACTGTGCATAGCTACTATTACATATCAGCCAATGTTGTTAGAACTTACATATGTTGCTTTATTTATTCTTTAAGCAATCACATGAACAATGCACTTTTCCATTTTGTAGATGAATTGGAAGCCAAGACTCACAACACACAGATGGGAGAGATGAAATTCAATCCCACCCATTCAGTTCCAAAGCATGTTCTTCATATATATGTCTAGATCCAATCTATGGTTGCCTTCTTATCCATACTTTTGCTTCCTACTAATTTAATGATTCTTCTCTTAGAATTCAGAAGTTTTCCATGGATGAGCTGGACATTGTCAGTCTCTTAGAGTCCACTTGAAATCAGACACCGGTCTACAGCTCATTTTTGTAGTTACCTGCCATAGTTAATGTAATTCCAGCACAAGGTGACAGTTCAAGGAACAATTTATCTGACTACATTGCACTCGATAGTGGATTTTATTCAAGATTTTTTTTGCCCAAATTTTTTATTATCATCTTATTCACTGTGACACTAACATACATTGAACCTTGTTCACAAAGTGAATGAGGAATAATACATTGTACATTAGGACTGAATGGCAAAAAACTATTTTCTATTATACACATTCATATAATACAGTCATGTGAGATTTATAGCCTAATAAGGGGATGGCTAATAACAATCCCTAAATAGGAATAAACTGGGCTGAATGTGGTACTGAACACCTGTAATCTCAATGCTCAGGAGATAGAGGCAGGGGAGTACAACTCGAAGGCCAGCCTGGGCTATGTAGGGAAACTCTGCTCAAGTGAGGGAATAAATAAAAATGATGATAATTTCCACAGAGGAAAAAAAGTATGAGCTACTAGAAAGGGCAATAGTGGACCTGATGTGTGCCTGGGGAGCCAGGGTGGCTTCTGGGAGGGAGCACTATTGAGTTATAGCTGAAGGTTAAGCAGGAGTTACAATGGCCCTGAGAGTTCTCAGGGCCCTAAGAATCCTGCCTATCTGCTCAGCAGCATTTTACCTTCACATCTCCTGTTCTCTCCATTTCTGGCTCACTAGCCTTATCTGAGGTCATCAAATAAACAAGACTCCTGCTCTTCGATTCTTTACTGTGCTGTTCTCCCTGCCTGCAATTGATTTTCTAATCTTTCATTTCTTTATTCTCTCATTTCAACTGATGTACATTCAATGTATCAGAGCTCCGAGAGAGACAGAACCAACAGGATATGCTCTCCCCACCCCCGATTTATTTGAAGGAATTGGCTCAAGTGATGTGGAGGCTGGCAAGTCTGAGATCTGTAGGGCAGACTGGCAGGCTGAAAGCTTAGCAGGCATTGAGCCTGCAGTATTGGATGGAACTTCCTTAAGGAACCTCAGTTTTTGCTGAGGAGGCTGCTTGGACAAGCCCATTCGCAGTACAGGGGTGGCCTCCTTTCCTTGGTCAGGTGACTGTAGCTGTTTTCACTACAAAATACCTTCACAACACCACTGAGATTTGTGTTTGATGAAGTCACTGAGTTTTATTGCCTGGCATAAAAAAGTAACCACCATCGGCATTAATGTCTATGTGCAAACAGTTTATAGTAGCTATAATTTTATGGCTGTCAGTATTCCTTCTGCCTTACCTTAGTCTTTACAGCCTGGATCTTTCCACCCACTCCCCACTTGGAGGCCGTCTTCATATACTTTACATATGTTCATTCAAAGATTTCTTTCTATCTTTGCATTTTAAAACACTTCTTGATATAGGAATATGCTCTAAAATTCTCCGGCACATGGGTCTAGTTCTTCAATGCATATACCTGCCATAACTCCTACGCTGACATTTTCCTGTAGCTAAATGGATAGCTTCGTTTGCACTCATTATTAGTTCATTGATTTAATCCTGAGTTCATCAACAATGATTTTCAGTACTAAAGATGTATAAATGCACCATCCTCTATGTCTTGACACATATATAAGGTTGGTTAAGACATCTTTATATTCTTTTTATTCCCTACATTATTATTTAGCTGACCACAGAGAAACACATTTACTAGTCTTCTGCTCACTTTCAAAGCCTTTTAAATTATCCTGCACTTTGTTCCCGGTGACTGGTTTTTTTCACGACCAGAAAGACAACGATATTGTCTTCAGGCGTGCAGATTTCGTCAGACCCTCCCACCTGGTCATCATGTACAAGCACACCTTAGGGCTGATCCTTTGGAATTTCAGTGCTGAAACTTGTCCATCTAGCAAAGGGCTCGTCACTTCCCTTCTAACTTGTCAGTTTTACATTGTAAGTAACTGTTTGTTCCAGTCTGCTGTGACTTCTAAAATAAACTCTTTACCAAACATAACATTCATACAGAAAAAAATGTTTTCCTCTTCCTTTTCTTTTAAAAAAAAGTTTGCAAAATTCACACAAGCATATAATGCGTTTTTAAAAATCAAACCCACCACCCCTTTCTTCCTCCCTTTCCTCCAACTCCACCTCTTCTCCTCTTCCTCTCCTCCAGCTATTTTTCTTTGTTTTTGAAAAGCCCATTGAATATCCTAGCACATGGGTGTAGGGCCATGATCATGAGTAGCCTCTCAAGCCTGCATCCATGAAGAAACTTTTACATTTCTTAGGATTTGTTGTTCTTGTTGCTGCTGCTGCTGCTGCCTTGACTTTTAACTTTTGGTTTAATCTACTGTTATTTCAAAGATTTATTTCTTTTAGAATAATAGACATCTTCTTTAGACAGGGTCTTCCAGACTGGCTTCAAACATCTAATCTTGTGGCCTCAGCCTATTAAGAGTTTGGATTTTAGGCATGCACTATTAAAACTAGCAAAAAGAGAAGAGATGAGAAGAGGGAGAGAGAGAGAGAGAGAGAGAGAGAGAGAGAGAGAGAGAGAGAGAGAGAGAGAGAGAGAGAGAATAAATAGTTTCAGGTTATACGTTTCCTTCTCATCCTAACGTTACTCCCATTCCAAATTTTTTATTTGGTTCAATTCAGAAAAAAAATTCTAATTTTATTGTGGTTTCTTTGACTATGAACATGCAAGCATATTGTTTAACTTTGTAATATTTAAGGCATTTTACATTTATTTATTTATTTATTGCTGTTGAATTTCTTCTGTTCTTTCTTCTGAAGTTACAGTTACATGCTTGGTAGCCCTCCCTCCACCCTTGCACACCCAGAATCCCATATGTCTGCGTCTGTTCACGATTCCTGTATCTTCCATGCTATTTCTCCTCTGTGTCACTGACTTCTCTTCTAATTCAGCAATATACTAATGAGGGTCCAGCAAGGTTTTTAATCTACCTATTGATTCTTATTTTAAATTATTATATTTTCCAGTTATAATAAATTATTTTTAAAATTGCAGTTTTTGGGTAAAAAAACCTCTAGTTATTTAAATTATTGACTAAACCATATAGCTATTTAAGAATCTTTGTGTTATCCAAGTGTCTGTTTTTATTATCTTTCTCCCTCTGTTGTTTTTTTTTTTAAAAAACATGCTTAGTAACTCTGCTAGACTGCTGGGCATTTTGCATGAAAGCTTTGAGCAACTGAGTGTTTCCTCTTTCCAGAGTAGATTTATGCAATGATAAGGCAGACCACATAAGTCCGAGCAAGTCAGCTCATTTAATCAGAAACAGAGGCAATTAATGGCTCTAGAATTATGCCTCCTTCTAGAGTGTAGCTTGAAGCCTGTGGTCTTCCGTGGGCTGGCTCCTTTTTCATCGTTGGGTGTTGCTTTCTCCTGTTTTCTGCATCATGCCAGGGTTCTAAAAACTCCACCCCGCTCGTCAGCAGCTCTGGGAGGCTGCCGCCTTTTCCCATTTGATCAGTGCACGTGCAGGAGGATGGTGTTGGGCACCAACCCGAGCGCAGCGCTGGGTTTACAGTGCGCTTCTCGCCCGTCTTATCGTCTCATCATTGCCTCTCTAGCTGGATGAGCTGGCATGGCTGGGCTGGCTTCTCCCCCACCAGAAACGATCCCTAATCCTACTTACTTATCTCAGGGCCAACACTTGGCAGACTCTTAAGGAGAAAACGCGACATGTTTCTTGTTTTTGTTTTTTAAAGTTGATGAGTGAGAATCTCTCCCTTTGCCACCTCACCAAGATGTCTGATGTCAGCTACAATGAGAAGTCTTTTCTTTCACTCATATACTGTTTGCTCTTGGATTCTGAAAAATATACAAGGAGATTATGTGCACTGTATTGTTCACTTCTAATGAAGCTGTCTGTAAGTGCATAGTCAAAATTTTAGACGTTGGAATTCAGCCTCAGTACCAATAATTTAAATATTTTATGAACATTTTCTAATTCTCAGTTGTAAAGGTTAGATAAAAAGCATGATTTTCTCAATGATTTACATAGAAAAGTACAATATGATCAATGTAATGATCATGTTTTATCTGAGAAATAATACTAGCTTTAATATTTATTTATTCTTTTGTTTTGTTTTTTTAAGACAGGGTTTCTCTGCGCAGTTTTGATGCCTTTCTTGGATCTCGCTCTGTAGACCAGGCTAGCTTGGAACTCACAGAGATCTACCCACCTGGCTCTGCCTCCCGAGTGCTGGGATTAAAGGGTGTGCACCACCACCGCCTGGCTAATATTTATTTATTCTTGTAACATTAAACGAAAGTTGTTAAGATGAATTCTAGATTGGGGCAGATTATTGACATGCAGCTAAATTTAAAATTAGCTGGCGACTTTTCTGTCTTCACTGGGAATTCTCACCACATTTTTGAAAATATGGAAGTAGATGCAGAGAGACGGTTCCAGGTTTGAAGTCAGCCTGGTCAATGCGAAGCACTTTAGGTCAGCCGGTGCTACACAGTGAGACTCTTGCTCAAAACAGCTAACAGGAAAACATATTTTGAACTCCTTAGGAATAAACCGTCTCTGTTCTTGACTCAAATTCAGAGTTCAGTGACAGACGGTCACCTGGGAAGTGTCAATCCACAGGCACTCTCAGTATCATTGCCTGCAAAAAGAGGACAAAGCCCACTTGTCTCCTGGGGTTTGTGTGTGTGCGTGCACGTGTGCGTGCGTGCGTGCGTGCGTGCGTGCGTGCGTGCGTGCGTGTGTGTGTGTGTGTGTGTGTGTGTAAGTTGAAGACATTGTGGGAACAAAAACTAGAGAGGCCAGTCAGTTCCTTTGACTCAAGCATTTTGTTTCAAGTTCCTGAGCACTCAACTCATCCCTGGATCAGAACATGTTTATCAGTCACATCTGAGATGATTGTTTCGTAAATTGCCAAGGGCAAACCCAAAGATCATTGGCACCCAAGGCACACTGTGAAATCCATGCTAAACAGAGCTTTGCTCTGCCCCTTCCCCTGCCTCGGACCCTTGGTGCCTGTGATTACCAGGAGAGCCCACGTAAGTTACCATGTGTCTCTGCTAGCGTATTAACAGGGTGAAATGCCTAGCCTTCTTTGGAACCAAGTTAAGACACTGTTCTTGGCTCCTGCTAAAATATTCAGTTCTCTGCCACCCCGACCTGACCGACACAGACAGGACAGGTAACACCCCTAGGCACTCCTGTCACCTACCCTGTTTTCTTTTTCTTCTTGTCTAAGCAGGCCTTTGCTTATTCAAGGCCAGCTCCCCCTACCCCCTGCTCCCTAGATGGTTTTGGCCTGCTTTCAACCCTCATTTTTTTCTGTGACTCGGGAGTAGTTAGTCATTTGTGCATCAGTGAGAAGAGGGATTTAGTGACTAGGAAGACCATAGACTTTCCTCTTTGACCCTTCCTTCCTTGACAAAGTAAATCCCACTGAAAACCAGCATTAATAGAGCATGACGGTTTGAAGAATAGAGGCCTAACTGTTGACATGTCTGTTGTCAAGCTATGCATTATACTCTGATAAAGAAAAGGCACATTTCTTAAAAAGACAATCTCCATGGCATTAGGTTTATTGGTGTGGTATCAGTGTCATTGTCCTTGGCTCCCCAATCACTTAAGGGCTTATCAATATTTCCATTAAAAAATCCCATTTGCTGTCTCTTAAAAGAAGCCTGCCTATGTCAGATCATTTAAACTGAAATTATAGATCAATTATTTTTAGGTTTATTATTGAATATCAGGGGTGCTTAAATTTACTGAATTGGTAGGGGTTGAATGGTCTCAGTTCTAGAGGAAGATGGCAGGCATAAAAGAATAAAAGCAGGATATTATGCATGTTCCGTGGAGAAGATGAGACATGCAACTCATGTTCACACAGATCACTGTTAGCTATCCATATATATCCATGAACGAAAGGCTTATTCCTTCAAGACTGCATCAGAAATGACCCAAAATAACCCTCATTTCCCATTGACAGTTTGTGAGACCTAATTGCTGATTAGATACATTAAAAAGGGGGTCAGTGTCCTCTGGTCTCAGCCGAGACCTGGTGTCCATTGAGTTCCCACCGTGTGCCCCATTGTGCTGGGAAATGAGGCAAAGGGCCTAATGAGCTAGGCCTGTATTACTTTATAGGCAAGGAAACTAAGATCCACACACTTTGAAACCTTCCCAAGTCATGCAGCTTATTCAGCCTTCTTAAAAAAAAAAGAGAGAGAGAGATCTTGCATACCAGAGCCTATAATTTTCTCATGCATACCCACAGACATCCACAAGGTGATTGAGTCAGTGAGACAGGCCACCTGGCCATGCACTCTCTGTGTTCTTTGGTGAAAGCCGCTTTCTGCTTTTGCTTGAAATGCCCAGAACTAGGCATTTCAACATAGCTCATCTTCTTTAAAGATTCATGGTTGAACCTAGGCTTTCAAACCAAAGTCGGCCAAGGATGTCTTTTATGACTTTTATTCATTAATTTGGCTAAAATGCCTTATCTACTCCCACAGCACTCTACACAAGGGTCACTTTCCCCATGTCCAACCTAAAATAGACAGGACTATTTTATTATCATTTTACTAGTCTAGTTCTCTAGTAAGAGATGTTGGTGTCTCTTGTTAAAACATTAACCTCTTGACTAGTGGAGTCCAGTACCATCTTAGGTCATTTGGATCCATTCTGTGAATTATCTATTCCTACCCACTAGCTTATGTTTTCTCCAAGAGAGTTGTCTTTTGTTTTATTTTACTGGCATTTCAATGTACAAAATGTATTGAAATGTAGATTAGGCTCTCAGGAAATATATCGACTAAAGACAGGTGCTGAGTGTCACCATACACTGCAGTAGCAAGTCCTGAGAAAAATGTATTCTAGAAAGCCCTGCATATCTTTCTCTAGTATGTTCTTAAGAAGTGGGATTCTTAACACTGGTGTTTTGAAGTCACAAGAACAGCTTGGTTCAGTCTCTCCTGCGTGGTTTTCCAGGGTTCTGTGATCTGGGGTGCACAGGACTCTGGTCTGAGCATCAGGCATGATGAAGCCAGCATAGCATCCATGCAAGCCGATGACATCATCATCTGCTGCTGCTCTTCCCAGAGAAGTCAACTGAATGGAATTCAAATTAGTGTTTTTCCCACTGAAAAGCTTCTGTTTCTTCATTGAAGCTTATTTTCCTGTTAAGTTGGATGTTTTACCTTTGAGCTATTGAAATGTTTTTTTTTAAATCTCATAAATAAAAGACAGTTTTTTTTTAGTATTTCAACATTGAAATAAAATTTATGCTTGCTTTTAGAAATAGAATCTTCAAACTGAAAGCAAATAGGGTTAATTTCAGAAACTATTACTGAAGATGAATGGTTTTTCCCATATGGATAGAATATGAAATCTGGTACTGTTCTATTGCAGGCCTCATGGCCAAATTGTTCTACACTTTTCTCACATGATGTGACACTGAGGGTCTACGGAATGCTTTTGTTTTTTTTTTTCCCCATCCCTGTTCTAGATTTCAATGGGTTTTGACTTCTTCGTGTGGGTTTTGTAATTTCTCAGAAAATAAGGATTGGATCTGGGCCTCTTCTTTTCAATAGGATCATTTGAGCTGTTTCCATAGCATGGGTTCTAATCATCTCTGGGTGCTTTTAAAGTTCTTGGGAAATAATGAACAAAAACACTGAAGCAAAAAGGATATCCAGTTCACAGGGTGTCTGCGGTTTCCTGCACTATCGTGAGCTTGTCATGTGGATCATCTCATTAGCTTTGTGTGGGCTAAAGTCAGTCTCTCTCTCTCTCTCTCTCTCTCTCTCTCTCTCTCTCTCTCTCTCTCTCTCTCTCTCTCTCTCTTTTTCTCTCGGGGTTTGGAGGGGTTAAGCCACTTGTCCAGTGTCACATAACCTGTTAGAACTATTGGTGAAATTCTTAAGGCCACTCCACGTAGTTAAAAGGAAGATAGATTTATTTAGTGGATAACGTACAAATGAAGGGATAGGTAGGTCTCGGGGTCTGGGCAAGGTGTATGGCAGTCCAGCAGTGTTTTCTGGAGCTCTGCTTGGTCAACCTCCACCGTCCAGGGTCCAGGAACAGAGAACGAGCTGGCCCATCCCTATCTCGGGTCTCCAGGGTCCTCCCTTGGCCCTGCCTTGTAGGCATGACAGTTGCTGAAGCCTCAATGGGGGTTGGAACTTCCAGATTAAAGCTGGAATGGCCCACTACATAGAACTCTGGGTAGTTTTTATTCCCTCACAACATTCAATCAAGGCAGTTACTGTTGCAAACAGTGGTAGATTTACATTTTCATTGAATTATTTTCTTGACAACTTTATTAACAATTTGGGCTGATCTTTACAATTTTTCCCCCTTTTCCTTTTCAAACTAAAGAAAGACTCTTTCTGGAAGCAACACTAGCTCTGCCTCTGTCTCCTTGTTTATTTGTACATTTGTTGTTTTAGCTTCTGGAGGCCTGGGTTTCTTTGGATGAAAGTTCTAACTGACCACATGCTTTCAAGGATGACTTAGTGGATACTATTTGTGATTCTATGCATAGGGACACATCTCTAAATCACTGTGAATGTGAATGCAGAGCCTTGAGTGAGGACCCCACTAGACCTTTGAAGGAGCACTCCTTGTGTTGGAAGCCTCCATATACCCCCAGGATTTAATGTGGTGTGCTGTTTGTCCCATCATAGCCAAGGGACCCTAGCTGACATAATCAGATTGTTATTTTTCTTTATTTTTTGAAATATTATATGCACAAAACAGGAATGTAAAATTTGTAAATAACTGCAAAGCAACTCTTATATAACAAAATCACTGCATCACAGATACTGTAGTCAGAAAGTAGAATAATGGACATTTGAGAACTGGCTTTAGATCAGACTCCTCCCTGCCAGGGCTGCTCTGTTTCCTGGTAATAGATACTTTGCTTTTCCTATCAGATTTTTTTAATGTATGCATCTACAGATATGTCTAGTTTAGTCTATTATTAAACTTTATGTAAAATGAATCATATACTATGAGATTTTGCTAGAATGAAGCTTGACGTGGGTTTTGCTTCGTAACAGTGTATTATAAACTTCATCCATGCCGTGTGTGCAGTTGGATGTTTTCATAATGGGTGCTATGTAATATTTCATCATTAAGTCTATGTCACAGTTGGCCAATTAGCATTAGATTGTGCTACACCAACTGATGTTAAGTTGGAAACACCTTCTCTTCCCTGCTGGGATGAACTGGAGTTGACCAAAAGGAAGCTGTGTATAACATCTGGAAGACACAGTTAAGAAGAGCAGTGGCACTATTCTCGGCCATCTTTAGGATGAAGAATGTATGTGGCAGACAGAAGCAAACATAGTCTGCAAATTCTTGATTGCACACACTTGTCCTTCTGTCTGCCTCTCCTTGACTATTGACCCTGCTTCCCAACATGGACTCTGGCTGTGCCCAGAGAGATGGTCACTCCCCAGAGACAACCATTTCTTAGGGACACTTCTGTGAGCTTTCCCTTTCTCCTTCCACTTTAGTTTATGACTTTTAACTGGTCAGAGGTGGAGAGATGGCTCACTTCATAAAGTGCTTGCAATGTAAGCACGAGAGGCCTGAGTTTGCATCCCTAGCAACCACGTAAAAAGTCAAGTGAGCCCACTAGTATGTCTGTAGTTCCAGTCCTGGAGAGGCAGAGGCAGGTGGATCCCAATAACTCTTTGGTAAGCTAGTCTAGACAAATCAACAAGCTCTAGTCTCCCTGAGAGACCCTGTTTCAAAAGATAAGGTGGAGAGCAATGAAAAAGAAAGACATCCAACACTGACTTCTAGCTTCCATAAATACGTTGTCAGTAGGAACACACATGATCAACTAGTGAATGGTATACAGGCCATACTGACTGCGAAAAGGAATCTATTCTAGGAATTTGACCTTATAGAATCAGAGGCAAGTTAAGGACATAAAAACCCAAAGTGGGAGGGATACATACATACATGAACATGTGTCCACACACATGTACACACACACACACACACACACACACACACACACACACACACACACCCTCATACACACTCACACACACACACTTCCCCTGTAAAGATTTCCTGGTCACTGACTCCCTGATCGTCCACTTCTGCTTGTTCAGTGAGTCTCCTCTGATCCTGCCCCCACTCCCACTAGACTGGATCCCTTCTCCCAGGCAGAGTTTCCCAACTGTACTACAGTCACCAGTTGACCATTTGTGTTGCTAATGATGTCTTTCCCTCCTTAATGTGTCAGGTGGGACTTACAGATCAATATTACAAAAAAAAATGTTTAGTTTAACAAGTGATTTTTTTTATATCTACTGAGATGGTCATATAATTCTTCCTCAATAGTTAGGGAAGTAAATTATACTGATTTTATAGTTTGAAAAATGCTGTATATTCCTTGAATGAATTTAACTTAGTCACTGTGAATCCCCTTTGTTACTTGTTATGATTGATTAGATTCTACTTATTTTGGATTTGTGTGTGTGTGTATGTGTGTGTGTGTGTGTGTGTGTGTGTGTGTGTGTGTGTTGTATGTACCTGTTCATATAGATACATATACAAGTGAGGATGTATCATGTGTGCATGTGCCTGTGGAGACCAGAGGTTGACATCAGGCATCTTCCCCTATGGCTGTTGACATTAATTTTGGAAACAGGGTTTCTCATTGAACTGGGAGATCATCCTATATCAAGGCAGGCTGACCAATGAGCTTCTGGAATCTACCTATCTCTCAACATCATCAATGCTGGGATTATGGGCACACACTGCCATACCTGACTTTCACATGTGCTTGGGATACAAACTCAGGTCCTCATTCTTGCATGGCTGGTATTTTATATATCCCCAGCACCTTTGGAATTTTTGGTCTGGGCTCATGTCTTGAGGAGGGCTTGATTTTTCTTTCTTGTATCAGATTTGGGTGTCAGGGTTATGCTAATATTAAAATGGGCAGAGAGTAGCTCTTTTATTGAATTCTTTTTTTGTATAATGGATTTTGATTATGGTTTCTCTTCCCTATTTTCTCCCAGATCCTTCCCACCTCCCTATCCATCCAACTCCATGCCTTCTTCCTCCAGAGAGCAGCCTTGTTCACTGATTCTCTGCAATAGTTTGTGTGTGTTTAGAACTATTATTTTTTTCTGTGAGTCTTTGCTATGTCTCTGTGATGTTATATTTTGGGGCTGAAGTTTATTTGCAAGGATGTGATTTTTATATGATCTTTTCTTTTTCAGTATGAGACAAGGTGATATTTTAAATCATGGGAATATGAAATAGTGAACAGGGAAAAGTCACCTGGAGAGAACATTTGATTAGGCAAATGGACACCATCTATAAATGAATGACTCTGCTGTGACTAGAAGATGGACATCAGTTCTCCTCATTAGACGACTTACTTTGAGGTGTTAGTAATGTATGTTTATCTAGGTGTTTGTGCTCTCTTTAAACTTTCAGTTAGTTGGCCTAAAGCTATCCATGATTATTTTAATTATCATTTCTGTTGTAGGGCCCAACAAATACTGGACATAAGCCAGAAGCACACATTGTTTTGAACATGACACATCGTAGAAGCTTGATACTGAAAAGCCCATGGTGACAGCACATGCGAATTGTTGGTACCTTTTGTGAAAGTTGGGTACACTCCAGATTCCTTCTCCATGGAACCTTCTATGAAAATGTACCCCTCCTTGCCGCACACCCTCTTTCTGCTTTGCATCCACACAACATTGTTTTTCTTTTCCCTTTTTCCTTTGTGGATGTGTCAACTATCAACATCATCTGAAGTGCAGGTGTGGCTACTAAATTCTCTCACAAAGCATAAACCAATCTCCAAATTCTCAGAGGTGACCTGGACGTCCCTACACGTCCTTGACAGGCTTTCAGGGGACCCCAAAGGTGAATGTTGCTTGTGGTTGACCTCCTTGCTTTCCCATGTGTACACAGTGTAGTTATTTTTCAGTGTTGCTTCGATATTACAACAGATGAAATCCAGAAGTAGAGAGGAAAAGTCAGGTTTTGTTCATTAGGGAAAATATTAATGATATTTACAAAAACAATTTTTTGCACCTTTTTTAGAAGAATAATTTTCTACTAAAATTTTAGGTTGTCAAGTAATGCTTTTATTATCATTTAAAAGAACCAATAAATTCATGCTTCAAACATTTCTCAGTTTTAATTTTAATTAGACAAATATGGAGCTTTCCTTCCCTCCCTCCCTCCTTCCTTCCTTCCCTCTCTCCCACCCTCCCTTCTATTTCATTTTCAGAGACAGTATGGCTAGTCTGGAACATTCTGTGTTGCTCAGGTTGGCTTCAAATTCATGATGTTCCTTTGTCTGCTTCTCAAGTGATGGCAGTTTGTACATGATCTACCCTGCTTGGCTAAAGGCTATGTTTTTTAAGAATGGAGGCAAGGTCTTGCTTCATGTGGTTCTGTTTACTGGCCATCACTAATCCTTCTACTAAATGCTCTACAGAAATGCTTGTGGTTTCTCTGAGCCTTGCTAGTTCCTAACAGGGTACCCTCTTTTTTTTTATCTTCCTTGTGAACTCCTTTTTACCCCCTCTTTCATCATGTCACTCATTTCTTTGCACACCTCTGTGGACCACCATAGCATATTGCAGTAGCAAGCATACCATGTATTTTGTGAGTTGGCTGAAAGTGACTTTGGAATCCCAAGTGTGTTCTATTTAGACTTTTTGTTAATCTGTGTGTGCTACATTTTGGAACTGAGTGGTTGGCATGGATACTCATTATTCTTTTATCACCACATGGCACTCATTTTTCTATAGCTCTGGATTCCCAGTTTTGTGTTTACCCTGTTGCAAAAATCTTGTATGGATATTTTGGCTTTGTACAAAGTCAGGAACTAAGGCTTCTGCTATTGGGGAGTAGGACTGGACAGAATTGTGTGTGTTCAATTCATCTTCTGTGAGTGGGTGGGTGGGCACATACCTGAATGAAAGCAACCAAAGAATAAACATGAGATAACCATTACAGACACCAGCCAAAGACATTCATCCTTAAAATCATGAAGTATGGCCAGGTGTGGTGGTAATGCACACCTTTGATCCCAGTACTCATGAGGCAGAGGCAGGTGGATTTCTGTGAGTTCAAGGCCAACGGTCTATGTAGTGAGTTCCAGGCCAGCAAGGGGCTACATAGTGAGACTATGGTGCAAACAGAAACAAAACCAAACCACTCAGCATGAATCAAATAAACAGTAGCTGGAAAGATTGTCATTCACAAGGCATAGGCAGTAAAACCCCTAAGGGGTTTACTCTAAATACAAATAGTTCTCAAAGGGCTTGGGGGAAATTTGGAGCTCTAATACCTCTCTGTAGTAGAATTTCTTTAAATTACTTTGTTGTTGCTGTTGTATTTTTTTAAAAAAAACATGTCATTTATAAAAGTGGAATTATTTTTCAAAAGAATATTATAATATTTACAAAATGTTATTTTCATTCTTTGGTACAATGCTGACTTGAGAAAGTTTTATTCCAACCTCCCACAGAAATCACTCACTTAGCACTAGCTTCAAATGTCCCCAAGTTACAAGGATGGTCAAAAAGAACAAGAAATACTGATATTAGCTTCATCTGAAAAGCCATTTAAAATAGTTATGGAAATGGATTTCTAGAATTTTAAAGGATAAAGAGATATATGGAAGCCAGAGAGAAGGCTCAGTGAATAAAGTGTTGGTGTGCAAGTGTGAGGACCTGAGTTTGGATCCCCAGTTTGGATCCCTTGTAGAAGCCATGCACGATATGCATGTCTGTAACCCTCACTGAGGGATATGGACAGGTGGGTCTCTGCAGCTCACTGGCCAGCTAGTCTAGCTGAATCAGTGAGCACCAGGTTCAGTAAAGGACCCTGTCTCAAAATCCAAGATAGAGAGTGCTTAAGGAAGATGTAGATGTCTATCCTTTGTCTCCACATACATGGATATGTGTGCTTGTGCACCACCATGTACAAGTACACAGAGCCACTTGAATACATACACTCACGTAACATAGGAAAAGAGATGAAGTATTTTGATCCTCAGACCTTCTTATCTCACTGTCTAAAATGGCATTGTAAATACAAACATCTCTCTGGTTTCCCTTCGGTTCTTTATCTGTTTGGAAGGCTTTGCTTATTCTAACCTCCATTAAATAAGTTCTTGATGCACAATTCAGTACCGTTTTACTAAATTAAGGCAGGGACTCCTGGTGGCTACAGAAAGATTTGGAAAAGTGGCGATCTGCCTTGATGCTGAGACATCCCATTGGTTTACTCTGGTGGCTCTCACTGCTGTGGAAGAAGGAATCATGAAGACAGACTGCTGAAAAATGCAGTGTGCTACAAAATACTTCCATGCAGAATGCCTGTGAGAACTTCTGCCTTGAATCACAGAACTCCAAGTTAAACCCTTTGTCCTCAAGTCCAGCCTACCAGGTAATCCTTTGTCAGAGTCTCCTTGACATATACATTGAATGACATATTTGAGTTACATCTAATTCTTTTTCTAAAACCTAATTAAAATCAATTCTCTGGCATTTTGCTGCTGTTGGAAAAGATGATGCTGTTAGCTGTTTCAGTCAGTGGCAACATGTTAGTGGGATTAAAAACAAATTTCTGAATAATATTGTAATGATTAGTGGATCTATGGTAATCTAAGCAATTATTAAGGAACAATGCCCACCCTGATTTGGTATCTTGATTATTTGTTGATGACATCTGAAAATGGAGGTGTCACGAGGCAACGCTGTATTGTTTAACTATGTTAATTTATTTTATTTATGTAAATTTAATGCTTCTCAGTATTTCGCAAACTTGAGTACTGGTTAATTGTCTAACCAGTGAAGACAGAAAATTGGGAATTAAAAGTAAATGACAATATAAACACATTAAAGGTTTTCTTTAAAACCTCAGCTCCTAAGGCTGGTAACTCACTGTTAATTTTAATTAGACTTATTTTGATTTCTAAAATGAGAATCATTGTTAAATGTTCCTAAGAGGTTGGCTGGGTTTGGGGGTTAATGATTATTCACAATGGAAGCAACCTTTAAGACACCAAATAGGAGTCATGGTATTAAAAAAAAAAATCCGCAGCTCAAACTTTCTTCTTGAACTTGGAAAATATCTTTGTATTGCCAGCTGGCTTTTTACCAATGAAAGTGCTTAGTTCTCTCTCTCTCTCTCTCTCTCTCTCTCTCTCTCTCTCTCTCTCTCCCTCCCTCCTTCCCTCCCTCTGTCTTACTATATGTGCACATAAGTGTATGTGCACATGTATGATTATATGATCAACCTTGGATATTTTTTCTCAAGCACTGTCCACCTTTTTTACCCTCTCTCCCTTGCAACCAGGTCTCTCATTGACCCTGAACTCACCAGTCAGCCTCTACTGGCAGCTCAGCAAGCTCCAAGGATCCCTTTGCTCCCAGCTCTCCAGCACTGGGATTAAGAGCACTACAGTCCCATCTGGCTTTATGTGGGTTCGGGGGATCAAACTAAGGTCCCCACACTTGTATGACAAGCACCTTACTATCTGGGCTGTCTCCCTGCCGGGATTTTTTTCTTGCTTCTTTGTTTTGGTAGTTTCTTTCATGTTTTCTCCTGGTTGTTTTTAGAGGGTTTGGTAAAGTGTGAGGAAATAGTGTACACTACTAGGTTCCAAGAGACTATGCTTTAAAGCTGTGGATGAAGATGGAAATGATTGCTTTCATGTCAGGCTCGATCGATTTATCACGAAGGTGTGGACGTTAACAGGCATTAATCAAAGTCTTGTGCTGGGAATTTAATAGATTGTTAGATTCTGAAATTTCAGTCCTCCAATGAAGCAATGCTAAAATATAGAGGCTTAAGACACACTTGCATTAGCAGGAACTGCCACCTCTAAGATTTTGAAGAGACAGCCTTCAATATGAGTGTCTTAGTAGATCCTTGTTAGGAAGCAATGCACTTTGATGTTCTGTGACAGACTAGTTCTCCTGGAAAAATTCTGCCTGTGGGCTGGACCAGCGGCTATGGAGAAGTCTGGAATTAGGGATGGATGGAGGATGTTAGGTTTGGTCCTGGGTCCCTCATCTGTTGTGTGATATTTTGTGTTCTGACAAATAAAGCTCGCCTGGAAATCAGAAGGCGGAGCTAGCCATTATCTAACCATAGAAGCCAGGTGGCTCACACCTTTAATACCATCACTCAGAAGGCGGAGAGAGGAAGTGATAAGGCACGGGGGAGACAGGCTCTCGGTCTTTTTTGATCAGAGAATCCGGACAGGTAAGAAGTCACTGGTGGCTGCTCTTCTGCTTCTGTGATCTTTCAGGCAAGCTTTATTTGTCAGAACACAAACAAAATATCACATAACACTCATCCACGGTACAATTGTTCAAAGTCTAGAAAGGATCTGGCAACCCCATTGTCAATGTCTTCAGCCTATGGATAGGGATGAGGTCAACAAGAGAATCTCCAGAAAGAGAAGGTAGGGAGATGGGGACTTCACCAATGCTGTTTTAGGTAGTCTGAACAATGAGGCTTATGGTCATGGCTTGTGTGTAGCAAGGATTTCTAGAGACATACTTAGGAAGGTCTAGACAGAATGTCAGGGTTTTTGTCCATCTTAAGTTTGACACTCAAGACTGCTTCAGGGACTTGAGATACCAAGTAGAAGTCAGGACATTAGGGGTGGGTAAGCATGGTGTGCTTATCCAAAGTATGACTCCCATCTACTGATGGGGAGATTGATGAAGGCTCCTTCCCACTGCATTGAAGGTGAGCAGTGGGGAGGACAAAATTCTAGATTTTCTTCCCGAGTGCCAAGTCTCAAAGCTTTATTTGTTTTGATACGGTGTAGTATTTGAGATTGTTGATTTTGTTTTGCCTACTATTTTTCACAGCATCATTCATTAATATAAGAAATGTTGCCAATCCATCATTTATTTTCCCTTTCCCCCTATTCCCAAATCATATGACAGAATCTACATAATTCATAAGTGAGCTTCATAGATTCTGAATTATATACCACTGTAAAGATGTTCTGGGAAAATGTATCCCTCACTTTTGTTTTGTTCTTGTTCATCAACAGTGTCTTATTGTTTCATTAGTTAGACATACAGTACCCTTAGGTAGGGTCTACATTACAGTTTGTAGAGGAGGCAGAAAGCAGCATTATTTTGGGTGACTTGGTTAGATATGATGGCGGCATTCAGGGATCATGTTCCTCAGCCTAACAGGTACCTCAGGACTTGGCATGTTGGAAGACTTGTTTGCCTGGTATGGCCAACAAGTATGGGCTGGCCTCCATCTTTGTCATCTTTTGAAGTTGTGATAAACGTGTACCTCCTTGGTGAAGTTTTCCCTTCTACATGTAGATAGCCTTGTGCACCCACTGTGGGTACTCACATAGCATTGTAGTGCGCTGTTATCTTTATAGGTCTGTGTCTACCACTACATGGGCAGGTTGTGGGGACAGGAACTGTGGCTAGCTAATTTTCATGTTCCCAGGCAGAGCTCTACTCTCATGACTTAATCACCTCCTATTTAACACATACTGGAGATTAGGATCTCAGCATGGGTGGAAATAAATGTTGAGAATCTTGCAGAATGGCAAGAGAATTTGTAACCACTGTTCACATGAAAAACCTGCTGTGTCTCAAATGTCTCAGATTCTTGGCCAGAATGAAGTTTATTCTTGTTATTCAAGCCAATTCAGAAATTAGAGTTTGTTCACACTCTATATAGCTGAAAATGTCCTCATTTCTACAGTGACACATGTTTCTAAACAGGTAACTGATCCTAACATGGGCGCCACCAACCTAAACTCCTGAACCAGAGAGCCTACTGCATCTGGAAAATTACCTGATTGAGCAAACTGTTGTTGCTGTTTTTAAATCCTGGGAATTTGATAGGGAAAAAAAAACCCTGTCTGACAGAAATGGCAAAGTCATGTTATGTTCAGTCTCCCTTTATGAACCACACAAGAATAACTGAGAAGAAATATTTTTCAGAACTTATAGCAATGCCACACTGTGGATAATATGGCATTATACAAAGAGCAATTTACTGAGGCCTTGGTTTTGTTTTCTGAAGATAACTTGAAAGCGTGAATGGGCACAGGGATTTATTAAACATCTGCCAAGATCCAGGCCTGCGTGTGTTGTCATCTTTATGCTCATACAGATCCCATATATTAAATACTAAGACTCCTATCTGCAGTGCTATGTATCTTACAGAAATAGAGATGACTAATGGACCAGCATCCCCAAACAGGCCTTGCTCCTGTACCACATTTTCTAAGAGATGGGCTTTAAAAGTAACAACAGCCACTTACTGCACTTGTTTCCTCCCAACCTCTCACTCCCACAGTCATCCAGATCACATGAGAGAAGTCATAAGGTCACCGCTACTTATTGTAATGGATTTTGACTGAAATACATGCATATCTCTCTATGAGTGAAACGTGTGTGTGTCTGTTAAGACTGGGATATACCATCACTGGCTGTGAACTTGGCATGTATTCAGAATGATGTGCAATAGCATTTCAGGAGGCTCCGTGTATTAAAAGCCCCCATTCTCTTCTCGGCCATCTTACTGGATCACTTTTGTGCCTGGGGTTTACCATAATAAGCTCACTGCCTCTTAGGATGATACAGAGTTAGATAAGGTGTAGTTACAGGACCACACACACACATCTTGGGGAAAAGATCTGTATGTGATACCTTTAATAGACTTAGTAGCCTATATAATTCTTACATGATCTTTCTCTGGTCTATGGGTCAGCAAATCACAGCTCATGGGGCAAGCTCATTCTACCTGCTGCCCTTCGTATAGGGTCTGGAAACAAAGAATCGTATCTGATTACTTAAAAGGAGGTTGATAAACAGTCTACTGTGAAATCGGGCAAGGATGTGAATTCCAAATCCCAGCATCCATCACGCTGTAGGCAAACACAGGCACATTCATTGGCTTGTGTATCAGCCGTGGCTGCTTGCATGTTACGATGGCTGTGCTGATCGCTTGCGGCAGAGAACACGGAGCCTTGAGAGCCGGAAATACTTCTTTTCTGCCCTTTTAGAGAACACTTCGCCTACCTGATGTCCAGGCAGTAAAGCGGTTCTCATGGGTATGAAATCTGCCTACCAGATATCTCTCTGAGCTCCGCCGTCGGGTGCAGGAGAATCACTCTTCAGATGTTGTGCCCAAAACTGGGAGGAAAGGGAAGTAGCTGAAAAAAGAAAATGTGTAAGATTTAAAGTGCCATCCTATATCCAGACAGTCTGGAAGCAGAGAGAAGGGAAACAGATTTCAATCAGTCTGGCTTACATATGGACTCTGTAGTCTTGGTATAAATATCACCAAGCAAAGACTCCTCTTGCTGTTGTCCTGCCCTCCTGCCACTGCGAGAACCACAGATTACCTGAACGCTGGCTTGGAAGGGCTTTCTGCATTTCTCTCTTGCTGCTCATTAGATTTACATGCCCGAGAAAACAGCACATCAACATGTCTTTTGTCACTTTCTTTGTAACAGCCTGTGCACAAGCTAAGTCCTCCTCCGTGTTGTGGCAAGGACTTGACTTTGAGAGCTGGGCACCCAGTGTTTTTCTTTGCTTCTTTAAAGAAATAGCGTCTGTGCAAAAGACATGCTGGTCAAGAGCCTGCCACCAGTGTATTGTCCGCTTTCTGAGTGGCAATTCCCACCCACTGGTCATTATGGAAATACACTTGGCTGATAATTTCCTGGAAGACTCGAGTGCTCCTACTTCAAGGTCATCTCAAAGGAGAGTTTAAAGAGCATTCTCCTCCCTCCCCTCACTTGTAAAATATGTATATTTACAAGAACATGCATAAATGGTCACCAGGGAAGGTAAGCCAGAAGAGAGCTGGGAGATGCCTTTTCTCACACAGTTCACACATCACTGAGGCAGATAAAATTGGTTTTGTACCTAGCCTCCGAATACACTGTTAAGGACTCTGTCCTGAAAATTGATCTATACACTACTATAAAATTCAACGCATCTCTTTCATAAATATCTAACAGTGGCATCAATGGTGGCTGCTCCTGCCTGGCTCCCAGGGACTGTTCTCCAGCAGGCAGGGCAGCCCGTGGCTCAGAGCCTCTCTGTGCACAAGGCTGTCATCAGCAGCTGCATCAAAACTTAATTAAAGCATTAGGCTGAGTGCAGTACAATGTAAGCTAAGCCTCAGTTTACAGTATTAAAGTCAGTTGTCTGACTGCCCGTGGAATATTAGATTAAATCTGCTTAATTTTAATAATGGTAACAATGGCCTCCGAGACCTGCAACTTGTCATTTCCTAAACATCCTATGTAGTTTTCTCGTGCCGCTTCCCGTGGCTCTGAGTGCCACATGTGTTACTGTCAGGCTTTGTAAGTCATAGAAAGCCAGCAGGACCGCAGGACTTGCTTTGTTCTGTCTTACAGTGCTAATGTCATTTGAAAAGTCACTGCATCCTTGTATCTGAAGTTTCACATAAAGACCTCATTTGGAAGCCATATGCAGACCATATGGGGGGAAACTATGCAACCTAAGGTCAGCTCGTAACACTGTCTCTGAATGGCGAGTGGGAACATTGGATTGGACAACGCAGGGAAGATAGTGTCCCAGGGAAGGAAAAATGGGAGCCAGTCTTTAAGTGACAATAGATGACCCCAGGATTGAATCAGGAGCTTGGCACGTAGCAGGCATTTAGGAAGATTTTACAGTGAGTAAAATGAGGGGCAATGAGCAATGACCTCAAAGCCTGACCATGTAGGCAGGAGGCTGCCCGGCGGCTCACCATATCTGTATACCTGTCAGTGAAGACATGGGGCTTAATCTTAGTTTAATTCATATTTAAGGAAGGACTGAAATAGAGGAAAACCACCTCCCAAAAATTCTAGACAGACATGATTGTATAATCAATGTGAAAGTGTGAATTGTAAACTTGCATGAGTTTGTTACAGTATACTCTTCTATAGGAAACGGCTAGCTACACACTGATTAAGAAGTATCCATGCTACTACAACACAAAGGGGAAATTATTAATGATTAAATGTATTTGAAGAAATCCATGTGAAATTTTTTTATAAAGTGTACTAATGATATAATTTTGCTAAAATATGTCAGGAAGACTAAGGGTCATGTCTAAAATCAGACAGTGATTTCACAATTCCTCCAGCATGTGAGTTTTGGGCAAGTTTCTCATTTGATCAGGAGCTGGGCTGACTGATTTCAAAGTCTTTCCCAGGTGTCTGACACAGACTCAAGTGACTTGAGAGCACTTCAATTTCTCAGCGCTCGAATCCATACCTATGAGTTTCTGGATATCTCAGCCGTATCTTGTTCACATGTAAAATATTAATTCTCTGCTTAGAGGGCTCCTAAGAGCTCCTGAGTGGGGCCAGAAGGAAAGGGACATTAGCAACATACAAAAATAGTTATTGGGTTTTGTATAGCCTGTTACTTTGCAGAATCAGACTTTTGAGCACACTGAAAGCGTCTAAGAGAGTGGTACAGCTTCCTCCTGTGTTCTTCCTTCCTTCTGTTTCAGTGGTTAGGGGACTTACAGACAAGAAGTGGCATCTAGTACTGGGGGCTTTTGCTATGTAAGGCGATGGGCACTGACCTCTCAGGGTACACTCAGAGAGGTCACTGATGGTCATAGCTCATAGAGACTTTACTCACTCTTCAGTATCTGAGGGCTTGAGAAGAGCTAATTAACCGATGTGAATCCTGGCTTCTAAGCATCTTCTGTGGTGAATGAGCTGAAATTCCAACACTGCAGGAGGCCTTGTGGTGGGATCAGTGAGCCTGTGGCCTGTTGCTGCTTCCTCTCATCTCTTCCATAGAACCCTGCTTATAAAATTTGATTTCAGCCACCCAGAATTCAGATTTTGAAATCAGTTCCTTTCAATTGCCCGAGAGATCTCCCTACTAGTGAGGAAGATGGAGTTTGCCATATGGACTGAAGATCAAGGACTGATTTATTATCACACTCATTTAGAAGAGCTCAACTGATCTTAAAGATAAGTGTACCTCTAAAAATGCATATGATAAGACAAATGTTTGAAAAGCCACGACTCAGTGGTTAAGAACAGTGCTAGTCTTGCAGAGGACCTGAGTTCAATTTCCAGCATCCTTGTTGGGTGGCTCACTGAGGGCCTCTGAATCCCTCTTGTGGACTCTGTGGGCACCACACGCATGCACACAAACCACACAGGCACACAATGAAAAATAAAAATAGACCTTAGGAAAAACATAAACAAACCCCTCATACTGAAGGCAAATACCGCCACTAGCTTTATACAGGATGGCCCGGACGTCACATGCATTGATGTCTTCTCTGTGACATTTTTGTTTCCTAAGCCTTCTCCCTCCACAGCAATTTGAATTGTTTAGCTTTCTCTTGAAGGGGGTTAAAAGTGAAACAAACAATGCTGCTCCAATGAGAGAAGAAAAATCCAAATATGAAAACATCCCATCTCGCTTAGGGTTCTGTTTGAGGTCTCTTTCATCTAGCATTCGCTTATGCTAACCCGAGGCCTGTGGTCTTATTTAGTATCAGCCGGTAATAAAGAGCCCTTCAGCTCAACATGGTCGTATCCCTCTATTAACTGCAGCTCCTGAAGTAGTCATTGAGGGAAGGGGAGTCAGAACCCTTCAATGTCAAGGCGTTTAGAGGCACTCTAGCTTCAATCAAGATGCACGGCGCTAAGTGCCTGCTTTCATTTACATGAAATATTCATACGGCATTCCGTTTTGCTTTTCTCTCTCTCCTAATCATCACTTTTCGGAAGAAGCTACAATCATCTCAGTTAGGGGAGGGTGTTATGGGATGGGCTGTACCTTTCAAAGTCAGGCTTCCTGCAGATAGCTAGTTCTGTAATGAGGCAGCAGACTGCATAGACCGCCAAAGGTCTCCCTCACAGAGGCTGGCCTTGTTATCATGTACTATTCATCTTCAAGTATACAACTTAGTGCAAATGAAAGTAATTAATTAACCACAACAAACCTGTCAAAAAGCCATTTAGGATTTTGACAGGAAAAAAAATTTAACATTTGCTTTAAGCAGAAAACAAAAATCATAAACCTCAGGAAACTCAAAAGCAGTTGTATATGCATGAGCGTCACCGTCACTGCTGTCCTTTAATTACGTGATAAGTAGCATTGAAATTAATTTCTAGTGCTTTTGACTTACATTAATTGTATGACACGTTGTAGAGTTGATACAAGTTTTAAAACACACCAGGGTGAGAAAAATGTGTCCTCTATAAATCATTTCTTTCTTCCTCCTCTTTCTTCCTTCCCTGTGCGCCCCCTCTAGCCCTCCCTCTCTTTCCTCTTCTTACTCTCCTTTGTTATTTCTTCTCTCCTTCCCAGGTAGCGATTTAGTTGTCTATTCAGTTCTTTCCCCTTAAATACTCCACTGGACCCAGATGGCATTCGCCGAATTCAGCTCTTTGGAGTGGAGCACCAAGAGCATGCCCGTCTGTTTTCATTTGAAGGCTTTCTCACGTGTAGTTGCTTCTAGGAGGTATAGGAAAGGGTTAATCATCTGGGTAGGAATTCTGGCCCATTATTCTAGATATTCAAATGTCTTTTCAAAGCTTTTCCTGCACTTTATTTATTTCTCTCTCACTATGCAGATTTGATTGTGACACGAGGAGATAGAAGAGTTGGTCTTTGCTTGTGGGAATATCCTCTGCAAATGAATTTTTACATTAAATGAGAAATGTCAGGTTAATCATTAACGTCTAATGAAAGTGAGAGTAAACGTGTAATGTTTTCGCTCAGAGTGCTGCATTTTTAACAGACGGCAGCTCATAATCGGCGCGCGCTGGAGAGGCACTCATTTTTAAAGTTAGAAATGTTAATGGCCCCGAAACAGTTAGTTTTTCATGTCCATTTAACCCTTCAGCCTATATAAACTGAGAGAGCAGCCTGAGTGGTCAGAGTTCAGTGCCTCCCACTTCGGTAGTTTTCTACTTTAGAACATAATACAAAATCAGAGCAGATCACCCAAATTAAAAATAAACATCCAAATGGGAAAACCCTGAAAACATTTTCACACCTTACTTCTGTCTGTATGTGTTTTAACACACAATTTAAAGCATGTTTGATTACTCCCGGACCCACTTACAATCTTTTTAAGCTATAGCCTTCTCTAAATAAGACAAAACACCTTAAAGATCGTGTTTTAAGAGGGAAAGAATTCAAGCGATTTGTGATCCCGTGGGTTGGTGTGGGTAAAATGAAGAAAGTGGAAGCATTTCAGGTCCATGATCTTTAGTGACTTAAATAAAGGAACAACCACATTTAATTACAGAGGAAGCACAGCTGAGATGTTTTTCCTCGGTGAATGAAATACCACGGAGAAAGCATTTGGAAAGGATGTGCACTTTTTCCAAGGCCTCTGTGCACTTTCCATTGAGGGTGCAGGGAAAGAGTTTTCATACATTTGTCAGAATCACACCTTGCCAAGTAATCAACACTGGTCAATAAACACGTGAAGCGCGAACCGAGAGGGTTAGATACCACTGTCTTCACATAATTTTAGCTTCAAATGTTACTTTCTGGCTTCGTAGTTTTGCTTACTCCAGATGAGAGATCCCCCTTATCTTTGAAATTTAGAGTTGCTAACAGCTTGAAGTTGTTTAATCTTTGTTTTTGCTTTGAAAACCCTTTATTTAAGAAGAAAAAAAATAATAAAGATGTTTCAAACAATGGTCAGCACAGACTGTAATTCAGGATAAAAGATACTGGTGCTTGGAATATCAAGAAAATACTGTGAGATTAAAGATCCAAAATATTAAACATTCAAATGCAAGTAATAATTCTAGATCAAGCACTTCCCACACATTAAGAAACTACCGTGTGTGTTAACGCCACGGTTCTACCTATCCTGAATACATTCCAAGGCTTCCAGAGCAGTGGAAAGGTAGGGTTTTCTGAAACTGCACCCTAACTGGTACCCTCCATTGTCCCCTTGCCTACATGTAACTGTTAGGGTTAATCGGCTTCTGCCCTGGCCTGACAGTCCTGTGCATACACTTAAAGTAACAAACATGAAACAGGCTCTTTTCCCTTCTCCCAAACCCTCACGAAAAGCACGTTGGCTCAGATTTCAAGATTTACTCTTAAAACCTGCTAAAGTTTGAGGGGTTTGAGTCAGATGTAACTGTCCTACCTGTGGGGTACCTTTAATCCCTGTGAGTAGTGGGACTCTCCTTACACGGTTAGCTTTTGATCTGATGACAATGGTTTTGATGCAACTCTCCACGCAGACATAAAAGAATGGGCTTTCTCTTGTTCTGTTTCCTAGAGGACTCACAATAGGAAAGATCTGGACTCTAAAGTTAGGGCTGGGTTCGTGGAAGCAAATTTTCTTGCAAAAGAGGGGCAAGGGGTGATCATTTCTTCTACAGTCTCATCGCAAAAACAGAGAACAGTGACAAAAGAATGTTTAAAATGTAATCTGGTTAGTTTATGCGAACATTGCTCAGTGTTGGCTTGAATTAGGACCTGATTTCAAGACAGGAATAGCTATAACTATGGAAAGTTGGATTTCCACACAAGACATCCTTGAAGGCTGGCTAAAATGTAATGATCATTTTTTTTTTTCGAGACAGGGTTTCTCTGTGTAGCTTTGCGCCTTTTCCTGGAACTCACTTGGTAGCCCAGGCTGGCCTCGAACTCACAGAGATCCGCCTGCCTCTGTCTCCCGAGTGCTGGGATTAAAGGCGTGCACCACCACCGCCTGGCTTTAATGATCATTTTTATTTCAAGTTGCCATCATTCTAGCCATGCAGTCACCTCAGGAAGCCTTTTGTCCCTAATACTTATTTCTTCTTTATAGGAAACATCTTTTTGTATTGCTTCTTTCTTTAAAAATATAGCTTTATTGATTTATAACTTACATGCCATAAAATCCAGCCATTTTAATCATACAGTTCAACAAGGGTTCATAACTTACAAAGTCGAGCACCTCTCCTTACAATGTAATTTTGAAGCATTTTTGCTACCTCTACCCTTCCCCGCCCCCCCCCAAAAAAACCCCAAAAACCCTCAGAGCATTTTCAATGAGTCCATCTTCCTGCTACATGCTCCGGACAAGCTCTTCTCTCCACTATTGCTGGATCTGGAAAGTTCAAATAAGAGGCTGTAAAATGTATTCTTTGTGTTTGCTTTTATATCCAGTACATGTCTGGGATTCATCTGTGTGGTAGCATGTATCTGCTATTGATTTCTTTTCCTTGCTGAGGTGTCCTCCCTTATATGGACATACCACATTTGCTTATCCATCCACCGGCTGACAGGCATCAGGATAGTGTATGCTTTTGGCGATTAGGAATAACAAGGTTATTCATGTTCTATGATGAGTACTGGTAGCTTTAATTGTATACAAAGTGAAGATGGACTTAGTTTTAGTAAACAGAACAACGCCATTTCAGGCCTAGTTGCAAAGGCAGATAAATAAACCGTAGAAGTGTTTGTTTGCAGTAAAAGACAGATCTCATCATAGGTGATGGTGTGATTTTTCCCGTTCTTCTGAAGGAATTTCCAAAGGGCAATTACCAATGTATTTTGAATAATAGCAGCATTGTTACCACTTTATTATTTTCTCTGAGGATGAAATCTGTTGTGTTCATTTTAAAAAATGAATCTTCCCTTGTTTAGTCTTGTCTTGGAGTATTTCATCCTTTCCACATTACAGCCCAAAGAACAAAGCTTATTCTGTACTTGGATAGGAACCCTGAGATATACCAAGTATTATTCAAACAAAGGAATGCTAAGTGCCCAATTTAAAAATACAAAAATAAATGCTAGGGATGTGTTTCTGGGGAGATGGCCCAGTGTGCGAGAGTGCTTGCTAACAAGCACGGGAACCCGAGTTTGGATCATAGCACTCACGTAAGGCTGGGTGGGACTGTGCACGCTACGTATTGAGGACGCTGAAGCAGGCTCTCTGATCAGCCAGGCAGCCTAGAAATTGATGAGCTCTAGGTTGAGTGAGAGACCTTGTTTCAAGTGAATAGAGAGTGCTAGAACAGGACACCGGCGGCCTTCCTCTACCCCACCTCTCTCTACACACACACACACACACACACACACACACACACACACACACACACACACACCAAAGGAACAGGAGGTAGGGAACAATTAAGGAATAATTAAAATAAATTTAAAAAAGAAGTAAATTAACCAGATTACAAATACATTGAGAAAACTAGTACTACGTTTTACATGTACTGTTGATGTGGGATAATTTTAGATTTTTGAAAAAAAACTAACTATCATCTGGGGCTGGGGAGATGGCTCCGCTTTTAAAATTGCTTGCTGCTCTTCCAGAGGACCTGAGTTCAGCCTTCATCACCCATGTCAGGCCTATAACCCCAGCTACAGGGGTCTGATGCTCTCCTACTGAGAGCATCCCCTCCCACAGATGTGTTTTACACACACACACACACACACACACACACACACACACACACACACACACTAAAACAAATCATTCAAAATACCTTTCATTTATCCTTTGGCCATGACTTTGTGAAAAGCTGTTTCCAGTGTGTACAGTCCCTGACATGCTGTGGACATGTGTCTATGCTGCCGAGGTAGTCATGTGAGTCTGTGCTGCATGCCTCCTTCCCTTGAGCATACACACAGGGTCAACAAACCTTTCACATTATTTATTTGCTAATATTGTGTATTTGGAATCTCTGAAGTCTCTGACTAATGATTAACAACTTCCCACCACCAATGGTTAACCACATACCATTGTCTGAAGTCCTTCATCTAACCACCAACAGTGAAAGAGCCTGCAAACGAGGCATTGGTACTTCTGGCTTCTCTGTGAGGATGAAGCCTAAATCCACCCAGCCACCTAAGAACTTTTCCACTTCCATTTTGAAAATCTGTGATTCTCATTATCTGGAAGTTATTCTGTCCCCTCTGTTAAATTACTTTATGCGGCAGCTTAAACGAACACGTCTTGCTTTCATCTAGCATTTCAAATAGGGCAAAGACTGCTGTACAATTTCCAAACACAACTGTGCTAACAGAGATGAATTACGAGAGTTTATATAATTTATATTAGGAATTCATAGACCTAGCAAAAAGGATTAGTACATTTTATTTCAGGGCAGGAGATGATCCTGTCATTAATGGTCGATACTTTCATCATCTTTTAAACCTGAGGAATTTCCTGGGTGACAAGCCTGTAAGGACATATCAGAGATTCACAGCTGTGGGCTTTATCTGGACATGCGCTGCTTTACACACAGTGTGTGGACTACGTTCCATCAAAACTGGATTAGGCTGTCAATCACGTCTTCCGATGTATATTGTATTATGATTTTTTGAAAATGTCACTGAGATCAGAGTAATTTCTTGGCTAATTGCATCATGTCTCTTCTTAATACCATGCATTTAATGGTTTCATTACCTGACGTGACAATCACAAGTCGCTGGTCTGGCTTTAAGGGTGGCTTTATTTCTCCCTTTACACACCCACCCACCTCCCCCCCCCACCCTCCCCCCCCACATACTCACATACATCTAAGGCACATCTTTAGTAAAAAGAAAAAGTATACATATATTTAAGACATTTTATATTTTGCAACATAAAATGAATGTGGGGGATTTCTGTTTTCCCCGTGGTCTAACATATACATAACAGCTGAAATTGTTTTTCTAATCCCCCAAGCACACCCAATGCTAATACTGTATTTCCCCTTCCTGTTGTAGAAATAGATGAAAGAAGATATTAACCTTTAAGAACCTGTCACTCATTGCTCATATTGCCTGTGCCTTTCTCTACAGAAGCTGCTTCAAACACAAAATGTTTGTGATTCGGTGTGAGCTACTTAGCTGTGGGAGATTGATCTGGATGAACCCAAGGCTGCATCCCACTCTACCCCTGATGCATCAGGCCATACCCTGGTGTGTACCGCTCCTAGTACTGTTACTGGTGGGAAAATGATCAACAAGAGGTATTGAATACCTATAGAAAGAACTTTTCTGAAACAATGGTTTTCAAAAGTCTCCTGAATGAGCTCAGATTTAGATTAAAACAGGTACAGGAGATACATGGATAAATTAACTAATGCATTCTTCACTTCCTGTTATGTACACATAAATGTATTTGCTAGGCAGAAAAAAAGCGTAACATGAACCTTTGTTGTATTTTTGTTTGTTTTTGCATGTATATGTGTGTATGTGTGTCTGTATCACGTATGTGCACATTCATATGTGTATGCATGTATGTGGAAGCCAGAGGCTTACGCCAGGTGTCCTCCTCAATAGCCCCCCCCCCCTTTTATTTACTGATGTAGGGTCTCTCACTGAACACAGAGCTCTGAAATTCAGCTTGTCTAACTTGCCACTTTCCCCAGGGATCCCTTGCTGCTACCTCTTAAACACTAGGTTCACAGGTAGACTAGTCACCCACCTGGTTTTCACATGTGTTCTGGGTGTGAAGATGCTGGTCTTCCTGCTCCAGCAAGCACTTTATCCACCAAACCATCTCTCCAGCCCTTTTGTTGTGTTTTATAACACCAAAAGATTATTGTGCCATACTATGATACTATGATCTTTCTGATGAGCTACAAGGTAGCAGTAGTTAGGTACGTTCTGACGGGGAGCATCCTTCAAACGAAGGCTTATGAGATAATGTACTAATCACATAAATGTACCAATTACATGTGACTTCTGTTGATTGGGTACATATTGCTATCTAAAATGATTGTGGTAGTGTTTGGGGGGAGTATAAGTGTAAATTTCAGGGGATACAGATGTGTCTCAGGGGTGGGCTTTATTTAGTTCATGCTTCTGAAAGCCCCACTGTCCTATCAGCAATGGGAAAGATGCCCAACTTCTGCTTTCTTTTGATTTTTCCTTTTCCACCAAAAATACTAATTGTGAACAACAGGGCCCAGGATGTGGATGAAAGATGGGCAGATTTTGCCTGGCATTCTTGGTAGGGGGTGGCAGCTGAAGGATGCACTCGTGTTTGGATCTGACAGCAGCTGTGGTATCCAATTCAAATTCACTGTGGCAGGAAGAAAGAGTGTGAATGCTAAAGAATCCAAGGTGTTTGTAAATACTCTGCTTTGCGAACCATTCAAATCTGGTTTGCATAGATTGCTGCCTTCGCCGGTATAAATGTAGAATGACATTTATAAAAAATTAATGTGCAACCGGTGATGAGTTTTCCTTCTAAATGTTTTTTAAAATAGTATTGCACAATCCAGTGGTATTCATATAAAATAGAGAAAGAGCAATGATTAAAGAGCGACTTCTGACAACTCTGTATTTCAGGGGGAGAGAATTAACTGTGATTTCACCAGGCGCTTGCTACAGATGCAGTCAAGAGTCACCCATATTGTAGCTTCAGTTGGCTTCCACATTAATGAACTGTTTGCTCTGCAAAAAGGCTGAGGATCCCTGTTACTCTGAAAGTGTGGTTGACTGCCAAAGAGCATCCAAACACTGTCAGATCAAGTAGTAGCCATGAGGTAGTCACTTAAAGTAGATGGCTTTATTATAGACTTTATTATAGATTCTGTGCACCATTGCATGAACCTCTAAGTGGTATACTCAATTCACTTCTCAGCATTGGGATGTGAACTTGTTGCCCACTAGGTGTGTGTGTGTGTGTGTGTGTGTGTGTGTGTGTGTGTGTGTGTGTGTGTGTGTGTGTGTGTGTATGCCACATATACCTGCACAGGACAGGAGAGGATGTCTGATCCTTTGATATTGGTGTTACAGGAAGCTCGGGAGTCACTGACAAGAGTATTGAAAACTGAACTCGGGTCTTCTGGGAAAGGGGCAAATGAGATTAACTACACATCTGTTTCTCCAGCTCCAGTCACCGCAGATTTGAAAAAAAAAGAAAAAGCAGAGAGATGAAGCAGGTATGGTTGCATGTATAGCTTCTCATGGACAGGACTCACTCACACACCTGCACTCTGGATGCATGTGTGCTAGAAATTTTGTCTATACATAGAGATGTACACGAGCCAAGCTTAGGTTGTATTACATGGTTTCTGGTACTACCTTTATTTCACTTGAGTTTCTTTGTCCATGTGTAGGAAGGCTGCCAGCTTCACCTAAGGCAGCACAGAATATCAGCTTTCACTGTTCAAATAGCTTTTGTTTGCCTTTTTGTTTTTTTCTCTGTCCATCTGGGATCACTCTTGTTTGCCTGGCTTACAAATGAAAGAGCAACTGCATTTTGGCCCGAAGAGTCCAAGGTGATAGATGGGTAAGTGATCCTTAACTGTTTTTCATACTGTCTTTTGAATGGATAAATGTGTCAGAATTAAAAGATAGTTTATGCTTTGACATTAGAGGGGAAAAAATGGAACAAAGCTGTGTTGTCATCTGCCTGGTAGAGCACAAACACCAGAGATTGATGCACGCGTCGCTTTGGAAAAGATCACCGGTGACATCGGTGCTTTACTTGGGAGACGACAAGAAATGCCTTGATTGAGAAGAATTACTTAGGCAGTCCCTTGCTGTTATCCTTGGAATTACAGCTGACAACTCCAAATGCATCATGGATAGAGCTTGAGCTGTGGACATAACTCAGGTTAGGCTCTTTTAAATGAAAGGATCTTTGATCAGGGCTTGTACAGGTCCGCCAACCCTCAGGATTGAGTGAAAACTCTGCAAAGTTGCATTTCCTGTCAATATGTGAGGACGGGCTTAGAGAATCTTAGGATTGAAAAATAGATCAGGAAAAGCAACGACAATGTCATGTGAAGATCCTTAAGAGTAAAGTGTACCAGAAATTGTCAAGTTTGGACCTACACTATAGTTGGTACCAAAGTCAGGCAGCGAGGCCAATCACAATGAATCCTAACCACTTACCAAACCCCATGGGCAAGAAGCACTGCAGTAGATACTAATGAGCTTCCCTTCAGAAAGGTGTAACTCAGAGTCATCTTAGGATACAGTAGTGAAGACACCAGCACACGTAAGTTGTTCACTATCTCTTGACTATCTAAGCCCATATGGTTGAATTCAAATAGGATAAAGATGTTTATATATCTTTGCCTTACTTGTTGATCCCAATAATGTTTGAGGATGAGTAGGCAAGAATATCGTTATTCCCATTTTAGATTAATTTTTAGATTAGAAAATTAAAGCCCAGAGAGCTGGCTAATGTATGCATCTTAGGTTTTAGATGGAAAACATTACTTGCTACTCTAATTCAGGAAAATCAGTTGTATGATATCTGCATTTCCATTTAGCACATGCCAAAATGTAAAGTGGGGTTTACTTCTCAACCTCCAATTTAAGGTTGTTGGAAGAAAAAAATAATGGCAACCAGAAAATATTTTTTTTTAAATAAAGGTACAAGTAGTTAAAATACTATAATTGCACTATGGTCATATCCACATGCTTCTTCTTTGGATAAGTTTATGGAATAATGCGTTTTTTTTAATTTCCCCATGTTTATGAAATCCAACAAACCCTGAACATGATCTACTCTGCCTGCTCATCCTATTTGCCACATCGTTGGGGTATTATGAGTGTATATTGAGGTATAGATGTGATCTTTTGACAAGTCTATAAATGTGGGACATTATTGTAAGTGTGATATAGACAGTATTATTGCTATGGTCATTACTGCCAAGCATACTTGTTTAGTTATTGTTTACAAGTGTGTTTCCCAAGAGTGACAAGCACCCAGGATGGGCTGTATCATACTGACTAGGAATATGTTTCAGAACACAGTGTACATTTGCCAATTCTAACTCATCTCTCATGTCCTTCCTCTCTTTAAGATGAACGATAATCTCAGAGCTACTTGATTATGTTTTAAACAGCCAAACACATGACAAAAATAAACCTGCAGGTGATTCTGGGTAATATATTTTGGTTGATAACCAGGGATCTATACCCCATATAGTAAACTCATTCATCCACTCACTTGTCCATCAAATACTTTGGACATCTACCCTGCACTATCCATACTGGACTAGATGGACAATTTACCTATTAACTCAGAAGATAAAGAGTGATTCTGGAGCTCTACATTTGTATGTGTTATGAGAAATACATTGTGGATATACCAATGCTTAACTCTCTTTATAGGTATTTAACATTAGGCATTGACAAACACTTTCAAGAATTCCTGTCTGTATTAGAGACAGCAAATCTTGGAAACTATTTGTCCTAATCATCTATATCTGTCTGTTTGCTCAGCTAGGTAAAGAGGAAACATGGGAAAGAAGACACCATGGAATGTCTAAATAAGTTATTAATATTGCAGATCCTTTGATAGTTCTTATTTTGATATTTATTGACTATGAAAAAAATAGCTCAATATCATCTCCAACTTCCTCGGTTACCTAGGTAAATACTCTGGCCCAAAGCTATTTGGGGGAAGACAATATTTGTCTGGCTTCTACTTCCAGATCACAGTTCATCAAGGAATGTTAGGACAGTAACTGGAAGGCAAAACCATGGAGGAACACTGCTTCCTGGTTCACTCACTTAAGGGCTCACACTTAGTTATCTTTCTTATACAGCCCAAGACCACTTGGCTAGGGATTGTGCTGCCCACAGTGGGCTGGGTCCATCCTCACCAATTAATATAATTCCCCATAGATGTGCACATAGGCCGATATGGTCTAGGTAATTCCTCAACTGAAAATTCCTAATTTTCAGTTTCTGAAAATATAGATTCTGGGGCCGTGTGCTAATTCTACTGAACTGAAATTTCCCAAATGCCACTTTCTACAAATGACAAAATTGTTCCTGTATGTACTGTCCAATATGAAAGCCACTGGTCATGTGTGATAGTTTAAACTCAAACCTTAGATCACAATGAAGTGTTTAACAGTATCATGGGAAGACTGTCAGCATAGATCCAGTTTACAAGCCCTAAGAAACTCTCTGCTTTGTTCTTCACAGGTTTTAGAAGCACTGCATTAGGTGACTAGCCACCTCCAATTGATTTTATATCTCTCTACTGGCTAAAGAGAGGGGCTGACTCATATCCCAAGCTGACGTCTGTGGCTTACACTGTCACTGAGGGCTATGATGGTGTCCTAGACCTGAGCTGTAGCCGAGGGTTGTGTTGATGTCCGTGGACTATACTGCCATTGGAGACCATGCTGAAGTCCATAGCATGTGCTGATGCCAGAGGCCACGTGGAAGTCCACAATCCATAGTCCTGCTGTCTGTACAGGACAAGAAAGTTTCTTTTACAGTGGTATCAATGACTGCAGACTCACAGTTGAGAATGAGAGACATAGAAGGCTTCTGTGACACCCTTTCCCCTCAAAAAAGAAACAGGCTCAACAGGAAGCCCATTGAAGAGAACTTTAAAAAATTGTGCTAAGGATGCGGAAGTGCAGCTCTCCATGATTGATGGCTTCTGGTTGGGGTGAGGGTCAGAGAAGGACTCAGTTTTCTTTAAGGTACTGGCCACTGGCAATGTGACTATGCTCCAGTGAGTATATGGGCTACACAAATTGGACTTTTTTTTTCGGGGGGGGGGTGACAAGGGTGGGCAGTAACTGGGAGAACTGGGAAGTTAGTGTGATCAAGGTGCATTATATGAAATTAACAAATAATCAGCAAAGATATTATGTTGGACAAAATACTAGTATGAGCCCATCAAGGATGAAGTAATATCTGTCTATGACTTAATATTTAAAAATATAAGGAATCAAGACAAAAGAACAAATGCATCTGAGAGGCTACTACTGGTGACACTTACCTAGGTAAAGTGAATATGGCTGGTGTATTTACCTGAAAATAAATATGAGTGTGCATGCACATGAACATTCACACACACACACACACACACACACACACACACACACACACACACACTCACAAGTTCAAAGGTATTTCACTCATTGGTGAAAAATAGATACAGAAATGTTTTGTGTCTACCAATTAAGAGGAACATGAATCAGAATTAGGTCAACTGTATCACATTACAATCAGGTTAGGTGCTTCATGAAATGAAGGACGCAATGGTTTGGAGCTACGTGCTGTCTGTCTTGATTTGTAGTTCAGGGTGTTGGCCAGAAGAGCTGTGTGACCCAAAAATAAAAGTTACACTGAACAGCACTGTTTCCATAGACCTTCTAGATAATTTTTATAGGGTAGACTCAATGTTAAATGTGATACTGTGGGTATGCATGAAATCAGTTTTTGAGTAGTAAGATTTGGGCAAATTTATTTCTTTAAGCAGAGACACATACTTATGAAATGCATTTCATACTTAACACGATGCATGACATATTACTGCCTACCCGCCCCCTGCTAGCCAACAAAGCATGACTAAAATAATGATATAAGCCATTTTATGTAACTAGAAAGCAGACTGGATGTCTACCTATAGTGAGAATCCAAGGAGCCCATCAAGTTCCCATAGAGAGACCCCCAGAATGAAAAAGAATCACTGATACAAAGTGGAACTCATTTGCCATATGGATTATCTCTGTCTGAGGCATGATATTTAGGTAATGTCTCCTCTTTTTCACTTGGTTCTGATGAGATCAACATGAGTACTAGTTCTGCAGATTGTAAACCTCACTAGGGGATAAAATTATCCACATCACTTGTCAAGCAACATGGCAAGGAGACAGTTTTCAGATGTAAATGTTAACTTTCCTTTGCATCCGAGACATTTTCCCTCTATCTCAGCCACACTGCATGGCAATAGCTTAAAATACAGGCGATGAGCCCCTTTGAAAAGCATGCTGGGCCACCATCTTATTCAAAAAGAACAAGCCGAATCAATGAGCACATGGAAGATATTTTATTTGTTCAAATTCAGTAAAATACCCTTAAGACCTGTCACAGATAAAAAAGACAGAACGATTGATTCTATATGACAAATAGTCAAGTTAAAACCAAGATTGCACTTGGCTGCTAAAATTTCTTGAATTGTATCATAAACTGCACATTATTATAAGCTGTGTTTGATGTTAATCATCAGTTTTAAACAGGATCTTGCCTCATCAACAGCTGAATATTTAAATTTATTTCTCTGATGTGTAAGTCTTACCATCAGTAGTATTCCAGTTTTCCATGATAATAGAATTTCAGGTCATCTATTACATGTTTAAAACAAACCATGGCCACCAACCAGGTGCAGATTCGCTCACAGGCTTGGGCACAGCTCTGGATTAGCACTTTCATGAATCCTGTACAGTTAGATTTACTTCCATTATGTTTGAGAGCTGTTAGGTCATGGGTAAATACTATCTTTTGGAAGAGGAGGATCTGAAGAATTCAAGGATTACCATGTGAATATGGGCAGGTTATCGAGTGCCCCACCAGTCATCAGCCATATATAGAGAGGAATGGATAGCATATATGGGTCATGACTTCATTGTGAGGAACAAATGAAATTATGTATGTAAAATAGCATGATGGCCTAGCATATAGTATGTGGTAAAAAAGTACAAATATTGTTTTTATTTGTATGATTTCAATGGACTCAGATTCCCAACTCCAGTGGACATAGACTTTCTTTTTTTTTTAAAGATATACTTAAAAATTTTGAGAATGTTGTTTTATATTGTAAATACATTTTAGACAGAAGTATTAAAGCTGTAAAGTATGGAAGGTGAAAGGTCAAAGTCATTCTCTAGCTATGTATTAATTTTCCTGCATTATTTCTCATTTGGAATTTATTTGCTTGCTTCTTTATTTCAACACACATATATGTACATGCATACATGTATGTAGATTTCACACACATTTTATCAAAGGTAATATATCATGAGAGTTTTCTCAAAACATCTCTTTAGGTGCATGTAGAATGATTTTTACATTTTTTTGTATAATAAATGCTACACTCACTCCACTTCTATACGTTCACTGTATCTGCTTTGCATTCAAACTACCACATGGTGTCAATTACATAATATATTTAATCGTTCTTCTAGTGAAAGGCCACTCGATTGCCCTCAGTATTTGATATATTTTCCAAACAGGTAGACTGTTTTTTTTTTTCAGAAGCTAAAATCGAAATCTTGATTTTTCTGAGGTCTTTATTTTTTCCAATTAATGAAGTGCAGTTTTATCATATTGCAGAAGGCCCAGGGAACCTAGTTATAGCCTTTTGGAGATTTCTATGACCTTTTATTTCTGTAGGAATGCTTTATTTAATTTTGGTCTTTGTATGTATGTGTTTCTGTGTTCATACACATAGGTATGTAGATGCACATATGTGTGAAATAAGAGTTTGACGTTAGGTGCCTTTGTATCTTTCTGCACCTTATTTTGTGAGAGAAGTTCTCTCACTGAAGCTGGAGCTAACTGATTTGGCTAGACTGTCAGGCAAGCAAGCCTATGGATCTGTCTCCCTCCCTTTAGTCTTCTTGCCCTGTCCCAGTGCTTGGATTATAGACATGGGCTACTGCCCCGGCTTTATGTGGGTGCTGGGGATCCGAACTCAGGCCTTCATGCTTGCATGGTAATCACTTTACTGACTAAGCCATCTCCCCAGCCTCAGACATAACTCATTAATCAGAATATTTAGAACATTCCTTTCTTCTATCAGAATCTCTTTGCATCTTAAAAAAATGTGCCAACCTCAGTTTGTTGAATGTCTGCTATACGCAGGTGATTTCATTTCCATTTATGATTATGTTAAAAGTTATTCACAGGGTTAAAGTGCCAAACTGCAGAAGAAGTGACAGAAGCCCAGACCAGAAATGATTAGATCAGATCACTCAGGTTTATCGAAACACTAGATATTCCTTCAATCTTTACTCAATGCTATTATGTGCTTAGGAGCAGAATCTGAGCCATGGTCCTCTAGTCCCTCCACACTGCTCTCCATTGCCTGCCCCCAATGTCTTCCAGGCACTCAAAGCCAAAGCATTGATGATACTCTGCATTCCCTCTTTGATTCGGCTACTCATTAGTTACTGCGTATTTTGGCCTCCGTGGAACTTGAGCAGGTTGAGCAAGAGCTCTCTTCTGTATTGCTTGCTGCACCTGCAGCTCATTGCTGCAGTCATGTGCAAGGCTTGCATTGTCTTCTTGCAGATCTGTCATCTCTGCCTGAGTGCTCTTAGCTGATCATCTCCACCCCAGTGTTCACTCCATCCCCTACCTCTACTGTTCCACCATGGGCACCAACACTTGCCTTCCAATACTATCTATTAATTTCACCTATTTTGCCAGGCAGTGGTGGTGTACATCTTTAATCCCAGCACTCGGGAGGCAGAGCCTGGAGGATCTCTGTGAGTTCAAGGCCTGCCTGGTCTGCAGAGCAAGATCCAGGACAGGCACCAAAACTACACAGGGAAACCCTGCCTCAAAAAAAAAAAACCCACAAACAAACAAACAAAAACAAAATGTTCACCCACTTCTCTTCACTCAATAGTTTATATTCAAGGCCAATAGGATGATTCAGAAGGTAAAGGCATTTGCTACTAAACCTGAGGACCTGAGTTCAATTCCTGGGACCCACAAGATGGAAAAAAATAAATGGACTCATGCAAGTTGTCCTCTGATTTCCACACACCCACAAACATTTATGCATACAAAAATAAATGTAATAAATATTTGAAAAATATTTCCATATTCATCTCAACACTCTATTTATAATTATTGTCCCTTGTTTAGTGCCTGCACTACAAAATCCTGCAATATGTTAGAGAGAAGAGATCAAATCTATATTAAGGCTTATTATTTTTAACAGTTTTGTAAGAGCAAAACTGCAAAGCCTCATAATAATTCGCAACAGTCACGGGAAATGCAATCAGAATTTAATCTGTTTGATCTGTGATGATTTGGGCTCAAAAATACTTTGGGAAATAGAAACACTGTATGTCATTTCAAAGATAAACAATATTTAAGTAGAATATTAAGGAAAAAAATGAAACATATCAGTAATGGTAGTATATTTAGAAAAACATATATACCCCAACAATGCACTTCAAAAAGATGAAAATGATCTGAAAAAACATAATTCATGGTTTTACTCCCTGCAAGGAACAAGGAGGGGGAACATAATTCAATACATAATGAATTAATGTATTTAAAATATGGTGGGTAAATTTCAAGAGATTTTTATGGAAATTACAGTGTTCAAAAGCATCCATTATAGGGTTTAAAAAACAATAAAAAAGTGTGTTGCTGATTCATTCAGGATGGCTACTGCACAGATGGTATTAATATCATTCTGTCCTCAAATGCTTTCAGTGAGCACCTTAATATTTTTACCGAGATCAATTATTTTAAGCCCAGCATATGTTTTTGAACAAACCGCTTGCTATGTGAATTCACATCACTGGTGTCTTTAGCAGCGGGCGCTTCTGTTTTGAATACACAGATGTACTGTTTGCATGCCGTGCATGGCGCTGTGGTGACAGGGAAACCTGTGCGGCTAATAACAGCCTGTGTGTTTATCCTAAGGGTGGTAGCAGGGGCAGATGGGCTCAGTTTAGGGTCACTTTCGTTTTGAGGGGTACTCTTCATGGCAACACGTTTGTACTTTTTATTGGAGCAGCTGTAAGAGTCGATTAAAGCAAACCCTCCATGTGGAATGGACAGTTGCATTTCCACGACATGGTTTAGAGGATCAAGCTCCAGGAGCAGTTGTTTCAGGTGGATGAAAATGAGCAGGAGAGAATTTTGCTCGAGTGTATCAGAACCCGGGGACATATGTGGGTGTCTACATCCTTTTGACTCCATTGTTCTAAAGTGGAGCTGAGGAATTCCTATTTCTGTATATTCCTCAGTGACACAAGTGCTGCCATTTCAGGGACCACACCTCCAGAATCACTATGGAGAAGTAGACAGATGTGACTCAGAGAGAAAAGGGGTCAGAGGATGCTTTTCTACACATTCTTATGGAGATGTCCACGTGCAGCTTCAGGGCAGATGGGAGAAGTGCTTCCTGGACACTAGTCAGCCAATGAGATCATGCTTCGTGGATAGCTTAGTCCCATGGACCCCTGCAAGCCTCTTTCTGCCTCCTGATTCTCATGGTATGAGGATGGGATAGACAGAGGTGGATGGGATACAGTTTGGAGAAAAAACTTACCAAATGATTTTGACTAATCCCATTTCCTGTTTTATGGTGATTAATTCATGATGTCAGAACTAATCATCATGAATTAATCACCATAAATCCACCCCTTTTCAACTGACACCCCAAAGACATTTCCTTAACATAGCATTTCCATTCACGAGTTCCTAAAAGATACATGTCTGTGTCATAAAGAATAATGTGTTCAGTTTATGAGCCCACATAATCTGTAGTTCTAAACACTGTTTAGAATTCCGAATTCAAACTTTCTTCTGACACTTACTGAAAACTCTTAACTTAGGGGAGTCACTGTTAAATGAAAAGCAAATTCTACACTCTCAACATACAATGACAAAGAGTAATATTTCCATTCTGAAGAGTAGTAATTGGCCCAGGCTAATTCTGGAGACAAAACTATAAAGCCTTATAGTAATTCTAAACAGGTGCAGACACTCTGGGCAGTAAAATGACAGTCGAATCCTCTTGAAAATGGTTTTGAACTGGGGATCCTCATCTCTCAGCCTCTTCAGCATATCCTATCTGAGTGCAAAACTCAACAGAAAAACACTGCGTCCTGCAGGTCTGTGTTTGCCATCCGGTACACACAGTGCCCTGGCATGAGCTCTAGTGGGCTTCAGCAGCCCAGTGTCTAGAGCTTCACCACTTCCAGCCCACAGATCTTCTTTCCAGGGCTGGTGTAGTGGGTAGCCATGAATAGGTATAAAATATTATGGTAGACTATTGTATATACTAGTAAACAAATTTAGTAAAATAGCAGCCTTAGATAATTTGCACTGTAATTTGCACTGTTATGGATTCTTATATGTTGATACAAATGTAAACTATTTTTATATTCCTGTTTAAGGTAATTTGTATATTGATACAAATACAGAACTATATTTGTTATAATATACATATATTTCTACTCTTATTTGAAATATTTGTATATTGATACAAATGTAAATTATATCTGTCATACTCTGTCATACTTTATGTATGTTCTACTTCTGTTTAGGATATTTTGTATATTGATATATATTTAAGATTATTGTCATATTGCATATCACACTATATATTCCTACCTCTGTTATAAATATCTTGTGTATTGTCACAATTTTGAAGTCATCGTCCTTTACCATACATTTGCTTATAGACTGTTCACCTTGTTTACATGAAGCCTTAGTCCTTAGGTTATTTAGGTAGATAAGACTTATAGATTTATAGTCATCTATGCTTGTCATCTCTATAGTTACGTTAATTAGGTTATCCAGATTTACAGATACATAGGTCAGATGGACAGGTAATCTTCAAACACTTCATAGACCTAGAGAATATGGCATTTAAATAACTAAGAATTCTGTTGACGTGAGACACAATTGCTCCTGGCAGTACCAATTTGATTCTGAGAGATTGTTGGGCTTCTAAGACATTTCCATTTGGAAGTTTGTCTTCTTGGCACAAAATGGCCTACTGGGCAAAGAACTGCCCTTGCCTCAATTGCTGACAGTACAAATGCTGTCCTTTCTGGACAAGTGGGACACAAGGAAAATGACTTCTGAACTCTGCCAACAGAGGGTAAGATGGTCTTTCAGAATTCATGCTTCTGAAAATGGTCTGTCAGATACTCTAGGCCTGCAGCCAATTTGAATGTACCAACAATGCTGAGAAACATTAGGTGACTGTCCAGGCTGCCAGCTGTCTCTGTCTATTCTTGCAAGATTCCCGAAAGTTGCTTGTATCCATCTTCCATTTCTCAGGTACCATTATATTCCTTCTCAGGTCTCTGATGGGATTAAAGACTAGCAGTTATAGTTAAAACTTAATATATATTAAGTTTTATAATATATATATATATATATATATATATATATATATAATCTTAGATAGAACATATTAGGTATTAGATTCAGGTTCTTTAGGATAGGACACCTTTTGGAATGATCTTTGTAATATACCATTTACCTACACTCTAGACTTCTCTGGATTTTAGTATGTGTTTCTTGCTTGATATTGTTCGCATTGATTGTAGTCCCAACTTATCTAGGTCATTATCCCTCATTACTCTGGGACAATATTTGATAACCATTCCTTTGCATATAGTCTTGTATTAAGTCAAAAGCTTCTTATTTAGACAAAAGGGGAGATGTAGTGGGTAGCCATTCCAGCTTTGATCTGGAAGTTTCAACCCCCATTGAGGCTTCGATAACTGCCATGCCTACAAGGCAGGGCCAAGAGAGGGCCCTGAAGACCCAAGATCCAGATGCACCCCTCTCTCTTGATTCCCAGACCCTGGACTCTAGAGGTAGACCAAACAGAGTTCTCCAGAGAACACTGCCGGACTGCACTACATCTTCCCCAGACCCTGTAGTCTATCCCTTCATTTGTGAGTTACCCCACAAAATAAACCTCCCTTTTAACCACGTGGAGTGGCCTTAATAATTTCACCAATAGGCTGGCTCCACCCTGTCACCCACAACTATCCTTCACAGGTGTCCTATGTTCTGGGCTCCTGCAACATCCCGGGATATACAATGCAGCTTTGGTTTTAGGTCTCTTTAAAGCTTCACACATCATCCTCTCAGGGCCTGCCTGTAGGGGATCTGACTGCTACACGTTGTCTCATAGGCTTTCCTTTAGGATCTCACCCAAAGCCTCCAGGACCCTGTAATTCTTCCAGTTTGTATGCCTGCAGCTGTAATAGTGGATGAGTCCCATTGGACCATGGCTGCAGCAGTCTCCAAGTGCCTGGGTGGCTGAGTCTGTGAAAGCACCCCGCAGGCATTTCCTTGTGAGCAATGTAACCCAGTGCCTCTATCTTCTCCAGGGAAACACAAGAACTGTTTATAATTTTATAGCCAGAGAATATGATGCCTGTGCTCTGGCCAATTCCTAAGATGTCCTCAAGGCATCTTTCTTGTTGTTCCGGTGTGAAATACTTGTCTTCTGGTTTATCCATTCACTTCTTTTGAAATAGGATATTGCTATATAGTTCAGGTTGGCCATCAACTCCCAGTCTTCCTGCCTCAGGTTCTTAACTACTGGGATTAAAGGTAGGACTGGCTGCCTAGCTTCTTTCTAAGACTTCCAATTTCTTTAACAACTACACTCTTTATTCACAACCTTAAATTTCTCATTTTCTGACCAGTCTGCATATTTTTTCCAAATCTCTTTGTTTTGCTTTTTATTTCCAATTCTCACTGTAAATATATCTAAAATCAGCCAACAATAACCATGCCACAACTAGAATGCTATGCTCTTTTAAAACTTCCTCTACCAAATTAAAGAGTCCATCACATTTTATAAACCGCATCTAACCAGAAAGTTTCAGGAGATGGTCAAAATGTGGACAAGTTTTTTTGCATACATTAATGATTTCCTGTTTGCATCGGAAGCCTCATTGTACAGCTGTTATTGTTTATAATTACATTGGTATTCTGATCATCTGAGTTCTCACCAGACACACAAGTAATTCTATGGTACGCACTTTCTGTATTCCTCAGGGCTTTGTGTCACTATGACCAAATACCTGAGAAAGGAGTCTTTATTTCAGCTCATGGTTTCTGAGGCTCCAGTCCCTGCTTAACTTGGCCCTATGTTTTAGCTTTGGTATGAATCAGAACATCATGTAGGACAGGAAACAGAGAGAATGGAGAAATATAAGAGGAGGTAAAAGCAAGAACCAGCTTCCAGGGCAATGACCCTAGTGACCTTGTCCTATAATCAGAAGGCCGTCCTACCTCCTTCTAATAATCTATTACAAATTCAAATCCTTCAATGAAACCTTACATTAATTCAGAGCCCTCATGACCTAATGGTATCTGGAAGCTCTTTTAAAGACACACCCAGGAATGTATTTCACTGCTCTCCAAGGCATCTTTTAAACTAATAAATTCTATAGTTAAGCTGACCTTCACATTGATACCATCACCCTAGAGGCTCATGTCATAAAACTGATTGCTACTGGAGGAAATTCCATCTTGTCAGTCATCAGAAACTTTAGGTTAAGTTCATCTACTACCTGGACATGCTTTCTGCAGCAAATGTGAGAGACCCTTATTTCAAGGGGCTTAGTCTACTGTGGTAGGGAGATAGGAGGTCAGTGAAGAGTAGATGCTGGGAAAAGATAACTATGAAACCTTTGGTACTGGTGTTTTATGAAAGATGAGGGTTGCCATGGACTACTCAGAAATACCTCCCCCAAAGGGACAGGTTATGATTATCTCTGAATAATCTCCAAGGACCTATAGAGATTTTCATGTGGAAACTTCCTGCCTGTTTAAGACAATGGTTTCTAGTGAGAATCTGTACCCACTTTGAGGGCTTTGTCAATGCAAAGGAAACCATATCATAGATGCACTATTTGCTCAATCAGAATATGGAAGCACTGTTATGAAATATGGAAAATTATGTATCATTTAATAGTGCAAAATTTGAGTTATTATTCTTAGAAAAAAATTACAAGATCTTTTTTTTCCCTTTTTATTCTGAGACAGGATTTCTCTGTGTAGTTTTGGAGCCTGTCCTGGATCTCACTCTGTAGACCAGGCTGGCCTCAAACTCACAGAGATCTGCCTGGCTCTGCCTCCCCAGTGCTGGGATTAAAGGCATGCACCACCACCGCCAAGCACAAGATCATTTTTTGTAATCATTTAAAATGGTAGTCAGTGGGGATTTAAAATATCAACTGTTCAGGTCTACACCTGTTTAGGCAAAGCCTTAAAATGACCACTTAAGTACTTTTTGGGCTGACCAGAATTCCTACAGTTCCTAGCAAACAGGCCAACTGACCACCAGGAAAAAGGGGACCCCACACACAACAACAGAGTGATATCTGAGTCCTGATAATTGGAGTGGGTATCTGGGGTTGGCTGTGCTTCTACTGGTGTACAAACACATCTGGAACATTCCCAGCTGTGGCTCTAATTAAATGTGAGCAGAAGATGGGATCACATGCAGGGGTAATTTGGGCATGATATATATATACCCTTTGTGTGTGTGTGTGTGTGTGTGTGTGTGTGTGTGTACCTGTACATTTCATAGCTTACAGAATGATTATTACAGTTTGTCATGGAAACTGATAATAATCCTTCACAGATAAGACTATCCTGATAGATGTAGCAAAGTGATTGCTAAGGGACAGTAGTCTAATAACTAATTGATCATATTTAGATTTTCCTCCCAAGGACTAATAACAGCAACATTTCCTGGTCTTTGTTTTGATTTATTATGTTTTTTTGTTTGTCTTGTTTTGTTTTTGAGACAGGGTTTCTCTGTGTAGTTTTGGTGCCTATCCTGGGTCTCATTCTGTAGACCAGGCTGGCTTCGAACTCACAGAGATCTGCCTGGCTCTGCTCCCCTCGTGTGCCACTGCCACCTGGCAATTTATTATATTTTTGTTTAAAAAAATTGAACATACACACACACACACACACACACACACACACACACACACACACACACACACATATATATATGTATATATATGATTCTTTTGAGAATTTTGTATGTGGTTTGATTATTTTCATGCAAGTCCTCCCAGATCTATCATCTTTCCCTAGCTACCCAATTGTGTGTGTGTGTGTGTGTGTGTGTGTGTGTGTGTGTGTGTTTTAATGTTCAATTTGTGCCACCCTAACGTTCTTGGATGCGTGGTCTTCCATTGGAGCATGGTCAACATATCAGGGGCTATGCTCTAATAGAAAGAAGATCCTCCTCTCCCAGCAGCTATCAATTGCCAACAGTTCCTAGACTAGGATTGGGCTATGCCTAACTCCCCTCGCCATGCTGAGATTTGCTCTGGCTTGAGCTTGCGCAGCTTTTGTGCATGCTGTCACAATCACTGTGAGTTCACATGTGTAGCTGCTCTGGCGTGTCCAAAAGTCACTGTTTTCCTTGTCATCCACCACCTCTGAATCTTATGCTCTTTCTGCCCGCCCCCCTTCCCCAGTGATCCATGAGCCTTGATATGGGGGAGTGGAGCACATAGATGTTCCATTCAGGACTGAGTAGTCTGCCCTTTCTTATTCATTGTATCCTGAACCAGTTGTGGGTCTCTGTGTTAATCACCATCTATTACAAATAAAAGCCTCTCTGATGAGGATTAAGAGATGTATATGGGTGTAATTTTGGAAGGTGCAATACACAGTACTGGATAACTGAAGAGTAATAATCAGTCTTACTTAATGGTATACCCAGTGAGCTACAATGACTGGCTTGGCAAGACATGCCCACTGGTGTTATAGTGGCATGAATGTCATATGAGGAGGCATCCTCTTGCTGATTGGATTTAAGTATCACTCCACTAGATGAAACCCATACTATTATTTTGCTAAATGGACATATTATTAGTTTTTTGTGTGATATTGTATATTTATGCAGTGTGCATGCACATGCTAGTGTTGCTGTGTGCTTATTTGTAGAGTTATACTTGTGTTTGTGGAGGCCAGAGGATGACATTGAGTGTCTTCCTCAATTTCTCTCCACCATATTTTTGAGGCAGGGTCTCTCACTGAACTTGGCATAATTGGATGATTAGGGTGGGTGCTCAGGGAACTCTGGAATCCTCTTATTTTTGCCTCCCCTGTACTGGGACCACTGATGTGTGCTGCCACATCCAGATTTTTGTATGAGTGTTGGGGGTCAGAACCCAGGTCTTCATGCTTGCCCAGTGAACATGTTTGCTGTGGGACGGTCTATATGTCAAATTGCTCTGATTGGTCAATAAATAAAACACTGATTGGCCAGTGGCCAGGCAGGAAGTAGGTGGGACAAGGAGAGAGGAGAATTCTGGGAAGCAGAAGGCTGAGGGGAGAGACACTGCAGCTGCCGCCATGACCAGCAGCATGTGAAGATGCCGGTAAGCCACCAGCCACGTGGCAAGGTATAGATTTATGGAAATGGATTAATTTAAGCTATAAGAACAGTTAGCAAGAAGCCTGCCACGGCCATACAGTTTGTATGCAATATAAGTCTCTGTGTTTACTTGGTTGGGTCTGAGCGGCTGTGGGACTGGCGGGTGACAAAGATTTGTCCTGACTGTGGGCAAGGCCGGAAAACTCTAGCTACACATGTTATTGACTGAGCCACTGCTATATGACTTTACACCATGTTAATATGGAACAGAAATTTCCAGCTTTGCTATCTTCAAGCATTTGACAGAAGGGTAAAATGAATTTCAACAAAAGCACGTTTTTCCTTAAAGAAGCTTTTCTCAAGGTACCTTAGTGAGGTATTTGTCAATAGAGCAGGCACATATATATGAGTTTGGGAAACACTGGGTCAAACTATTTAACATCTCTTCTAGGACTGTAAAGGTACCAATTTTAAAGAGACAACAGGCTTGATATGCTTCCTAAACTTTGATGAAGAGAACAACTCACAGAGCTGCCCTGGCTCTACAGAACTGTGCCAAAGCCAGGTAGGTATAAGTCACTGAAGAGCCATCTTTGAAGGTACAGCTAGTTTAGCAATGACCGTACATCAAATCTGTATTTCTGACTAGCATTAAGATTACAGCTTTAACTACTAACTTTTTAGCAACCTCCAGAGAGGATGATTTTCAGTGGAGAAAATATTTAATACAAAAATACAGTATCTTTATATGGAGTAGATTCTCAATAAATATTTGTGGATTAAACTGAATCCAATACAAGCCAGGGTGACAAAGAGACTGTAGGGCCATTGAAGTGAAAAGGATAATGGAAGGCTATGAGCATGGGAAGATAATACTGGGATTAAAAGAGGGCAGACTAAGCATCTGTGGAGACTTTAAAACATATCCCAGGTTGTAGTTGGATGTTTTCCTGTGTCTTGGCCTGCCAGCAGTAGGTTAGGACAAATCTCTCCCACTCACATCCCCCAAGTAAACACACAGAGGCTTATAATAATTATAACTGCATGGCCATGCCTCAAGCTTTTTATATCCTAAATTAGCCCATAACTATTAATCTATGTATCACCACATGTTACATGTCTTTACCTGTGCCCCATTACATGTTGCTCCTTGGGCGGCTCGCTGGTATCTCTCCCTGCCTTCTTCCCATCTTTCTCTTTGAATTTCCCGCCTGACTCTAAGCTGCCTTGTCATAGACCAAATGGTTTTATATATCAACTAGTCAGAGCAACACATATTTGAAGTGTAGAGAAAGACATTCCCCCATTAACAGGTTGTCAGGCCTGGCTGTTGTGTAAGTTCCAGTTTGGCAAAGTTATGCTTATATCTGAAAACTTTATGCCAGAAACTTGAGGAGCTTTTGTGATTATCCTCCTGACTGATGCTTATTATTTGCTTAAAGTTATTTCATAAATAAATACTGGCCAAGTATAGAGAAAAAAAGATCCAAACTGTCTTTATATCCTTCTTGTTACTTACTGTGTTATAAGAATTCTCTCTCTGTCTGTCTCTGTCTCTGTCTCTGTCTCTGTCTCTGTCTCTCTCTCTGTGTGTGTGTGTGTGTGTGTGTGTGTGTGTGTGTGTGTGTTGGGGGTACTAGACAACATCTATAAACCTCATCACAAAGTCTCCATGATAAGTCAAATAGGGGTCCATTAGAGTTAACTCTGGGGAACTAATGAGTTTTTAAGGCTTGCTTACAGAGCAATGGGTGAAGGGTTATTGACAGGAACATGTATGACTTTACATCAGCCATACTGGATAGCTGGCACTTAGCATGGGCAATGACTCCCTAACGGCTGCACAGATGGGGTCCCCTTCCTTCATCCTCAGTCAATGTACTTTAGCTTCTCCTCAAGACCCCGAGGCCATGTACAATTAGAGCAGAATTCCATGTAAATGCCTGGGCAGAGTAGCTGAACATTCAGGTGAGGGTCTCATGACCATTTCCATCCCCTCCTTCTGTGAAGGAAGGTCAATAGTTAACAAGCTGCAAGCAGGTCCTGCTGAACTCCTGAAGATGGTGGCAGTTTGCCTTGGAGGATAGTACTGCACTGCATACCAGTTGCATATAATTTACCCTCTAAATTAGATTTTGAGTTCTTAGCAAGCACAGGCCATGCAAAATATATCTGGAGTGTCCCTGAGTGACTACCAGCACTCTTCCCAAGTAGGCACTTTACAAAATCATTACAAATAAACAAATCGAGTGTTGATTAATACTTCTGACTGGACTATGTCCCTGATTTCCAGAAGGGATATTCCAAGTCCTTGGAATTTTCTGAGTAATATCAGTGTCTTTCTTGTTCACAGCCCCGTTGGATTACGCTTGATGGCTGATGCAAGTGAAATGACTTATTGTCCACTAGATGGCTCGATATGAAGGCTTGGGCATGCTAGAGACTATTCCTATGATAGAGGATTGGGGCTTTGGGTATCTTGATAGCAGTTAGATATTCCACTTTCTTGGCAGGGGAAGGAGCTGGAGCTAGAGTTCAGTCATCCAGTCAATGATTTAATCAGCCAGGCCTACACAGTGAAACTGTGATACGAGGCCTGGAATCTGAACTCTGTGGACATATTCATTGGCTGGTGAACACATTCATGTTTTGAGAAGTTGATATGTCCCAACTACAAACAGAGAAGGTACACAGTACTACCACCTACGCAGGCTTCATCATCTCCTGGTTCTAATCAATATTGATGACTAAAGCTGTGAGTGTAATGAATAGAATTTCTGACTTCAGTTATTGTCTATATTTCTCAATAACCAGAACAAGGTCTTACTTTGTTGTAACCTAACAGCTAGCATGGCTCATTATTTGCTTCCAGTGGTTGCTTGCTGGAATTGTAATGTATTACGAAGTATTTACACATGTACCAAATAGAGTTTGATTTTCCCAAGGCACAGTCTTACAGTTAAGGTCCAATCCAAATCTCCATGAATACAAATAACATCATCAAAAATACCAAGCTGATCCCATTAGCAGACTTTCCGCACCCGACTTTGAAGTGTTTGAATGGCAGTTATACCATGTGTGTGCTTTCTACCTCATGTGCCTTTTCTCTTAGCATTTCTGCCACCATGCTGTGTCATCTTTCAGAAGAAACATTAGGAATACTGAACATATCACAAGTAAGGTTCAGGAATGTAATTTAGTTCCTAGTTTTCTGGTCTGGGTGTAGTCATTCAAGTTTGTCAGGCCTGGTCACGTGAGTGGAACCTTGCGTGCTCTCTTAATAAAGGAGTGGATGTATATATGTGTAGCACAAAAGTCAAGCCCTACAGACCAACTCCTAAAATGTGAACAAGCTCCCCAGCAACCAGCATCACACACAAGAATGAAAGCATTTTACTCTTCATTGGATACTCAAGGAAATTACACAAGATCTTAAAATGTGTTTATTTTTCCAGAAGATAGGTATCCTTCTAAAAGATTCCTGTTGGTGTAGATGTGTCTAATGTATATGCATGTATGTTTGTGAGTGTGGGCTCAAGGGCATCACAGTGTGTATGGAGGTGGGGGGGGGCAATCTTGGGCACTGGGCCTTTGCCTAGCACCTTGTCTGAGTCAGGGTCTGTTGTTCACTGCTATACACCATGTTGGCTGGCACATGAACTTCCAGAGATTCTGCTTTCTCTGCCCCTCATCTTTTTATAGGATGAGATTATAGATGTATGCTACCACATCTGGCCTTATGTGGGTTCTGGGGCTCCAAATTCAGGTCCTCAGGCTTTCATGGCAAGTACCTTATCTACTGAGCTATCTATATAGTCTAGAAAGTATTGTCAATGAAACCCCAAGTCAATGGTTTCCTTTGGGGTGGGGGAACAATAGTAGGGATTTAACCTAGGATGTCTTACATGCTAGGCAAGTGCTTCACAATGAGCATCCCTAACCCTTGTTTGGATTTTAATAATTTCCTTTCAACCTTTCCTCATCTTCCTCCTTCTCTTCTGCTTCATGTTGGGCCCTGTCTCTTCTCCTTTTTGTGTCTCCTGAGTCCTTACTTGATTCCTTATTGGCTTGCAGTGGTCTTCTGCTGTGGTCTTCACTCAGGATGCTCCCTTTCTTGGGTTCTCTTCCCACTTTGTTTACTAGCAGGACATCCTCTCTCATGGTACTGGAAATGATGCTAAGATCTGTTCTTATACACTTGTGGTTTAACAAATATGTAAGATATGCTGCACATTTGAAATTAACCTTGTTTCTCTGTCACAGGACAGGCAGAGACCAAGATAGAGACCATGTTCTTATAGCTCCATCCCTGCATGGAAGGCTGTGACCAAAGGAATTGCCCCGCTGGGTAAATTCAGCACATCAAGTTTCCATACGGTCTGCCAAACAGCATAGAATAAACCAGCCCTTAGTCACCATACCTGTGAGGCCAATTAGCACTTAATAACGTGTTTGTGGATGGATGGTGTGTTTTGAAAATTATGATGTCTATAGGTGTACTCCATAGGTTTCATTCAAGAGGTTGTTTCACTGGGCACATAGCATTTAAAATCTTTGATTGGCATCTCCTTCGCTGAAACGAGAATCAGGCTTTGTCTGCAGTAGGGAAGACTATGGGATGCAAGCTCTGCAAATGTCTGTCTGAAATGCAGCTTTGTGGGGGTTCAGTCTTCAAGCTTGCACGAGATAGCATCGGTTGCAGGTCAGAATGCTGTTCTGAAATGATCAGTATAGAACAGAGAAAAGACATTGAAGTGACCTTGCTGAGTGTCTAAAACTGCACTGAAGTCTTCTCTATGATTAAGTGAGCCGAATCTTAGATTAGCTAAAAGCAGTGCAGAAACATAATGAGTTCACTTATTTTGGAGCATTTAATAACAGTTATAGACAGTTATGTGATCAGGCGGAGTTATGACTTATTCATTCTTTCATTGCTATTAAAATTACTGCATTTGAGGTTTTTAAAGTCATTGAAATAAAAAAAGTCTGATTTATGTTAGGAGAATTTAGCTTGCCCTTTGGTCTTTCAGTTTTTAAATGATATAATTAGACTTTTTAAAGACCATTCTAAAAGCATTATTAGCATTTTGTATAGCAGAAAGTAAATGCATGTTTTGTGGATAGTTTAATTTTAAAAGGCATAATAATACTTGAGTCAGACAGTGATATTCAGAGATTATTAAGGAAAGATTTTTTTTGTATAAAATTTCTCAAAAGGCAATTGTATAATTTTAGTAATAGACTATATAGAATATATGTGATTTGCTGTGTGTACATATACATGCTCTCTTGCAAATGTATTCTCTAATTTCATTCTGAACAGACATTACAAAGGTATGGGAATAATACAACACAGTATTCATGCCATTTGGGTAGGCAAAGATGGTAAGAGAAAGTACCCAAGGATGTATTAACTCGTGACCTTTAGCATATTTCCCCAGAAATTACAGAGCCATCTATCAGCCTGGGGTTGAGGTAGGGAGTGCTTTAATCATAACAAAGGGATTTGCAGGTATTTTGAATTAGAGGTAGGTACATAACAATCATTAATAAATCAGTTTGGAGGAATATGGAAGTCCAGGGGATGCATCAATATCTTGGTTTGACGCTATGCTTAACTTTTCTCACACACTTTAATGTCTGATGTTCAAATATACACGGCTTCTACTTCTATGTGGTTTATTACACAATGCATAGGCTAAGAGTATTCTATCATAAAACAGGGTACTAAAGTGCTGATTTCAGTTGGACATTGCACTTAGATTATTTTATGCATAAAATTGAACTTATTGCAAAGTGCTTAAATACCAGCTACTTGTGCCACATGTATGTTCTGCACTGTTTGTATCCCTTTTTGGAGATTCAAAACAATGCACTATATGATTGATGAAGAAAGCTGACAAGCACATTACTAAGGGATGAATGCACAGAAGCCTTTTAAATAAACAGCAGTGAGATTTACCCATGTAGCTAAATGGATGGTCTGAGTCCACCTGCTAAAACATAACCATATACATGTTCCGATACATCGATATATGGGAATGGATATGGGTGTGCTTATACCTTTTCAATTTCTATAGATGTAGTTGAATTTAGTTACTGAATTTTGCCTACTGTATTAGTGACCATTCTCTAGTGAGTCCTTAGCTAGTCTGAAAGAGCCAACTCATCTATTTTTTGTGTCCTGCTTTGTTAATTGACAGGAAAAGGTGTCATGCAGTTTACAGGTGTGGGAGGTCAGGCTATTCCAGTGACAGCTGAGAGGTCAGGACTGGGGAGCATCAGCCTCCGGTGACTTCACAGCCCCAGTCTATTTGAGGCTCTTTGGAAAACAGTCATGGCTTCCTGACAGTGATGTGAGCCTCCACCTGGGCTGTTGCCAAAGAGACAGGAAGGGCTGGGGGGCAAGATATACTTCAGCCCCACTGACTGGACTGAGGGTGCAGGGCAGAGCTGCCAAGATCTCCAGCTCATGCAGTGCAGAATTTTGTCCACTAGAGACTGATCTCCACCCGGTAAACATGTCGCTTACGGTTTCACAGTTTAGACTTGAACTATGGTCTCAGAGGTGAGGGGCTAGCGTCTCATCCACTAAGCCATTTAGCCTTTTCCTTTGAAGGAAGATTGATTTTAAAAAAGCTATTAACCTCAGTGATTTATCTCATTAGATCATCATCATTTTCTTCTGCTTATAATAAGACTATATCATATAGCTTTATTCTTCAGTTAATTCAATGAGACTCTCTGGAAGGGAAATACATGGGATACATAAAGAAGAGAAAGATAATGGAAAATTTTTCAGCGATGCTGAACTGAAAATGTTAGTGGGAAAAACAAAAGAAACAGCCAATGTTATCGCAGACCTCAGAGGTACTATCGGTAAGACATCATGGCATTCTGTAACCTGGCTTTACGGAGTAACTTCCTCTGTCATATCAGTTCCAGGGCTAGACACCATGCTAACAGCATAGGCATTACCTTCCCCTTTCTGGTATGAAGACAAAGAAGATAGGTTTCTTTCCTTTTTTTCTTGCAGTGACTAAAATATAAGCCAGGGAACCAGTGGTAATCAATTCATGCTGAGTATATATTCAGAGGTGCACAAGAAACAGCAATTTTCAAGGAAATTGCATTAAAACACATTCTGTTCAGAGCCTGAAATTAGACATATTATCTATTTTTACTGAAAAATGTGAAAAATGTGTTGAACTATCCTGTTCTGCTGTCTTATCCCAAATCCCTTTAAAGAGAGCCAGGCACCCATTGGTGGCTCCCCAGACTGAATGGTAGTTGATTTATTGTGTTCTATTGATTGAGTTTCTAGTGTTACGTTTTGTGAATAATGTGTTAGCATTAATGACTTTAATTCATTCTCCACAACTTTATGACAGACAGTAATTTATATTTCTTCTGGAGTACCTGATAGCCAAAGAATTTCTGGCATTTAATTTTTTCATGCATATTCCTAGACTGAGAAAGAATAGCAAGTATAAGCACCCCATTTTAGCAACACAATCTACCTTAGGAGTGTAAGATTCTCCCCCCCCCCCCCACATCCCACTCCCCGGCTCACCTGTCCCACCCTAACACCCAGGTATGTACACTGAAAGCTAAATAAAAGGCTTACAATAACATGTGAGTATTTGGTCAGCCTAAGCAGCCATATGCCTAATTTTCTGTCATTTGGGGGGCTTATTAAACACTTGTGTTTGAAATGCCTTTTGTTGTAGGTACTGTTAGTTTATTTAAGTTGGTGTTTGGGCAGGTGAGGCTAGCTGAATAATGGCGAGTTCTGACAACTTATTTCTAAAGAAACTGAAGAAGCTTAACTTGTCAGGTCTTTGTTCTCCATTTCCTGAACTGGTTAACAGGATGCCAAGCAAGACAGTTTGAAACTGGAGAAAGCAAAGACTAGAAAAATATGTGTAGCAACGGAGTCACATTTTTTTTTTGAGCAAATGGAAGTGATGATAAATGAACTCTTTGGTAGCTGAGTGTAAAATCTCTATGTATGTCATAGTCCACAGTATCTAGGGTAAGAACTGGATTTTCTCTAGATTTCATCAGGGCTTGCTTAACTCTTCCTTCTTTTGTTAAATAACAAGCTACTTCAATGCCCTTTTCATACCGGGGACAATCTTTGGGATGGTTTTTGCAGATGAATATTGATGGAGGGTTTGGAAATGAGAGATAGAGTTGAGAGTAAAGAAAACAACCCAGCAGCTCAAGACTGTGTCTTGTGAATCTCAGAGTCTCGGCTCTGAGAACTGCAAAGGAAATGGCCTTGAGGAAGGTGGCGAGGGAGAGGGGATCCGCTGTCTCAGACCTCCAGCTTCTCCATGGTCCAACTTTAGTGCGAGAAAGTGTCTTCGTGAAGGTTACTATCACTGTGGGGAAACACCATGACCAAAGCAGGCTAGGGAGAGAGGGTTGGTTCAGCTCACTTCCACTTCCACATCACTGTTCATCATGGAAGACTGTCAGGGCAGGAACTCCAGCAGGGCAGGAATCTGGAGGCAAGAGCTGATGCAGAGGCCACGTAGGCGTGCTGATTACCAGCTTTCTCCTCAAGGCTTGTTCAGCCTGCTTTCTTATAGAACCCAGGACCACAGCCCAGGGATGGCACTACCCACAATAAGCTGGGTCCTCCCTCATCAATCACTGTTTTTGCTCTTTTGAGGGGCCCACCACCCAGCTCCCAGATAAATCATATATGGAGGCTTATTCTTAATTATAACTGTCCAGCCTTAGCTTGGCTTGTTGCCAGCCAGCTTTACTTAAATTATCCCGTCTAGCTTTTGCTGTGGGCTTTTACCTTTCTCTATTTCTGTATATCTTTATTTCTTACTCTGTGGCTTGCTGTGTAGCTGGGTGGCTAGGCCCTGATGTCCTCCTCCTTCTCTGGCTACTTCCTTCTTCTTCTCTCTTCCCAGATTTCTCCTTCTATTAATTCTCTCTGCCTGCCAGCCCTGCCTATCCTTTCTCCCACCTCACCATTGGCCATTCAGCTCTTTATTAGACCATCAGGTGTTTTAGACAGGCACAGTGGCACAGCTTCACAGAGTTAAACAAATGCAACATAAACAAAAGTAACACACCTTAAAATAATATGCCCCAACAAATCACTAATTAATAAAATGTCCTCTAGGCCTGCTGACATTCTGATCTTCCTGAGGTATTTTCTTAGTTGAGGTTCCTTTCTTTCCAATGACTCTAGTTTGTCTCCAGTTGACGTAAGACTGACCAGCACAGGAAGGTTCCGGGTTGCATGGGCTCTACTCTCACTTTATTTTTTTTTTATCTTGAGTCCACAGTGGGAAGAATCCTGCCCATTCTGCCCCCTTCACTTGCCCAACTTGAAACTTTCTAAAATGCTCCATCCCCTCAGGTTTCCTCAAAGTGATGGTTTCCACGATGGCGGCAAAGCTTCAGCATCTATGCAGAAGTTGGTTATGTCTGCTACTTTGTCTGTCAGGAAAAAAGAGTAAAGGTGAGGATCCCAAATAATAAAGGAGCAGTTGCTCAAGATCTGTGAATTTTAGAACTTAGAAATATCAACATGATCAGTTCTTAGAATTTGGCAGTCCATGGTTAAAATTGTAGACCTTGCTTTTACCACTTCCAGAGTATTAAAGTGATCTTATGATAGAGATACTTGCAATCCCATGTTTTTGTTTTTACAACAGCCAAGCTATGAAATCAGTATAGGTGCTCACCAACAGACAAATACATAGAGTGTGTAGAGTGTGGTGTGTACACACACACACACACACACACAGGATTATTAGTTAGTCACAAATAATAATGAAATATTGTCATTTGTAGGAAAACAGATGCAAGTGGAGATGATCATAATGGGTGAGATAAGCCCATCTCAGAAAGACAAAAGACAAGTTTTTCTGTAATATGTGGAATTTTGGGGGTGAGGGAAATTACATGAAAGTTCAGTGGGGGCTTCTAGAAATGATTAAGGGGGAAAGGAGCAGGGGCAATAAGAAAGTGTAAGTGGAAAAGTAAAGATGGTAAAACCACACAAAATATTCACAAATGTCACAACAGAACTGTTTATTTTATACCAATTACTTACATTAAGACACATTAAAAGAAAAGTCAGGCTCATAAATAATAAAATATAAAAGTTGCATTTTGTCCTACTTTTCAAATGATTCTCTAATATATAAATATAAGTTAGGGTCCTGGAGAAGTCCCATAAAAGACCACCATCCATGTATGCAATCAACAAGAGTGTTTATCTCGAGAAAGATTCCAGCACACTGAGGCAGAGCATTTGACACAAAGGCAAAATGTCCATGGCCCCCAGAGGAGCTCACAGGCCCCTTTTAAGCATAGCCACAGGGAGGCCCTAAGGCAGTTAGGTCATTTTATCTACAATTGGCTTAAGTAGGTGGCAATCATTGTAGTATGTTCTAATTGGCTAGGGCTGGCAGGGGCTGGTTAAGGCTACAGCTTTTCCATTTTGGTCCAGGCCTGGACAAGTCCCAGGCTTTGTCCTTATGTGGTTATCTGCTGACTCTGGCTCAGGCCTGGCCTGGCCTACTGCATGTACCAGGCCTCCTCGTCCTCGTTGTCGGGGTGGGGGAGGTGGGGGGGTGGAGGGGTGGGGGGGTGGGAAGGTGTTGGAGATTAATTGTCCTTTGTTCGTGGCTCCTTCAGAAACTGCTTATTTAGTGTCAGGAAACTGGAATTGAGGCCTGATCTCTGAGAGAAGCCTATTAGGGCATCTGCTCGTTCCTCTCAATATATAGCAGTGAAATTGCTTTAATAAGAGCAACAAATAACTGAATTAACAGATTTTATGTCCTAGGTATAAAAATGATACAAATATCAAAATATTAAGTTACATTAGGAGATAATTAAAAAGTGAGAAAACAGAAAGATACTCAGGTCTCTCATTTTGGCTTATTGACCAAACATGTAACTTAACCCTTTCTGCCTTCACTCAGTAAATGATTCCACCAGATTTGAAAATGAGATGGCACTTCAATGAGATGCCAGTTCTTCTAAACTCCAGTTAGAATCAGTGATAAAGACAGAAAATCAGCTCCTGGTGACCCAAATCAAACAAATTCCCAAACCCTGTGTTGTGTGACAAAATTTTTCTGGGGAGATGCAACCCACACATCTCTTCACTTACCCCAAACAGGAAATCCACTGCAGGCCAAAGTACAGATTACACCAAAGTCCAACCTGGTGATCCAATGCATTTTACTGGGTTACTTACAAGAATGTGGGTGAGGGGTTACCTACAGGAGCAGAGATGACCCAAAGACAGCTGCATCCCCAAAGCCCACCCCAGCAAGGGTGACAACTCATGAAGCTGGAAACCTGGAACACACAGCACAGCCTGCAGGTACTTCAACCGGTTGGAGAGAGCGACTTTTTCAAGTGCTTCAGCTGGTCTAAACCTCTCTCAGGCAGTTCTGTTTGTGTTTGCTTCTTCCAGGAAGCCAGTCTCAGAGACTTCTTTGCAGGCTTTTTCCTCTGAGAGCCTTCTTTGCAGCTCAGCTTCTCTCAATCTGAGAGGGACTCTTCACGTTTATTTTTGCTCTGGCAGGGCAGGACCTAGTGAATGTGGTCAGTTTCAGGGACCTCCTGAAACTATTTTGAGTTGTTTACCTTCCTGCTTAAGGAGCTTCCCTACAGGATGGAATGTTTCACTTATGCAGCAGCCTGCCAGCATTACTTGATTAAAAAAAAAAGCAAGGGAATTTGATGAACAAAGTATCTGTGGAAGGATTTTGTACAAAGTCTTTCCCCTCTGTCTCTTGTCACTACAGGCTTCAGGTCCACATGGAATTTGGTACTGTTGGCCTCACAACGTCACCTTTGCCCTACTCATTCCACTGCTGCTGCCACCACCACCACCACACCACCACCACCACACCATTACCACCACACTACCACCACCATTACCACCACCACCACCACCACTACCACCACCACCTTCATGGCTAAGGTCTTGGCAGGTTATAATTCATGTTCTCTTGCAACATCCAGTGTTTTTTCAGTGTGTCTCAGGCCACTCAGTCATATTTACTGCTTTACTTATCAATGCCTGCCATGTATGTTCTTGTTTGATTTGGCCTAGCTCTGATAGGACAGTCCCAATAACAAATATCTGTGACTGTGTAGCATTGGTAGTAGGAAGGGACTCATCCCACCTATGAAAAACAGCACTAAAAGTACTTGTGAAATGAGTTTAATAACTTCTTAGGTTAGAAGTTTTAAGCAAGAGGCCCCCCTCCGCTCTTCTACTGCACCTTAACCAACTGGCAACAACTGTTATCTTCTTTATGGGAAGTAGGAGTTTAGGCAGCCTTCTGAGGGCCAATATTTCTAAAATAAAAGTGTAAATGGATGTCTACCATGTCTAAAGAAGCCATCTTTGTAAATGACACCCATTTTTGCCATAGTAAACCCATAGGATCCATTTACAATGATCACCACAATTTGGTAGTCATTCCCATCTTCCTTTTGCTGCAGTTGAGTCTTTTGTCTTTTCTAGCCTCTCACAAAAATTGAGCACTAACATTTTCAACACCTTTGCACTTTTGGTTCCTTATTTGAATTATTAGTTTGGAAGAAAGGTAGTAAAGGGATTCTATTTATTTTAATTTATTTACTTTAAATAAATATTATTATTTATTACTCTCCCAGGGAGCATGATTTGCTCTAGTTAGGTTATAAGCAGAATGAATGGTGTATATATTGGTATGGAGGAGGGGAAGGAAGCCATTTAGGGCAGAAAAGGAAGCATCCTTAAACCTTCCCAGTATAGACCAGTAAGGCTCAAAGACTACTCACAGTGAGACAGCACAGACCAAGGCAGTTTACAGATGTGATCTTGCTTGGTCTGTGACAGCTGTGTTTAGGCCAAGCTAACTTGTTCTCCTATGTTATATCCCAGAATATCCAGCTGCCAGATGAAGTATGGTTCTCAGCTCTTTCATTGGTAAAGCAAACTGGCTGTACTTGACATGGTAGCGTGTGATGGAAATTAAGAATCACTCATGGCGGCACAGAAAGCTGTGCTCCAAGGCAGGAGCCAATAAATGATGATTTAAGAGGCCGGTGAGCTGGGCTGCTTACCCTAAGCAGCTCTGCAAATATTGCCAGCGGAAGTTTGCTTTGTACCTGGCTTTTAGCTGCTCCTCTTCATCACGGGCATGGAAAATGAACATTAGGTTAAGAGAAAAATAAAAAGAAAACATGAAACTGTAAACTCAATTAATTGAAGGCTTGTCTTGCACTGTAAGTGGCAGTTGTGTTTGCACAGGATGATTTTTGTCCCAGTTACAAAGGTATTGACACAGTATTATGCCCCGAGTTTTAGCTTCCTCTTGGGTGGAGTGAATTCGTGAGTGTTAAGCACACGCTGAGGTTTCTAACCTACTGTTAAACTCAGTGTATCAAAAATAGATCAGTCAAAGTAGTTTTTCCTGTCAACACAATAAAACAGAGGATATTAATCATGTGGACATAATGCTTCGGGCACCACACTCAGATTAAGCATAATTGTTTTTGATGAACTTCTGCCTTAAAGAAATAAACAGTATAAAAATAAATGCCTTGGAGTATCATCTGTTAAATTTCTTATAACTGATTCTACATCAGGTTAGAAATCCAACTGGTTTCCACCCCCATCCCCACTTTTCAATTCCCCACTCTTTGGGTTACTTTTGTCTTTCTTCACAGGGTTTTCCAGTTTCGGTTGGTCAGCCCCTGACAGTAATCGCTGTGGCCACAATCTCCCTACCAACACACATCTCTCCACCCAGAGTGGTTGTGTGACCTCTGGGGACCCAGACACTGCTCGTCTTGACTTTGTTCAGCTCCTTTCCACAATGTGCTTCCGCCCTAACCCCTACGCTAATGACCACATAAGCCTGTCATTTAAATAACCATTGATAGCCTTTACACCCTTCATCTGTGGACCTAAATTTTCAAAGGGTTCCAGTTAGGTGCCCAGTGATATGTTGAAGACAGAATGGAAAGATTTTGGGAACTCATGTGGGTTTTTTGTTAGTATAACCAATTCTAAGGATAAAGTTAAATTTCCAAAAAATTGTGAAAACATAAAAAGATTTCACTTATTGTAATACATATTTATGAAAAACTATTTTTGGGGCTCTAAAAAGTTAAATCAGATACATTCTGGATTTCAGTTTTCTTGTCTATAAAGCAAAGGTAGTGGTGTGGACAGTAAGTTCCTAGAAACTCCTTGTTCCTGATTCCTGGTGATTCCACGCTCTCACAGTGTTTTCAGTGTGAAATGAGGCTTCTCACTAAGGTGCCAATCAATAACAATTCACTGGCTTGTGAAGTCCGGTGCTTAATAATTGGAATTTTGATTTTTTCCTGACATTAAATTCTCTCTAAAAACAGATATAGGTATCTGCTCCAGAGATGACCTCTGACTTCTGAAATGGAAGTGCCTCTTAATCTTGAAGTAACAGGTCTCAGATGAGAGATTATTTAAATACATCGCAGCAGATATCCAGATTGACAAGACTCCATGACAGTTCATGGTCAGCTATTTAGGGATGAAGGGCCATGGAGACTGGGATCTGTGAGATATTTGGCAATCGCTCAGCATTTGGCACTTACCTACAAACCTTAATGTGCCGTTCCCATAAAAAAGATTTCTTAAAAAAATAAAAATGCAAAGAGGGAAGATTAATAGTATTGAAGCTCCGATTCTCAACCTCTCTTAACAGTGTCCACCGGTTCTAGCTTGCTATGTCTGTCTGCCAGCAGGCACTCTGCTTTCCTCTTTGTTACTTTCAAAAGAAGCTGAGTATTCTAAGAATAGCAACAGAGACACAGCAACAACAAAAGGTAGGAATCCAGCAAAGAAAACCTGAGGGTTAGCAGGCAGATAGAAGACAAGGACTCTCACTCACCTCCTGCCCCCGATACATACTGATTTGTATGATTTGGAAAAAAACAAGTTTTATACATCCTTGATTCTCATTTGACAGTATGCAAAACACAGTAAATGACAGCCTCACACCTCCATAATGTTTAAACTTTGCAAATTCTTACATTTTTCACTTAGAAATGAATTTTTTTCATTTGTGTATCTAACTTTTGTGTGGCAACGGCGTGACTTACTCTCTTATTTGTTATTCTTCTGAGATTATTATTATTATTATTTAGTTAACAGTTTCAGCAGTCTAAGTTGGGTGTGAAATTGAGCAAATTCTTTTAGATTTGATATGTGTATTGATATGCACAGAGAAATATTTCATTTAAAAAATGACATACTCGCCGGGCGTTGGTGGCACACGCCTTTAATCCCAGCACTCGGGAGGCAGAGCCAGGCGGATCTCTGTGAGTTCAAGGCCAGCCTGGGCTACCAAGTGAGCTCCAGGAAAGGTGCAAAGCTACACAGAGAAACCCTGTCTCGAAAAACAAACAAAACAAACAAACAAACAAAATGACATACTCATGCTAAGATGACTCAAAACCATTTCTGATCATGTGTTTGTAATTACCAATGCTTCCTGCTCATCTCCTGTAGAAATTGAGACTTGTTCTGCTTCCCTGCTTTATCTGTTCATAACACAAATGGGATGTAGGCAGTAAGAAGACGTAGGAAGGAAAAACCAACCACACCTAAGGGTGACCTTTACATTCCCTTGGCTTGGACTGGCATCATGGCTATGTGAAAGTCAATAGTTTCAGTTCACAGAGATTTAGGCAAATCATTTGAAAAATCTTGGTCATGTGGGGTCATGTCCCTTGGGTATCATCAGAAATTTTAGCTTGAGCTAGCTGAAATTCCAGAGCTAAATTAATCAAACAATGTCAAAGGTACTAGGGAGAATTTTTGTCTAGGTGACATAGTACTTGGAGGCAGAATGATGAATTTGATAGCTCTCTTTTGCTTGTTTTTAAATGACAAGAATAGCACTTTGTTTTTTTCTAAAAAAGACTAATCAAGAGTATAGAAGTTTACAAAGAAAGAAACAAAACACCAAATACATCAACCACTACAGTTAACCAGCCCCAACAGTTTTTATGTTTTAAACAAAATCTCAAATCACGTGTATATCCTTGAGAAACTTGTTTTTATTTGTGTAACAGTACATCACTGGCATCTTCCCAGAGCTGAACACATGGGTCATCTCAGATGAATGGAAGTGCACTTCTCTGTAGAAGAAAATTCAGGTCATTCCTAAATTGGGACCTTTACCACATGCAATGAACAATGTTCTTATGACTAACTATGCTATGCTTCTGTGTCAAAAGGAGTGGGTACCTAAAATAGAGCTGTTGTGTATGTTTACCATTTGCAGAGATGCTGTCATGGAAAGGATCTTTTTTATTCTAGGATCTTTCTCTCCTACATCTATCCAAAACAAACAAACAAACAAACTGGGTTGGGCCAAATGGACCTAAACTAGACCTATTCTCTGAAACAAGTTATTTTCACATGTTTACTCATTCAATTTAGCAACCTAACAATCAACAACACATTTGTGAACCAAGGTGATGCATGGCTTGTCCAACTTGAATTTGGACTGGTAAATATTCTTGATGTATTTCACAAGGAGCTCTAGCTGGGTATAGTGGTGCTGGCCTACAATAACAGTATTTGGAAGGTAGAAATGAGAAGATCAGGAGTTCAAGGTTACCCTCTCAGCTATACACTAAGTTTTAGGCATGCCTGGGCTACATAAGATGCTATCTCAAAACAAGGAACAAAAAAGAAAACTATAAATATTCTTTCTTGAGCATGATCTTTCTCTCAAGGAAAACAATGCACACCTCAAAGAGAGGGTGTTGTACTGCTTGCTACTATTCTGCATTTAAATGCTAGTTTACATTATACACTCTGTAAGACAATTTCTGAGATCATAATTCTCAGATGCATGCCCAGAGGGCACAGGCTTATTATAAGTAATGTACGTACTGCCTAAGGCAGTTGGGCAAAAGTAAACCATAGGGAAATTAGTGCGACATTTAGTGTGAAAGTGTATCACTGACAATATAAAGTTATTCTATTTTCTCAGCTGATTCCATTGCCCTGGATCAATAAAAATGAGAAAGTTACTTTTTGACTTTTTCTTTATGTTTTAGGTCATGATGATTATATACCCTGACTATCATATATACAGCATAGTGGTTTAATAGATGGAGAACTGAAGACTCTAGAGGACAGACACTTTTGCCTATTGTCAATAGGCATGGCTTATAATTGGGCTTCTGAGACTAACAACTTCCATGTGCCAGTCAATCTGTGATCCTGAGCACAAACATGGATTGGTGACTCTTCTTGTCTTTCCTTCACAAAGATGACTCTAGATGCTGGTAAGTTTGTCTTACAAATCCAGAGGATGTAAGCCACAGCCAATCTTAGGGCCCAGGCACATTCTGAGAAACACTTGAGTGAGCACATCGCTGTCCAGGTCAAGCTGCTGTTTCTCACAGAAATCATTTTCAACATGTGCAAATGTCTCCAGGGGACATTAATGAACAAATTCTTTCCAGTATTTCTCATTAACATTTTGTATCATGGCCCCAGGTTACACACTGGTCTCGTGCCAGTGGGACAATCAGTCACATTTCAATGCTATGTCCAATCTCAGAAAATTCATCAAATAGTGAGGAGTGACTCTTTACTCCTAAGGAAAAATTGACTGTTATCTGGTTTCCCTTTGCACTTTCAGAGAGAACTTCAATTTTGTTAATAGCAACCTTTCTATTCCCATCACACCCATAAGCTGAGAGGACAAAATCTCTAGTCTTCTGGGCTGTTAGAACAGTTTCAACAACCCTTTATGTTTTTCTCTATATCCACAGTTGCTCTTTAGACCTGCCAAGTTGACCATATTGCCCTCTGATTCTTTTCATGGCTCTCTTTAAAACACAAAGTTCAAAATCTAGTTGTAACAGAGAATACCTGTCATAATCGAATTGACCCCCACTTTCCCTTCAAACAAACAAAACAAACCAACTGACTAACAAGCAAACCCCTTGCTCTGCAAAATCCTTCTCAAGAGATTGTTCTACATTCCTGAATGCTGCATAGCTGTAGCCTTTCCCATACAACCCTTAGGGGTATTTCTTGTTAATGGGTGGAGTCTGAAATATCTTCACAAGTTCAACAGCCAGTGATGCTATTTTTAGAGGTTGTAGAGCCTGGCTGCCAGAGGTGGGTCACTGGGTACAGGATCTCACAAGTTATTGCTGGGTTTATTTTGTATCTGTTCTCATATATGAAGATGCGAGGAGCCTTTCTCACAGTTCCTAACTCGGTGAACTGCAACATGCTTCCCCACTGTGATGGACTGAAACCAAGAGCCAAAATAAATTCTCTACCTCGTAAATTGCTTCTGTACTTTGTCACAGTAATGAGAAAATCAATTAAGCCAGTCCTTGCCTGAATTACTCTTCTTCATACCAATACTTCCCTGGGTAATTCATCCCTTAATCTTCTGTGCACACATATACCTGTATTTTAAATATAGGTGCAATTTGTGAGAGTTCTGTTTACACTTTAGAGTTGCAAGTACTTTATTCACAGAGGTAAGAGTCCTGATTTTTATATTACCAGTCTGACTGAGAGCAGGTAATGACTAGTGAGTCAGTCAATTAACTGATGAATAGATATTAATATCTCCATCTCAACCAAAGGAAAGACAGACCAGGTTTATTAGAGTCATAAATAGAATGCTGAATATCCATGCTTGTCTTTCTTATGTCTTACTCCAAAATAGATTTAAAGAATTTTTCAAAATTATGTACACCTGACAGGCTAATAAATAAGTAATGGTGGACATTAAGACTAAGAGTAATTGGGGAATTGTGTGTTGGACTTGAATCTATGTTAGCTTTATCCACAAGCAAATGCAGCCTTAAATCATACTTTGGGGGAGATACCAGAAGAGACTAAATTACATATCCTTTGAGAAGAAAAAGATAAGTTGTGGGGATAAAAGAGGATACAGAAATGACAACATTTTAAGTGGAAACATCCAACAGTTAGATACAGTATACTAGAGTCACACGTGGAATCATATCAGTAATGTTAACTTGCTCTAATCCTCACTCTTGTGGATTATTAGTTTATGTAAAGATGTGCTACATTTGTTTATGTTGTGGACTGTTCCTTTAACTATGTAAAGGTGTGTTACATTTGTTTGTGTTGAATTTGTTTAACTAGACAAAGATGTGTTATATTTGTTTATGCTGCAGTTGTTTAATTATGTAAATACACGTGGCTGTTTTACCTTGCCTGCCCAAGGCACCTGAATGATTTAATAAAAAGCCAAATGGCCACTAGCTAGGCAGTAGAAGAATAGGCAGGGCTGACAGACACAGAGAAAAGTAGTAGGAGGAATCTAGGCTAGAGAGAGAAGAGAGAATGAGGGAGAGAGAGAGAGAGAGAGAGAGAGAGAGAGAGAGAGAGAGAGAGAGAGAGAGAGAGAGAGAGCAGGGGCCAGCCAGTAAGGCAGCCACCAGCCAGTCAGCCATAGAAAAATCAGGAAAAGTAGGACATACAGAATGAAAGAAAGGTGAAAAGCTCTGAGGCAGAATGTGATGAAGAGAAACAGGTTAAATTAAGTTGTAAGAGTTCATAGGACAAACATGATAAGGCTGAGCATTCATGATTAGTAATAAGTCTCGGAGTCATGATTTGGGAGTTGGTTGATGGTTCAAAAGAAAGCCTGCTCTACTTCATAGTCTGTGTAACTTTTCATAGCTGCATATCAAGTTTTTGTCAAAGGCCTGAGAATTACATACCTCATTATCAGATATTAAGATATTAAAAGTTTTATTTACTGGGGATATCTAACTTAGAGTTTAAAATTTTGTTCGAGAGGTTTGCAATCAAATATAAGGTAAACAAACTAGATATGTATAATTCAAGGAAATAGGCTATTTGTTTTAGTAAAGAAAAAATAAGTAATTTGCTTTCCTTTGCAACACAATTCTAATTATTATATATGCTGCTTAATTGTGTTTATCAGACACTTAAGATCAATTTGGAAAGATCACAAAAGCAGAGATATAACGAAAACATGGAATTTAAAGGGACACTGAAAAATGAAAGCTTAGAGATTATCATAAGTACAAGAATTATTGCATTTTACACTGAAATCATCATTGATTATGATGATACTTAGAAACAGCAGTCTTTGTTTTACCATTAAATCTAAATAATTATGTTCCACTCACTGGGAGATGATCAAACAGCTGAATTTAATGTAGAAAACACATAGAAAAAAATGTGGTCTTTAAATTCTACACGCAATTTCTATTCACTTTCTGAACACTCAGTGAAGTTATGGTAAAGTCCAACAGCACTGAGAATCATTCAAATTTATCATGATAGGTGATTCTCTGATTTGCATATACTCTTATTAAAAGCTTATTAATGTGATTGACTCCTAGGCAGAAGAAAGACACATATCATGGGGTATGATAATTGCCTTCAGAAGAGATGATTAACTGCATTTGTTCAGTTCTTACAGTTTTGAAGGGAGGTATAAAATTAAGTCATGCTTATAGAAAGTTCTTATTATGCATAAGGTAAGTACTCAATGTTTTAAGAACTCATGTCCCTTGGATATGCTACTGGATCAGATTCTCTGTTAGCAATTAGATCTAGTCATCATGCTGTCTCCTCTTCTTCCTCCTTCTCTCCTTTTCCCTGCTCCACGCTCTCTTCCTCCTTATCTATCTTTGGTTTTGAAACAGTATCTTACTACATAATTAAGGGCTAGCTTTGAACTCACAATCCTCTTGCCTCACTCTTCCAAGTACTGAGGTTCCAGGTGTGAGGCACCATGCTGGACTGCAGCAGTGATCTTTGGTGTTTGAGTCCACATTCCAACTTCAACTCAAAAAGTGAACATCCTTGATGAGACAATCATCAGAGTGTCCATCTCTCCAGAAAAATATGCCTTCTGTGACCCCTTTCAAATCCATCCAATTGTAGTACTTATTCAGCGGAGAAGAAAGAGAATGGGAAACATATGACCAATTAAATCTAGTAGTTTAAACAAAAGAAGGCTTTAACTCTGAGTTTTCAAAGAAACTCCACCTACAATATTTTTCAATAGGTTATAGAACTGAAACTCTTGCAGTGAACTCTAACAGGCAATCAGTTGCAAGGTAGAGACAAGCCCCATCTTATTTCTCCCACTCTCTGTGCTTGAGGATGAGGCATGAGTTTGGCGGTGGCAGGTCTTAGAGATGGAAAAGATGAAGCCAATTCCAAACTAATTTTTTTGGGTTGATGCTGAGCCCAATAAGGTGCTAAAGGCTCTTGGCAATGCCTCCATTTAATAGAGCTCTTGTAACTGCTCTTGTATGAAACCATCAGATCAGCCAAGTTTAGACTGGCTGAGGAGGATATGCTCACCTTTGTGTATGTGTCATACCCAATAGTTCTCAGTGAATGGGATGCTTTGTGTTGATTCCAGAGCAATGCACTATCATTGGCTTTCTAATGCTATATAGTGATGCTTCATTGGATGTTTTAGAACTAATAACGCGTGCATATCAGCAAGAGCAGAGCAAAACTCTTTGAGTGATGGAGTTAGCACAGCTGGATAACTAAAGCTTACAGGGAATGCTGAGACACAGCATTGTGCTTACTGTTAAAAATGCCTGTGAAATACTTGGGGAGGAGGTTTTACAGGGTAGGAGATTGGGGATTCATTTTTTTTGTGTATATGGTATGTATATGTTATACACGGACATATTTATATATAATATGTATTTAGTTATATATAGCAAAGTCAGACTACACACTTGAAATCCTCCTGTTTCAGCCTCTTGAGTACTTTGATAATAAATATGTGCCACCACACCCAGCTGAGGTCTTTTATTACGTGCCTAGATGCATCTGACCTAATCATTCTTTTGTACCACACAAAGATACATTATTGCCTGTCTGATTGAGGTACTGTTAAATATTTTGTATAGACAAATAGGCATGTATGTGTATCAGCACATTGCCAATTTGTACTATCTGTAGATTCTGTATTTGCATATTTGCCTACACTATGATTTATTTCTAACCTCAAAATTAATGTTTGTGGTGCTTTCCTAGTTACTTGCAGACATGTGAAGAATAATGAAAAATTGAAGTCACCTGATGTGTGTACTACCAGCTGATGTTCAACAAAGTAAAACTGCACCTTCTTTTTTTTATAACTAGATAATTGCCTTTTCCCTTGATCTATTTGTTTTCATGCCTTTTGCATGGGTATACTTTTTTTTTAATCTTGGTGATTTTCTCATTTAAAACAACTGCTAGAAAAAATGCTGGTGTGCTGTCTAATATTCAGAAGCATGAGAGTTCTGTGGTAAGAATTATGAAGAATTGTGGTTTAAAAAAGGGTTTGTGCAGGAATGTATTGTCACACTGCTACTCACAAATTAAATGTTAATTACATTAATGACATAACTATTCAGTGATGCCTCTCTACATCAATATACAAAGTAAGACGGTGTATAGATTGGTTGATAGAAATGTTTGGTGGGCCATCCCTGATTTCAAGCTCTACTACAGAGGTGTAATAATAAAAATGAAATGGTATTGTCATAAAAATAGACAGATTGGTCAACAAAATTGAATTGAAGCACCAGGTGTAACTTCACACACCTATGGACACCTGAATTTTGATGAAGAAGTCAAAATTATACAGTGGAAAAGAAGAAAGCATCAACAAATTGTGCTGGTATAACTAGATATAGACACGTAGAAGAATGAAAAGAGATCCATATCTATTACCCTGCACAAAACGCAACTCCAAGTGGATCAAAGATCTCAACATAAAACCAGATTCACTGAATCTGACAGAAGAGAAAGTGGCCTTGCTATTGAATCCTTCTTCTCTCTCTTTGACTGGACTCCTGGAGCTCTGTCTGGTGATTGGTTGTGGATCTCTGCATCTGCTTCCATCAGTTACTGGACAAAGGCTCTATGATAACAGTTAGGGTATTCACTTATCTGGTTACTGGGGTCAATCAGTTCAGGCATCTCTCCACTATTGCTTGTAGTCTAATCTGAGGTCATCCCTGGGGATTCCTGAGGACTTCCCCAGCACCTGGTTTCTCCTATCCCCATGATGTCTCCCTCTATTATGGTATCTCTTTCATTTCTTTCCCACTCCACTCCTGTTCCAACTCAACCATTCTGTTCCCTTATGTTCTCATCCTCCATCCCCTACCCTCCATTGCCCACCCCTCACCCCCAGTTTACTCATGGAGATCTTATCTATTTCCCCTTCCCAGGGTGATCCATGTGTCCCTCTTTGGATCCTCCTTGTCAGCTAGCTTCTCTGGAGCTGTGGGTTGTAGTCTAGTTATCCTTTGCTTTACATCTAGTATCCACTTATGAGTGAGTACATATCATATTTGTCTTTCTGTGTCTGGGTTACCTCACTCAGGACATTTTCTAGTTCCATCCATTTGCCTGAAAATTTCATGATGTCATTGTTTTTCACTACTGAGCAGAACTACATTGTGTATATGTACCACATTTCCATTCTTCACTTGAGGGGAATCCAAGTTGTTTTCAGGTTGTGGCTATTACTAATGCTGCTATGAACATAGCTGAGCATGTGTCCTTGTGGTATGGTTGAACATTCCTTGGATATATGCCCAAGAGTGGTATAGCTGGGTCTTGAGGAAGATTGATTCACAATTTTCTGAGAAATCACCATACTGATTTCCAAAGTGGCTGTATAAGTTTGCACTTCCACCAACTGTGGAGAAGTGTCCCCCCTGCTCCACATCCTCTCCAGGATAAGCTGTCTTCAGTGTTTTTGATCAGCCATTCTGATAGGTGTAAGATGGTATCTCAGAGTCATTTTGATTTGCGTTTCCCTGATGACTAGGGATGTTGAGCAATTCCTTAACTGTCTTTCAGCCATTTGAGATTCTTCTGTTGAGAATTCTCTGTTTAGCTATGTAGCCCATTTTTTATTGAGCAAGGGCATCAAGTTCATGATGGAGAAACCTACAGAGACAACCAAACCAAACTAGTGGGAACTCATGAGATTTAGATCAACAACTGTGGAGCCTGCATGGGACTGAACTAGGCCCTCTGCATATTAAGACAGTTGTGTAGCTTGATCTGCTTAAGGGGACCCCTGGCAGTAGGATCAGAATCCATCTGTGATGTATGAGCAGGCTTTTTGGAGTCCACTACCTGTGACAAGACACCTCACACAGCCTTGAGGCTGGGAGAAGGGCTTGGACCTGCCTCAACTAAATGAATCTTACCATGTGAAGCTTTACCTTCTTGTAGGAGGGAATAGTGGGTGGGTTGGGAAGGGGAGGTTGGAGGGGCAGGAGGAGGGAAGAGGGGGATCTTTGATTGCTATGTAAAATGAATAATTTTTTTCTTACTATAAAAAAAAGAAGAGGGGGGAGAAGAGAAAGTGGGAAGTAGCCTTGAACACACTGGCACAGGAGACAACTTCCAGAACAGAACACCAATAGCACAGACACTAAGCTCAACAATTAATAAATGGGACCTCCTGAAACTGAAAAAGCTTCTGTAAGACAAAGGACACTATCAGTAGGAGAAAACAGCAGCCAACAGAATGGAAAAAGATTTCCACCAATTCTCCATCTGCTGACAACGGGCTAATTTTCAAAATATATGAAGAACTCAAGAAACTAGACATAGAAAAACCAAATAGTCCAATTAAAACAATGGGGTACAGATCTGAACAGAGATTCTCAACAGAGGAATCTCAGAGGGCTGAGAAGCACTTAAAGAAATGTTCAACATCCATAACCGTCAGGGAAGTGCAAATCAAAAGGACCCTAACATTTTATCTTACACCTGTCAGAATGGCTAAGACAAAAACACAAATAGTAGCTCATGCTGAAGAGGATGTGGAGCAAGGGGAACACTCCTTCATTGCTGGTTGGAGTGCAAACCTGTTTGGCCTTTTTGTAAATCAGCATGGCAATTTCTCAGAAAATTGGGAATTGGTCTACCTCAAGAACCAGCTATACCACTCCTGGGCATATACCTAAAGGATCCTACTATAGGGACACTTACTCAACCGTGTTCATAGTAGCTTTATTCCTAATAGCCAGAAATGGGAAACAACCTAGATGTCCCTCAACTGAAGAATGGTTAAAGGAAATGTGGTACATTTACACAATGGAGTATTACTCAGCTGTTAAAAAATAACATCATGAAATTTGCAGGCAAATGGATGGAACTAGAAAAAAACCATCCTGAATGAGGTAACCCATACACAGAAAGACAAACATGGTGTGCATTCACTTTTATGTGGATATTAGCTGTAAAGTAAAGGATAATCACGTTACAATCCACAGACCCAGAGAGGCTAAGTAACAGGGAGGGCTCAAGAGGGAGACGCATGGGTCTCCCTGGGAAGGGTAAATAGAATAGATAAAATAGGTGGACTTGGGGCAAGCTGGGGCAGGAACAGGAGGGATCACGTATGGGGAAGATGCGGGGAGAAAGTAATGGGAGAGACAACTGCAATTAGGAGGCATTGATGTTTTTTTTTTTTTCTAGTTCCATCTATTTGCTTGCAAATTTCATGATGTTATTTTTTTAACAGCTGAGTAATACTCTATTGTGCAAATGTACCACGTTTCCTTTAACCACTCTACAGTTGAGGGACATCTAGGTTGTTTCCGGTTTCTGGCTATTACGAATAAAGCTACTATGAACACGATTGAATAAGCATCCCTGTAGTAGGATGGAGCATCCTTTAGGCATATGCCCAGGAGTGGTATAGCTGGGTCTTGAGGTAGATTGATTCCCAGCTTTCTGAGAGAATTCCAATAGCAAGGTGGAAACTCAGTGCAATGGAAACTTAAAGGAATCTTTGAGGGTGGCCCTAGCTAAGATTCCTAGTAAGGGGGGCGGGGAGTATGAGCCTGAACCAGCCATCTCCTGCAACCAGGTAAGGCTTCCAGTCAGAGGGATTGGGACACCAACTGAGCCACTAAACCTTTGACCTACAATTTGTCCTGCTTACAAGATCTGTTGTGGTAAAGGTGTCACAGAAATTGTGGGAGTGGCCAAGCAGTGATTGGTCCAACTTGAGACCTTTGCTATGAGAGGTAGCCCATGCTTGACACTGCCTGTAGGGCTAGGACCCAGAGGCTGGACAGCACTGAGGCCTAGGGTAGAATCAAACATGAGTTGAAAAAAAGATTTGTTTGTTTTTTTTCCTATTTTTTTCATGATTCCTAATGATATTCTGCTATGCTCGTAGACAGGAGCCTAGCATAATCATCATCAGAGAGGTTTCATCCAGCAACTGATGGGAGCAGATGTAAAGAAAAATCCCACAGCCAAACAATAGGCAGAGCATGAGGAATGCTGCAGAAGAGGAAGAGGAAGAATTTATTATAGGAGCCAGAGGGGTCAAGGACACCACGAGAAAACCTACACAATCAACTGTGACTCACAGGGAATCACAGAAACTGAACCTACAACCAGGGATCCTGCCTGAGTTTGACCTAGGTCCTCTGCATATATGTTTCAGTTGTGTGGCTTGGCCTTCCTATGGGACCCCTAATAGTGGGAACTAGGGCTTTCTTTGACTCTTTTGTCTACTTTTTGGTACCCCTTTCTTTCTACTAGGTTGCCTTGTGTAGCCTTAATATGACAAAGGTGACTACTCTTATTGCAATTTGATATGCCATGTTTGGCTGATATCCCTGGGAGGCCTGCCCTTTTCTGAAGGGAAATGGAGGAGGAGTTGTTGTGGGATATTTGTACATTGTGTGAAGATATATTGCTGTGGTTGGTTTAATAAAGAGCTGAACAGTCAATAGCTAGGTAGGAGGTATAGACAGGACTTCTGGGCAGAGAGACAAAGTAGGAGGAGATAATCGAGGCACAGAGTAATAGGAACTCTTCATCATTATCTGTGAGCTAGTGGCCCAAAGAAAAATCAGACTACAAGGAGTGGATGGGTGAGGGAGGATTAGGAGGAGAGGAGGGAGTGGAAATTGCTCTGGGGATGTAATATACGAGAGAAGAGTTTAAAAAGAAAAGAAAATGTGTGATGGGAGTCTTGCAAGAAGTTCATCCTATATCCCTGAGGAATGTTAGCTGCTTTAGCTAATAAAGTGTCAGCTGTCACTTTATAGGACTTAATTACCAGGAATAAGGATCTCTCTTTCTCTCTATCTTTATGTGTAAGATATACAATCTCACATCAATGCACACACCCATACTAAGAAATCGACTGCCACAAGCACCCTTCAGTCTCTTGTATTGCTTATAAAACATCCTGTCCCTAAATCTTTTCCATTCTTTGGAATAACAGCCACTTGAGTATGAATGCCAGTCATTCCTTTTTGTTGTTGTTCAGTGTTGCATGCAAATATTCTTAAGCAACAAATTGTTTACTTCTGCCTTTTTACTCTATATAACTGGTACCAATCAGTGTGCATATTCTGTAGGTTCCTTAAGAAAAAACAAAAACCGCATTTTGAGATTATGTCTGTAAGATTTCATGGTTTGTCATCCAACCAAAGTGTTCTAGTTTTCCCTTATGCCAAGGATCCAATTGCATAAATTAGAAACATTTATTCCTTTTTCTATTTTGATGCAGGTTACAGAGCCTAGGTCTTTATCATTGAATCCACCCCAGTCACCAGAGATGGACTTACCTGAGAACTACACGGTCTCAGGAGAAGTGGATCTTGGATCCGAGGCACATCCTGAAGGCTGCTGCTGGCCACATTCTACTGTCATGACAAGTCGTACCTTCAAGGGGATCTGGGTGGTATTTTCTCTGTGTCTATCATGTCAGGGAGACAAAACAAAGTAACCCCAGGCATTGTGAATGCATTTTCCCTTTCTGGCATTGATGGGACAACTGAGAAAGAGTAAATTAAGATGTCTGGGAAAGAAAACTAGAATAAAGTTCTTGACTTGAGATTTTATAATGAAAATCAAAAGCTTAATAATGACTAGGCTTCATTATGAGATGGGAGCTGGGTTTTATTTGGCATAGAGCTAATCACAAACATAGGCATCTGACTCACAGGTACTCTGTATCATTATCAACCACTGATTCTTTTCACATAGGTGAGATCTTACCTTTGCGTAAAGAAACCGCCTCCATTCTGATATTCCTTTCTGTTGTCTTCAGTCCTCTCTGTAAACCTTTCTTTTTTTCTGTTGTCCTACAAAAATGATTATTTAATTCTGATTAAAATCTCCCTGTCTTTTAGTTGAAATTTTATGGAAATTCACAGCTAGCTGTAATTCGAAATTGTCTGTGTTTATAAAGTCTGTTTCTTTCAGTACACTATGCCAGTGCTAATCACTAACTTATTCTTCTGCGAATATGAATATATAACGAAGATAAGGCCTACAAGGCTGAGAGATGAGCCCACCTGGAGTGTGCCTGAGGGCCTAGCAACAGGCGCTGTCAGAGGTCCTGATCTTGCCTAGCCAATGAGGGGTGACCATACCCACCTGAGGATTATGGACAAAGTTGTTCATATCTTCTCCCTTATGAAGTTTGTTAGCCAGACATGTAAGTGTATGCAAGTTCCTGCTATCAAGCGATGTTCCCATGGTCCTGAGATGCTTATGTTTCCAAAACCACCAATCAAATGTTAGAAAAACAAAGCCCTTAGGATTTGATGAGAAACATGGCAAATGGGTGGTTTCTAATGCCTTGGCCCCTGGGCGCCCAGAGTAGAAATAACATTTGTTCAACAAGCACAGAAAAAAAAATATCAGTTTTATCCGTAGGGAGAACTACTAATGTCTTTTTGTTTGTTTGTTTGTTTTGTAAAAGATTGTTGTGTTGCAAGAGATTTTTTAAATTTATTTTTATCATTTTTTTTATACCATTGCATGACTTTCTGGGATTTTCATACCTATGCAGAGAATAGTACTGCTCTTTTCGGACATTTGGTTGGTGATTTGTGACCACAAATTTATACCTTGACATAACAGTGGTGTTAAGCGCCTGATGCAAGCTCATCTCTACATCTCCCTTCTCAGCCTTTTCTTCCCTCGCTCTTCTTTACGCTGTCTTTTCTACGTGGGCTCCTCTTACTTCCTTTGGAGTCTTTTGTTTTGAATGTGCTTTTGGCCCATGGGTGACATGTGTAGGCATGGCCACATACGATAGAACAAAGCTCAGGGATTAGGAGGTATTCTCAGTTTTACTGCCAAATCACAGAAGAGTGAAGCTCTGACATTAATAGAGAATTTGTTTTAAAATTTCTGTGATTATTACATTTTATTTATTTTTGAAATAGGGTTTCATGTAACCAAGCCTGGTCTTGAATTATCTTTGTAGTTTAGGGGGATGACCTTGAGTCCTCCTTACATCTTCTGCTCTCCACCTCCCAGGAACAGACAGGCATCATCATACCTGGTTTTGTGTAGTACTGGCAATAGATAGAATGCGAAGCTTCCTGTGTGTTAGGCAAACACTCTACCATTTGAGCTCCAGCCCCAGCCCAAGAGAGGATTTCAAGTGATGCATCTTTTAGCATTGGTAGAAATATTAAAACTCCAGTCCTTAAGCCACTTTACCTTTATCGTTTTCCATGTAATTTCCCCAAAATGAATATCTACCGGTCACAGATGGTAGAGAGAATATGTAAGATACGGCTAAAGACTCTATTACATAAGAATGAAAAATACAGGAGGGCACTTGGATTGTTTTTCAACAGAATTTCACACATTTTTATCATGTTACTTTCATTCTAGGCCACCAATCTTCCTCTGGCACCAAAAGGAGACGTGGTTTGCTCGGGATTTTCTCCAGTCTGTCACGGCACTTCGCTGCCACCGTTAAAAAGCACTGTCTGCTCAGTCAGAGCAGACCCGTGGGGCCATATTTCCCCTTCCAATCTCCTTAAATGCACACACACACATTCAGCTACTGCTCCCGAGACTGCCTTCCTCCCCCCAGAAGCGGAGCAGCAGTGGGTTCTGCTTCATCAACGTTGGAAAGCATCAAAATGTTTGTTGTTATTGTTGTTGCTGCTGTTGTGGGTACCCTGGTAATACTGGGCCCCTTTAGAGTCTGTAAAGATGGTTTTTGAGTAGATAACAACAACAACAACAAAAATTCTATCATTAAAGTCTTCTGTTTTCTGGATACCTGGGACAACCAGGGTTATAATTTTATAGCTGGCACACATTAATTTACCATCTAGTTGTTAAAACTTTCCTCAGTCTAAAATGTAGAGAATGTACAAAAGGAAACAATTTCTTCATGTGCATATTAGAGTGGTCCTCTGTAGGTGATTTGAGGCCCTCTCTGTGACTGCTTGTAATGCAAACGGGGATCATGGTTCACAGTCTGCATCCATAGCTCTGGTCTCACTTTGGGAAGCAAATAGTTTTTTTAAAAGTGCCAATTTCTGTAGATTTTGTAATCACAGAATAAAATGCAGAAGAAGACCGGGTAGGCAGGGCCCTGAGAAAGAGTTACTGGAGGAAGTTCAGTATTTCTTTTTTTTTTAAATGGAGTTGTATTTTTTTATGTGAGTCTTCAACATCAGCTCTTACTTGAACATAAGAGGAAAGCAACCATTAAGGTATTAAAAAACACTTAATGTGCCAAGCACCAAGGAGCAGAGATAAGCAGAACTCTGTGAGTTCAAGTCCAGCCTAGTCTACACAGGGAGCTCCAGGTCAGCCGGGGCTACATAGTGAAACCCTGTCTCAAAACAACAACAACAAAACAAAAATCAAAGAAAAAAGCAAAAATATCCCAACTCCCCAACAAATTAAACAAGACGATTCATCCCCACAGCCATCTTGACACAGGGAACTTATAAAGATTCCAAGTGAACTTGTCAGGCAAAGCCATCATAGTGGTATTAATATATCCACCCCATAATTCACTGTCCTTTCCCCTGCTTTCTTCCTAGGTGCCATCAATGTTGTGGGTGAATAATTAGATCAAATCTGTGAAAATGCTTTGAGCTTTGAGGAAAAGTCCCTCTGAAAATACAAGTTGTCATTATGCTTGTCTCTTATAAGCATGTTAAACCACAGAGATCTCCATCTTGGCTCAGGCCTATCAATTTGTGATATTTAGACTTTGGAAAGCAGTGGGAGCTATCTCTTGACTTCTAAAGAACCACAGATCTATAGATCCTAGTGGGAGACAGAGCAGCAGGATCATATGCCCAGGAAACCGCATGTGTATTCTTTATCATCTGGTCACCTTCCCCTTCTAACCTCTATTCCAGGTCCCTCTCCACATGGTCCGGAGGCCTTGAAGTCCTCTGTAAAATTTATTAAAGCGGCCATTTTCATTAGAAAGGGCATTGGCATTAAAAGGAGACACTGATAGCTCATTGTCATCACTTCAGTCTATCGCTCTCATTTAGAAGTTGGCATGAAGGGTTTGATGTACAGAACAATATCATCCGCTCTAATGATCTGTGCACTGGGACAGGACCTCAAAGAGTCCAGCCTCCCTGCTTCACACTGTGCAAGGGGAAGCAGTTCGTGCTCATGTTTGATTGGAAGGATAGGAACAAAGGCTGCTAAGAGGACTACACAAGGACCACGGGAGTCATAACAAGCCTGGTGAAATTGTTTCAACTCCCTTCTTCAACCTTAGCTGTTGTGACAAATGTGTCAAAGCTTCAGACAGGGAATACTGGATGTTGATGGAGCCTGGGTAGATGGAGGATCCTGGCTGCAAGTCAAGGTACCAAAACTGGAAAGAAAGAAAGGAAGGAAGGAAGAAAGGCTTTGTAGAAGGATAAGGGTCCTGACATTTATTCCTAAACTATCTTAAGTTTACTATGCTGACAAAAGAAATACATCTGTGGTCTGGACAGCCATGTTATCATCTGCATTTTAATTGCTTTATATTCATATTGATGCCATTACAATTGGTTGACTATGGATCAAAAATTAAAAGCAATGGAAAGCTCACAAAATCATATAATATACATCTCAAAGCATGTGAGTAGTTTGCTCCCAAATGAGAAGGGGATTTTCTGACTATGCTTGGGCTAGTTGTCACCATTCTGGAGATTCCATTTAGATTGACTGTGAACAGGTACGTTTGGGTTGTGACTTTTCTATAAGGGAATAAGAAACATGTGAAAGAGTACTTGGCTTCCCCTGGGACCTGTGTCTGCAGGTGAGCTCAAGGCAATGCCTGAAAGTTGCTCTGAGGAAGTTACCAGTGTTTGTGATGCCTCCTGTGTGCAATGCTTAAGTTCCCTAGGCTGTGAATGATGAGCCGGGACCATAGAGAGATGTTAACTACTGAATGCTGCAGATGACACCTTTTCTCTTCATTTCCCTTTAGATTGGCAGTGTCACACAAGAAAATAACACCAGTGGCTTTTACCAGAGGAGACAGACCCCCACATATATGGACATTTCATTAGTTTAGAATTCACAGTATTTCCAAACTAGCATCCATCTTTTAGTGGCAATAAAAATGTCTTTAAAATACGTTTTTAATTGAAATAATATTACATCACTTTCCTCCCTCCCTTTCTAGTCCCTCCTAGCCACCCTCCCTTAAACCCCTCCTTTGCTCCCTTTCAAGTTAATAGCCTCTTTTTCTTTGTTTAGTGTGTGTATGCATAAATATATAAAAAATATATAAACACAGCCTGCGTAGTCCATCTTTGTCGGTGGTGCATTTTGTTGGTGGTTTCCAGGCTTCCCACTCTGCAGTAGATAACAAGCGAGGGTGCTCATCCCAAGGAGAGTCTAGTTCGCCATGTCTCAGAAGTCACTAGTTGTCTGTGGTTCATTGCTTAGGGGCAGGACTCCACACAGATTTCCCCCTTCTACTATAGCATGGCTATGATAGAGCTGTTCTTCCAGTCTCATTTATGTAGCTATTTCTAGGAAAGACTGTTTAACAGTCAACGTCCTGGTATTCTGGCTCTTACAATCTTTCCTCCCCATCTTCTACTAAATTCCCCTAGCTATAGATGCAGTAGCTGTGATACATACATGGTTATGTTTTTGTTTTTTTTTATGATCTCCACTTTCTGTAAATAAATGTTTCTTTGATGAGGTGGTAGTTACTCTTACCTGTGGGTATAAAGAAAAGATTTAGAATGTAGTAATGAATTAAGTTGGTCTAGAAAAATGGTGATAGTAGATTTTTTTCTGAGGCCCATGACTGCACTAGGCCCAGGGTGCTGGCCAGGTTTCCAGTATCAGGCATGATTTCCCTCCTATTGAGTGGGCTTTCAGTCCAATTAGACAGCTGTTGCTTGCCTCAGACTTGTGAGTGCCACTTATTGCAACTTTATGCATATCTTGCTATGCTGGTCATTGTCATGGCCCATAGATCTTGCACCTACATAGGACTATTTAGTTGCTTCCCTTTCTAGGCAGCTTGCATAGTATTTTCTGGAACCATGGAAGCTATATTCAGGAAGGAGGCTTTCAAGATAGATCTAGTTCAAACATCCAAATTCTGTGTCCTAACCATTCAGTGTCTTCAGCCAAAGGGGCCCACCCTCAAACCCTGAGAGGCAATCAAGAGCTACATTGTTAGTATATATTGTTTGGGGAGTCACTTATACTAATCCTGATCAACCATTCAAAAGGTTGCTTCTCATGCGTGGACCTGGGGGTTTTGTTAATTTATGGTTCATGTGGGGAGCATTGTCAGCCCAAGTGGTTATACTTGTGTGTGTGTGTGTGTGTGTGTGTGTGTGTGTGTGTGTGTACACATACATAGTACTGTGTATAATTTTAGGTGAATATAAAATATGCTTTCGATGCAAAAATGCCCAGATTAAAGTTTTGTTTCTGGCTCTCAGAGGTGACCTCATCACCAAGAAAATAAAACAAATATAGCAGGCATTTCAAAGAATAAGCTTATTACTTTTATTCTTATGCACAGCCTGAAAGAAAATTTGGTTATATTTCTCGCTTTACAATTTGCATCTGCAGAATGGGGAGGAATGACTCTTATTGACCTCTTGAGAATAGTGTGAGGCAGGTAGTTAATGTCTTTAAAGTCTAGGGTAAGTAGCTGTTCAATCAAGAGGTCTTGTAATATTATTATTATACCAATCACAGAGTGAGGTCACACCAAATAATTGTTTTCTTCCTTGTCTAATGATACATTCTTAAGCTTCTTGGGGAGCCACTTTCATCACAGAGTTAACTGGAGTCCTGTTGATTACTCTTTGAAATTGAATGCAAAAAGATTGCTAATATCCAGTGGGGAAACAGGTACTCTCAGACGCAGTTGGTGGGAGTGTAAATTGGAACAGCCATTTTGGATGGTAATTTGGCAAACTCTATAAAAATTTAAAGTGCTTAAAGCCCTCAACTGAGTATTTTCATTGGTGAGTTTATGTCTTAGAAACAAACACGCTCATGCACACAAAGAAGACTGTACAGGGATGTTTTTTTCAAAAAATTTAAAATACTTTTTTTGTGTGTGTGTGTATGTGTGTAGTATTGAAAACTCTTACATGTCTGGTCAAAGTTAGATGTTGGCTCAGCCACACAGTGATGTCTTATATAGCAGTTAAAAACGAATAAAGAAAGAGATCTATTTGTACTGATGGAAGGCTCTTTAAATGTATATCTGAAGGAAGAAAAACCCTACTATGTCCATTTGTCATAGAAAATCCGTCTTGTAAGCATGTGTGTAAAAAGGAACAGAATGTTTGGAAAGTCTTGGAATACATGTGAGACACTAATGGCACTTGGGAAGAAGAATCACAGGAGTGAGCTGGGGGCCACTGACCCTTAATTCTTTTTCTATTTCCATATCCTTTAGGTTTTTTAAAATAGAGAGAATGTCTATAAGTAATTTTATATAGAATAATAGATTGCAGATGTGCTTCAATTTTCATTAAAGATTATCAGAAGATATCTCAAATCTCTGATTTCTGTATGCCATCTGGAACAGTAGAAGAAGAATCGAGTTGTCAGGGAAAGTCACACTACAGGTCACTGTGTTTCCCTACTTTGTCACAAGACACCAGAAGCCTTAGGAATAAGGAAAACATAAGGTGATATCTTTGAAAGTGTGGTCCGCAGAATATTTACCTCAGATTTAGCTCGGAAGTCTGTCAATCAAAACACAAGCTATAAGGCTGTTTCCTTGTTCTGTTTTTCTCTTGTATTCTGTTTTCTTGTTTGGCTAGGATTGTGCTCACTGTTTTTTTCTAGTCTCATTTCTGTAGCTGGAACAGAAAACAGAGTAGGGAAGGAGAGGTTATTTGGTTTTCAATCTCAAGTTACAGCCCATCGTTTCAGGGTGGTTGAGGCCAGACTGTAAGCAGCTAGTCATATCACGCCCATTGTCAAGATCAAAGAGAGAATAAATGTATCCTTGCTTGCTTGGTTGCGACTAGTTTTCTTTTATCTAATACTTCGTAGGAACCTCTGCCTTAGGAATAGTGCCACCCATACTGGGCTGGGTCTCCCTACATCAATTAATAAAGACAATCCTCCCATACCTACCCACTGGCTAAGACTCATTCCAAATTATTCTAGTTTGTGGCAAATTGACAGTTAAAACTAATCAGTGTACTTTGCCTTCAGAGATAGAACTGGATGGCATATACTAATCCACCTTACTATACTGAGACCAAAAACAAGTGGAAAGCAATAAACACAATGTGTTTCTTCATCTGTAAAGGTGGTCCAAGTTGGGCCTTGGCTTAATCCATCTCTATTAAAGTTTATCAAATGTTGGGGGAAAACTTCTTTACTTTGTCTTTGGAGGCAAAGGAAGGATTCCTGGAAAGGGTAGTGAAAAGAATCCAGAATGATGATGAAACCAACTCAAGGAGAAGCAGTGAGTGAATTTAAAGACAGGAAGTGGGCCTGGTGTCTGATACTAATAGGTAAATTGGACAATGAACTCTCTTCATTCACTGAACCTGTTTCCACTGTGATTTCTTTCATTTGCAAATGAAAGCCTAACATCATGAGAAGTCATAAAACGAAGGATCAGAACCAGACTTGAATCAAAGCACCAAGATTTGAATCCCACTATCATTTAGTAGCTGGCTAATTTTAGAAAAACAGTATAAAGTAATTATGCTGCCTACCTCACAGCAATGTTACAGTTTAATGAGTTAATACATGTAAAAGGCATGAAACATAATAGCACTGAATGGATTATTAGTGCAGCAATAGCTGCTGAAGAGAGAGAGAGAGAGAGAGAGAGAGAGAGAGAGAGAGAGAGAGAGAGAGAGAGAGAGAGAGAGAGAGAGAGATATCAACTGCAGACAGGTTTAGGGAATACAAGCCTGACAAAATATACATGGTTTCTCTCCTGCAAAGTCTTTGAAGGCTCTACTATGTTCACATGTGTTTAGAGCTGCCAATACCGAAATGTTTTATGTAGACGTGTCCAGAGTTATTCATCCACAAGAAGTATGTGATTTTTTTTCCTTATGAGAAATATCTTGAAAGACTGGTTAATCTACATTGTTGATTACTGACTGAGTTGAAATACTGACTTTGAGAGAACATTAATTAAAGTGGGGTTCAGGGTGTCAGACGAACAAGGGTCCATTTGTTTGTTTCTTTTAACAATTGCCTTGTTTCTGCAGCTGTAAGATAGAAACCTGGGGTATTTTGTCCTGTCCTTATCAGCAAATAAAGGGGGGGGGGCTTGTCTAATACTTTATCTAGCTTGGAAACCAAATTTTTTTTAATGTACAGACAAAGCAATTAGAAATTCCATGCAAAGAGCTTGCAATAATAGTAGTTGCCATTTATTGAGTGGCTATTACGTGATAAGCACTTGGCTAAACTTTCCATATTCATTATTTCATGTAATTAACTCACCAGTCATACACCATGGGTAGGATGATTTCTCTTTTATACAGATACTTTAAAGAAGAGAGAGAGAGAGAGAGAGAGAGAGAGAGAGAGAGAGAGAGAGAGAGAGAGAGATTGCAATTGCAAGTTCATTAGCCAGTGGTAGGTCATGAGTTTGCAATGGACTCTGTCAACTTATAGTAGAAACCAACACATTAAGCTGGTCTAAGGAAAACCTCCATTAGAAATTACTGTAGAGTAACTATCTAGATAGTTATAGTCTTAAACTAGAGACCTAATAAAATTCTTAAAAGAGTCTGTGCATGGACAGATGAGTGTACACACACTCCCACCAGACTAACCACAGTGCTTTTTGACTTTGTGTCTCATAGGGATTTTAAAGCCACCACTATCAAAGCTCCGTCACCAAAGACACTATGAAACAGCAACATGGCTACTCTATCAAGGAGTGCCTGTTTCTCATGGCAGTCGGATCGCCTTTCAGGCTTTTCCTGCGTACTTGATAATTCAGAAACATTGCCCTGTACAGTAATTAAAGATGAGTTTCCCAGCCCTGTTGAAAAGACTTCTCAATTCAGCTCTGACGGGTTAGATTTTCTAATGAAGTAAAAGGATACCACTGCTGCCAAAAAAAGAAAAAGAAGAAAAAAAGAAAAGAAAAAGAAAAAAAAATCCACGGGCTCTGCTACTCACAAAAGGCTGTCAAATATTACATGCTTCAGTGTATCGGCTCCTGGCAAAAAGGAGGCTGCTGTTGGCTTTCAGGTTTTTCTTGCTCTATCTATATTCTCAGAACAAACAATTGTGAAGAAATGAAAAAGCTCTTTAAGGAGTCAAACTCTCAGTGACCAAGAGTTTTTTCTTGAAGCAGAAGGAAATGTTAATTCTTGCCCTGCTCACTGTCTCCCCACTGCCCACGTGAAGGAGCAGCCTGGACCTGCTCAGTAGGTGCGGGGCTGGAGGGTGGAAAAGTTCACATTGGCTTGTCTGTCCTTCGGTAAGCCTGGCATGTTTATGTACACCAGTGTTTGGGGGACATTTTTAGACAGTCAGCCCCTGTCACTCCCTCCTGCTTCTTCATTTGAATGTGCTGCAAAATTATTGTGATTGTCATTTTTGCCCTGACCAAAAGGTAACAATCAGTTCAATCAGTTTGCTTTGTTTCCTGGCTAAATTTAGACCACAATATCCATGGAGTTTGTGTCACATGTATTGGCTGTGTGTGTGCGTGTGTTGTTTTTTGTACACACACACACACACACACACACACACACACACACACACACACACACACACAGTGATCTACTCAAAGACAAGCTGTTAGAGCAAGGACAGTGTTCCACTTTGGTGTGCCATGCAGACGAGACCCCTGTGTCTCCGGGGTTTGAAGCCATTTGTCCTTTGGAAGCTGCTAACAGGTTGGATGCTAGTTTGTTTCCTGTGGCTCATTTAGACTCAGCCAGCTGTGTGAAGATGGGAATTTGCTGCTTCTACATTGTTCTAGTAATTGTTTCAGAAATTTCCTGAATGGGACTCAGGTATTTCCTTGTGTGTCCTCACCAAACTGAGAATATTGTTAGTGGGGAAGTATAAATATGTGTGTGTGTGTGTATTTAGTACTATGATTGCATATGATTAATAACACAATAGCACAATTACATCAATGTTGGTATATCACATTATAACATATACAATTAATAAAATTACATTGTAATATAAACATGGTTGTAATTTTTAAGGTCTTCTGTGTAGTTCATAGCTCTGATAAGTGACAGATCAAGCACCAGAAGGGAAGTAGTCTTGGAATATCTAGTATTTCATTATTGTTGCTTAGCTTCCTGACACCAGGAACTCCAATGTCCAAACAAAACCAAAAGAGGAAATTAAATTTGTCAGCCAGAAAGTTTCCCATCAAGAGTAGTCACGGTAGTAGGAAAAATTACAGATTAAGGGACACCATCTAGCTTTATTTATCCACCTTTTCATCACCACGGAGCACACGTAACCTTGAGAACACCTTTAAAAAATTTCCGAGTCCTAACCCACCGATTTCCTATTTACTTTCAATAATAATTCAGGTTTCGTGTCAAAATACTAATAAATATTGCCAACAAGACGAATTATTTCTGGACTTTGTTTCTTTGGAGGGTGATATCATATTAAAACTTGGCAGAAAATGTGTTTGTTAAATATTAACTTCAATAACTTGAAAGGAAAAATATTGGGAACCAAAATATGTTGGACAAATAGCATTATATCTTAGTGGATCTAGAGGGAGTCGAGTCATAAAGTAGGATCTTTCCTGATTTATGTCCCGCTGGGACAGGACGATTTCAGTATATTTTGTTTGTTTGCTGCTCGGTTCTCTGCATCACTCTAGTGTTTATTGCATTTTGCCATATGTTTAATCTTTATTGCTTTTCCTCTAAATTGTTAGATTTATAAGTTTAGGGTCCACAGAGGACTGTCCATCCCAATTTGTAGCAGTGCCATCTAGGGGAGAATGATGGCTTTTACTCCTTAAATGTGTACTGGGTAATGGATGAAGAGCATGAGCAGGGGCTGGGATCCATTTTGTAAAGCTCTGTAGTGTCTAAAATGGACAGAAACAAACAAACAAAAAAACCGCTGCTTTTGTAATATTTTTATCTACTTCCTGTGCCACTTTTGTTCCTTCTTATAAACGGAGGTTATTAGCAAGAAGGCGATAACCAAGGTCAGCTTCATCCACTCAGTTTCTTTTGGAAAAAAAGTATCCACCATATTGTTTTCTCTGTCTACACACAACATCTCCCCAACTTCTGAACTTGTTGATAATATTCCTACATTCTAGAATTTTACATTTTTATTACCACTTCCCAACTCTGTTTTTTTTCCCTATTAGTTCCCCCAAACTTTCTTGAGATGTTTTAAACATTAGGATAAAAAGTCTTATTTACATTTAGTATCAAATAACTGAGAGAAAGTCTTATTATATTAGGCATCCCTTAAATATTGTATGTTGTATATATATTAATTTAATTTTATGTGTATGGGTATTTTGCTTACATGAACACTTGTACACCAAGAGACTAGAAAAGGGTGTTAGATGTTCAGGAACTGGAGTTATAGAGGTGGTGAGACGCCATCTGGGTCCTGGGAATAGACCTAGGTCCTCTGGAAGAACAGCCAGTGCTCTTAACTTCTGAGCCATCTCCCCACCCCTGTGTGTTGTATTTAATTCTATCTCCCTAATTTCTTTAAGGGTTATCTCACACCTTGGTGATGAAATTGTTCTGTTACCCTGCATTAGCAGATCGTTTATGTGTGTGTCCAATGAATTAGATGTGATTTTATTGTTTCCAAATTTGCCAGTGTGACCTTACAAGTGTTGACTTGGAGTCCTGGCACTTAGCTCATAGAATGGCTGAGCTACTCACCCTCTACCTAGTTTTGATCTTCACAAGTACAGAATCTCTGAATCAAGGAACTTAATATCATACCCTGGTTGCATAGCCTTGGGTGAAATGATCAACTTTTAAAACTGCTCAGTCATCTATAAAATATTGTCTTCAGTGACTAGTATTTGAAGATACAGATTTCACATTATTTCTTGTGCAGCAAGCAGTTAGAAACTTAGCACCTCTTTCTGCTGGGTAGTGTGTTGAATGATCTTCCATTGTGGGAATTTTGGTCACACTGTGACACTCCAAGACTGTTAAAGTTTACCTTGAATCAGGGAGCATAGCCAGTGCCTAGCCAACTGGAATGGGCCATGGAGAAGCCAGTAATTTGGAGAGAGAAGATGGACAGGAAGGAGAGGGTGGGGACTTGAGTTTTGGAGTTTCCTTTTGTTTTGGGGATGAGTGAAGAGACACATCTCTTGCTGGGTCTTTGGCCAAAAGGCAAGGTCACCCGGTTGCTTCTATGATTCTCTGATCTAGAAGGTTTTCACCTCCATGTCTGACCTCCAAGTCTTTGCTGGTAAATAGAACAATAGAGACATAGTTTAAACCTACACACGGCAGTGACAGCAGAGCTGGGGCTGTGGGTGGGCCATAGCCTTAGTGGCTGGATGGGCATTGACTGCAGGGTTGTGGGGTCATAGATAAAATGAAAATATCAGTAGATCCATGTGCTAAGCCAACAGGAAAACATCAGTCTTCTCCTTAACTGGTCTCAAATCTCCTCCTTCTGTGAGGAGATTCCTACTAGAAGAAAGTTCTGCACATCACAAGGACAAATCCATATCCCTTAAGCACAGGTATCCTCTGTCCAGGGACAGTTCGGTACTTCAGTCAGCCTCAACGCCAATCATCATCATACAATCATACACTCTCCTCTGTTTCCTTGGCAGACAGTCTTCTTCCCAAGTCTCCTATGTGGATCAGAGTGAGTCCCCTTGAATTATATTTGATGCATTTTTTAAAAAATCTTTTTTCCTCCAATCTGTCTTTATCATCTGATGATCATGGGATTATAAACCATTGGGAAGACGACATCTGCATAGACGATCACTTGCATTAAATTATCTTATCCCTAATCTCCAACAGGAACTCAAGTAGAAATGAGACTATCATAGAGGAGTCCTGGGTAAGCAGGGCTTGGTACTCACAGTACAAGTTCATTTGGGATACTCTGCTTTATCTGATTTCTTTCTGTAGTAATCATGCACCTTCATTTTTGGCATCTGAAGAGGAATGCTTTATTGGAAATTCCTTGAGAGCAGCAACCATGGCTTATTCATCCCAGTAGCCCTCACAAGGCTTAGCACAAAGCTCCATGCATGATAGATGCTTCATAAATATTGGCTGAAAGAGGAGACTCCTCCCAAATGGCCCTTCCAGAAACACCGCTTCAGGAAGTAAAGGCCCCTCTGTTTCATGGTTGGTAGACAAGGTTCCAAGGAGTTTGCAGTCAGCTCTTGTCACTAGAGTCCCTGTAGATTCTCTCTACCAACCCCCCAATACTTTGCTAGAGATTCAAACTAGACATAAGTTGATTTTGATTTGGGGGTGGGGAGACAAATGCTACTGCTTTGTTTCAGATATAAGAACTCAATTCATAAATCCATATGTATGTTTTTAGAAAGATAACCATACCTTTTAAAATAATACCTAACTCTAATATTTTTACTTATTCTTCCAAGGGGCAGGAGACAGGCTACATACTTTATTCCTTATCCTCACAATTCCTCTACCTGGAAGACTTCAACCATTTCATAGATAAAATTGTACTAAACTTGGGGAAGAATATAGTTTTTTTTTTCCCCACAAATGTTGTAAATGGAGCTGTACACAATCCTTCTTAGCTAGTTGAATTATCTTCATGTGTCAGGATCAGTGTGTATTTATTAATGTTTTTGCATGCTAACTTACCCACTGGCTCATTTATTTAACACTTACTGAGTGGTTCTTCTAGGCCAAGAAGTGATAAGTTCTTGCAGAATAGAAATGTCATTTCAATGAGCACTCAAACCTGTAAGTCAGAGAGATGGGTAAACACATGCTTTCTGCATGCAGCAGGACCTGTGGATGGAAAGATGCAGGGATTTTTTTTTTATGGAGCCTGAAAGGAATCATAGTCTCTAAGAGTTGTAAAAGACTTCACAATAGGATTGGAGGGAGTGGTCTTCAATCCCAGTTTTGAGAATTAACTGGAAGTTTAGCAGGTGAATAAAAGTAATGAATTAGAAATAACAATAATCAATGGAAGGTCCTGAGAAAATTATTCAACATTTAATATTTTACTTCTTATAAAAAGCAAGAACTGTCCTTTGTGTTTAAGTTTGTCATTAAGGAACTTATTTGCTTTTTACCATTGAATAACAACTTTTTTATTTACTTAAAGCCTGTAGTAAGCATGGAACAGATGGTTCAGTTTATCCAGAGATGATAGTTACTTTAGAAAAATAATTAGAATCACACCACATACTCAATTTGGTGAATACTCAAAATAATCCATGCACCTTTGTTCTTTTAAACCAAGCACTTTGGGCAGGCTTCCACATGCTGCACAATTTCCAACCTAAAGTTGAAATAATGTAATGTGCCCCAAGGCTAAACATTAAAAAAAAACAAAACAGCATTCTCTGTGTCACACTACTAGGATAATCTGTCATGGCTCAAAGCCCAAGGTAAATAGAAAAGACTTATGGTAGGTGTGATTATGCAGGGGCTGAGATGTCATCTCTAAGTATCAAGACCAAGGATCAGTCCTACAGACCTTGGAGTGTGTAGGATTTGCACAGCCTAGGGCTGCTGAATTAGTCCATACAGCCCAGAGATACAGAAAGATTTCTAAGTTTCAGGGACCTTTCCCTGTTAAGATTTCTGTTATCTTCAATTCAATTCTTTTTATCTTTATTGACTCATAGTTATTAGTATACTAGCCTGTACTGTCTTTTATTTCAAGATGCTAAGCATTCCCAGAGTGTGTGCACATGTGTACGTGCATGTACGTGCGTGTACGTGTGTGTGCGCGCGTGCGTGTGTGCGTGCGTGCGTGCGTGCGTGCGTGCGTGCGTGCGTGTGTGTGTGTGTGTGTGTGTGTGTGTAGTACAAGGTACCAACATCTCTTGAACATCATTTCTTAGGGCAGCTGATTTATTCCACTTTATTACAACAATAACAATATTTAATTGGGCTTCTTTATTATAGACAATATTTGTCTTCTCAGTGTGTCCTGTTGGTATATGTAAGCTGCATCACATATTTTGTTTTAGAAAACACTGAGAAATATAAAGAATTTTGTTTTCTTTTCCTACTCTTTACAATATCTTCTCTTGAGCTACGCCTTGAATTTGCAGGGATGCATGTGCTGGAGGTAGTAGAGGCTAGATTCTTACCGTTGATAACTATCAGAATACAAACAGCCATTTTGTGGGAGAAAAAACCCACCCTTCATAGAGGTAAAATGCAACCAACTGTAAAATATACTATGTGTTTTATTGCCATTTTATCTTCACATTCAAGAACAACTTGTTATGGGCTGGTGTGATGGCTCAGTAGTTAAGAGCACTTGTTGCTCTTCCACAGGCCCCAGGTTTAATTCCCAGCATCCTTCCTGTCTACTTCCCCCTTTTGGAAAGCGGATGTTTACCATGTGTTGTTCTTTTGGAAGGATATAGCTTGCTTCTCATTTTTTTAAAACAGGGACCATGTTTGCTTTGAGTCTCAGATTAGACTCTGGACTCAGATTCTGAACACTGAAAGGACTACTGAGAATTTGGCAGTCTTAGAGAGGAACTAATTTCATTTAGCAGTTGTAAACTGATCAAGACACACGATGTTATGGCCTCATAGACTCATTAACAACCTCAAAAGACTTATGTGTTGAAGGTTGGGTCCCCAATGGTGAATCCAATCATTGAGAGATGACAGGGTTATGAAAGATCTGCCTTAATTAATAGATTAATTCACTTATGAATTTGTAACTTCATGACATTCTTATGAGGTGTGGTTGGAGGGAAAAGTTGACTTGGGAGGCCTGCTTGTCAAGAGTATATATTAATCCTAGCCCCTCATCCTGGTTCACTCTGCTTCCTTACTTCCTTGAGGTCAGCAGCTAGGCTCTGCCACATCCTTCTGCATGATGGACTGCTCAGCATAGGCTCAGAAACAACCAAGTGCTCATGGACTGAAACTCCTGAAAGAATGAGCCAGAATACAACCTCCTCTTAAGTTGCTTCTCTCAGGCATTTTGTCACAGTCATAGGAAGCTAACCCCTTCCCAAAAATCCACTCTGTTTGCCCAGGCCATGTCATCTGTGTACCTCTCAATTTTATGTTGGCTGGCTTTATCCATCAGCCTTGAATGTCTGCCTTTCTGTCTGTCTGTCTATCTTTCTGTGTCTTTCTGTCTCTTGTCTCCTCTACCCCTCTTCCCCCACAGGTCTAGCACAAATGTAACCTTCCCAAAGTGCCCCCTCCTGAAAAGGATCTGTTTTCATATCTACTGGCCTTTTGTAAGGAGAGAGATTGTATCATTCCTTTAGTTTTGTTACCATGACTAGTTTGAAGGAAGGGTAGTTTGATAAAGCACTTGTTTCATTTTAGACCATGTGATCTTTAATTATACAAGCACTTCATTTATTGTATCCACTCTATAGAAAAGAGATTATATTTATTTATGTATTTTGCATCCCATAATACTTATCCTTAGACAATATCTGAAAAATATTTACACATTTATTGAGTGAGGGAATAAAAAATAAATTAGTATCTCCAGAACAAACAACCAGTAATAGAAGTATAGCTCATGTCCCAAGCCCATCTAGTTGTGAATAAATTAAAATCATTATCTCAGCACATCAGTTCTTCCTGAGAGTTTGTGTTTGCTCCTATCATGTAAAGCATCTCAAGGTAATTGGGCACAATGTGTTTATGAGCACAATATGTTTACGAGTTTATATTAATGGTCTAGACTGAAATCTGATTCAATGTAGATTAGTAATACCGCTTCCTAATGAACTTTGCATCTCACAGCAGAAACAGTTTAGGTATTTCCTTGGAACTAGAAATCAATCCTCTCTTCATTTTTATTTAAATACAGAAAATATTATCTTCAAAGTATTTATTTTTCCGTGGCTTTAAAAAAATCCAAGTTTAACACGTAAGTATATTGTGCAACTTTATCCTAGTCTGATAAAACCACATACCTTAAAATTATTTTGAGACTCAAACCAAACTGGGACCATCAAGTACAATATTATCAACATTGTATTGGTTGGAGCTCTCCAAAAGGGACCGGTTATTTTTGTGCGTCATGCTAGAAGTCCCATTTACATGGAATTGCCTTCCCCAAGAATGCTCCAATAAGCTTCCCCCATTTCCTACCACTGAAAAGGTTCCCCCTAGGCTGAAGAGTAGCTCCCATTTAATAGAGCATAACAACAGAACCAGACCTGTCAAGCTCTGACAGCTTGAATGAGGGAAGATTTCTCACAATTATGAATGGGATTTGAAATTCCTCACCTGAAACACACTGCTGCATCCTTATCACAGAAGGAAGGTACTTTGGAAACTGCTTGAAAATTCATCCGAGAGGAACTTAAGAGAAACTTGGCAGGTGCTCATGACACAACAGCTGAGAATAAGCAATAAAGTGGTGTTCCAAAGGGACCTGGAGGGATGGATCATAATCACTGATGTAAAAGTGAGGCCAAGACCCAGGAGATGATATCCTATCTTTCGTTATCAAACCTCAGGAATTGGAAGTGTTGAAACCTTTCCATGCTGTTTTGTGAGTCATCACAAGTCAGTGTTATTATCATTAGCTGTTTGAAAAATAAGTACTTTTTTTTTTTAGTTTAGTAAGGCCTATCTTGAACTAGGATGGAGGGGATGATACCTCTATGATTACATCAATATTTGAAGATACTCATTAGTTCTTAACATCATTCTGACAGAAAAACATTCAAGACCATGCTTGCTTCAAGTGAATTAATTGTCATAGACCCTGTTCTGGTCAACTTCAAGGTGGGGTAGATTTTCACAAAGACACCCTTTCCCTTTTCCATACAGTCATATCACTATGTTCTAATAGATGGACAGCTATAAGATCTTGTTATTAGAGGACATGTTGCCCAGGGTTTCATTGAGAGGATTTTCTGAAATGCTTTCATTACAGTTGCTCACATAAACAACTGTGGTACCCCTGCCTGCCTGTGTAACTCATCTCAAGACCATTTGAAATGAAGAATGTGACTGGGGATGCAAATGAAACTCAAGTCATCCTGACTGCTTGCTTGGCTGACACAGAAATATTTTTACATTTCTGAAGGAGAATGAAGATTGGACTGGTTTGCTATCAGCCATATTCTGTCCTGACATTCTACATCTTAAATCTCTGCAATTGAGTGTCTCTGGGGTTCCCATGTTTGGGATTTTAGGAGCTGAATAGAGCTCACACTGTGTCACATCTTAAGTTATAGTTAGGCATGTTCTGTAGTCCTTAAGTCAATAGTTCTGCAGAAACATGTACCCATAGGAAACATCATTTCAGATTTTTTGCCCTTGAGTTAGATCCCAGACTCTTGGTTTTCAAATATTTTCAAGATTACAAATTGCAAACAAGGACAGATTAACTTTCTTTTCCTTTAGTGTGTATGTGTATGTGTGGAGGCCAGAGGTCTTGGTAAGCATCTTCCTCTATTTCATTACACCTTATTCGTTTTTGAGGCAAGGTCTGAACCTGGAGCTCAGCAGCAAGTCTCCAGGACTCACCATCTCTGCCCTTGCAGTTCTGGGTTTATGTCCAGCATTTATCTTGGTCCTCACACCAGTGCAGCAAGCATTTCACTCACTGAGGCATCTCCCCACTTAACTTCTGTGTTTTTAATTCATTATTTAAAAGAGAAAAGGCTAAAGAGCAACCAATGCATCCTTTCTATTAATGAGTACCTTGAACCTCTGTCTAAGGTCACACAGTAGACAGGAAAAGCACCAGGACAGTGGCTCTGTCCTCTCTGCAACATTCCTACTCTGTTTGGTGATGGTTTTGCCCTGGTGTGACATCCATGGGTTCACTGACTTTTTCTTTCTTTTCTTTCTTTTTCTTTTTTCTTTTTGCTTCTAATGTAGTGCTGGGTTTGATATAATAGAAGAAATAATCTTAAAGGGTTCTAAAATCCTCCTCAACACAACAGAGTTCCAGTCTAATATCCAGCACTGTGCTAAAGATCAGCAGAACCCTTTCCTCATGGAAGCATCTGGAAGCATCATTAGAGCAGCTACCACATGTGAGAATGGATGAGGTGAGTGGAGACATGAAAATCTGGGCATTTTCTCAAAATTCACCAAATATTTCCAGAGATAGGAAAAAAGAAAGAAAGAGAAAAGAAAAAGAAAAGTGTGGTGTTTTCTGGTTTTGTTTTTATTTTTCCATATCAGCGGGAAAGTAACATCATTTTGGAATAATGTGAAGAATGTTTTGGAGAGCTAGACGGAGACTCAGTCAGTAAAGTACTTGCTGGTCAAGCATAAGAATTTGAGTTTGACCCTCAAAACCCACACAAACCAAAACCAACCGACCAACCAGCCGACCAACCCACCCACCAACCCACCAACCAACCCACCAACCAACCCACCAACCAACCCACCAACCAACCAAACCACCAACCAACCCACCCACCAACTCACCAACCAACCCACCAATGAACCCACCCACTCACCAACCAACCAACCCACCAACCAACCCACCAACCAACCCACCAACCAACCCACCCACCAACCGAGTGCAGTGCTCTAGCTTGTAGTTTCAAGACTGGGCAGACATAGACAGGCAGACGCCTAGAGTTCACTGTCCAGTTATTCTAACTAGCTTACATGGTAATACTCTAGCTCACTGACACTCACATGGTTTTGGATATCAGATTGACTCTATATATGCTCTTAGGATAAAGGGAAATGTTTTTTTAAACCTTGCTTTTCTTCTTACAATGTTTTAATTATGTAAATAAAAAGGACTTGATGAGTGTGGTCATCCCCTAGCTTGAGGTATGGTTGATTGAGCAATTAAGATGGAAGGCACCCAAAAGCAGACTCCTTACCAACCCAGTGACCTAGTCATGAACAGAACCCTTGTTGCTACATTCAACTTGATGCTTATGTTTAATGTCATCCTTACTCATAAAGGATAATAAATTTGGCAATAATCAAGCTGTGAATTGTCTAACTTGATGATTTTGCATGTTGTATTAGTTTACCTTGGTCCAAAAAGTCAAATAAAACCAGGGTTTAAGCTCCTAAATATCACAATCCTTTAAACTTTTTTTTCAGAACACCAAAGCCCTATTTTCATATATGAATACTATAAATAGTATATTTATGGGTGTACGGAACTGCCTTCTCTGAAGTCAAAATCTATTTGATCAATGAAAAGCAACCTGGCCACTCGGGAATGAAAGTGAAAAAAAATCATCCTTAATGTTTCATGATATTTTGTGCTTCACGTCTATCAATGTTCCTGGCTAGACCAAATACATTATTTCAACCATCTTCCTTAGTTAAAATGTATAACTCAGCTCAGAGTCTTTGGATATATGAAGCAAACTGTAGAAAAATTCACTTTGAGATTATATTTTAAAATTTAGACAACACTTTCAAAAGTCAAATTATGTGAGTACAACACTTTAGTCAAAAAATATAAAATGCATAAAAGCATTTTAAATTCAGATTTTCTGTTACAGCAAAAAAAAAAACCCACCACTCTTTGTAATATAATTATTCAAAAAGGTTTTTTTTATCCTTTCTTGGTAGATCTAGAAACTTCTCATATCAAAAGAAAATTGTTTTTGAACAATTAAAATCTGAAGACACCTCAGTTAGCTGCAACATTGTTCTTCATCAGGTTGGTACCACCACCAATTCGATTCATCTTCTTGCATATTCTCTACATTGCTCAGGAGCCACTGCTGTCCGGGCATGTGATGTGTGATGCTGAGGCAGGGGAGAAGCTATGTGGTACCCTGGTGGATGCTGCCTATTGTTCTCTATCTTATCAAAAGATTGGCCGGAAGACACATAGAGTCTCGATTTCAAAAGTCTCCTAATTCTCCTATTCTGTTTGCTTTTGTAAGCAGTTAATACTGATATTGTAATAAGTCAGTATCGAGCAAAGGTACCCCACTTTTCAACATTTTGTTTTTCTGTCTTTCTGCCCTAGTGACATGGTTCTCTGATCTTTAGAGAATATGTATATTCCTATTAATTCTGTCACTTGTATTTGCCCACAATCTTTGAATGAGTAACAATGATATTAAAATAAAAAAACATAGATGGCCCTTTTCATCCTATACATCTTTCTAAGGGCTAGTCGCCTCCCTTAGAATGTACCGGGTCACCCTCTAGGAATGTTTGCTGTCACCTAACATGTTAAATACTTCTGCTTTACCAACAAGAAATGCAATTTGAGAAATGCAGTCACTGAGCGGCTCTGACTCTATTTTAGAGCTTTTCTTTCATAATACAAAAAGTGCTAGTTTTGCGTTTCCACCTGTTCTAAAAGTGCTTGTTAATTGATAAGAATCCTTTCCTGAAATGTGCTGTTTAAGCTGGGGAACAGGGAGACTCTGGAAAGTATCCAGACAGAGCAGCAAAACCCATAAGCTTCTATGCAAATATAAGAGGGGAAAACGGGAATGCTTGCCAAGGTTTTAGTCAGCCCACCAAGGACCACATTTAACAAAATGGAGCACTGGTGAACTTCACATCATAAATGCTGATGGGGAACTCCTCCTGGTTGTCGAAGGCACTGGTCCAAAGAAAAGACTTCGGAGTTTATACACGAGTTACAAGCTAAATCTGAGGTGATTAAAGACTTTGATTTTACAATTGGGCTCCATGGGCAGCCCAATAACATCCTTATTATTCTATGTTATGGAAATGAATATAAAGGGCAGAAAAAATGTAGGGAAAAATGTTCTTTGTCCTAGGCACTGATCACAGACTGTTTCCTGTTAATGGATCCACCTTTAGTTTGCTAGAAGAATAGAGGCAAAGGAGTTCCCTACCTAACAAGGTTGAATTGATGTCAGACTCACTTTTTGATTTCACTCTCTTGGTCTTTTACCAAGAAAATATTTCTGTGAGAGGATCACACATAAGAACCTTTCAGCCATTTGTTCTCGGAAGAATGTAGATGGCCATTCCATTGACTTAACTGCCAGTCACACTATACCATGTGCTAGGCCTCTAACATGTACTACTTTGATAAGTAAAGATGGTCACTGCTGTCCCAGTTGGAAGATTCTTCATGATGACCAAAGCATGTTAAGAAATTCAGTTCTGGGCTCCAAACAGGTACTCAATTAATAGACACAGCTATGTTATGGATCAGTTCAGCTAGATCAAGTCATACATTTAGAGAAACTAATTTTTTCAGACAAGCATTCAGATAAACATATCTAATTTGCTAATGTGGAGAAACTGAGGAATGGAATCATTTTGGTATCGTATAACTAGATACACTTGAAAAGTTTTGAATAATAGTTGAATAAATAAAAAGAAACACTTAAATTTTTTTTTAGTGTTTGATGTGTGTGTGTGTGTGTGTGTGTGTGTGTGTGTGTGTGTACTTTTTTGAGTGTAGGTGCACACATACCACAGTGTACATATGGACATAATGTGCATATTGTGTATATACATACATTGTCAGTCTATGCCTTCTGCCCTGTCTGACTCACAGTCTGACCATTGTTTGCCACTGCACAAGCTGGCCAAGAGCTTCTGAAGATTCTCTTGTCTCATCTCATTGGCATCTCACCACAGGAGCACCTGGATTACAGATGTGCACTACTGCATCTAGCTTCACATGGATTCTGAGGATCTGAACTCAGGCCCTCATACTTGCATGGCAAATACTTAACCACAGAAGCATCTCCCTACCTCAAAAGGCAATACTCTTACTGCACCTGCCTGTCTGCATTCTTGGTTCATCTAATTAAAAAATTGAAACTGTTCTTTAGAAATGTGTCTCTGAATGTAAAATGCTGTGTTGGTACCACACCAGGTGAAATACATGGATACAACTGATAACCATGGCCTAAGTCACAGAAGCAGGTATGTTCACAGATTTACCTTTCACTGTTCAAGATAGACCTTTAAATCAATATTTAGAATTGTCAGATATAAATGTAGGATGTCCAGTAGAATTTGAATTTCAGAAAAATAATAAAAAATATTATAAGTTAACTTACACTAACAATTATTTGGCATCTAACTGAAATTCAATCTTAACTATTCTTTATTTTTATTTGTGAAATCTAGCAACAACTCATTTTATATTCAAGACTCTCTTTTATACATTTTGTAGATTACCAATGACTTTTCTAGAAATCAAAGCCTTTGCTAACAATCCATCTTACCCCTGTTATATGTGTACTTTCTAGGCTATCTCTTGAGGCCCTTTTTAGAGAGAGTGGGTTGTGTAGTTCAAACTCTAGAAGGACCCTGAGGCTGACTAGTGTATGAGAAATGATGTCTGTGAACTGCACAATGAGTATGAAACTGGCTTTGTCCTGCTCTATTTTAGTAGGTAACAGCAGAAGTTCTCTGAAGGCGGACAACAGACCATGTTGTCCAGTTCTACTCCATGGAATGACAAAGCACAGAGGAGGGACAGTCAGTTCAGAGGCTTGGTTGACAGCATATGTGGTGTGGGAGGGCAGCCCTATATATATATGTAGTACAATAAAATTACAAAAGGAGCAGATTCCACATTGGGTTTTATTCATATCATAATATTAATTTTGAATTATATTTTTGGTGGAAACCACTTTTATAACCCATGAAACATCAACTTTGTCATTCAGAGATAAGAAAATCTGGGGAAGGGTTTGAAGCATGAAGTAAGTTCACAGAAAAGTTGCTCATTCATGTTCCTTATGTTTTAACAGTGAACCCCTAAATTCTGAGAGCTACAACTGCTTGCTAATACTTAGCTTGCAGGAGAGAGAGAAATGAGAGCAAAAGAGAAGATTTTTGCCTGGACGGGAACAGAAAATAATGTTGAAGCAAATAGAACACTTTCAAGACTTCTGACAGTTCAAATGATTCATAAATACACAGGCTGACAAGGGCTGGTTTGTCCCTGCAGTTCACTTCGCTCAACTCTGCATGGTTCTGTAGGACAATGAAATTCAATGCACTTAGAATTTCCAAAAAAAAAAAAAAAAAAAGAGGGGGGAGAAAAAAGTGAGCTCAGATTCTTTTAAAAGCATTTCTATGAGAAAACGGATCATTTACATGCCAAAAGCACTTTTAATGTGACATATTTAGCACATGTATTATTTAGAAGGAAAGCCGCGTGAACTTGGTGAATTTTAAAGTCTGTAAAATGGCACCCTGCTGAGCAGAAAGGTGGCTGCGCTCTGTTATGTGATTATTTGGTATAATAGACTTGTACATAACTTTTCACGAAATTAAAGGTATGACATTTACTTTCCTCTAGCCCCATAAATTGCACTTTAGAACATAAAGAATGGGCTGATGCATGAATTTGTTTTTCCTTCAAGCTATTTAAGGATTTTTAAAGAATAGTTTGGGGGTTCATTGATTAACACATCAAATAGGTATCTCAAGAGGTTTAGTGAAGCTTATGTGTCCGTTTACTCTTCTGAGGAAATTTCAGGGACCTTGAAAATGACACAGGTAGATGATGCTGAGGCCCATTTTGTTTTCTGGTCCTGTGGGGTCCTAATCCAAATGCAAGGATGCCAGGTTGGCTACCGTGGTGTAGTGTCAAGGGATTATGATATCCTTATATCAATCAGCTGTGGCAATAGTGTGTAGTGTGGTCGTTGTTGAACTCCAAATTCTAGGAGAGAAAAAATTTGAATTGCAAATCAGACAAGATTTTGTACATATTCTCATATCCAGGACCCCAAGAAGTCCCTTTCTTATGAATGCACTGTCATGGGTACAGACAGCACCAAGAAAAATGTGTTTTCAAATATAGTTGTAGACAAACAACCAGATCTTACAAGAAAAATCAACATCTGCTGAAGAAAACAGAAAGTCCCACATTCCCTAATTACTAATAATTTTGTCTTAAATGGAAGGATATAGATAAGGCAAACACACACACACACACACACACACACACACACACACACACACACACACACACACACACACACACCAAGTAGAATAAGAAACAGACAAAGCTCTTTGCATGGCTGACCTGAAAGTGATTTTTAAGGTTGAGCCCCAGGAAATGGTTTATGGTATCAACGGATTCAGGACTATCTATATGTTTACCAAGCAGGGTCCAACAACATCTGTGAAGATAAGGAAGAGAATGTCTTGTGAGGCAGTTATTAGGGTGGGAGTGTCATACAGGGTTCCCAAGGCTGTTTCCCAGAGATTTTTTCATTTCTAAATGTCTCTCCTGCCCACCCCTTTTACTCCTGTCCTGCCTGGAGATTTCAGTGATAGTGTTTAAATTTGCTACAGCTTGAAGCTTGGCCCTCGGGAATTCAGATTTGCATCCTTGAGTAATTTATCTAGGTTTTTTTTTTTTTTTTTTTTTTTTTAAGACAGAGACACTTGATTGGAAAACACAGCTAACTGGTAGGTTCCACCTGTGCTTAGGTCTGTGCAGCTCTGAAAACTACAACTACACGAAGGTTTTCCTCTATAAGGAAATTTTGTCAAGCCACAGTAACGTATTTTCCAGTACTTTGATTTTCTAACTTAGAATAACCAAGATTTTGAACATAAGAGACTAGTTGCAGTGCAAAAGAACTTTTATTTATTTATTTATTTTTTTACTATTTGTACACCCTTGCCCCTATTGCTGTTGCAAGAGCTTTGTTTAGGAAGAGATGGAGCTAAAAGTGGATCTACAGCCCAAAAGGTGCAATTATGGTCCTTTAAGCCAATAACATAATTGTGTATGTAGCATATATATTTATCAGACATGTGCAGCCATTTTGAACTCTTTATGTATTATCACAACCACTTTGCAGCTTTCTTGAAACAATTTTCAACATCATTTAAGCAAAAATCACTGAGAAGGTTAAATGCTAAAAATATGCTTCATAAATTACGTTGAGGTTATGGCATGAAGCCTGGAAAAATCAAAGACCCTTCTTTAAAAAAAAAAGTCCTAGCCTCTTTCTCTGTTTCTTTGAGATTAATTAACAGCAGAAGTTTAATTAGTTATTATAGTCATCTGAAGTTCTGTGTCTTTATTTTGAGAGATGGGGTTGGAGAAGACGTTTTTCCCTGGAGGGCTTCAATGCAAACTGATTTAAACTCTCTTCAGAATCTGGTCGTTTCTTTAGTTGGGCGTTACTTTAAAATTCCATTCTCAGAATAAACACCACCCCACCTGGGATTATGACAACTTTTCATCTTTAAGCCCCAAATTTGGCATTGCTTGAAGTCTAGTTTATTTCACACCTTTCCCAGGCTTTCTTTAAAGCAGGCAGGTAGAATTCCTCATCATCCCTTCCCGCGGCAATCCGACGGTTACTAATACTCACACAGATGCTGGAGAAAGGCAAGGCTGCCTTTAGCAAGCATGAGGCAGAGTTTTAATTTGTAGCTGATAATTTGCTATTGGAAGCTTCCCCTGATTAGTCTTCTGAGTGCACCAACAGTTTGTGAGGTGGTGAGAATTACCTGCTGTGTATGTTTTTACCACTCACTCAGGGATGAAAATGAATTACAACCTAGCCCTCAATTAAAGCTCGAAATAAGCAAACCGCAAACTTCTTTTATGTCCTCACTTCTAAAGAACAGAATTAGTTGCTTCTGATATCACTGGAATTGTAATTCACACTCTTCGGAACCCTGCAATGGATCTTTCAGCCTCATTCAAACAAGCACATCTCAGCTGTTACCCGACTCCATTGCCTTTGCTCCAAGTCAAATCATTGTCCAACAGCTGAGAATTGAAACAAACTCCATTTGTGAAAATGAACCGTGAGTTATTGATAATGCAGAATGTTTGTATGTGTCAATTCTCCACCCCACAGAACTTATTATGTTGGTTTTGGTCCCATTAATTGCAAAATCTAGGAAACAGAATGGTGGACTTTGATTTAATTTGTCATGATTGCACTGTCTAATTTTCAGTAGCTCTGCAAAGAAATACATTAATGAAAACTTGGAAGAAATATTTTTGACACATTGTTGTTAGGTCTTTTGAGAAAATGTCCATCACTTCTAATCAGTTTGTTAAAAGTCCATGAAAGCTGGCATTGTGCTTCCTGGATAATATTGACATCTCAAAAGGGAACACAGGCAGTCGAGTCGCCCGTGTGTTTATTAACCAGTTTGCGTTCTTATTAGCTGCCTATTATGTGTTGTATTTGTTCATGCCACACTCAACAGAGAGCTCATGAGTCCTGTAGTGCTTTCATTCCACAGAAGAACACAATGTGTCCCATGTATTTTGGAACAAAGTGTCTCATACAAGACAGACCCACACGAGAGGTCATATATAACCAGTCTGTTGTTGCTCTAAAAATGCATTTATTCCCTTAAGAAAAGAGGGGGGTACCTCTGTATCTTTTCAATGAGACCAGCCTTACTGTAAATTGCAGGACAAAGGAAAGTGAGCAGGTTCTATCCAGGTGGAACAGCTTTCTGCTGTGACATTAGGAGGGTCATTAAAGGTGTCCACTTCCTCATCCCATTAAAAGTAGTTGCCTTTCCTTTTTATTATAATTGAACTCATTGATCATACAAACCAATGCATTTCACTATGAAATTTCCATAGGGTCACACACACACAGACATACACACACATAAGTATTTTGGCTCAGGCTAAAGAAATTGAATATCCTGCCTGAATTCTGAAAGAGGGAAGCAGAGCCGAGAAAAGGCTCTCAGTTAGGGTCACATGCAGTACCAGATGTCAGGAGGAAAGAACAGATAGTAGACAAAGTCTTTTATTTACAGACTGCAAACTCATTGATAACTGAGTTCATTTTAGCATTTTTTTGTGTGTGTTTTCATAGGATACAGTTTAGGGTTGTATTCAAAATTGATATGAACTTTTATTTTTGATGGAAATGCATGCTCCGAGTTATCTGGCTTAAGAGGTCCCAGGGAGGGCAGTTATACTTTAGATGCATTATTTTTAGCAGAGTTAACTTTACTTTTGATGCAGCAGAATTACATGAAATTTGCCAACGAGCTTTCTACTTTAAATACAAAACTTTACTGCTCACAATTCTACCCTGAAGCATCACATGAAATATGATAGATGCAGTCCAGCTTGCTTACCATCCTATAAAGAGAAAAATCATCATTCATTAAGTTCTTCCTATATCTTCTGGTATCAAATGAAATGAAAGTGATATGTAGCTAAATGGTAAGCATGCAATGTTCTTAGAATTCTTTTCCTCAAGACAAGAGGAGACACCTAAATAAACTCTAATTGTCAACTTAGCATTCTTTTTGCGGAGATATTCTCTACGGAGTTGGTATACTGTTAATTGATCAACCCTTTTATATGTTGCATTCATGTAGATTGCAGAGAAAATTCTGTCATTGATTTTCTTTTGACTTAATTTGGTTAGAAGGGTCTTAAAAATTATGTCTTCTTCTAAGGTGGGCGGTGGTGGCACACGCCTTTAATCCCAGCACTCAGGAGGCAGAGCCAGGCGGATCTCTGTGAGTTCGAGGCCCACCTGGACTACCAAGTGAGTCCCAGGAAAGGCGCAAAGCTACACAGAGAAACCCTGTCTCGAAAAACCAAAAAAAAAATGTCTTCTGAGACATAAGAATTATGTCTTTGTTAGGCATGGAGGCTCATGCCTTTAATCACAGCATTGAGGAGGCAGAAGCAGGTGGATCTCCGTGAGTTAGAGGTCAGCCTATTCTACATAGTGACTTTCAGGCCAACCAGAGCTATGTAGTGAGACACTGTCTCAAAAATTTATTAATATGGAGACAATAACTAAATGAATATCCAGGGCTGGTGTGAATTGAACTTGGGCCACTGAATGGCTGACTATATTACATTGGGTGGTTGAACAAGAGTCAAAATGGAAGTCTCCTCTACTGCCTTAGGTTGAAGGCAGGCAGGTCCCTGGATTTCACTTCTCTGTAAGGTCAGCCATCTGAGAAGAGCCTGTGTCTGAGCAGAAGCAGAAGCATGGCATGGTTGAGAACACAAGCTCATCTTCCTGGCAATCTCAAGTGAGGGCTGTGTTGGCTCTTCCACTTTGCCATACCTCTTGTTCTCTTGTTTATTCCTTCGCCCACTTATTTTCCTGCTTTTTCTTTCTAGTCAATTCCCTGCCATTTACCAACTGTGTATTATTATGGATTATTTTTCTCTTATCTAGGATTTAAGTAAAATAATCCATTATACATTTTTAAAACCTTAAATATGGAACAACAATAAGGATGGTGTATAAGAAAATCACCCTTTAAAAAATGATAGCTGAGTGTGGGTTTCCTGTGACCTTCTGCAACAAGATGATCGCTTCAAGTAGTTCACTGAAGCTTCACACGGACTGGATCGACAGAGACCATTCAGCTGCCTTATTCCGGAGGAGTTTTCATTTATCCCTCCTCCCCTTCCTCCTACCTTACATATAAACACACAAAAAGATTTATTTTTGTCAGCTTAACATTGTTGAGTTTATCAATCACAAAGGAATTAGAAGATATGAAATATGATCTTGATATATTGAGTTGATTGTTTTTACAGCCAGCTGCATCCTGTAAAGCAGAACTAATAAGTTATTCTAAGGCTGTTTTTTTTTTAAACATGCCAGATAAAAATCCCAAGCACTCCAAAGCAAATAATGCTGCTTGTTGAGACGCAAACACTGAGAAGAAGTTTTAACTGCTAATATTTCAAAGTTTTTCTTTGGAAAAATGAAAGATTTCTGATTTGTATAACACTTAAGTGCATTTTCTTCCCTTACAGGCAATTTATTCCACTTAACATGAGATAGCATATATTACCATAAATTAAGATGATTTTAAAAGATGGAAGTCTAGTTCAAAAAAGGAATCTTTTAAGAGTTCATATGTAATTCTAGAGTACTTTGAGGGAGGACTTTAGAGATGTAAAACTAAGAAACTTTTTGTTGGTAGGCCCATTCCTAGGCAAATCAATTAAAATATATCTACCAAATACGATTCTAATAGCTATCACACCATGAGATTTGTTGGTTTTTTTTTTTAAAGAAAATCTTGTTTGTTGGTTAGTTAAGAACAGGCATGGAAATGAATGTATCTGCTAATTATACTAATTTTATTGAATTACTGAGTATGGGGTGTGTGTGAGAAGACACAGTATTCAAATAGACAATAGATATTCCTAAAATATTAAAAATGCAAGTACCATATGATTCTGCAGTGGCATGGCTGGATATAAATCCAAATGAAATGAAACCAGTACACTGAAGGAGCATCTAGACATCTTTTTATTTTGGAGCACTCTTCCCAATAGTTACAAAATAGAAGAAATTTCAATATTCATAAATTGGTGAATGGATTAAGAAAATGTGACCCATCTACACAATGGACTGCTATTCATTTACACAGACCCTGTCATTTGTGAGAACAATAACAGAACCACATATCATTAGGCTAAGTGATATGATCATAATAGTGATAGGTGCAGAAAGATAGGTCCCGCATAACCCCATTGATATGTGAGACCTAATAAAGTTGATCGCATAGATGTTAAGAACATTAAGGAGTTAAGAATGGTGGTTACCACAGTAGATACAGCAGAGGAAGGAATGGGGTAGAGAAAGTTCATCAGTTGTCTCTAAGATTCAGTGAGACAGGTGTATGAGTTCTGGAGTGTTATTATATATTTGAGTGACTATATGTAATATTACATTGAACATTTCAGCAAGCTAGAAGAAATTATTTTGAAAATGAAGAAATGGTAAACATTTGAGGGAACAGATTGATTTAGCATGATTTAAGCCTTTGTTTGCCTCTCAGATGTTAAGGTCTATATATTTCCTATTGGTGAAGATACTGCACACACAGAATACAGTACTTGGATTATTCAAGCTAAATCTAACCTGAAAAACCCTCTTCCTGTGGTCTGGTTTCCATAGTTCCAGGATTTGCCAGCTACCAAGGAAGGGGTGCAATTACTCACCATACTCAGAGGCAACACCTATGAACTACAACATTGACCAGCTTGGAAAGATACCTGTAAAGGTACAGTAAGTGTCACATGTTGGTGGCAAACAACAGCTGTGTTAAGTCCGCTCAAAAGGAGAGAAATAATGCCTGGCACAGGAAACCTAGCCAGTTTCCGAGGGGTAGTGAGGTCATGGACCTTCGAAAATAATCGACTACCGCCAATTTGATAGATCAGTGTAATTTCCATATCCTTATACTCACAGATAAGTGTAGTCACTGCTCTTCATCAAAGAAGCTTGTCTTTATAGAAGAAGAAAACCCTCACAGAAAAATCATAACTGGATGCAATGCAGAGATCACAGGATTGTGGGGAGTCCAGACCTAGTGGTGACACCTTCATCATAGCTCTTGCATCTATGGTCTAGGGAATATCATGGAAGAGGGAATGGAAAGTTTATAAGTTCTGGAATACCAGAATGTCTTCTGTAAAACAGTCTCTCCTAGAAATGGCTGCATAAAGAAAAAAAACCTGAACAATGGTAATATTAACGGACACGCTAACATGAAATGGAGTAAACTCAAATGAGATCCCACTGCTAGACACAGAACAATAGGCAAATAAGGACTGCTGGGAGACTCCCAGGAATGAGCCCCCTTATTGGTTATCCAATACAAAGTGGCCAGCCTTAAAGTTATATACACATGAACAACAGAAATGGACTCACCAGGTTATTGTTATACATTTATACACACACACACACACACACACACACACACACACACACACACACACACACGTAACAACAATAACAATAATAATAATTAAGAGGCTAACAATTTGAGAGTAGGGTAGCATGAAAGGGGCTGGAGGTAGGGTAGTTGGGAGGATTTGGAGGGAAGAAAGGGAAGAGGGAAAGTGATACAATTCTGTTTTACTTAAAATTATATTTAAAAATAAAAACATAAAATGTACCTTTAAAACAAAAGTCACACTGTATTTACGCATAGTATGTGCTGTTTTTATGGTTTTCTGTGCCGAGTAAAAATAAACTTCACTATAAAAAGATGATACCTGAAGGGGTGTGTGGGCTGTCTTTCAATTAATAAGAAAATTATATTACTTCTCTACCACATGTAACACAAGAATCTGGTAATGTAAATATGGACAGACCATTATGTGTTGTTTAATTTGCTCATGACAGGAAATCTTCAAAAGAAGTGATAGAGATACATTAAGATGCGGGGGAAGACAGTGTGTTTTAAAATGAGCCCTAGCTCTGAGACTGGAGGTGTGAGTCTCAATGCCTAAGGCACTTCCCTGCTGAATGTCCACTTCACGAACTCGCTTTTCCCTTCTATGATGGCAGAGCAGTGTCCTTCCTATCTCCCTGTTTTAAGGTACAAAATAAGAAACACGGGTGAATGTTGAGAGGCACAAGAATTTCAAATAGGAAGCAGTCCTGTCTTCTGATCATGTGTAAGGATTAAGTGTGTTGATGCTCAAGTGGGTCACTGGATGCTTTTCTCATTTCATTCTCATTGTTTTCTTTTTTTTTTTTATCATCAACGTGAATTTTATAGGTATCATGGGATTTGTTTCTCACATAAGACTAAACACAAGTTTTTCTGTTGTGATGTTGGTAAATAAGTTAGTCCAACCATCCAACTCTCCTGTATACTTTTCTTCTTCTCCTTCTTCTTCTTCTTCTTCTTCTTCTTCTTCTTCTTCTTCTTCTTCTTCTTCTTCTTCTTCTTCTTCTTCTTCTTCTTCTTCTTTCTTTGTTTTTGGTTTTTTGAGACAGGGTTTCTCTGTGTAGCTTTGTGCCTTTCCTGGATCTTGCTTTGGAGACCAGGCTAGCCTCGAACTCACAGAGATTCGCCTGCCTCTGCCTCCCGAGTGCTGGGATTAAAGGCGTGCGCCACCACCGCCCGGCTCAGTATACTTTTCTTAGCATTTACTTCCACACAAATCCTGTGTTCAGTTGGTAGAAAATGAGTCCAACATGTCTGTATGGAGGGAATATTAATAATTTGGTGGGGGACATAAAACTTGCTGATGCATATGGGGATGGGTTTTTACCCTACTTAAATCTGATGGAAGCTAACAAAACACAGGGGATTTTGACTCAGGACTCTATTCTCCACAGTTCGGAAGTAGTGTTGAAACTTGGCATGGATTATCTCAGTCACTTAGCTTCAGGGGGTGACACAGCATGAAAGGGGGGCTACATACATGTGTAGATGTTTTGCATTGTAGCTGAGGAACACTGAATTTAGGAGGCAAACCATTGGATACAGTAAATAATAAGCAAACCCATTTCTTGTCTTGTTTCATCCTCCAAGATTACTTGCTAATAGTATAAGCCTGAGAAAGGAGCCAAGGTCATGCATTTATAGCATGCCCAGAAAGATTTACCCAGAGTACAAAGTCGACAGAGGTATGTCTCCTAGCATTTAAAAAGAAGCAAGTTACAGGATATGGGACTCATTAGTAATTCAGGTGATTTCAGTTCCATTCCATCTCTGCCACAAAATCAACACTTTTATCCTTGATCATTTTCTTATTGTCAACTAGTTATTTGAATCCCTGATGCTGTTTTTCATGATGGAACATCACAATGCCGAAAATATGTAATCCCATGAGACACTTGATGAAGTTTCTCTCTAGTCCATATTAAAAATAACTCAGAAAGATTTATTACCTGTCCTTTGCATACTTTCTTAAAACTACACTTTCTGACTGTTTTCACTGATCATGTAGCATAGCAAACTACTTCTGGCAACCCTTTCTAGTATAAGATGTCAGAAATTCATTGTTAAGGTGTTTTGGGGATTTTTCATAATTTAATATATGGAAGAGTCACCATTAATTGTCATCCATTGGTAGGTCCTGGATTAACAGGTTATGTTGAAGGAAATACCATGGTAGGTAGACACTCCTATGGCCCAGTAGAGATTGAAATTGAAGTCACTCGTCAGAGTCTAGGCTCCTTCACTTGCTTCCCATTGCACCCTGGGAACAAGATGACAGGACAGGCGGAGGAAGAGTACCCTTTCTCGGCTAATCATAAAGCCCTTATGCCTACACAACAATAACAACAAAAGCTACATTCCATGTTTCTACAATTTGACACACAATTCTTGGAAGTGTTTTTTTCCATAAAAGGAGCCCTCCAAGAGGAACCAGTTGATGACTAAGAAGAGTGTTTTCCCAGTTTGATAGGGTTCTTTCTTTTCAGTTGTTTGAGACCTTGGTGAGACCTTGAACCAGGAGAGGAGAGGAATCAGTGAGAGGGAGACAGAGAGAAATCTGCTCCTACGTTTAAGTATGGAGTCCTACATAGGGAAATCTTCCTTCTGAGACAACATACCCTTCTGCAGAAGAAAAGCAAGTTTGCTTTGGCAGCAGAATGAGAAATTCTGCTTTGCAATTTAAATCTTCGCTAAAAATTGCGTTTCTGAGGCAGGTGCCTGCCTCGCACAGGTGGCCAGTGCAGAAATCATCGTATCCACAGAGAAGTATTACGAGGAGGTAGGAAGCCAGCAACCCTAATGAAGCAAATGCAAGGGAGACAAAAGCAAAGCTCACCTCTCTCTTCTCTCCTCCTTTGGGTATGCTTCCAAATAATTGTAATTTAATGTTCTATTCAGGAGAATATATTTATAACAGGGATGCTCCATATTAATCTTAAGGTCAGAAAAAAAACCTGTCATTTATTTAGCCCTATCTTGATAAGAGTTTGGATTTGCTACTGAAAGTCTGTTACAAATAGCTGGGACGTTCTAAGGTCACCAAATGATGGCTGTCATTTCTGTATTCACTCCAATGATAAAAGAGCTTTTAAATGTTTGGACATTCAATCTACGTAGTGGCGCGACCTGGACATATCCTTTTTACTAAACACTGGCCCACTAAATCCTCCTAGAATGTTGTTTACCTCCAGATAAATCAAAGCTGACAACGTAGGTTAACTTCACTGATTCATTTTTCAGCCACAAATGATTAATAATTTTTCCCGAACGAAAGCTACAGACTCCTTATTATACAGTGGGACTACGGGGACTGATAACTCTTGGATGTCATGTGAAATGGGAAAGCATTTCTCTGGACCCGACGCTTCTAGTTCTCATTGAAGCTACCTCCCCCAACGGGAGGCTCAGCCAGCAAGGATGACCTTACCAGTGAGCTGGAAGTCAGCTTCTTTCCCTTGTGAATCTGAGCGAGCCATTTTCTGCAATTAGTTCCCGGTGGCCCAAGAATACATCCTGAATTCCCTTTTCCACGCCTAAGCTGTCCATGCTATAGCTGTGAAAGACCGGCTGCTACGGTAGTAAGGACAAAAGCTCTGCCCCAAGGCCCTCAGCTGGATGATCAGGGCTCCATGTGATGGAGACACACCACGTAGAAGGCAAACGAACAGAGAAAGGAGAAATCGTCCCTCTTGCTTGGATGCAAAGTGCTTTGGCCTGAAAAGATGAGGAGGCACGTTTCTCCATCATTTATTTCACTTCTGTTCATTTTGGACACCCCGTCCCACAGCGTTCCCCTCCTATACAAAAAGCTTTGTGGGGGCATGGTTTTCCTAAAAACAGATAGCTAAAGCCAGTACACAGTTCTGTTACAGGCATCTTGCAGTTACCTGCTTGGCACACGAAGCTTCCATAATCCCTTGGTGATTTCTTGTCTGGGTGTTCTACCAATGCTTTGTTAGTAGTATTTCCCATGATGCCATGTTTCCAGGAGCGCTGAGCTGGTGAATAGCTTTATTTCTGTGATTCTCTATTTTGCCGTTCTTAGAGCAAAATACTGTGATAACAGCGTGCACACTTAGAACTGCTTTCTCTAACTCGGAAGGCAGAGATGCTTCTGGGGACATAGCACATATAACTTCTCTTGACACCAAGGGCACAGAAAGAGTTGATAAAATAGATGATAGATTCCTAACGCCGAGCTCAGCACCGAGGTTTTCCATTACGTTTGGTAACTTTCATTAGCTCCACACCTGGAAAGTTAAGGCATTTGTCCTCAATGTCTTTATCTGCTGGCACGGACATGGATATTCTGGCCTTGGCACTTGCAGTTGGAAAGAATAAAGGAACAAAGTAAAGAAAAATTTTTCTTTACATATTGTTTTAAAATAATAATAATGACTCACCTGGAGTTGTTCCCTGTCCAAGCTTAAGCCTGAAATGAGTTCTAGTGTTATCTCTGTTTCTTTGATCACGTATGTTCTAGTGCCGTATAAAAACCAGCATTTCATTCTATCATGACAACATGATGCTGTGTGGTATGGTAAGAGCTCATCCTTTCCGAGCATGCAGATGAAGCAAGCATTGTGCAGGACTGGCTCCTCTTCAGCTGTTCATTTCTACTGTGTAATTACATAATTAGGATAGAGACTATCTGTAATACAATTCTTTTTGTAATTCCATGGGAAAAGCTACCAAGTCTGGACAACAGGCTTCTTGAAACCTCAGTATCACAGATGTTTTACATTCTTTGGCCTAAATCCCCTAAGTGGCCAGGCTATGTTATAGGACGCTTCCATGCCAAATTTTCATTTGAAAAATTGAAACTACTTTGGTATTATCCAAGAAGAAGAAAGAGAGAACATTAAAGTATGTTCGATGCTGACCTGATATCCATACATCTATCCACGTTGTTTTTCAGCAAACACTTTTATTTCATTGAAAGATAGTCTCAATTTATAATTCTCTTTGTATCTTTTCCATCTTTTTCTCTTTGTTCTTTGTGTTTTCCCATTTAACTCTCCTTCCCCTGCTCAATTCAGTACCCACTCTATTATTGTCTAACCCATATGCAAATGACATTTTTAAAAATAGGCTTTTAGATTCCCTATGCAGGATCCCACCCAAGTCATCCTAATACACCTGCTACCTATCTTACATCACTTCTCCTCTTCCTAGTAGAGCAGAAATATGGGTTTGTTTTTGTTGTGAGTTTTTCTGGCAACGCATCTTGTTGCAAATCATAGGATAATGGGTATAGTGGATAAATTGAACAGGAGGCATTTGAAATGACTCTTAAGCTGGGGGTATATAGCTCAGCTGTAGAATATATGCTTAGCCTATGGGACATCTGGGTTCCACCCTGGGCACCAATAAAAAACAAGCAAATGAATAAATAAAGAAGTGAATTAAGGCTCAATAGCTATGGATTCAAATACAAAGAAAGAGGAACTGAGTTGAAGACGTGGAGGAAATTGGAGCAGGACAGATAGATGAGAATTCAGAGAAAACTTCGAGAATATTTGGAGGGATGGAGAGATGTAGCAGAGGAAAGAGGTTAGAAGGGTGATGTCTAGTTTATGTTCTCACTTATGGAAGCACTCTTTCTAGGCCGAGTCTTTTTGTTCCTTTTTACACTTTTATAATCCTTACTCTCTTTTCAAACTTTAGAAATTCTGAGTCTCTATTGAACATGTTTATAAAGTCTGTGATGATGGTACCTGGAATCTTTTCATAGTAGACTCTGTTCCCTATCCTTTTTGCTTGCTCCTAGTCACAGCGATGTGTTATGTACTTTCAGGTTTCTCATTATGAGCTCATTCTCTTTGGATCTATAACTATGGGTATCCTTAAGGCTTGCACCAAGGGAGCTTCTTTGACTTGCTTCTACTCATGAGAGTTATCTCTTGGTAGCAACATTAACTTATCAGCAGTACATGCATTTGGAATTTACATCCAGGATACTCAGAGAAGAACCCTTATCCCTGTGCTTCTCAAAGCCCATGTGATCTTCTCCATCCACGCCAAGGTCAGTGTATTATAGACAAGATTCTTCTCTTTCTCTTTGTGTGTGAGAGCTTGTTCCTTGTTAACTTTAAGTGTGCACTCTTATGAACTCTCCATGTGGGAACTCCCTTTCACCTCTGGGTGAGCATTGTGTTATCTATCTACTGCTTCTCACTTTAGTATGGCTACTAAAAAGGAGCATAAGATCATCAGGGTCAGGAGAGGTCAAGAGAGTGTTCTGGGATGCATGGTTACTCTCTACCCACCATGACTCTCCTCTCTCTCTCTCTCTCTCTCTCTCTCTCTCTCTCTCTCTCTCTCTCTCTCTCTCTCTCACTTGCTCGCTTGTGTGTGCACTTCTGTTTTGGTTCTGATACAGCCTTTTATGATAGCCCAGCAATTGTCTTCAAAACATTACTTTTATGCTTTAGTAAGCATATAGGCTGTATTTTGCCTAGGAAGCTCATTCAGAGTATTTAGTCTTTATGCTGCCAGAAATTAAAGCAATAAAGATTAAATGTGGAGTCACTATTAGGACTTATTTCTTTGTCTAAAAGTTTAGATACTTCTCTGTATGTGTATGCATGAGTGTGTGTGTGTGTGTGTGTGTGTGTGTGTGTCTAATTTTTTGAGACAGGACCTCATGTATCCCAGGCTGGCCTGAAGTTATGTTCAGTCTAGGCTAGGATGACCCTGGACCCTTTATCCTGTTACCTCTGCTTTCCAAGTCCTGGGCTGTTACCTCACATGGTTTTAAATAGCATTTTATAGTTATTTCAAATCCACCGACATTTTATTTTTTCAAGGAAGGAGGTGAAATGTTCAGAGCTGTTATTTAAAAGGTGAATCAGACAGGGGAATATCAGAGCTTGAGACAAGTTCATTAGATGGTTATCATGGAGTAGGTGGAGAATGAGAAGCCTGACTCTCAGGAAGGATGCAGAGGATGGATGGAAGAGAGGCTTGGATTATAATGAATATGGATGAGAAAATGACACTGTCTTTCATTGGCAAAATCAGCCTATTGGAATACAGACTAAAAAGATGTTAACTACAGAGGGACCTAGGATGCTGTATCTGTAAGTCAACTGAAATATTAATGAAGCGCAGTACAGAAGCTTCCCTTTCTCAATTGTCCTTAGTCTGAGCTTATTTGGACTGGAGAGTATTAACCTTCTACAGAGTATAAAATAATTCCCAGGAAACACCATTTCTTTTTGTAACTCAGGGAAACCACTAACTTCTGTAGTAGATTCCAGAGGGGATTAAATAATTATCCCTAATAGCTGAAAATAGATTGCAAATTCAAATTTAATCTAGTCTCCAAATTATAATCTTTTTGAATTACAGCAATCTGAAATGAACTGTTTTTTTTTTCCTGAGCAACAGTACGCTGAAGAATATAAGGCCACAAGGATAACAAAGATGAATGAAATATGCTAAATATGCTATATATTATCAGTGTATTTAAATCATTATAGAGGTATGAGGTTTATAATGCTGCTTTTATATTTGCTGAAGACATGCCATTCACTTGTCAGCTTTAGATTTCAAGTTATTTCTCTGGGACATTCACTATTAACTGCTATGCATCTGAAGCAATGGGTTGAAGATTAAAAACAGACTTGAGAGGGATTTTACCATTGAGAGGTATGGACGTAAGAGGGGCGGTGGCACAAACCAAGAGTCAGAAGTGAGACTTATCTTTTATTTCTGTCCCTGCCTTTTTTTTTCACTGAAGCATGTAATATTGGGGAAATGGCTTTTCTCTATCAACCTGAGCTCATTTGTGAAAATGGGAATAACAGCACTGATTCCACAGAACTGTAGCGAGGCTAAAGAGGTAGGTATTTGTGTCGATGGATATTACAGTAGCTGGTACATTATAGATGCTGAACCAACAATAATTACTATTACTGCTTTGCCCATGTAGCTGCTCTCTGCATATTTTTCATGGTATAGAAGCTACATTAAATATAACACTACATTTTGTTGTTCATTTTCAAGTAAAAGTTCAATTTCTTGAGAGTTTCAATCTTTGGTCCCTGTTCTGCACTTGGTAAGGACACATGCATTTGTTCTTCTGGAGGGCAGACCTTCAACTAGTTGATGGTGGTTGTCACATCTCTATCTAGTTTTCCCTAGTTATCCTAAATGGATGGTCTACTTGGGTTGAGTTTGGAGGATGAATTTTTTATTTAGGAAGGTCAGAATAAGCATTTTGTGGTATGGGAAGTACCAAGTTATGATGTTTCTCCACGGGCAGTGTCTGCTTCTTGCCTCTGAATCAGGTTAACCATTTCTAATGTACATTTATGATTCTTTCGTGTCGATGTAAGTTTTGTTATTTAATTATAATTTTCTTTCTTTTATAATCACTCATTTTTATTTTAACATCCCAGTTTAATCAGCAGGGACCCTTAAGTATTGTTAGAGCTAAAAGGTACTAGATATTTTATTTTATATATTTGAGTTTATTCAGTGATCCATGGGGGGAATTTATACAACTTAGTCTGAAGGAAATTTACCTGAGGTTTGAACTGAGTTCATTTTCTTGAGAATCTTATATCTGATATACATGTAGTTATTCATAGAACAGATGTTTAGTGAGTACCCTTTATTTGTTCAGGGTGAGGGCTGAAGGTCTGTTGTGATTTGCATGGTGAAGGATTTTATTGTCCAGTCCAGCCCAAATGGCTGACAAGTTGAATGAATGATCACAGGAGAGCACCACACACTGGAAGGAGTATCAGTTCAGGCTCTGGGTTACATGAAGGACTGGAGAATAAATAATTCCTACTGAAGCAGGGAGAATGAGTGAGAGATGTCAGGTAAAGAAAAAAATGGAGGATCTGCCAGAAAGGTGGAAAGCGGTGCCAAGGAAAGAGAGCAAATGTGGCACTTTTGAGGAGGTGTTTGACAGAGTTCAGTGTGACTGAAACAGCATAGAACTAAGGGCACGGAGGCACCAGGACAGGACCCTGAAGGAACATGTAACATACGTTCAGGGGACTGAACATCCCCTAAGAGCAGTGAGGGCCCTTTGCAAGGTTTTTAGTAAAGGGATGGTGTAGTTTTCAATATAGAAACCCACTGTATTTGAAATTCAATAATAGGTAAGCTTAATGCTGTAAATCAAATGAATAGATGACTGTGATTATTTTTTCTGTTTGTTTCATAAACTGAATATAGAAAGACTGAGGAGATGAGTGGGGAAAGGAATGGTGAATCTAGTTTGAAGCACAATGAGTTTAAGATGTCTTTGGTACTTCCCATTGAACATGCTTAGTAAGTTAAATACACAGGTCTGGAATTCAAGAGGAAATATGGACTGCAGAGTTGTCATTCAGCAGGTGAGAAGGTATTAAAGCCATAAGAATAGACACCGTTTCACAGAGACTACAACACAAGAAAAATATACTATGTTAAGTAGTATGCCTCCTGTCCCAAATTCATGTTTTACTTGGCATCTCAGAAAAATGATATTGTTTTGAAATAAGATCTTTGAAAATTTAATTGCAATGTTAAGTTGATAATGAAGTGGGCCAAAACTCCATGGTTGACATTCTTATGAGAATGGAAAAACACAAAGAGGCAGTCACAGCAGGAGAATACCCAATGATGATGACAGAGCAGAGGTAAAGAATTCTTCAACTAGAATTGTTGTCAACCATCACCACCAACTGCCGGGCTGAGATTGGAGTAAAGGAGTCAGTTCTCAGAGCCATCTGGGTCATGGTGTCTTGTCATGGCAGCCCCAGGAAAGCAACGTCAATATGAACTGGAGAAACACCACAGTCAGAGAGTTCAAAGGCGACCGTGAAGAACTGGTCAGAATGGCAGAAGCAAACTGAAGAGTCAATGTCACAAAAGTAGGACAAACATACTCCCCAGAGCCATAGGCAGAAGGTCAAATCAGATGTGGATTAAAATGTCCAGCCAATTAATTGGAAGTTAGTCAGGTAGTCACACACACACAGGGAGCTTGGAAAGCTCCAAAAGCATAGCCTGGTTAGGGATAAATGTACATAGAAAGTGGAAATGGTACAGTAATAACTATTCTGGGAAAGATAATTGTGAATAGCCACAGGGAACATGTGAGACTGGAATAGTGACTTTTCAGGTTAGAAATACTTTTTCAGAACGATGACAGGAAGAAGCCCAGAGAGATGGAGAGGGTGACTTTAGCTGTGATGGAGGATCATGAATTGAACTCTATCTCCGAAAGGACTGAAAAGGAATGTACTAGAAGAAAAAAATGGAGGGATGCAGACACATTTGTAGGCTCACTGAAAATGTGGTGACTCTCTCTCTCTCTCTCTCTCTCTCTCTCTCTCTCTCTCTCTCTCTCTCTCTCTCTCTCTCTCTCGGTTAGGGAATGTTCCTGGCTGAGTGATGGGCTCCATGGTCCTATTATACGGTGGGAAAGTTTTATACTAAATTCTGTACAGAATGGAAAGGACAATTGACACAGGATTGTTGGGTAGCATTGAGGGTCCAGCTGAGATAAAGACCCATTGTAAACAGGGTAATTTTGTGTAGCTGTGTTTAATAATCTCGAGAGAGGCCAGAGTTGGTGATCTTTGAGTTGCTTCCAGTCTCCAAATTCTAGGGAAGGCAGAAAGTATCTTTGGTGTGAGAGGGTATCTGAGGGAAATGTTAAGGAAGTGATCATGGTGTTAGCATTGAGCTCTAGTTCAAAAGGAATACAATGGAAGGAAGAGGTTCCTAAGAGCTAAGGAGGGAAAAGAGGACACAGGCTCTTGGCATCCATTGGAGGAAAAGAAGATGTACCTTTGCTAAACTTATTCTGTTTCAGCTCTGTGCTTGACTGGAGGATAGTGAGAAAATAAGCAGGCTTAGAGCAAAGTCAGCCTTCGAGTAAACATAAGTGGATTATGATGGATGTCCACAGTGTCAGCCTCTTCAACACTTCTGTAGAACTTAGGGGACCAGAGCTTGATGAAGAGCTTCCTTGACCCATGCTTCCTCTTCTGTGTTCTCAAAATGGCTCCATTGATGGGTGGACTTTTTCTCCTTCTATTAGCCAAGCTGACTTCAGTGAGTAAGATTTCATTATTTTATGCTTGTCCATACCTTCCTTCTAAAATTACCTCCATATTAGCATTCCTGTAGGCACCCATCAACTCTGTGTGGGAGTGGTGGTAGCTTCATAGTGCATCCAATTTTGCATTATGTAAACCAAAACACACATGTTGGGCTGAGCTTATACACAGGGCTCTGTGGTTGGTGGTGAGTCTCAGAGGTTTGTTTCTCAGGGTAATTGCAGCACTAGCAGATGATGCCTCAAATTGAAGTTTGTTATGTATAATTTTGCAAAAAAGTTATGTTCTTTCATTTTTAGAAATAATGTGTGCCAAAGTTATTATTAGCTGCATTTCAAATCATTTAAAATCCAGAGGATTTAAAAGGACTGGCACCTCACTTATCAATAGTTTTCTTCTCTGTTTTTACTAGGATATCAGAAAAGATGAAATAGTTTTGAGAATAGTTACTTCATGTATAGAGTAGTGTAGTGTTTAGGGACAGAAGCCAGTATATTTTCCTCTGAACTGGCTCATCAGTGAGAATTAGGAAGTCATAAAACAGACCTGGTCTGTGAAGTACCCATTGTCTGCTGTGCTAAAATGGTTTCCTGGAGTGATGACTTTTGATTGAGTTAAAGAACATGCCATTTTGTAAAGAAGCAATTTTTGAATAGTTATTCAATAATTTTGAATGAATTAATTCATTTAAAACAACAGTAAACAAATTAGAACAGAATGCTACCTTTGTGCCAGGTGAATTTCTTCAGAGGCTTTGCTCTGTGGCCGGCAATGACAGTCTCCTCATCCTTGCATATGGTCTCCCCTGTGGGAGTGTCTAGATTTCCTCATGGAGCAGCACAGGTCACAAATGGATTAGGGATCACTCTCATTACTTCATCATACTTTGCAAAAAGCTTCATATCCGAGCAGAGTTGCATTCTGAGGCATGAGGAGTTAGGACTTGAGCACGCAAGTTACAGATGAGCATGCTTATGTTATGGAGAACCAATTCATGTCACAATATTGAGCCAAGCATATAAAAAGCCTCCCTCTCAGAATCCACACTCCACTCCCCTCGAAAGGCCAACACACACAGTTCCTGAAAGGATCAGACAGTGAATATATTTGGCTTTGAAAGCAGCACAGAATCTTCATTGCATGTTACTGATTTGTCTCATGGGCCTGTTCTAGAGTAACACCTGGATGTGTGATGGGATGTCAGGGGCTAACAAGGGCAGTGGACATGCACGGGTCCCAGTCAGTAAGTAGTGTGTTGTGGGGGATTCAATAGTGGATAAGAAACATAACATTTGAAATGTCTCCTCTTGAAATGAAGTGAGAGTCTTCTTGCCTGAATGAAGTAATGGAACAAATAACCCAGGAAGAAATGATGGTCCATGTAAGGTGCTGAGGTGGGGATTTGCAAGAGATGCTGGAAGACTGTGAGGAGGCCATTCAGACTGGAAGGCAACCAAATTGTGTTTTGCTGGCTAGTTTAGATTCTGTAAGTAGTATTTAGGTATATTTCCCGCAAGATAACCTATATGGTACTCTTTCAAGGTTGTTTTTTTTATGATTTATTTTGTTTTATTATTGTAGTTTTTTTCATGTTTGTATAACAGTGTAGCCCAGGCTGGCCTTGAACTTTTTGCAGTCTTCCTGCCTCAGCCTCCTATATGCTGGAATTACAAACATGAGCTTTCCATTTGTTATGAAACTGCCCGAGAAATGGAGAAAGAAGGAAGATAATGAATATACTTGGGAATCAAGGACAACAAAAGTTAACAAAAGAAGGACTCAGCCAAAATACCTTAAATTTGTATTATAAGCAATTTTAGAAAAATATTATTCCCAGATATAAATTAATTCTGAGTATGGCATGGAACTTCAAACATCACTTGTGAATAAATGCTTAAAATCTCCAAAAAAGAAAGAGAATAATAAAAAATCAGATTTGAAAACAAACAAACAAACAAACAAACATGGGCTTTCATCGCCTGTTGAGACTAGTCTTGATCTTCTAAAATCCACAGGAATGTTTACTTCTGGATTATAATTCTGATAAATTTACTAATTTGTATCTAATGGGAACAACATTTCTAAGGCATTTAGTATGATGGTATATGGCCACAGTTACACAGGAACATTTTTAAAAAGGAAAAAATAAAATCTTCCTAAATGTTTGTTGAAACGTTAGCTAATTCAAAATTTCTGTAGAAAGTGCAGGAGAATCTTTTGGACCATAGTGTATTTCCTCAACTCACCTCTCCAAGGATGCTGGTATTGCGTTGGAAGAATCCAGCAGGAAGCTGAGTGAGTCTTGCTGTCTGAGTGCCCGCTCATTCCAGGACTTGTCACACAGTCCTTGATCTTGGAAAGTTTAGCTTGCCACCACCCTCTCCTCTGTGCCTTTTCCCTCAAGCCCTAGTATTTTATGTGCCTTATGGTGTAATTGGTTACTAACTTAAATGATGAAAATCTTAAACCAGATAGAAAACCCATTTTACATTATTTCTTGATTCTTTACTACTATTGATTCTTCCAGTGATTTTTGTAAGATTTATTTTCATTAGTTTTAATTTTAGAATCTCTCTCTCTCTCTCTCTCTCTCTCTCTCTCTCTCTCTCTCTCTCTCTCTCTCTCTGTGTGTGTGTGTGTGTGTGTGTGTGTGTGTGTGCCCATGCAGTGCCCACAGAAGCCAAAGAAGGATAGAGTTACAGGTGGTTGTGAACTGGCTAACAGGTAGTGAGTGCACGCTCTGAGCTGTTGAGACATCCCTAGGCCATCCTTTAGGAATTCTAGCCCCACATATATGAAGATGCTTAAAGGTGTACCATAACTCTCTTCAGATTCTCTTTCTGCTCTTCTCTAGGCTTCATTTTATATTGATGTATTTTAAAGCTCATTATATTTTTATTATTTTGTTATATATAATCCATGACATTCCACTAATTGCAATTTTAAAACATAGAGATTGTTATTTTTCCCTCTGAAGTTTGATTCTGGTGTCCTTTAGAGCATCTTTTTAAAAAAGTTCACCCTATTCTCTGTGTTGTTAATATAGTTGTTATATAACTATATATGAATATAGTTATATAAATGAATTTAATGTCCATGTCTCACGGCTTTGACACCTGTTCCAGCTCTGGGTTGGTTTTGATTAGTTGATTTCAGCTTATTTTTTCTTGTTTCTTTGATGCCTTTTCAACTTTGATTAAATGCCAGACATCAAGAATTTTACATTGTAGGGAGCAGGATATCCTTGCATTCTTACCAGGAATCACATGCTTTGCCATGGGATGCAGTGAAATTACTTAAAAAACAGATACTTTTTTTCATGTCTTGTTTTTATACTTTGCAAGGCCTAACCTGGGAATTATTTCATCACAGGGTAGTTTTATCTGACTCCTGAGCCTGTGTGTTTCTGGAGATTCTTTTGGGTACCTTGTGGTTTACCAGGCTTTTGCTGTCCTCCTTGTGGGGAAGTCAACAATCCCTTGCCTGTGTCAGGCCCTTGAGATTGCTGTGTCTTTCCTGTCTGGGCAAACATTTCCTTATCGTGTGCTCGAGGTCACTGATCAGAAAAGCTGAGTGAGACTTTCTGCAGGTTTAAGGTTCTTTCTGTACAACTCCTGTAGTCTGGATACTGCACGTGAGCAGCTTCCCTATGCTGGACTCTTCCATACCCAGACTTGCCTCCCCAACTCATCAAGATAGGCTGGGCTTTGTGCAGTTCTGACTTACTGTCTACAGCAGTAGGCAGAAGTTTCCTCTAAGTGCCTTGCTAGGGACATTTTAATACTCTTTCATCCTGTGTTTCCTAATATCTGATTTTTCATACTTGTCAAAGTTTATATTATTATTTCAGGTATGTGGGAAAACATAGTCCCTATCATTCCATAATCACATTTTGTTTTGGGTTTCAAGTTTCCCAGTCTTGTTACAGCAACCATCATGATAGGTCGCTGGACATCTATGAGAAACACTGCAGGGAGAAAATTTTAAGTCCAAGAGATTAAGGATTGAGAGAGGAGGCTGTACAGGATGGGGTCACAGCTGACCTTTTGTTCTTATGGTGTTTTCAGAGCTAAGAATGAATGGAAGAGGAAAAACAAGGAACGTGGCTCATGGCCTTCTGTCCCAAGAACTCAAGAGAATACATTCATCATGCTGCTGCTTATAGACCATGATAATCTCTGGTCAGATTAAGCCGCCCCTGAGTTTCAAAAGGATGATTTCTTCACACACACACAGACACACAGACACACACACACACACACACACACACACACACACACACACACACACACACGGGGAGGGAAAGAGGGACAGAGAGGCACACACACATGAGTACCCACATAAGATAAGGCTGGGGAAGTTGTTCAGGGTTAGAGTGCTTCTCCAGCATGTACAAACCTTGGATTGATCCCTAGGAGCACAAGACTAAAGGAAAATAGTACAAGAAAATGATTTCTATAAAATCTTGCAAAATAACCAGAGTAGCTAGAGGCTACAAAGAGGTGAGAGAAGCTGTCAGGATGATGCTCCAGTCTTCAGCAAAATGACACATTTCTATATGACATACATTTTAGGAATTGTTCACAAATAACTTAAGCCTTGAATGCTAAGTATACAAATGTCATATTTCTCCACTACTTTGTGTGTTTGTCTTTCTTTTGTTTCTTTGTATATCTTGAGACAAAGAGGTTTGGAACGGGGAATAAAATGAGAGAAGCAAAAAAAAAAAAAGGCACAAAAAGTTCTAGAACCAGTTATTTGAGTTTACACATGACTAAGCTGGGATTACTCTGAAAAGCTGAATCCGTAGCTGGAATGTGATGATGACACCAAAGTGCTTGTAGCCCATGAAAGGCTTGGCAGTGTCTGCCATCAAGTGCTTTACTGCGTACCTGACAGTGAGCCAGCCCATTGTCTCCTTCTATCGTCTTTAATTCTTAGGTCATAAGTGTTACTAGACCTGGACAAAAGGCCCCATAAATCACCTTTAGCGCTGGGCCACCTTGTTCGTTGGCATAAGCTTCTTAGAGATGGCCTTTAATACAGCTTTCCATTCAGGTAGAGTAAAAGGCTTTCTGCTTCGTATCTGGAATGTTGTTCAACCCACGTGAATTGACGTGAGAGTGAGAAGCGAGACAGCAGTTGGCTAAGAAATCCATTTATACTTCATGCAAGAGAAAGTGATGAAATAGAATTTAGGTTTGGGGTACCGCATAGTTTCTGGATATTAGATTCCTATTTTCCATGAAATTGGGACCATTTAGCCCTCACTTGAAAGATGAGCTTATCCCGCTGTCCAGGACCAATGTTGATGGAGTAAGATTCTCAACTATCAAGCCCCCCACCCACCCCATTCCCACTACCACATGCAATTTAGGTCATTCCCAGAACTGTTTATGCTATATCACAAAAACTTGGCGTTGGTGACTTTTAGATTTTCAGAGCTTTGACTCTGAAATTTCCTTCCATGTTAGATTATTCAGGATTAGACTACAATTGGAAACTCTGTGAAGAAACAAGTAACTGCACTAATTATTTTTATTAATAAGCTGCTTTTATTGATATACATGTTCTAGAGAAGTTTCTTTCTGAGCTAACTTTTTTGAGCTTTAGTTAAAATTGAAGAGTTCCTTTCCCTTTTGGCATAGGACTGAATCTAGGCATGTGAGATTCAGTTTAGAGCAACTGTGCTTAATGAGGATACCTAGATGCTGGGAAGGCAGGATGCCAGGTGAAGACATAAACCCAAAGCCAAAGTAAGCACATGGACAAGCTCAATTACAACTTAAAGTCACTGGTCCTGCAATGATCAGGCGGCAGGCATTTCAGACAAAGAAGTAGGAGAGGATCTAGGAGAGGGACACCCCTTCCATCAGAAATTTGAGGAAAGTAGGATTTTCAAAGTTGCAGTCATAGGAATGAGGAGAAAGGGGGCTGGATATAGTTCACCTGCTATATAGTGAAGTCAAGAGATGAGATATATAGCAAGTATGGCATTTATTTGTACAGTTTTACCATAGTTTAGCTATATGCATATTCATTGTTCTAGGACCTTGCAAAAGACATTATTCATCCTGTATTCCAGAAACAGACTCAAATCAGTGCAGTCGTTTGCCACAAGCTCATCACAGAATAAAGATATTAGCACTTCACAGGACACCAGTGAGCATCTTGCTTGTTAAACAAAGCCCAGGTACTGGCATCTTCCTTGAAATGTTGGGTAGAGTGGGGAACATTGGGACAAATGCTCATTCTGCTTTCTGACCTGGTTTGGTTTTGTCCTAAACATCTTTTACCTGGGGTCCTAAAGAGAGAATGGTTCATCGCCTCATGCTTAACTATATGCTGGGGATGCTGACTGCTGCCCATCATAAACACACATCAAAGCACTATGCCAGGGACTGTGTTAACACCTCATTTACACTCCACACGTGAGAATCTACGGCATTGAAAGTACTGTGTTATGCACTGTCCTTACACTTAAGCATCACCTATACCTCGCCCTGAGTTAAATGAGTCTTTGTTTCCTTTAGAATTTCATGTTTGGGAAAGAGAGAAAAGGAAGAGGCAGTATAAAAAGAAGAGTCAAAGGATAATCCAATTTGTGTTTTACTTAATTATTCTACATCATCTACATTGGTACATTGTTTTTGAATGTGCAGTATTGGTTTCTGTTGCACATCTTAGGAAGGAAAACAAGGGATTAAATATCTAGTACATTGGTGGCTGAATTTAAGAAATCTACAGGCATAAGAGAAATTGCTTTTAAGAAATTACCAATTATTTCCCCCTTTCCTCTTCTTAGAATTCTGCTTTAGTCATAATGGATAAATAGTGATTATGGGTGGAGATTTGCATAACAGATGCCTGGGTTTATAACCTCCTGCACCTCAGCCTATCCTGCTGACCTCTTAGGAAAACTGTATAAAACTATGCATTGGCATCTATAGCACCCAAGTGGCTTCCTCCATATCACAAGTATTAAAACACAAATGAAAGGGAAAGTTTAGAACTGATGTAGTGAGCAAGTCTAATAAAACTTGAAATTGGCTGGGAAACTCAGCCGTGCTTCCACCACATGTTAATTTTTTTCTAGTTTGTATTCAACAAAATTCGTTCACTCTATGACAATGGATCTCAATGGGATGGGACAAGGGGAGGAGTGAGTTATTGACCTTTACAGATGAGATGTTTTTTCAGAGTCATATCCATCAAGATATCTATGAAAATGCAAAACTGTAAAATGAGATTTTTTTTCCTCCTTATTGATTGGTCAGCTGGTAAAAGGGGGACAATAAAAGGAACATACAGCCCCCTACATTCTGGTCTCTGAGGCTGTGATAGAGGGGTTATCTATTTCATTTGAACTGACAGGAATCTGAAATGTTATAAATAGGTTTTCCCGAGCCCAGCCATTATTTACTGTTTGACTGTAATGTTGGTGTCTTTCTCCTTCTTCAATATTGTTTGCACTTTACTTTTGTGAAAAGGACTTGATTGAGCCATACAAGGGCGATATTTCTATCTCTCTGTGGGATCAATGAAGATGTGTTCACAGGTCCCCAGCACAGTGTACACACCACAATAATGGATCTTAGTCAGTGTTGATAGAAAGCTCTTTTTCTTTGTTCCTTGTCAATCTTGTATCTATTACTTGATTGCATCATAAAAGGCTATTTGGCCAAGCACTGAAACAACAACTCTATCAGTCAAGCTGAAGTGGTTACCTGAACTAAATCTATTCAGCCCTTACCAAACAAGCCACATTCAACTGGAAAGCAGGCTTCATTTGCCTCTCCATTCAGGGCCCATCTCATAGTTGCACTTGCTTACATTTTGAAGTACTTTCTTTTCTCCCACAGTTGTTGAAATTAATTTGTAGTTGTGAAGGAATAGCGTAGCGATCTCAGTTTAAGTAGAGAATTGTGTGCACAATTAATTAATGGAAGGGAGACCGAAGTTCCTAGAAAGAAGGAAAAATTCTAGACACACACACACACACACACATCAAGGTCTCTTTTTCCAGTTAATAAAATTGATTTCAAAGCTGGATAAAAAAGAGAGAGAGAGACAAGCCTATCAACTATCCCCACTCCACATTTACAAGGGACAACTTAGCAAATCACTCTGTGAGACTGGAGATGAGAATTTCCCCCCTTCTGGTCATTTCACTGACAGCTTCATTACACTAAATTGGATATTCGTCCCTTAATCATTTGACCTCTAGAGCAGTTAAAGGTTGACTCTCACTCCCAGCCATCTTGGGGATGGCTGAGGATATCTGGATTAGTACTGATTCCATGCCCCTGGGCTCAAATTATAATTATTTTTAGACTAAAACAAGAGTTAAATTGGCACATATGATGGAGATGATCAGATGTGGGAACACTTTCTCAGAGAAAGTATTTATCACTGTCACAATTTTCCCCCCAAATTCACCTGGCATCACTTATCGGGCAAACCATGACCATGAAGCTTAATAAAAATTCTTTGGGAAGTAGATACATCATCCCTAACCCTACTGCACAGTTCCTGAGTATGAGGTAGTGGGGATACACTTTGCCACTGTACACCTCTCATTACTGTAACACCTTGGAAAATAAATGTGCAAAATAAATTTTAGAGAACAGAACTAGGTTTTGAGATATAGGAAACTCAGCATTAAGGAAAATGTGTACTAAGTACAATTTTAATATTAAGAGGCTTTTTGAAAATGCACAACCATCCATTAGATAATTTTTGTTATTTTAAAAAATATTTTTTGTTTTTATTTTATGTGTATGAGTGTTCTGCCTGCATGCATGTGCATGTACTATGTGCCCTTAGAGGCTGGAAGAAGTTGCCAGATCTCCTGGAATTGGAGTTAAGGACAACTGTAAGCTGCCATGTAGGTGCTGGGATCCAAACCTAGGTCCTTCTGCAAAATCAGCAAGTGCTTTTAAAGACAGAGCCATCTCTCCAGCTTTCAGCTGATTTTTATTTTATGGCTATGTTTCTGTATAGCAGAGACAACTGATTGAATATATCAATATTCTCTTGAAAAATCTATGCCAATATTTACACTGCAGAATTTTTTCTTCTTTGAGAATTTCTTACAATGTATTTTGGTAATATTTCCCCATCTCCCACTCCTCCCAGGTCCACCCTCCTTTCCTACCCACTCAATTTTGTGTCTTTTTTTGTTATTGTTGTCGTTTTGTTTTAACTCATCAAGTATAATTATTGCTACCAATATACTCTTGGATTTGTGACCTTTCATGGAGGCATGACCAGCTCATCACAATGAAGAATTTTTTTTCGAGACAGGGTTTCTCTGTGTAGTTTTGGTGCCTGTCCTGGATCTCACTCTGTAGACCAGGCTGGCCTTAACCTCACAAAGATCTGCCTGGCTCGCCTCCCAAGTGCTGGGATTAAAGGCATGTGCCACCACTGCCCGGAGCAATGAAGAATTTTTTAGTGGGATTGAACCCTTATCTTCCTGACAAAGAAACTGAGACCTAGAAATATTAGGTAATACACCAAAGTTCCTATTGTTAACAGCTGGTAAACTGGCTTTTGGACTGGTGTCTCTTAATGTCTTGTCTGGCCTTTATTCATATTCATTCATGGGATTCTCCTAATCAAAGATTAGAACAATAATCAAAGATCATCTGTAAAATCCACATTGTAGTGTAAAATGTGGCCTTGAGCTGGCACCATGGCTCAGTGGGTAAAGTCCCTTGCCTTCATCTTGAATCCTGAGTTTCATTTCCAGGACTCACATGGTGGAAGCAGAGAATTGCCTCTGGAAAGTTGTCTTCTGAATGCCACATGTATGCCATGACATGCAGGCCCCAAACACACACATAAATAAGTGTAATAAAAAAGTTAATGTGTATTTTTCACTAGAACTGTGGAAGTTCATTAATTTATATAGTCCACAAACATATGCATGTCTATACATATGTATTAATTCCTTGGTTAATGAAAAATCAATCCCATTACAGTTATCATTTGAAAATTTTTTAGTTTGGCTTTTAAAAACACGAGCTCTTCCCCTATAAACCAACTCTAAGACTAGATATGAGTGCAGCAAGATTAGTTGGGAGGTGATCTAGGAGACATCATTAGGAAGTAGACTAATGAGTTAAAAAATAATGAAGAACACCTATAAAAGGGAGATGTGTGTTATTAAGCCAATTACTGAATGTCATTTCAACCAGAGAAGTCTGGGATACCACAAAGGATATATTGGAGTTAATAAAACTGAAGGGCCACAGGAGTGGGTAATTAACCAGCACTTGGATTGCCATGTTTGAAACTACCCATGGGACATTCCTTTTGAACACTTGTGTGACACTTTTTGCTCTTTTTTCTAAGCAGGCTCCTGAATCAGAAAGGAAGCTTAGGCAGATAGCTAGCTGCAGGAGCAGCCTTCAGAATTCAACGCCCAGAGCTTCCTAGAGAGCTGCTGGTGTTCAGTGCATGCTCCAAGACTGAAGAAACTGGAGTCTGACGTCAGCAGAGGATGATGCATCATTGTCGTTGTCGTCATCATCATCATCATCATCATAAGAAGCAGCAGCAGCAGCAGCAGCAGCAGCAGCAGCAGCAGCAGCAGCATCAACTACAGAAATATCCACTCAGGAAGAGCAAGCATCTCCACTACTTTTGCCTCCTTCCTGCAGGTGGAAAGGAGAGTCTTTCTTGTCTGTTAATCCTTTGTGCCAGCTCTCACAAACACACCCAGAGGTATGTCTCTATATCTGGCCAAGTTGACATTTAAGACCAGCCATCACAGGCAGCCATTTTTATTTCTTCGTAACTACTCTCTATGCCATAGCTGCTCTTTTTCCTTTCTGCAAAGTGTTCAAATAATCTTTCAGGGTTCACCTATGAGACACTTTGTTCTGCTTCCCTGCCATTGCTTGCCCCCAACTATACAAATCTAAGCAATGGATGGGGAGGAAGGAATTCCTTCAAGGACAGAAGAGGACAGACAGCCAAGTAAACACTTAGAAATATTTCTAACAAGCAGGGAAGGAAAAATAAGTAGAGGCCTGAAACATCTATACATTGTTTTACTTCTTTAATTTGTAATGAAATGAGAAATAAGTTAGAAATTATTTATTCTTTTATCACTAAATAGACACATTATAGCTTAATACTTACAGTTTGAACTCAGAACATAATTTAGAATCTGTTTCTTCTATTGAGGATATTCTCTCTCTTTTTGTCTCTGTCTGTCTCTCTGTCTCTGTCTCTGTCTCTGTCTCTGTCTCTCTCTCTCTCTCTCTCTCTCTCTCTGTCTCATAGGTATATGCATATGTGCCTTTGTGTGTGAGTGCAGATCACAGCACTGATGTAGAGGCCAGAGTACAACCTCAGGTGCTGGTCCTTTCTTCCTGCCTTGTTTGAGATGAAATCTTTTTGAAGTCTGCCTCTGCATACTCCAGACTAGTTGGCTCATGAACTTCTGGGGGGTTTCCTGTCTCTGTCTCATGTCTATGGTGCTGGATTTACAGATGTGTGCTTTTGGGCCTGGCTTAATGTGGGTTATAGGGACATAGATTCAGATGTGTGTGCTTGCATCCCAATTACTTTTCCCACTGAGCCAAATTCATAGCCCCTATGCAAGGATTTTCATGAGCAAAATGTCAAATAATAATATTATGTACCAAATAGTGTTGCTTAGAATAGTAGATTGATTCTTGTTTCTAGTATTTCATAAATATTAGCTAACATTATCACTGTTATTATTGCATTAACTTAGTGGGGGAGAAAGTGATGGGAAAAGATAATTCATTTTGAAGTGTGTGTGTGTGTGTGTGTGTGTGTGTGTGTGTGTGTGTGTGTGTTTTAAATTAGCGAAAATAACATAGCACAATGAAGGTTAAAATCCTGGAGGAAATGAATAAATTTCTCATGAAAATGAACTGACTGTATCAACTTACTCAGCTGACTCTCTCAATCAACATCTCTAGGGTAGAACTTTGAATGATTTCCTATTAACTCACATTGTTGAGTTGCAATTGAAAATCCCATTTGAATGAAGTTGAATGAAGGAAATAGGTGCGGGGACTATGAGTTTTAAGGGTCCCAATTTACTTACAACTGATAAACATTTCAGAATTATGCAACATGATTATAAATCTCTTCTTTCCTGGAAACAATGCTTTGAAAAATGTGTCCTTGAGGTAGAAGAGATTATGTCACCACAGGACAATATCATTCTAAGGCAAATATGATTTGGCCTTCTGGTAAGATATGGTGATAGGGTGCTAGGCTCTGTGCCATTTCTTCTGTAGAAATCTGCATGTAGCACAGCAGATAGTTTCTGTGTAATAGCTCAAACAATAGTAAGGGAATAGTTGTTACTTGTATCCACACATTTCTGTGAATATGGAATTGAGTAGTGTGGTACCCAGTCAAGGAAGTAGTGGTGTCTGAATGCTGAATGGCTGAGATGCTCAGCATCATGAGCAATCAGACCTGATACAGCATCACTTCACCCCCCAACCACTGAGAAAACTAGGACCAGTTTTATTTATGTTTATGAAAATATTACATATGCATTAAGATAAAAGAATTAACACATGTACATTTTAAAGTAAAACATCATTTTCCAAGAAACTTCTTCTATTTCTTGGTCATCGGCTTATGCCTCCACTTCTTCCTTTTTCTACTTGTAGTTTGTTGGGGGACTCCAGAAATAAAGTGGCATTTGAGCTGGCCCCTGGGGAAGAATTCTGCGGTGCTATGGATATCACTCTGTATAAATAAAATTCTGATTGGCCAGTAGCCAGGCAGGAAGTATAGGCGGGACATGCAGAGAAGAGAATTCTGGGAAGTGGACAGCTGGGGCAGAGAGACACTGCCAGCCACCACGAGAAGATGTTAAGATACTGGTAAGCCATAACCACGTGGCAATTTATAGATTAATAGAAATGGGTTGATTTAAGATATAAGAACAGTTAGCAAGAAGCCTGCCATGGCCATACAGTTTATAAGTAATATAAGTCTCTGTGTGTTTACTTGGTTGGGTTTGAGCAGCTGCAGGACTGGCAGGTGAGAGAGAATTGTCCTGACTGTGGGCCAGGCAGGACAACTCTAGCTACAATGTGGACATAAGATTCTGATAATCTTCAGAGGATCTTGATCTGACTGAGTATTAAGTCAACGTTAAGGTCTTAGAGACTCGTGCTTCTGACAGAGAAGTGGACGTCTATTAATTCTTGAAGACAAGAATCTGCCTCAAATATCTGCTTAACATCTTTGGTTTTTATTCAGGCCAAGAAGGAGCAATATGTTTTGTGACAAAGATCTAAATATATGACATGCATCAGTTTGGGGAAAGTAGTTTGTGCTGAGTAGGAGGCACTCAGCAGTTTAGAGACCTAATGGGCAACATGGACAAAACCTAAGCAAGTGAGGTAAAGACATCACAGATGATTGAAATGACTTCATTCTCACCCCCAGCACTGAGAGAAAGATTTGTTCAGAGCTGTGAGCTTATGTTATTGAACAGAGTTTTGGTAAAGGGTAGCAGAATTTAAACAAACCATTTTAAGAGATGTGTCTTGGATTTCTGGATAACATCTAAGATGTTGAAAGAGGATGCTTCAAGCCTGAGGTCAGCCTAGCCTATTTTCATCTTGGTATTATGGAGGACTACTTAGGTTTTTATATTGCTTGGCATGAGCTGCAAAGATAATGGGTGATCATTTTGCTGAGCTCTTACACTGTTTGTATATACATATAGGAAACGAGCACAGTTTCTCCATTTATTCTACAAAGCATGATTGCAATGGACATTCTACCAGGCTGATAAATGAAAGCAGAGCCTGTTTCATTGAGTGGCTGACAGTCGGCAGTGGGAAGATGGTGGATGTGTTGTACATTGTTAAACAAAAGAAAACAGTACAGGCCAGTGAAGTGAAAGCCACAATGATGGTAACTAATATTAGATATCTTAACTGGCTGAATAGATATGTCATTGTTATGAAAATCAACTCTAAGCTTCATATTTTTGTATGTTTTAAAGCAAAGATGTAATATTAATAGTAGTAAGGTTTATTTGTTTTCTTTAAAAGGTTTTATTTACTAATTTGTGTTTATGTATGTATATGCATGGATGCACAATACTATGTTGTAGAATCATTTGGAATTACTGAATTCCCTGTGGTTCCAAAGACACTCAGTTAAACTGTAAAATCTAGTCCCTATATTCCTGCCACATCAGTCTGGCAGTCTCTACAGAGTCTCTAGATATCTTTTCTCTAGTGTCTAGCTAGTCTTTCTCTGGTAATGGCATGGCAACCTCCTGGCTATGAATTGGGTCAGTGATCAATGGCTTTTGCCAACAAGACATGTTCACCTAAGGCTTAGGAAATTTAAATGAATAGGCTTGTCCACAAGCTGTCAGAATCTCTTAACTACAGAAACATTTCTGTCCAGGAAATCTATTGACATTTTCCTTGTGCATTCTAAGAATTTGTCATACATTATTTTATTTATTTTAATTAAATAATTAGTTCGCGTGTATGAGTGTTTTGCCTCCATGTATGTCTGTATACCACATGCATGCCCGGTAACTAGAGACCGAAAGAGCACACTGGATCCCCTGGATCTGGAGTTACAGATGGTTATGAGCCACCATGTGGGTGCTAGGAATAGAACCTGGGTCCTCAGGAAGAGCATCCAATGTTCTTAACTGCTGAGCCATCTCTCCAGCCCATTAGGAACATATAATTTTAAAGGTTTTGACAATTACAGCTTTTCAATTTTATTTTCTTTGCAATGCCAATCTGTTCTCTGCTCAGGTTCTTTACTGGGAGAACAATCTGTCTAATTCTGTAGTGAATCTGAATATTTTAGCCATTAAACTATTATTATTTTATTTCTGTATGTAAAAGAAAAATTCTTTTGTTTCTGGCATGGTAAGAGTTTTTAAGGAAAAGTATGTCAATCAAGAACCAGTGAGGTAGCTCAGGAGGCAAAGCATTTGCCATCAAGTTCTGATGACTTGTGTTCAACCCTGGGGCCCACATGGTGGAAGGAGAGAACCTACTTGGCAAGTTGTGCTCTGAACTCTACAAGTGCACCATGGCACATGTGTACACACACACACACACACACGAACATGAACACAGACACAAACAAAACAAATTTTAAACTAAAAAATATGCATCTGTAATAGGTGCTAAATTCCATTATTTCTTTGCCTCTGTGTAAAAATCACATGCCTTCTAATTGGTTCAATATTTTGTTAATTTCAATAGATTAATCTTTCTTAACAACAGCCTGTATTTTCTTTTCTAGCTCAATCAATAACAGCCCTGATATCAAGACTTTGCTGGACATGTAAATATGTTTATGGTTATCTGGTTTTATCTTTTGATTCTTGGAGGATTTTGCCTAAACTTTGTGTTATTTGCTATTAGAAAGCTTGTCTCTGGGGTTTTTATCATGAAAAATTATTTTATAAATACTGAGAAATGTAAATGTCATGGTTTCAATTAAAAGCTGAATCAACCCAGAAATGCTGTTATGATAGAAACTGTTCCAGGCCTTGAAGGAGATCCTCCAGTTTAAATGAGCTAGCAATGTGAAAACATTGGATGTGGATCATTGAAAGAGAGACACGAGTATATAAATCACATAAAGAGCAGCTGACATTCCCAGCAGTCTTTGTAAGTTTGAGTGGCATGTTTTGTGGACATCTGTAGATGTAACCGTCTTGTTAAATAAGAAACACAGAGCCAAATACAGAGTTAAAAGCCAAGAGGTCAGAGCAATAGCTAAGAGCTAAAAACCTTACCCTTCACGGTTGCTACTGTCCTTCTCAGCAAGAGATCTACATCTGGTGTGTTTGTCCTTTTTATCAACTTTCTATTCTGCCTTCTCTTTGGTTGTAAACCCAACCACATGACCTCCTCATCGGTGCCCATCTATACAGACCTCCAGGTCTTCTATGGTTGGTATTGAGATTAAAAGTGTGTGTCTCCATGCTGACTGTATCCTTGAACACACAGAGATCTAGCTTGCCTCCCAAGTGCTGGGATTAAAGGCATACACCCCCTCCCCCAGTTTCTGCTATGGTTTGCTATTAGCTCTGACCCCCAGGCAACTTTATTTATTAACATACAAATAAAATCACATTTCAATACAAATAAAATATCACCATTGACATCCCCCTTTCCCCAGTTATTCTGAAATTGCAGAGGAACAAGGAACTTGACCATTGGTTCTGTCAGCTCCCTCACAGACTCTACCTCTGTTCTCTGCAGTGTCAAGGCCTTAGCACATAGTCATATCTCTCACAAAAGAACCTGGATATTTGGTCTAACTCAGAAGTCATTGTTTCGTACTGTGAAGCATCCAAAAGTTCTGATTCGTGGATCCTGCATGTTTCCAAATTTGTTTTTTTTAACATAAAAAGTTAGCTCTAGTGAAGAGGAAATCAGAGAGGGATTTTCAAAGCTGGTTCTCTTTCCAGTACTGAAATTCTGATGTTGGACAGAACACCTGACCTCTGTCAGCCCTGCTTTCCTTGTGGGGTTAACATGACATGGGTGTCGCTCTCCAAAATTATATGCAGAACTAAGGCTGCATGTTTCAGTGACTACTTCTAAGTTATGATGTGACACTGCTTTGGCATGTTGAGCTGACTCAATCATTTCCTTTTACCCACAGGAAGTTAACTTTTGAGCTGTTTGGCTTTGTGATTTCATGATTTCACCTCAGGGGTGCTTTGTTGTAGTGGTTAATTCTACAATCCCTATGCAGGCTGACTGTGGAGTGAGGCTGGCTGAAAGCAGTGAGTGGTTTAGTTGTTAACATAGACAAACTGATTCACATTTCTTCTTCTTTCTCAAAACACTACTCTAGTTTTCTTTTTCTGACTGGCTTAGAAAAAAGATAGATGGGTGGATGGATGGGTAGATGGATGGATGGATAGATAGATAGATAGATAGATAGATAGATAGATAGATAGATAGATAGATAGATAGATAGACAGACAGTAGGCATTGTCTTCTGAGAGGTAAAAGCTACTGGGATCCTAGGGTACCAGGACAGTCCTGGTTTTCCATGACCTTCAGGAAGTGCCTTCATTATGATGACCTCATTTCTTTTTTTTTTTTTTTTTTTTTTTTGGTTTTTCGAGACAGGGTTTCTCTGCGTAGCTTTGCGCCTTTCCTGGAGCTCACTTGGTAGCCCAGGCTGGCCTCGAACTCACGGAGATCCGCCTGGCTCTGCCTCCCGAGTGCTGGGATTAAAGGCGTGCGCCACCACCGCCCGGCCGATGACCTCATTTCTTATCTACTTATAGTAAGAATATTGAGGCCATTTATTTTCATTATTTTTGTAATGCTGGAAATTGAACCTGGGGATTAAGCATGGTAGGCCAAGACTCTATTTCTTAGCTACAAACCTAGGCCTGAGAAACTCATTTATGATGCAGTGATTTCTAACAAAAAGTAAAATATTTTTTTCTCCAGAAATCAATCTCCTTTTTTCCAGTAAAGAATCTACCTCTGAGTTTTATATGATGTTTATAATTAACCCTACAGTACTCAATGGCTGAGAATTCTCTGAGAAACACCATGCTGGGAAGGGAAGACACAGCCTTCTGGATTTATGACATACATGTGTTTTCATCCTAGTCTTTCTGTAGATTACTCTTGATAACCCATAAGTATAATAGTGTTGCCTCATCCATTGATGTTAGTTCAACAGCAGTTAATAACTTAATAATAAAATATTTAAAAATTTCTTCATAAGGTTTATTTGGATGAATTTTTGGTTAAAATACACAATCCTAATTTTCACTCTTCTGTTGAAGTAAAGCACACTGTAAGTGACAGAACACAATGGATAAGAGATTTACATAATTCCAAAGCATAGGGAGGAAGTCTATTTTGGACTGTGGGTGTGTGTGGTGGGTAGAGAGGCATGCTTGTTGGCTGAGACAGTAAATGAGCTTGACCCAGAATGTTTGGGTTTTCTTTCAGAGAAGAGAATAAGAGAGGCCAAGGTCCCAGATGGTCACTAAGACTGGGAAAACTATTCTCTCTGGCAAGTGGCTCCTCCAGAAGAATTCTGTGGGTACCCCAGTGGTTAGATATCAGTCATTTCATTCGAGTTTGACAGTGGATGCTTTGATTTTCTTTCTTAGCTACGAAAGGACTTGTAAATGGAATTTTAAAGTATCTCCTCACTCTAAACATTGCCCCATAAAAATACTCTAAAAACACAATAATTACTAATGTTCATCAATTTCAGCTACATTTTAATAGTTCATTGCTGTGGGTGATTCTAAAAGCTTTAATCAGGGAATGATTTCAAGCATGTATGTGTTTTGGGGTCAGAGAGATGACTGAAGCTAGCAAAAGCATTTGCTGCTGAGCCAGACAATCTCAGTTCAACCCCCAGATCCTGTTTGGAGGAAGGAGAGAATCGATTCTTGCAAGCTGTCGTCTGATTTCCACGTGTGTGCACCACAGCAAATGCATGCATCCCAACAACATAAATAAATGAATGAATGAATATATAATAAAGCTTTAAAAATGGGTTTATAATCCCTTGAGAACAGGAAACCCCATCGTCACACATGAGACACCACCCTTCAAGTTGTTGGTAAGCAGAACCCAAGGGACCATGTCAAAATAATATAAACTACAGCCATTCTACTTGGTTGCTTCCCAGAGCTTGGGGATAAAGCCCCATGGCTAACAACACCATACACTTTGGTCATAGTACTTTGAGGATTGGAGCTGCAGTGACCTGGAAGCTGCCTCCCTAAGGTTAGCTTTCATACTCTTGAAACATGCTATTCAAGTTGCCAATTTTATCAGCTTTATCACTAGTCCAATCCAGTCATAAAGCCTGTGAACCATAGCAATAGCCGGCCTTGCAAGATGTCTTTGATGTAACAGTGGCACTTACATTTTGGGGATAACCAACAATTAACTATTTGGACTGAAGGTAAACTTTGCTTGCTTAAAATAAACCAACAAGCAGTGGCTAGAAGTCAGGGACTGTAGAGAAGAATCTCCTACTACCATTTCCCCAAATCAATATTGTTTCTAATTCTAAATACTTATCTGTTCTGAATACTCATCCTTATACCCACGGAAAAGCGCAGCTCTCACTCTCATCAAAGAAGATCCTTTTTGCAGCAAGCAGAGGCTATTACAAAGATCCACAAGTAGTCAAAAGACAGAGAATAAATGTTTAAAAGATTGTGGAATGTCCAGTCCCAGCTGAGACATCTAGAAAGTAATTCCCATGCCGAATGCCTGGGGAATGTTGTGGAAGATGGGGCAGCAAGATTGTAGGATCCAGGAGACCAGGAAGGCTGCTGGGAGATAGTATCTTCCAGACATGACTACTGAGGGAGAGCGAATCAGTTTGCTCCCAATCCTAAGTGGTCAGCCCAAAATACATGTACATATGACAATACCAACTGGATTCAATAGGCTGTATAAATGTGTAACTACAGTAATCATAGAAAAAGAGGTAATAAAATTGTGAGGGGTAGTGGTGGTGGGGAGATGAGAGGCATTGGAGAGGGAAAAGGACAAATAGAAATGTTATAGATATAATATACTTATATGTGAAGTTCTCAAATATTAAAATAAAGACTGAAAATACCTATTTGAGAGTAACCTTATTTATTTAAAGCTGAAAATATACATAATAATTCCAAAACTTTAATGAATTTGAATTCAATTTTTTGCCTTCTACTTACTGGGTTTGTGCATGCAAGTGCACATTGATTCATGAGGGTGGTGTTGTGTAGCAATATATTCATTAATTTACTCCTGATTCATGAATAACGCTTTGGAAATTATAGTGTGCAGACTTTCAAATCCTGTTTGGACACAGAAGGAGTGCCAGGCATCCACGTGACAGTCATAAATAGAACCAGCAGACGTGAGGCTTTGAGAGTGAAGTAATCAGCTACATTAGAGGATACATTCAGATGATTTCAAAGGGAGCTAATAATACCTGTTGGATGTTGGTGAGAAAGAGCAGAATGTTGTTCCATGTTGTAAGGTGAGAATAATGAAAGCTGATTGCCTTCTTCTATTTTAGGTTAATGAAATCATTCTAACCTGAACAAAGGACTTAGATTAAGGAAAAGAGAGCTATGGAACCACGTTTTTAGATGACCTTATCTGTCAGAACAAGGAATTCTACAGGGGAGGCACTGATGTTTGGAAAATAAGGGTGGATGCCAAAAGTGACTTTACTCAATACGCTGTGCAAGATGAACTACAGGATGGGTGATCTGAGCTTCCTTTCCCCTTCATTTCATAGAAGTTACATGTGGACATAGTTTGCAGTGGCAAATAATTTATTAGACTCAGAAAACAATAATTCTCCAGCCTGCTTCCTTCTGCTTTGTGGAAGACATGTTCACACATCTAACTTCAGATATTTAGTTTGTTGGCTTACCTCTAAGTCGCACTTACGTTGGTAAGTTCTGATTTTTTTAGATAGGCACCTCCTGTCCTCCTCTCATTCCAGGGCAGTTGTTTGAAGTGATTTTTTTTTCCTCACTAAGCTGTGCTGTTTTGAATTTTCTGAGATGAGACTTGTCAGTTTATTTTCACACACAGCACTGGACACTGGGCACCACTGATGGGAAACATGGGCGGGGCACCACTGTTGCTGGCTTCCACGTGGGAAACATGAGGGATATAGTGGGAGACCTTTCAGTGTTTCCTTTCTTTGTGAATTCATTGCTATTTAGACCATTTCTCTAATTTTTATAACTTTCACATCTGTTTTACACACTTTCTTCTTTCTCTTTGCTCTCTAGCAGCGTCCTGTGGCTTTCATCTTCAGCCTCCTGGTCGTGGTTGCAGCTCCCATTTTTGTTTGAGTATTTTAGTTTTCAAAATATTTTATTTTTCATCAGCTTCATGTTTAGATTATACCACTGTAAAATGATAACATATTTTCTTACTCACGCAAAGGTATTAATGATTGTTTTGAAGGTTTGTTTTCCATGCTAAGTTTTGTCCCATGTGGTCTGTTAGCAGTTGAAATAGATTGAGGATGGAGAAATACAGACTTTTGGTGGGAAGTCTGAGTTCATGGGCAGCACTTGCCGGCTGGGTTTTCCTTAAGGATTCTCAGCTGAGACACTTGGTCGTTAATACTTGGGACCTATTTTGTCTGCTTTTCCAACAGATTCAGAAAAGACGACTTACTCCCCTGTTTCATGTTGCAAGTCTAGCTGACTATATTCTTGTATCCAACTAATTTGTGAACTCAGAAATCAGGATATGCAATATCTTAATCGTCTCACTTTCAATGTGGCATACCAGATATCTCCAGTCAATGAGAGCCAGATAATTATCTCCAATTAAATTTTTAGCGATTCCTGGTGTTAGGGAGCACATTGGCCCAGCTGTACAAAGTAGGGAAGGAAAGGAGCATGCTGTATTTTTTCTTCATCACATTTTAAACCCATCTTTCTTCTTGATGTTGCCTTTAGCCCTCTTCCAGAGGAACATAGCATTGTGGAATTCAGAAGGTTCTAGTTCTGCATTGTGAAACAGGCTGGCTTTGGGTTTCCCTATTTCCATGAAAGAAACAAGCTGTTAAATTTCTCGGCCCTTTGCCCCTTCCCTCTTTCCTTTCCAGTTTTCAATATTTAATTGCTTGCCACTTAATGTAGTATCTTTTCCCTTGGGATTTATGTTTATTTTAAGATTTGTTTATTTCTATTTTGTGTGTATGAGTGCTTTGCCAATGTGTACAGCTGTGCATCATGTACATGCAGTATCCCAAAAGCCCTGAGAGGGCATCACATCTGGAACTGGAGTTACAGATGGTTGTTAGGAGCCATGGGGGTACTGGGAATTGAACCCAGATCCTCTGCAAGAGCAAAAAGTGCTCATAACCACTGAGCCATCTCTCCAGCCCTGGGATTTATGTCTTAAAGATACATTTACTAAAATGTTCATGAGTTTTAGAAAGTTAATAAATTCCAATGAATTCTCAATTTTCTATTTTAACAAACTTACCATACGCTATTGTCTTATTAGTGTGGGAATACTGGAGATAAAGTAACCAGTTTGGAGGTGATGTTGAGAATCATCATGAAAGAAAGAGACTTTGGATCAGAGGTAATAATAATAGCTATTTTCAGACGAAGGGTCAATATAATGTATGGATTAATTTAGGTGGTGGAAGGAAGGAAGAAGGGTGATGCCAGGCTGTTGGGGACGCTGACCAGAGTAGTGGTGGTTCCACAGCTGGAATTATTAGAGTAAGACTCAGACTCAGATTTGACAATAAGTGACTCCCCAAACCATGTGTTTGTGTCCTCTTCTAATCATAGGTTGGATTCTGCTGGGGTTCAGCTACAACATTTGAACCTATGGTATCTAGGGTAAGCAAAAGTAAATTATATGGGGATTTAGTTACTGAATTTACTAGTTATTAAAATTACTAGGAGTTATTATAGTCACTGTATTATGTATTTATGTTATAAAGTTACTAAAATTATTGGAAGTAGTGAAGAGGAGACTGTATGCTGGGTCCAGGAATAACTTTCAGAATGAGACTAAAGAGATGACATGTCAGGGGATCCTCTAGCTCTGCACCAATCATCGACGTGGAAAATCAAGAAGTAAGCATGGGAATATGAGTTCTGGAGCCTATGGTCCTAACTGTGGTCCAGTGATAGGTATGCTGTTGACACCACATGTGTGCCATAAAACTCAGGAGATACTAGGCATCGGACCATTTCTATGGATGGAGCTAGCAGTTCATCAGTCTGTTTCAGAGGAGCAGAAATTAAAGTAGTGCAAATGATTCTATCTAATCTCCTACCTTTCGAGAGCACTTATGAAACTTACTTCCTCATTCATAACCTAGCTGCAGTGAAGCTCTGGAGTAGTCGTAGTTCTTGGCTTTTCAGTTCCATACATAGAGAGACTGATACCAGAAAGATGATGGGAAAGGATGCTGAGCATGAGTTCACATCAAACAAAATCATCTCCCTTGGTTGCTTAGTATACCAGTGTGGAGCATCAACAGTGTTATGAGACAAGCAGCAAATGTCACACATATTATACTTATGCACTGAACAAATGAAGCACACCAACTAAGGAGACAGCTCAGTGGATAAAATTTCTTGTCATGCAGGTGTGAGGGTCTGAGTGTGAATCCTTAGCAGCCATGTAAAAAGCTGAGTAAGGCTACATGCATCTGTAACTCCAATCCTTGGGGTAGGAGGAAGAGAGAGAGAGAGAGAGAGAGAGAGAGAGAGAGAGAGAGAGAGAGAGAGAGAGAGAGAGACAGAGACAGACAGACAGAGACAGAGAGGGAGAGAAAGAGAGATTATCTTGTTTTCATTTGGATTTATGAATGTACTATAAAAGGTATATCAATAGTTCACATGAAAGTGAAAAACATACTGAGTTTATATTTCTCTTTCTTTAGAGAGTAGACATTAAGGGTAGACTCCTGATGAGTATAGAGGCCTATAATCAAATTTCCCTTTACTTCCACTCTCCAGACTCTGACTCTTAAGTTGCTAGTAAGTGAAGGGCTAACAACTTAAAAGCCTCAGGTGGGCTGTGAACCTCTGGACAGGAACCTTGATATTAACGAACCCCTGGGCTATAAGATAAAAAGGAAGCATCTGCTAGGAAAGTCAGCTGACAAACCTCCCCTGGTATCTACCACTTTGAGACTGCAGAGAACCTGACCTGCAGATGGAGTTGTCCATCCCCAAAGTTCCCCTTTTCAGTGCTATGACCACTCTCCCCCAGACCGCCTCGAGGAATCCCCTGTGCCGTGTGTGCAGTCTCTACTCCTTTGGAGAGAATGGCTTCCTTCATTTGTTCTCATTAAAGGAATGATTCTGCTTCTGGAAGTGTCTGTCTTCTCCCTCTTATTTCCATGTCACTCCATTGAAGAGGTGATAGTTGGTCTGAGGATTGGAGGGCAGGAGCCAGCTGGTTAGACAGAAGAGCAGAGACTTCTCTGGGCGAAGTGCTCTCCTAACTCTTTAACGAAAGGACCTGTGTCTTGGTTTTCCATTGTCTATACCGGCATGATGGCCATCATACAGTGAGTGACATTGAAATGACTCTCACATTTGTAGGCTATCAAGGGCTAGCGACCTGGCACAGGGACAACATGATCCTGCACATTCCCTTTGGGGGTCAAGAGATGCTCCTAATGGTACATGGGGTGTTTCTTCTCTCTAAATCACCGTGTGCTAAATCTAATAGAACATGCCAGGTCAGCTTGTAAAATCTCGCAAATGTTTTTGTTTAGGGATTTTGAGTAAGAGTAAAGCCTTTCATATAGCTTTCTACTCATACTTTTACAGAGGGTGATTACAAAGCTTTACAAAAGCCCATTTTATCAAACATTAACAATGATAAGCAAAGCATTATTTTGATGAACTAAGAATGAAGATATCCAAAAGATACAGAATATATTTTTAAACTACAGATGGACCCAACAACATGCATATATAAAGCACTTAACACAATTTGCTTGGGACTCTATAGAATCCATGTTTAAAACTGAGATTTTCATCAGTCAACAGATTTCACTGTAGCCAAAGCAAATAAGAATTACTCTCTATCCTCACTGATTGCCCCTTGCTCATAAGAGGCTGTATTTACAGCAACTAGAAGAAGATACATAAATATATTTGTTGGATACACCAAGGTTTGCCAAAAGCAAGGAAGACTATTTATGGTTTCTCCACTTATATTTATACTGTCAACAGAAATATGCAAACTTGCAAATCCCACATCTAAACTTGATTCATAGTGATTCGTGTCTTTATATTTAATAGCATAGTAGTGACATGGATTTAGTAGAAAAATCAAATGTTTCCATAGACTTCACTCTTGCTAGCCTGAGTCAGACTTGGCATACATCAATGAGATTTGGAAGCAATAATATCGCAATGCTTTAGAAACTGTTCTCAAAGCATTGGCTGAGACACTGTGATCTTGCCATAAAATTATTGAAGCAATTACTATATATGGGGAATCCTCATAGGAATGTGGTTCATTGGGATGTTTGGAACAAAGTGAAATGCAAAACAAATGTCAAGATTTCTGGGTAATGATGTGAAATATGTTTTCCTGGCCCCAAAGGAAAAGATAGAGGATTAAGAGAAATCTTTATAAAAGACAGTAGCCCAGTGTGAGAATTTGTCCTAAGGAAATAGGAAGAGAGGGGAGAATTATGTCTATGTGACTTCTGTAATTTTATTTATATTAACAAAAATTCAATACTCTTTCTTGATTATAGCCTGATCATAGTCTGACCTAATGAAGAACTAATTGCCCACACTATCTGCCCTTTTTCTTAATGCCTGGATACCTCACATCTTAGCTAATGATGCCAAGATGGAGTAATCATGCCCTTTGCCACTAAACTGTTCTTCCAGGATTCCTGCTTGAATTCCTGGACTTACCCCTGCTTCCATTAGCCAGTTTTCAGGCCTTCCTTCTCCATGATGAGTCTCACCCATGCACTTCAGTGAAATCTACTTCACTACCCCATCCACCCCGATTCTTCCTCTACCTTTTACAATGGGCTCCTAACCTACCCCACTGCTTTAGATCCAAGACCTACCTGTACCTTTTCCCATCCTCAACCTCAGTTCTTTTTGACACAGGGCCACAAGTTCTTAAATCCAATCACTATACTGCATTGCCTGTATTTAAAAGGCAAACTCCAAACTCCTGAGCAATGAGATAGTGGAATAAGCAACTGCATAATTTCTGCTACCCTTTCTCTTCAACAAAAGCCTTTTCTGTCTTTTCAGTTCTGTAGTGCTTTCTACAACCTGTATCCATTGGATAGGTGGGACATTCCAGCCCAACTCTACTCCAGCCCTACTCCCATAGATCACCTAAAAGCCCTACTCTTTTCTTTTTTCTATTGTCTCTTTTGCAATCCTGTCAACTATTTTATAATGGTATTATAATGATATATTTTCCTAGAATAGAGCTGGCTGCTTGTTCATATATCTCTGTCTTCCTTAGTAGATCATAAGCTCATTAAAGTATACTGTTTCAATCTTGACCTTCCTCTCACCCATGTAATAAGATTAGTGTTCTGCATATAATAATTCCAGAATTTATTTATTACATTGCTTAACTATTTCATAAAATAATATGTAATTTGGTAGAAACTGAAGGATTCAAATTGAATATTCACATTTGCAACAAAGAAGTCAGTGAAAGGGCACCATGTTTAGGAAGTTCTCATGTTGATAAAGAGCAAGTTAGATGCCAGACACCTACCTATAGGGTTTATTCAGCCACTTGTTTATAGGTGGGCATTCTGGGTCTGCAAAGTCCAGACTCTGTATTGAGAGCTTGGGAGAGAAAGTCAAACATGACATGGCTCTACTAAAGAATGAGCATAGTTCTCAGGAAGGCACTAAACATATTACATTCAATTCTGTTCAAGAAGAGCAGAAGGCACCTGGGACCCAAAGGAGAGGTGCAGTGTTAGGAGTATTTTTTAGACGGGGCTTCTTAGTCTAGACAGACAATGAACAGCATCAAAAGAGAACATCCATGTTTAGGTTTCTGAAGGGTGTAAGAAAATGACTTGATGACAGGATGTGAGGGGTGTGTTGGTGGAAGCTATGGGAATTGTATTGGAAGAAGGCAAGAAGAGAAACTGAGGCTGGACCCTGGATAGAACTATGGGGTTCCTGATTATGATCTGAGAGGTTAACTTTTGTTGAGGAGAGACTAGGATGACACCGAAAGCTGTGAACTAGAAAATGACACCATGAGAATACATGGGAAGTGACTTCCAGGACCCTCCCCCTCGTCATCTCATTGAACACCCTCCTTGCCACTGAGCTCTGTTAAAGTGAGCCAGGCCTTATTTTTTTCTCCTTTCGGGAAAAATAAAATGAGGACTGCTGGGAGGAAAGAAAGGAAGGATTTTAGGTAAAACCGGGTAGGCATCATTAGAATGAGAGACTTGGTGGTATTTTAAAAATGGAGGCAAGCTACATGCCTCCATGGGTAACTCAAAACTAGCAAACCTACTTTGAGTTTGATCCCTGGGACCCTCATTGTGGAAGAAAAGAACTACTTCTGGAAGTTGTCCCCTGACTTCCACATGTGAACCACGGAAGGCGTATACACATAGAGACACACATAAAATGAATAAAAATACATACAATTAAAACATTTAAAAATGGAGTGCTTCGCTTTCTTCTAGATGACCCAAGGTTTACTTTGCTTTGTTTTTACGAGGGGTGAGAAAATTCACCAGAAAGATGTTTTAAGGGAGAGCATCCTAACCAGTGCTGTTAGTGCAAGGGTCCCAAAGCAGGACCGTACCGTGGCTTCTTGGCAGCACCGCATAGAGAATGGAGCTTCTGGGGATCCCACCTCTGTGGTGGTATTGTGTTCCCCAAAATATTGTGTACTCTAATAAACTTATCTGGGGTCAGAGAACAGACAGCCACTAGATACAAAGGCTAGAAAATAGTGGCACTCACACCTTTAATCCTAGCATTCCAGAGATAGAAATCCCTCTGGATCTCTGTGAGTTCAAGACCACATTGGAAATAGCCAAGCATGGTGACACACACCTTTAAACCCAGGAAGCCAGCCTTTAATCCCAGGGAGTGGTGGTAGAAAGCAAAAAGATACATAAGGTGTGAGGACCAGAAACTAGAAGATTTTGGCTGGTTAAACATTCAGGCTTTTGAGCAGTAGTTCAGCTGAGAGCCATTGGGATGAGGACACAGAAGCTTCCAGTCGGAGGAAACAAGACCAGCTGAGGATCCGGCGAGGTGAGATAGCTGTGGCTTGTTCTGTCTCTCTGATCTACCAGCATTGACCCCAATAACTGGCCTCGGGTTTGATTTTATTAATAAGAACCTTTAAGATTCCTGCTACATCTGGCACCCAACGTTTGTGTTACGAATTCATGAAAAAGCTGTTTGCCTGTGGCCTTGTGAGCCCCAGCTCAGGCCCAAGCTACACTCAGCCGGTTGTGGTGGCACACGCCGGTTGGATTTGCTGAAGGAGGCAGAGGCAGGATGATCCCGAGTTTGAGGCCGGCCTAGGAGGCTTGGGAGAAGCTTTGGCCTGGACTTAGCCACAAACAGTGGTGGGACCATGGAAGCAGTGGCTACTGCTCCACATTGCCAGCTCCTTCTCATCATGTTGGTGACTGCGGTGATGCTGCTACCTGGGACAAAGGGTTTACTGCTGCTGGTTCAGAGAAGAATTGCCAGGACCATCGTGTTACAAGAAAGCATCGGCAAAGGTCAGTTTGGAAAAGTTTGGCAAGAAAAATGGTGGGGAGAAATTGCTGTGAAGATTTCCTGTACTAGGGAAGAATGTTCATGGTTCCGAGAGAGAGACATAGAGAGACATTTATCAGACTATGATTGCTCCAAACCACAGAGGAGGAAAAAAAAAAAGTCTGCAGGAAACCATGACCATGCCTAACAGTGACTTTGAAATCTTCAAAAAGATGACAGGATCCTACAACGATGATTCCACATGGACTATGATAAAGCCATTAAGCCCGTTAACACCATGGAAAAATCGACTTTGGACTACAAACTGGTCAGAACAATTTCGAGAGGACTAGTTGAGATGATCCAGCCTGACAGACTACTCAAACAAGGACTTGAAACAAGCCCTGAACTTTCCTATTATCCAGAGACTGGACAAACGATACAGGACTTGATGATTAACCCCAAAATTTTCTTTTCAAGATTCCCTAAAGATATCTTCACCCCTAGAAAGCAAAAAGAAAAAGAGAATATAGATATGAGATAGATCATCGAATCTACTCTGAGAAAAAAAGATAAAGAAATAATAGGATAAATAGGTAGATCACTGAATCTACACTGAAGAAAAAGGGGAAGATATAAAAATGACAAAAGGTAGACTAATGAATCTATTATGAAAAGAAAAGAGAAAGAATATGGATATGATAAGATAAAAAGGGAGATTATGGAATCTACTTTTAAAAAGGAACTACTTGTTTTAAATAAGATAAGTAATGAAAATTTTTTGGTCTGAGTTTATCAGATGTTACTGGACTGGACATTGTTAATATATATAATGGAGTTTTTTATCTGAATCTGTCAAATGTTAATGGACTAGACATCATTAACGTAATTTTTGGCTGTATATATTGTATATACTTATTGGATAGTTTTTCTTGTATTAGTTATAAGCTTTCTTTAATTTTAGACAAAAAGAGAGGAAATGTGGTGGTATTGTGTTCCCCAAAATATTGTGTACTCTAATAAATTTATCTGGGGGCAGAGAACAGACAGCCACTAGATACAAAGGCTAGAAAATGGTGGCACTCACACCTTTAATCCTAGCATTCCAGAGATAGAAATCCCTCTGGATCTCTGTGAGTTCAAGGCCACATTGGAAATAGCCAAGCATGGTGACACACACCTTTAATCCCAAGAAGCCAGCCTTTAATCCCAGGGAGTGGTGGTAGAAAGCAAAAAGATATATAGGGTGTGAGGACCAGAAACTAGAAGATTTTGGCTGGTTAAACATTCAGGCTGGTTAAACATTCTCAGCTGAGCAGTAGTTCAGCTAAGAGCCATTGGGATGAGGACACAGAAGCTTCCAGTCGGAGGAAACAAGACCAGCTGAGGATCCGGCGAGGTGAGATAGCTGTGGCTTGTTCTGTCTCTCTGATCTACCAGCATTGACCCCAATAACTGGCCTCGGGTTTGATTTTATTAATAAGAACTTTTAAGATTCATGCTACACACCTCCCCTTGACAGAACACCTGCAGAGAATGAAGCTGTAATGAATGTTTCTTGAATGGATACATTACATAAGAACTCACAGAACAGGGAGTTTGAGTCACCAAATCCCTGCCCTTTCTTTCCATTACCCTACCCTGACTCTGGAAGACAACCCTTACATGGCTGGTATCAGTCCAACAGTACTGAAATAGGCTCTGTGAATGAATGCCCATAGGCTCTGTGAATGAATGCCCATAGGTTCTGTGAATGAATGCCCATAGGCTCTGTGAATGAATGCCCATAGGCTCTGTGAATGAATGCCCATGGAGGATTCTTCAGCGAGCCCCATCAGCTGTTTCCATCTCTGTGGACAAATACTCTTCCGTGGGCCTTGACAAGAGACAACAGTGACACACGGTGGCTGGCGGGGTGAATCGGTCATGTTCTTTCTGCAGATAGCTCAGGAGGTATGGCAGCTATTTCTCAGAGTTTCTTTCTTTGCAAAGTTGGTCGTCTTGTTAATTCAGGCAGGTATTAACTACCCAATATATTCAGCATGTCCCTCATTGTAAGCTGTCAGCCCGTGACACAACATCACATAATGTGACGTTACATGATACATAATGCCGAGTTAAAAAAAAGTCCCAGAGACACTTCCTTCAGTGAAATAGTAGGTAGGTAATCTGAATATTTGGGGTAATTGGCTCTAGGAAGAGAGAGGCATCATTATCTCAGGCTCCCTAGTGAGCGTTAATTAGCCATATTGCTTCATTGTGTGACAAAGAGAGGCCCCTAGTAGTGCTAAATCTATAATGACATCCTGGCCTTAGGAGACCAGGTATTTTAAACTACCTTGACTGACTGACATGTATGGTTGGAAATGCCTCTCCTCTGAGGGGCAGGAGTTCGCTGATGTGACGCAGGGAGGTTCCTTTCCTTGTCCCACCCCTCCCCCAAGTAGTCCTCCACCTGGGGAAATCATCTGTATTCAGGGCAACGGGGCTGTGTTCTACCTGCGCTGTGAGAATACTGTGCCTGTGCTCCTGATGCATGGGGTTCTGCAGACAAAGCTTCAACAGCCCTTAGCATCTATGGCTGGACCACGACAACTCGGAAGGCCTTGTTGGGGCTGTGCTGGCCCTTTGAATTCTTTGCTTACTCGCATAGTAAGAAGGCTGTTTGCAGGGTGGAAATCTTCCTAATGGTGGGTTAGAAATCAACATTTTAAGCTTTAGTTCAGTAATAGTAAGGTCAGACACAGGCTGGTAGCAGTGGACAAGGTACCAGCACAGAAGTTGGGCAGTTTCGCCCGAGATAAGATGCCATGAGCTTCACATGGGATGATGCTGCTGCTTCTTCTCAAGATGAGGAAATGCTCCAGAGTTCTAATTTTAGCCCTACCAGGACTGTGGATTTCCATACGCCTTTATGTCCTTCCACTAGTGTGCCCAGATAACAAACTTGAAGCCTAGAAAGACAGATGGCCAAGGCCACAGGACAGTCTGAAGCCAAGGGCCAGAGGAAAATGCATGGATGGGCTTATACATGACACCAGAGACTCAAAAAGATACCAGGACCCGGAGGGAATCAAACTCTGTGCTTTCCAACAGGGTGAGCTCAAAATACCCCTAATTTCTAGCCTTTGAAAGATGACGCCCCTAAGTGACTCAACTGATCTTAATTAAAAGTGGACCATTTTTAGTGAGTTCTGAGTCTATGATGGATCCAAGGACTGAGTTCGGTATATCACTGAGACCAGCATTAGCTGAGTATCAGTACACAGCCTAAAGAAGGAAGGTAAAGAAGCTCAAAAAAAGGCAAGTTACAAAATCAAATCAAGACAGGAGACTCAGAGCTGACTTCTGACTCTGAATGCCTTTTGTTGATCTAGCGTTTAGCTGTTTTTAAATATTTAATTTTTTTTTTACAGACTTCCATTTGTAAAAAAAAAATGCTGGTAAATGAACACATTATGGCAGGACTTTGCCAGTTTCTCTGTGTCCCCTCATACAAGGTGTGGGGACTGCCCTATCATCAGTCACAATAAGCTCACATCTCTATGACACTGACCTGCCCCTCTGCATTCAGACTCTACCAGTTGACCCTTGACATCACCATTTTTTTATGTCTCTAGTCCTGAGGCTTATTCTTGGCCTTGCTTTATGTTTGTGGTTTCTCTAGATGATGAGAAACAGGTTCACACTTAAGGTGAAGAGGAATTCTCATGAAATAATTTTATTTTTGAATACTTTTAAATTGGGGAAGTTTAAAAATTGGTAGTCCAAATGAGGTTGAAGAATGAAAACATTGGAAAGGAATGATAAATGAGGAAATGGGGACAGAATCTGAAGTAGATCAAGGAATCTTGTATTGTCAAATCCGAAGGTGCTCTTACAGAGCTAAGAAAGCAATTAACTAGGAAGTCAGTGAACTTGCCTTACACAATAGTCAGCAGTGGATGAGGTTGTTCACAAGCATCATATCATTTGATCCTCACAATATGTACTTGGAGAAGAAATCACTAGTTTATCCAAGGAAAGATTTATGTATATTTAGTGGCTTCCCCCCATGAACACATGCTCTTCTGAGCCTACCATCCTGCTTCATGCTTGTATCAAAAACTCAGACGCATTAGGCAGTTCAGTTGGTTGGACATTTGTGGTCACTGTGTCAGAAGTCATTGACTTAGTTCCTATGTCTTTTGGTTGCTGTTAAGAATGAAAACCACATGTGCACAGCCAATCATTTTATTATACATGTATGAAATTCCCAAGAATAAGAGAAATTAAAAAATAATGAAAACCATGACTGAATTCTCCTCTGTTTCAAAGAGAGTGAGGTACCAATGCAAAGCCATCAACTCTGCTAAGCAAGAATATGTGCTCTCCATCCAACCATAAGAGTTCTAAGCCATGTTTGTACATATATTGGACAATACAGTTTTAGTGTCAACTCTTGGTGTGGTTACTACTGCTTCAAGATTTGATTTGCAGAGTCATCTCCATAGGGCAGTTTTCCTCAATGTAAGTCATTCCAACCAGGGAAATGAAACAATTTTGAAATGTGGTTGCAGAACAAATATCACCCAAGACATAGGGATTTAGATTTTCTATAATAAAAGTTTTTTTTTTTTTTTGAGTTCCCATGGATGTTAGATATTATCAGGCTGAAGACCTGTATGAGAATCCTTCTTGATGTGAGTGTTTCAGACATCAAAACATAACAAAGGCCTCACTTGGAACTGCTAGAGTAAGAACAATACAGTGATCTTAGGGAAAAGGCCATTTTCTCCATAATTGTGCCCAGGAACCATCAGGTTTCCTTCGTTATTTCAAGAGAGAATTTGAGAGGGGGTGTGGACTGCCGCATATCCTTCTCAGGGGAACACATGTTTACATTTTGCTGAATTACTCAACTGCACAGGGATTATTGAAAAGGTAAAGATGTATTAATATGGAGCTGTAGGCAACCACATGTTGATAACGAGCCCATTGTGTCTTGGCTTGTGGAAAGAAATGAGAAAGTGCCTTTTCCTCTGTTATTTTTCCTTCTGACAGTCCCGATGCACTGCCGCAGGCAGCCTAAAAATAATAGCATGAGGTTAACTGACAATTGCAGGTATATTTACGCTGATATGCTAACATTAGCATGCTGCTTAATAATACAACTGGAGCTGTTGCAGTATGCACACAAGTAACATTTCTTCATTAGAGATGAACAAGTGTTAAAAAACCAAAGATGCTTCTTTCCCATGATTGATAGAAATATTTGCGGCCATCTTAGTAACATGACACCAAGAACTGATTTTTTTTAAAAAAAACCTTTTCTATTTGGATTGACAGAAGAACAGTCTGATAAAGATATTACAGAACACACATATGCTCTATGTTTACATAAAACATCCATGGGCGCATGTACACCTGTGTGTGTACACCCATATATACACATATGTATGCTAAATCCATATGCAAGCACCTATATGTGTGCACCCTATAGCTATATGCATGCACTCACCCTTGTGTGCACCCTACACATATGTGCACACACATATATGTGTATTCCACATCACTGAGCACACACTTACCTGCGTGCACCCACCCTCTTTGTACATACCTCAATGTTTATTTCCTATACTCAAGTATACATACTTACCACTTTTGCCCCATGCTCATATGCACAAACTCATCACTTGAGTGTATACCTATGTGCATACACCCTAAACATTTTATGCCTGGTGATTAGAAACCTTTAAATCTGGAAATCTGGTAGGAAACCTGTAGTCTCTGTGTCACTGCATCAACTATGAAGATCATTTGTGGCTACTTTTCTAAACCATCATTTTGTTTTACCTCTGGATTTTAATTGCTTGTAACCATTATTCTTTTGTTCAAAATTTTTGTTGATTGATGCAGTAGGTTTTCTCACTTTTCTACCCACTTTCTGTCTCATTGCTTTTTATACTGGCCCTACTGACAGACTCTCTTGTCTTCTCTTGGAGTCAATCAGTGGGAGTTACCAGCGTAGTATCCGAGTGACTTTGCAGTGGACATGTTCCCCAGCCACCTCACTTCACAAGGCTCTGTGTCTGTGGTTTAACAAAGTCCTCTAGCATGCTAAGTGGCCCCCTCTCAAAATTGAAGTTCTCAAGCAGACCTAGATCTCTCATCCCTGCACCCATGGGTCAGGAACAGGGAGTGATTTCCTGTTGTTGGCAGCCTGTGGTCTTCTCCATCCCCTGATTTATTTTTATTTTTTTTTGTAACCCTCCTGCTAGCCTTGTAAATCATTCTTTATTGAACCCTCTTTAGTTGCCCATGTAACTGTGATTTTGGTTTCTTGAGTTGATGATGATGCTATGCTCAAGTACGGTGATAGCCTTGGGTTCTGAAAGGGAATAAAACCCAGTCCTTTCCTCAAGGAATAGAACCCAGTGAGAACATTATACATAGGTCCAGAGAGTAGCTTTGAAAAAGGGTATCTACTTCAAATTGAGAGTGTACCAAGGAAAGGCTTTTGGAAGGCATGGTGCTTGTTGTGAAACTTTTCATTTTTGAAAAATACAAATATGTAAAAATAGAAAGAACATCAGAAGCCATAAATAAGCATCACTCTGTTTCAACTGTAACTCCACCAACTCAAAAACAATTTTCCTTAATTCACTTGCACACCTCTCCCCTTGGATTGATCTGAAATTGTCCAGATGATATAACTTTACCAATATTAAGAACATCAACACACTGTCACTATCCTCTCAGGCAGCAATCAATGATTTTTAATATGATGTTCAAAATTATACATTTGTACAATAAATATTCCATTTCCAGCCTCTTTGTTTGAGCTTCTATCAAGTATGACCAATATATTTGATATATGGATAATTTTTTCTACTCCTTAGTTTCTTTCCTTGTGAGTAATTGTTTTATTTAAATTTCTTCATGGGGGAAATATCTGTTATTTAAAACTGAAGAATTTCCTTTACTTTAGATTTTCTGGATTAAATTTGTGTTTTTCTCTATTTTCTGTAACTTGATGGTTAAGACTAGAGTCTAATATGACTCAGTTCACTTTTGGTTTTGGCAAAGGACAGGATGACCAGAGGTTGTTGGTATGCACATCTGTCAGAAGGAATTGAAGTCTGGCTGAGCCTGGCTCCCTGATGGCAAGAGCCATTGACAACCATTGCCTAGTGGTTTCTGAACTTCATTGTTCATCAGTGTCATAGAGGGCTTGTTAGACTCGGTGTTGCTGTATACTGACCTCAGAGTTTCTTAACAGTAGGTCTGAGGTGTAAATGAGAATTTGGTGCAGTTGCTGTGGGTGTTTCTGAGGTACAGACTCCTCACACAGTGAGAACTACTTAGCCCAACTCTTTACTTCATTAAGGAAGAATGTCAGTACTTTCCAGCCAAGACTCAGTCTTGGGATCAGAGACTTTCCCAAGGATACTTGGGGTCCACAATTTGCTTAGTATCCTTGTTTTTTGTTTGTTCATTTTTGTTTTGTTTTATTTTTGCTGGTGACGTACCCAATTTAGAGTCCACATTCTTAGGGACAAAGGCATTCATTTTGTCTGGTCAGGTCATTGTTTCTAGACACTTTAGAAGATAGGATTAGAAGACATTTTCAAAAAGCAAAGTAATTGTGAGGCCAAACTGATGGTCAAAACACAGATTCAAAGACACAACTCAGGACTACTTACTTCATATTTTACAACTCAGATTTTAGTGACACGGTAATTCTTACTAGCTTGTGATACAACAATGCCAGAATAACAATACTAACACATTCAGTAATGGTACAATTTTCCACTCTAGTGTAATCTAAGTTTTATTTTTATCTTACTTTTGTCATCCTGGAGATATATAATCAAATCACAACATTTTAAAAGTCACTTGAATTGGGGTGTAGTTATGTCAGTTTTATATTGTTAATTTTTTACTTTTTAGAGACTATATTTTATGTTAATCTTCTTGGGGCTGGAGAGACAACTCAGTGGGTAAGAGTGCTTGGTCTGTCACCATGAGGACCTAAATTTGAATCTTTATCACCCAAGTAAAGAAACTTGGCATGGCTATATGTAGTTGTGATCCCAACACTGATAAGAGGAGACAGGCAGATCCAGAGAGCTTCCTGATCAGACAACCTTGTCAAAATGGTGAACTTCTAGGTGAAGGAGAGACTCTGTCTCAAAGCAATGATGCAGGGAGCTGTAGAGGAAGACATCTTACATCTGTTCTGTTCTGGCTGCCACATGCACCTGCACACTCCCATGCATATAATATACATGTATACTACCTCCCAATAACAGAAATAATTAAGCCTGGTTCATAGTTATGTAAAATCTCTGTATGCCCTTAAACTCAAACTTTTTGACAGGATCTCTCTATGTAGTCTAGGCTGGCCATGAACTTGCAATGTTTCTACCTCAGCCTCCTTGAGTGCAGGAATTACTGGAACTTGCCTGGTTGAAAATGAAATTTTTGAAGTAAGGTGTAATCAAAGACTATCTATTGTTTTACTCATCTCAAATTGTTCTTTTACTCCTTAGCAAATTCAAACATTTAAACATTTTTAATGGCATTTACAAAGTTTGTGAATTTAAGTTTAACAATGACATCTGCATGGTCACTTCTGTATAAATTGCTCCCTCTCTCCACCTTTTTCTGCTATGAGCACTAATACACTATGACTTCACTATCCTGCTTTGCTTCCTCTCATCTAACATTTTTTGTTAACATCCTCATAGATTCAATGCGTCTCTGTAAAATATGCTATTATATTGCCTGTGCTTCTGATACTTAGAATATGTCTGTGCTTTATAGTACATAGCTATTTTATTCTTACAACCACCAGCCTCAGTTCTACAGAAAAAAACATGGAATTCTTCCATTAGTCCACATTTCAAAGGCTGCCATTCAGTTTTGTTGCATAAAACTGATCTTTGATAGATTCTTTAGAAAAGTTCTTTGGGAATGGAATTCACTAAGTACTTGTATGTTCACAATAGCGTTTAGCTTGTATATATTAAAATTTATCTATTTGTTCATGTTTTCCTTTATTAGATAAAGCAAATATAAAACATTTTTATGCTCAGTAGATTTATTGCTAAAATACCTGATCATAATAGATTTTTCTATACATTTTGGGGGGATCTAGATGTCTAATATCTATCATCTATCTAATCTATCTAGCTATCTAGCTAATCTTTCTCTAGCTACTTGCTTTCCTGCCTGCCTTCCCACCTACCTATGCATCTATCTATGCATCAGTCTCTCATCATCCATCTATTATCTTATCTATCTTTTATTAAGCACTTATAATTTATCTTTTATCCTTTTCAAATATTTTTATTGTCTCTTAACATTTGTCATGATGTATTTACCTCACAGTTTTGTGGTTTGCTCTTTCAATATTCAGTTTTGAGTTATACTATAGAAAAATGCCCTTAAATTGTTTTGTATCTATTCTTTTTATTGCTTTTATTTTCTTCCTCTTCAGAGGCCGCTATTGTACTTATGCCAGATCTTTATGTGTTATCTGTATTCATCATTCAAACTTGAATATATTTTAATCCACCTTTGTTATTTTTGTTATGTATACAAGTTTCTTTTTTCTATATTTAACTTAAGATACATTCTATTTTGCTTATTTTCTTTCACTTTTCTTAACATTCAAGAAATAAGTTTTCTTTCCTTTTTGTTTTAAATCATTTTTCAATTTTTAATCTTTTTTCAAATAGTCCTTTTTCCAAATTACTTAGCACCTAAGTTTTGTATTCTAACATGTTAGTTTTATTAATTTTTAAGGTAATTTGGGGATGATGCTTGATCTTCAGTCTCATAGGTAAACCTTCCTGTTGTGGCCCCATTACACCGGGGATTCGGTTCATTATTTATTGTTGTTTTAGCATCCGTTTTATTTATGATTCCCCACTGATTCTCTACTATTGTTCATTAGGAAGGAAATTGCTTTCCCTGCACTTTCCGAATGGAATGTAGAACAGCATAACAGTCCCCTTCAACAAACACTATGAAGATGGCTGGTCTTAGACTCTACCCAGTGCCACTCCTCTACTAGTTTTCCTATTTTTGTGTGTGTGTTTGTTTGGTTTTTGTGTTTTAGTGACCATGTTTCTCTGTGTAGTGCTGGCTGTCCTTGCACTGTAGACCAGGCTGGCCTTAAACACAGAGATCCACCTACCTCTGCCTCCCTGAGTACTGTGTATCAGTAGGTCCAGCTTAGTTCTCTCAATTTTTATCTTGATCTTGTCTTCTGTGCTACCCTAACCTCTGTGTAATGGACTTTAATCCACTATCTCCTAATCTTTGTTACATGAGACTCTGTTTTATAGGTCCTAGATCCTCAAATTCTCCTGGAACACTGGGTCCTATTTTTAATGTCTTACAATAATCCTCAAAGTGGGAAGTTTCCAAACCCACTTTTACCCCACTTACCCTTTCCTAGGACTCCAGAAAAGAAGTCAAAGCTTTTAGTTAGCAGATACCACTAGTCTCAGTATCTTCCCTTAAAGCTCTCCCATATAGTTCTCACACCATGCAGGTTTTGTTATTTTTGGTGATTTAGCCCATCTACTTACATTTTAACGTCTGTGGATACACTAGCTTATTTTCTTGTTGCTGTTACACAATATCTGATACAAGTCACTTAAAGAAGGAAGATTTTATTTTGACCTACCATTTGAGAAATGAGTGTCACCAACATTTAGGGAAGATCCCTCCCTCCTATTTAGAACTCTCTGGAAATCTTGTCATAAATATGCCCAGAGTTTATAATGTAGATGCTTCTAGATCCCATCAAGTTGACAAGTAAGATTAGCCATCACAGTGGGCGTGTTCAGAACCTAAGTTTCTTTAGAGTTAGTGTGCATGGTGTTCTTTTTCCTGCTGTAGTTCCCTTGACTGTCCCAGTGCAAGGATTCCTGGACCTGCTAGGTCTTCTAGAATACTGCTGGAACTGTTGGTTGGCAAACTGATGAGGTGCATTGGAAAGGAATCTTGGAAGGAGGGGGTAAATGAGAAAGGGGAGGGCTTCCAATTAAAACAAGCATAAGGGAAGGTATGAAAGTGTGAAACACCTTGACACAATAGTAGGGTTGTATTCTGTTCAGTATGCTCTAGTAAGAGGTGAGCGTGAGGTAATGGAATGAATGAATGTCTGAAACAGATGGGCCTTGATCACAATGAGTCATGTGTGCTAACCTGGCAGGTCTGAACATTAAGTTATAGGGAGCCATTGAGGATGTAAAGTGAGGAAGTGACATTAGATGAATAATTTAGAAAAAGTTTCTCTGTCAGCAGGTGTTGAGAACCATCTTGAAGTTGTCTGGATGATAGACAAGACCCCTCCACTTACCCTCTGTTAGGCAACTAGGTTGAAATGAAAGTAGCAAGGGACTAAACCAAGGCAGTGGCTAACAGAACAGTTATGCTGCTTTCTTGGTGAGAGTTGAGTTTGAAGAGATGCCTTTGGATGAACCTGGAAGCATGGGATGGGTATTAGGTTCTTGGATAATATCTCTGTTTCTACAATACCCATAGTTTTACTTTTTTGGCTCTTCTTGTTTGATAGTTGTGATGCTTCTCAAAGTGGCCCTGTTGGCTGTGTCCCTGACAGTACCATGTACAGCTAGTGACACAGAGGATTTGTTCCTGATGCTTCAAGACTTTTTATCAAAATTGTCCATAAAATGTAATGTTATTTTTCATTTATGCACACCTGAACTGACTATCTCCCTTCCAGCCTTTGACTATGAATAGATTATACTATATAGATATACAAGTACATACTACTATAGAAATGTTAACATTCCAGGTTTCTCCTTTGACACTAGAGAAAAATAAGACAGAAGCAGAAGGGGACAGAAGGTTGCTATGGGTATACTGAGCTAAATTATGACCTCATACAAGTTTAGGTGTGGAAAGAAGTACACAAACACAGAATATACTCTTATTCCTGTCTGCCTCAGATCCCATAGACAAGCTGCTCATAATGTGGTCAGCTGCAGCCACATAGCCTTGTTTGAGAGCTTGTTAGAAATGCAAACTCTTTGGTCCTATCTTGGGCACCTGACTCAATATCTGCATTGTATAAAAGACTCTGATATGAATCATCTGAACATTAAAGCTCTGGAATCACTCTAACAGTCCATGTAAAAAAAATTTATTATTTTTTAAATTAAAAATTCAATGAAGTGATTCCTAATGCTATTCTGCTACACACATAGATCAGTTCCTTGTCCAATCATTATCAGGGAGCCTTCCTCAGGTAGCAGATAGGAGTGGGGAGAATCTAAATTGGAGTTCTTCATCAGGTCCCTCCCCTCAGAGATTGGGGAACCCCGCTGAAGAAGGGGAGGAGAGGTTGTAGGAATCAGAGGGAATGGAGGACAATGGGAGAACATGGTCCACCCAGTCAACTAGGCAGGCTTCACATGGACTCACAGAGACTGAAGTGGCAAGCACTGGGCCTGCATGGGTCAGCACCAGGTCCTCTGTGTATGTGTTATGACGGTTAGCTTGGTGTTCTTGTAAGACTCCTAATGGTGGGAGCGGGTGTATCCCTTGTCCAGCCTTGATATGAGGGCTTGTTTTGTCTTATCATATCTTGTTTTGCCCTGTTTGGCTGTTGTCTCTTGGAGACCTGCTCTTTTCTGAAGAGACAATGGAGGGGCAGTGGATCTGGGGGAGATGAGACATGAGGGGAAAGCTGGGAGGAGTGGAGGAGGGGAAACTGTGCTTGGGATAGATTGTGTGAGGGAAGGATTGCTGTGGAATGTCTTCCTGTACGCTGCGAATGCATGTTGTTTTGACTGGTTAATAAAGAAGCTGCTCTGGCCTATGGCAAGCCAAGGTATAGCCAGGCAGGAAATTCAAGAGTCAGGAAGAAGAAAGGCAGAGGTGGAGGAGATGCAAACTGCCTCCCAAAGAGCAACATGTAATGGGATGCAGGTAAAGTCACAGCCACGTGGCAATACATAGATGAGAAGAAATGGGTTAATTTAAGGTATAAGAGCTAGCTAGCCTGCCATAGGCCATACAGTTTGCAAATAATATAAACTTATAAGCTTCTGTGTTTACTTGGGACCAAGTTGTTGCAGGACGGGGGTAGGAGAGATTTGTCTTGACCATGGGCCTGGTGGGACACAGGAAATCTTTCGACTACAAAGAGCCTGTTTTCAATTTTAAAAATTAGTAATTTTTTTATTATTTGAAATTAAAATGTAACTACTTCATTTCCCCTTTCTCTTTCCTCCTTCCAGCCCCTTCCATGTATGTAGAGTCCCTTTGACCTTTCTCAAATTCATGGCTTTTTTAAAAAAATTGTTCATACACACACACACACACACACACACACACACACACACACACAGGCACGCACGCACGCGCGCGCACACACACACGCACACAGCTTTCAAAATATATAAATACAATCTGTTCAGTCGGTATAATGTTACTTATAGGTATATGATTTCTGGGCTAACCATTTGGTAAACTAACTGGGGCTCTTCCCTGGGGAAAACTACTTCTCCCCCCTCAGCATTTTTTAGTTTCCTATAGTTCTTTATCTAGGGACTTCTTGTTCATGTCTTGTTTAGGCAGTCATGTTGCTTGAGACTTCATGAGTTCAGGTTCCCTGATATTTCTAGGAGACACAGTTTCACTGCAGGCTTCCTGTTTCTCTGGTTCTTACAATCTCTCTTCACTCTCTTCCATGATGTTCCCTGAGTCTTGGGTGCAGGATATGCATTGTAGATAGGAAGTCAAATTTGTATGACTCTAGCATAACAACAACCTCTACTACAGCAACACAAATTTACTTTCTTCACAATATTCCATGGGAAGAAAAAGAGTTGATGTAAGGAGAGACGGCAAAGCAGATGAGGGTCTCTGCTTTTTGTGGAGTCCATTTACCTAGACCAACATCTGGCTTCATGACTAGTTCATTAGGTGACTGTGGGAGAGATGCTTAAGCTTTCCACAGACTGGTACGTTCATCTGTAAGAGTAAATTATGAATTCTTACCTCAGAAGGTTGTTGTGTGGACCAAATGAAATGGGGTGTGTAAAGTAGTTAGCTCAGTTCCTTATGAGCAGGAACCACATAAATATTAGCTATTTCATACAGCTCACAAGATGGTTTTCCCACAACTTGGGTGTATTTAGTGCCTTGTTAGAAAAGACATCAAGTCATTCTTCTTCAACGGCCCATGTTGCTGCTTTAGATTGCACTGTGCGAGCATCTGAAGATTGTTCTCTGAGAAGATACATCTTTGATTTGGTGTTTTTTTTTTTAAATGCAGTCTACATTATTACTTAGAAATATTTTATCCAGGAATCCTTTAATACAAATGAAATTCTTGTATTTCTGATATATCCTTTCTCAGTGAACTATGCAGAAAAAATATCTCCTATTACCTTAGAAAAACCTGAAATGTCAAGACCTGAACCTTTTTTTCTCTTATTTCTGTCCAATCTACTTCATGATGTTTAGTGTCTGTGTCCGAGTAAATCCCACTGAGTGACTGACCTAGTCACTGTGCATCTTGAAGCTCTCTAAGGCAAGCGAGTCAGCAAGCAGCAGTCACTGTACTGAACCTTGCACTTGCACACAAACGAACACAAATAAAACAGTTGCTACAAACCCCTCCATTTTTATAAGCTTTAGGAACCTGTCTGATTTATTCTGCCATTGCCCACACATTTTAAAAAGCCATGTATTATTCCCTGGCAAGCATTTGAAACTAGAGAGGACCACACTATGGAGGCTGGAATGAGGCTGGTGAAATTGGCTCCAGATTGTATTTATTTCTTATTACAGAGCTCAGCATCCTTATGTTCCCTCATCAACAAAAAGACTCCCCCCTACACACTCTCGGTGCTCTCTGTTTATGTTCACCTGCTACTCAATTAACACCCCATCAAAACGCACACTTGCTGGGGGTTTATTGTCGGACCACTGCATTGCAGCCTTTAACCCTCTCTCTCACCTACATTACGCATGGAGTTAGAAACAGTCCCCTGACTGTGCTTAGAAAACACATCTTTTCATTTGGTGTTTGTGTAAGGTTTTCCTTGGGCGTATTACCCTGGGTGTTCATAACGCTGTAACTGAATCTACATGTGTCTGACATTTATTACCTTCCATAGGACTGTAAAACTCACTTTTCTCTTTTAACTGTGACTGCTGACATGCTACATAAAATAAACTTTAAATATTGCCTATAAATTAATTAGCATTTTCCCTGTATTAGGAGAAGCCAGTGAAGGCTTAGCAGCGTTGACCTGGTATATTTAGAAAGCTTAATTGGACTGAATGCTGATGACAAAGGGATTATTCTTACTCAGTTTTGTTTTTCATTAGTTGTACTTACACCTATATTAACCAACTAAAAGATAGTCATTCATAGAAAATTAAAGGACCATAATAACTTTCAACAACAAAGCTTGCAACTCGCACTCAAAATGATTTCACTGATACCACAGTTCCAATTATTTTTTCTTCAGTGTGTAAATTACTATTAACTTTCTCTCTCTCTCTTTCTCTCTCTCCGTGTGTGTGTGTGTGTGTGTGTGTGTGTGTGTGTGTGTGTGTTGTGTGATTCTAGGGGTTGAACTCACATGTGCCAGAAAAACACTGCCCCATACCACATTTACAGTCCCATTAACTTTTATACACAAATAATGTAGTTTTATATTATATAAATGCTTATAAGTACTGTGCTTTTGTATATAACTAATGATTTGGGAGATACACTATTTTACACACATATATTTTTATACAAAGTATGGTATTGAGCTTATATTTTTACACATTTTGTATCCTGTCTTCAATATTCTATGTGATGGCTAGTTTTATGTCAACTTGACATGAGTGAGGGCCATTTTGAAAGAGGGAGCCTCCTGAGACAATGCCTCCACCAGCTTGACCTCTGGGTTGGCCTGTAGTGCTTGCTTGCTTGCTTTCTAGGGTGGTTTGAATGGCCCATAGGCTCATATATTTGAATGCTTGGTCACCAGGGAGTGGCATTATCTGAAAGGATTAGGAAGTGTGGCTTTGTTAGAGGAAGTGTGTCACTGGGGGTGGCCTTTGGGGTTTCAAAAGCCCAGGCCAAGCCCAGAGTCTCTTTGCCAATGGATCAGGATGTACCTAACACTCAACTACTATTCCGGCACCCGCCTGCATGTCACCATGTTTCCCATGATGATGATAATGGACTAAACCTCTGAGACTGTGAATCAGCCCCCAGTTAAATGCTCTGTCTTATAATTGCTACCTTTGTCACAGTGTCTCTTCACAGAAATAGAAAAGTGACTAAGACACTTTATTTTTTCCTTCAGGTTTGGCAGAATACACAATCTGCATTTCTTTGAGATTATAATTTTTATTGATGACTGATGCGGGAGGGCCCAGTTCACTGTGGATGGTACCAGCCCTAGGCTAGTGGTCCTGGGTGCTTTGAGAAATCAGGCTGAGTAAGCTATGAAGAGCAAGCCAATAGGCAACACTCCTTCATGACCTCTACATCAGCTCTTGTCTCTAGGTTCCTGCTTTGTTTGGGTTCCTGCTCTGACTGCCCTTAGTGGGGAACTGCGATACAGAATTGTAAGCTGAAATAAGCCATTTCCTTCACAAGTTTTTTTTTTTTGGTCATTGTGTTTTATCACAGCAATAGAAACCCCAACTAAGATATCCCTGTAATTAGATGAATTTTAATTCACATGGTGACTTCATCACTCACTTAGGGAGAGCTAAGCTTCTTGTCTAATGCTGTTTCCTCAAATGCAGACAGTAACATTGGCATCTGGTTTATATAATTGATGTCAAAGTTAAAAAAGATATACTTGGTGCCTGTCATGGTATGTTAATCAGCTTTCCAACACTATCACAGACAGATAATTAACTTATAAAGAAAAACACCATGTCTTTGTCTCAGTGTGTTAGATATTCCGATCCTTGATTGGATACACCTATTGTTTTTTGTCTTTACTGGGAGTGCAGAATGTCACTGGACCGGAGTATGTGGCAGAGGAGAATTGATCACTTCCTGGCTGGAAGCAATGGAAGGGAAGGAGCTGGGGTCTTACAATCCTTTTAAAGGCGTGCTGCACCTTTTAAAGACCACTGTCTCCAACAGTGGTTCCCATCTGTGTTGTCAGGTTGTTCTATATCACCTGCTTGTCCTTCATCTCAACTTACTTCCTCCCCCCAGCCTCTTCCAGGGCCATGCACTTTTGTATGCTCTCAGAGATTCTTAGAAGCCATATTTCAAGTTTGTTCTGATTCCTGCTCTTTATTCAGGCTTAGGTTAAAGAATTTTCCTTGGAGGTAGAACAGGAAGGTAGATTGATTTGGCAGCTAAGAGCACAGTTCACAGTAGCATGTCTGCTATTGTTTCATGGTGTGATCTCTTCGGACCACTGCAGACAGACACACTTGATGTCCCATGTCCATTGGCTAGGGCCTTTCCTCTCTTATCTTCTGGCTCTACACTACTTCTTGTGTTAAAAAGAAGACTTACTTTCTTACTTACTTTCATTAATTAATTAACATATTTATTGAGAGAGAGAGAGAGAGAGAGAGAGAGAGAGAGAGAGAGAGAGAGAGAGAGAGAGAGAGAATGCCTGTGTACATTAATGTAGATTCAGTAGAGGTCAAAAGAGGGCATTGAGTCTTCTTGAACTGCAGTTGAAGGGAGTAGCGAGCCACCCACTGTGGACACTGGAAGTTCAACTCAGGTCCTCTGAAAGAACAGAATGTATTCTGAATTGCTGAGAAATCTCTTCAGTTCCCTAAACTTTTGGTTGCTCTCACAGAAACATTGTTCTAAAGCCAGTACTTTTATATCTATGCATTTCTATGTTTGAATGAAAATAGAGAAAAATTGATCCACTTAATTACTCAGCATTGTTTTTTTTTTCCACTTCTTCTGGGGGTTGGGGCTTGGACTGGGGAGATAAAAATGCACCTGGTCTACGGAATTATCAATGTAGATCCATTTAACAAAAAGAGCCCAGTAATTGTCATTGTTGCTGATGCTAAGAGCCAGAAGGGAGTGAGTGAGGACACTTCATATTTTTCTTTTTTTATGCTAGGCAAACTTTTCCCATTTTGTCCATCTTATTGTTAGGAGGAATTACTTCAGGTCGAATAACTTTCCTTCCATGATTTGATTCGGGTGTTGGTCTGAGATACTTTGTTTTATTTTAATTTTAAACGGGGAAGCTCAAATGTCTTTTTAAAGGATAACATGAATTTGGAAGAGTGTTGTTAATTAAATTTTTATTTCTGTCAAACATTGATTTTTTTTCAAATATTGGAACCTATATCTTAGGTATAGGTTTACTAATAGTTTGCCCCTCACATTTGAAATACATTTGACTCACTGATTTTACAAATGACAGAAAACAAAACATTTAAAATAATCTCCCTGCACTAGACAGTATTTTGATACTTTTAATTCAACATGTCATATTGCCCAACAGAATATTATCAGAAGTTTTTCTGAAGTTCCATCAAGGCCCTTATTTTCCTTTGTCTTTCTGCTTGTGTGTGCTGAGGGCGATGGTGTACGTGTGAGTTCATGTGGAAGTATGTACCAGTGACTGTAGGTGTGCACCTAAATGTATGGAGGTTAGTTGTCAATATTTGGGTTATTCCTTTATCTCCACCTTATGGTGAGGTGCATTGCTCTCATGTGCCTGCCTGGACTCTAAACTCAGATCCTGTATCTCTTCCATCCCCTAACAAAACCCATTCATCCTTACTAGTCCATCTGCTGGATTATGATTTTTTGTTTTGTTTTGTAACCCATTTAGTTTAACTAGGATCATCTATGTGAATAGTAGATTGGAACTATCCATTGGAACCTGGTGGGTTTACCAGTGGTTATATAACTGAATGCAATAAATAACTCTCCATCAGTCTATGGGTCCTGTGAACCTTTCCTCTATCCATGCTTGGATAGGTCAATTATTGTATGGACCTGGTGCTGGTATCCTAAGTTGTTGTGACTTCATAATAGTAATGTCTGTGTCTTGCCCAGATGGGATTTTGTAGCTCTCCCCTTTATCTTTTGGCTTTTACTTTGGGGATGTTTCCTGAGCCTTGGGGTGATATATATATATATATCTTATCTGAGGCTAAGCTTTCTATCTTTTACTTATTCTCAAGATTTTCTGCAGCAATGAGTCTCTGCATTTATCACCATTCACTGAAAAGAGAAGCTTATCAGATTAAGGCTGAGAGTATCATTTTTCCATGGATATCAATACTAATATTTAGAAAGAAGTTTAATGCTATGTCCATTTAACCAAATAATGTGTTTTTGACCAGACATCACTTCTTCCCCTGGAGTTGGCTTAGAATGCAATCATAGAGTGATTAGTTACTCTCATAACAGTAGTGCCATTATTGCACAAGCAGATTTTTCTTGCAGTTACTAAGGTTCACATCTAGGTAAGACCATTAATGGCTTTTCTCCCTCATCAATCTGTCCAGCATCTTCTGGGACTAGGAAAGCTAGCCAGAGGAAGGAAGCTTCCTGCTCAGTTCCAGCTTGTCTAATACATAGATAGTAATTTCAATGACAGTTTGGAATGTGAATTAGGATCTGTTAGGCATGCTTAAGCTACTATGTTTAATATAAAACCTATTAACATAAATAGGTGTCATTGACAAGTGACTTTTTTTTCCCTTTTTGCAAAGTGGAACTGAAAATAAACGTAGTTCGAATATATTGAATGATTTGACATTATCGTTTCATGAAGCAGAAATCACAATTGAGCTTCTAAGTTATCACAGGTATTGCATCAATAACATGATAGGCTACTGACTTAGTCATTCAGTTCCTTTTTGTGGATGAAGTACCCATTCCTTACATTAAAATTAGCCACTGGCTATAATAACTGTGTTCAGTGGTGTGCTCTGATGTAAGTAGAACTTAACAGATTCATGTAACAGACTCTGGGCAATCAGAATGGGAACAAATAAAGTGTGCCATTTCTTTTTATTATACATCTGTTCATTCATCTCTGCATTCTTTAAAAATAAACCGCTCTTTCAATAAAACTGCCTTATGATGAAGTTTACTATGTTTTCATAATATTATGATGCAAATATTTCTTTACAGCCAGATTGGAGTAAGCAGAGGCAAAATCCACAGCTGAGTTTTCTTTTGCATTCTCTCTACTTTTGAACTTTTCAAATGCAGGTGGGAGTCGCTCGGGATCTATACAACTCCAAGCAGCACGTGGGAACTCATCATGTTTTGTCACCTTTAAAATAGCTTTTGTTATTATTTTTAGTGCCTGCAAGGTAGTAAAGTGTAGATCATTGCTGCCTGCTAGGACTCATTTGTTTGGGTTTGATTCCTACATCTCCATGATAGGATTATTTTAAAACTTTATTTCATAAATAAATCAAAGAGGCCATGCTTTTACCAACCTTATAATTAATTATACATGTGTACACACAGTTCTGTGGGTATACTTGTAAATATTAAAGTTATTCATTTTAAGTAAGTTTATTAATCTAGTACTACATTCCATATCTTTCATACTAGTCCCTTATTTGTTTCAGGATGAGATAGAGGCAGAAGCTGATATGGACAGTAGATGCTGAGTGGCCTCTTTCTTCTGGCTAGTATTTTCCTGTGGTATATTTCTGCATGTCGGGGAATTTTAATCAAATGATGCATCTATAGGGCAATAATATTATTCTCCAACTGCTTTTTAAAATAACATTGTGCTGGGTGTGGAGGCAGCAGGTTAAAAACAACTAACTTAGTGAGCAAGTAAAAAGACTGAGAGGGGGAAAGGCAATCTTGTGGAAGGCAAGGGCAGTAAAAAACCGCATTATAAAGAGTGTGGTTAATATGGTATTCTCGGTTAAAATGGAAGTTGTAATTCTTAATAGGTAGATAATGGGCAATGAAAAACCCTTAATTTAATTAATATTGAAGCTTTTCTTCTATATCTGATATTGGTGTGCTATTAATGAACATGAAAATAATGAAATACTTAATGATAGGTATGGCGATATACAAACATACATACAGGCTGATTTCTTCAGTGGAATAAGAAAATAGAAATTGTAATTGCTTTGATCTTTTGCAAATCTTGATTGGGCCAGTCTTAGGGTACTTAATTTTGATGATAACATTTTATCATTAACATTTTAAATGTTTCTGAAGTTTTAATTACACCAATATGAAGATCCTTAATTAAACTCACAAGAAAAAATAATTATTTGCATCAGTTTTAATGTCCAGTACTATTTAATTGTTGGCATGTGAATCAATAGAACAAGATGCCTGATTATCTAAAGGTGATCATTAATTACTTAGTATTGACAATTATGCTCAATCCTGGTTTGAGGAGCATATATTATAGAATTTATGTAGAGGCTTTGAATAGAGCTTAGAGTGTTGTTCAATCTGTGGCTTCTGTGTACATAGTGGTGATTCTACTGAAAAGCACAGGATGCTTTGATTATCCTTCAAATGACAAGAACGAATGTGTGGTATTCATCAAAGTCATGTTGAGAAGCCAGACCCTATACAATTTATCTATTCTTTCTGAAATTCTAGCTGTCCTCAGTTCTACTGGCCTCCCTCTAGTCAGTTTCAACTTTTGGACCGGTTGTTCCTGTTAAGTGTCCACACATCAACATGTACTTCAAATATGAAAACATGCATTAATATGACATTGATGTCACTTTTTAAATTCTCTCCTGCTGGCTCAACCGTCAAGACAAAGCAGGGCAACAAAACCTTGGGATGTGAGAACGGTGTCTATAGCATCCTCATTGTTCTTTTGTGCAGAACATGAGAGACTGGAATCTACTCAATCATAAATAGAGTGTGATGGAGGGGCCTTCATCACACCCCTCCCCTCAAGACTCAGGGCGTTATGGGGAAGAGGAGGCAGAAATATTATTATAAGAGTAAGAGGAGATGGATTACAGACACAACAGGATTGATGTGCATATGAGTTTATAGAGAATGTGGCAGCATGCACCTGCTACTTCTATCAGAAGGCCTAATAATGCCAGATGTTGAAAACTGTTGTTGTGGACTAGAGTACAGGTCAATGCTACAGCACTTGCTTACTGTTTGAGAACATCTAGTTTGATTCTCAGTCGTGAAAAAGATATTGTTGATATATTTATACAAATTTCCAGATATGGTCTTCTACATGGAAAGAAACCCCCAATTGGAAGTTTATCTTAAAATATATAGGTTGGGTTTAAAGTCAGTAATTAACTAAAGATAATTAAAGGTATACATTTGGGTGGTTTTATAAGAAGTAAGAATATGTGTTTTCTTAAATATTCCAGTTTTCTCAATTTAATGGTATTAAAAATATTTAGTGGAACTAGCTTCTAAATATAAACTTTCATCTTCAGATGATAAAATCATTTTACTTAAGTCAACAAAGTATCACAAGCAACAGTATGGTCTCACCTTTGTTTTCAGATAAGTTAATTCGGTTCCAAACTCTATACATGAAGAGAATACTTTAATCCAAAATAAAGATTTTTTTCATCAAATAAGTGTATGCTCTCCTTGACTTCCTCCTTATAGTTAATGTCAAACACACAAAGCTTGGTTTTTAACTTGACCGTAGTAGGGACACATGCTCCACTACCTAGAAGACAGAAGGAAGAATAGAAAGAATTTGGCTTTTGAGTTAGAAGAACCTGTACTTAAATTCTACCAACTTTATATTGAAAAATTAATAAGAATCTTAATTATCTGCACCTCAGGTTTCTTATTTATTCAACAGAACCACAATGTCCAAGTCATGGAACTGTTTTGTATTCACTGAACTAGTACATAAGGGACCTGGATAGCAGAAATGGCTTTTTTCTTCATCTCCTACTTTTTTCACTGAATGGAGAGAGAACTCTTTGGTTTCTCTAGACCACTAATGTAAGTGTGTAGCAATCCCTGTAAAATCCAAGAACTTTTACTTGAGAGATTAGTAATAATTTAAAATAATAAATTAACAAGTTAAATGGCACTTTAGTGTTTATAAGACTCATCTTCCTAGTTGTATTTCCTCCTCTCAATGACTCAGTAGTAAATATCATACCACATGGTAAATTACATTAACTCTCAAGTCAAACCCTTTGGTTCACATCCTGGTTCTCTTACTATATTGAGATTTGGCACCCCTCTCTCTGTGTGCTTCTGATTTCTCATTCATAAAATGAAGACTATAGTGTCTGTCTCATAGGATCATTATTAGGGTTAATATGACAATGTTTCACAGCATGACACAGGCGTTGGCTGTTTAGTAAGCAATAAACGTAATTATCTGTTTAATTGATTAAAAAATTCCAGAGAGTTTGAGGGACTTTAGAAGGTTGAAATGGATAAAGTAGTTCTAAGTCTCAGTTTAGAAAGTGATGTTCTTATTCTAAGTCATATGATATTTCCATTAAAGATGTTTTAAATCCAGAAATCCCCAGATGAACCCCATGTAACAATAAAATGATCACTGAACATCACATGTTGGTTGACTTTATTCTGGTTGTGTGTACAGATGAAGCATAAATAATCAAGAAGAAGCTTGTGGCCCTAGACTAGTCTATTGTTTTGAACCAGATGAAAGATCGGGTAAGTGTATTAAATGAATCAATAAACCAAAGGATTTGTCTTGCATTTGATTTTTATGGTAATATTTTCAGTGATGTGTGTTACACTTTTCTGCAAAAGTAGAGGCAATTCAAAAAATGTATACGATTATCTTGATGTAACATGAAAGAATGGAAGACAGTATACTTTGGACCACTGCAATAATTTTTCTATACACTCACTGACATTGTTTCACTTTGCCACTTGGCTATTTGTGGGGAGTTGTTATTGTATAAAGTAGATGAAGAAAAGTAAATTCCTTCATTTTAAATTAAAGTCCTTTTATCATTTTAGAGGAATGGCTTTCCAGAATTTATTATTGTTTTAGAAATATTCTGGGCTGGCAAGGTAACTCAGTGGGTAAAATAATTGCTCTGCAACCTTGATGACCTGCCTCAATCCCTGGAACTTGTGTGAAGGTAGAAAGAGAGAAGTGATTCCAAAAAGTTGACCTCTGACCTCCACACATGCACTGTGGCATGTAGTACACAAATACCGCATGCTAATAATTAGTAATAAGATTGGTAATATAAATATTTAAAAATCTATTAAGAAAAAACACAAACATATTCTTAGTTGATATTACACTGAATCTAAAACTGAAAGGAGTGAATGAAAACAAAGAATAATGATGCATATGTAAAAAGCTCCCATGATGAAATCTACTATTTGATATGGCAACATTAAAAATTAAATTAAAAATCTGAAAATATATCAAAAGTATATTAGTCTTAACTTTGCTAACTTGTTCTAAAATCTAAATCCTTCTGGCTCTTGTAGTTTGAATTTATCCCTCAAAATTCATCTTTTGGAAATTTAATTCCTGAAGTGTCAGTGTTTGAAGAAAGCATCTAGTGAAGGTCCACTTTTTTCATAAGAACTTATGAACTCATGTTGTTACTGCAGGAATAGGTCAATTAATGTGTGTGTGTGTGTGTGTGTGTGTGTGTGTGTGTGTGTGTGCATGTGCATCTGTATGTGTATGTTTATTATGAAAGTGAGTTCTCATGCTTGCTCACTCCTGCCTTCTTGATTTCTACTATGGGGCAGTGTAGTATGAAGTTCCTTGCCAGATGTGCCATATGCTTGGATTTCCAAGCCTCCATACTTACAAGAAATAAACTTAATTTCCCAGTCTGTGATAATTGTGTTATGAAAGTGAAAAATCAATTAAAAGAACCATAATCTAATTAGTATGTTTAATAGTGTAGGGTTCTTTTAACCAACATTAAGGATTTGGTTTTTTTCACTAATGAATATGGAGTGATGATATTTAGAAAAACAAAGATCAGAAATCCAAGGAAAGTGAGAGAGAGAAAAGACTGAAGAATGGAGAAGATTTGAGAGCTATGACCATCCCCTAGGAACCATGAAAGGTCCTTTTGGGGACCTGGAATATAGGGCTCAGATGCAATCAAGTACTGATGTTGAGAGCTGAGCAACTTAATTCCTGGAATGCATCCAAAAGGATGGGACTCAGCAGCAGGTAGAGGTGGTGAGGCTGCAAGAGATCCCAGACTGGACTACAGTCCCTTTATAATTTTCTTTTATTATTTTTTTAAAATTTAAAATGTAATTACATCATTTCCCTGCTTTTCCGCCCTCCCTCTAATCCCTCCTCTGTTCCCCTCCCTCTAAAATTTGAACTGGATCTAAAGTTATAGGGCATGAGTCATGGTCAGTCTGGGGACTTTTGTTTGGAAGAGTGGGTGGTTGGAAACTTTGTACAGACATGTGGTACAAGAGGAGAAAGAATGGTTAAGGTGGAGAGAGAACATTAATTGGGGGCATAAAATAACCATGTCACATTTATTTGTTCAGTCACTGTAATGCACAAGGCACTAGAGTCTTGCTGAACTTAGAATCTTAATTTCAATCAGAAATAAATGTCTGCCCTACTGAGGGAAAACGTGACGTAACTTCAAGGAACTAAGTGGAAGACTTAAACAAGGGACATCTACACAAACTAATTCTTTAAAAAATCTGAAAATGATTATTCTGTTTAGCCTTTAAGTGAGTATCTATTTGATATGCTTTGTGTAGACTAATAATCAATGAAAAAGCCTCATAAAAACTATGAATGTTTTTATATGTGTTGACAACTTTGGTTGACAGTATGCAGATTTCTGTATCCTGTTCACCTTTGTATCAGAGGAACAGCTGTATGGTACATGAGAAGAGGCATTGTTCAATGGAAACATAAACCTTCTCTTTACATTTATCCTTGACTGAATCCTAACCTATTTACAGAAATCAATAGTAAATAACACATAATCTAGCAACTTAAAGTTGGGTATCACCATCTAAATTTGGTATTAAAATTTGGTCTTTTTTATTAGTCACTTAATGCTTTCATCAATTAATTTTTTTTTCACAACATTTCCAAAGAGGTAAAACTATCACTTATCTGCGGCATATATTTTATGCACTAATATCTACTTTCTGTAGACCTAAATTTAAATTATTTTCATTAACTCAAGTACATTTAGCAATACAGTAAATCATATTTTTTGATGGCTGGAGTAGAAAGAAAAGAAATTTGTATTTTATACCATTAATCCACTTTAATGGTTATATAATTTCGGTGGGCTTTTCAATGTTAGTAAAGCCAGACTTTCTGTGTAACTCATTTAAAATATTTGTATAGCTTAGAGTTGAAAGCTTCTTAAATTTGTTTTTGTATTTTAAGCTTTCTATAAAAATGTATGTGCTACTAATTTTGAAGGAAGAACAAAGCCCCTGAGTTATATTGTAGACGTTAATGACATTGTTAAAATGATGACAGATTGCTTTAATGGTGGATATGTAGTTAATTGGAGGAAGTCTAACAAAATGTGCCATTTCATATTACTTTAAAAAGTCAGTCAAGAGCCATCATCCACTTACAGTCGTGTCTTAACCCAAATCATAAAACATGTATAGTATTAAAACTGATGGAAATAGCAAGACACATGTATTCATGCACTGTACATTCATACAGACAACCCATTAAATACTATTTGTTAACCTTTAATTCAGATGTCTGCAATGAGATAAAATAATGTAAAACACAAGTCATTGGAGGGTCGTAAAACTGTTTCTGCAACCACAGTTTTTTATTAGCCTGCTATTTGATGCTGGGGAGAGTTGCACCCTGAAGCACGTCTTATGTAGAAGTTTACAGTCAATATATTATGATACACATTTAACCTATTAACTACATGGCAATTGTTATGTTTATTGCTAGGGCCCATGAAAATATAGACATTGTTGACAAATGTCACCGTAGCTTACTCTATATCATGGACTTGCCCTTGCAATTCAGAGGAGCAGCAGGGCTCTTAGCTCCACCCTGAAACTTACATCACCATAAAACCCAGTGATTCAGCTACCCAGAGGAATTTAAATTTAATGTTTATGTTACCTAGATTATGTTAAATTGTGTATAAGTACATGTAATTATGTTTTGCATGGATAAATGGGAAGAAGGTCCTACTAAAATGGGTTCATTTACCTGCATTCTCTATTTTTGTACATAATGAACAAAGATTACTGTGTACTAAAATATTACATATTAGTTTTTTTATTTAATAGACACTAGTGATGATAAGCTCAGTTCTGATCTGCTCATGTTCACAAAAACAACATTAACCTCCATTCCCTCGGTGGATAAACCATCTGCATAATTTGCTTAACATTGACTGAAAGTACTTTCTCTTGTTCCTCCAAGTACAGGAGTTCACAGTGTGGATGGATGCATAAGTGGTCAGTGTTCAGGGATTCTCACTGCCTCCAACACAGCAAAGAAATGGCACCCGCTCCCAAACTCGGAGGAAAGCTGAAAATGCAGTTAATTTACTCTCTGTTTGACTTCTCTCTTCCCTAAAGGTTGATGAACATCCTGGGAAATGTGGCTTTTAATTAAGAATAAGTAGGAGGTAGGTGAGATAGCTTACCTGTTCAGAGAGAGCACTTACTACTTTTGCTGAGGACCATGGTTCAGATCCCAGCATCCCCATTAGGCAGCTCACAATTGCTTGTAACCCCAGTTCCAGGACCTCCAATCCTCTCTTCCGGCCTCCGTAGATAAGTGCACACACATGGTCCATATAAACTCACGCAACTTCAAATATAAAAACATTTTTTTTTTAAAAAAAGAGTAGATTACTATAGCTAGGAGACTACAAAACATGAAGACTCCAAACAAACTTTTCTTTGCACCAAAAGAGAATATATTTTATGTAGCTTCTAAATTTATTTAGGCAAGGGGCAGAGAACCTTAGGTGAATTTCCAACTTTCCATTCATATGAATATGCACACCCAGACATCATGCTTGCATTCACACACACACACACACACACACACACACACACACACACACACACACACACACACACACACGACTGTTGAGGACGCACAAACTTATATCTTAACAAGTGTGTGTGTGTGTGTGTGTGTGTGTGTGTGTGTGTGTGTGTGTGTGTGTGTATGCTTTTGACTCTTTAGTTACATTTCTTCAGATCTACAGGCCCATTATATTTCCTTAAGAAATCCACATGTATTATCACATCTTTTGCCGTTTGATGGCCTTAAAAACAAGGACACATATACCCTAAACTTTATGATGACCACATACATAAGAATGTATATTTTTCTATCTGTCTACTTCATGTAACATGTACAGTCTCCAAATAAGCTTATTATGGTAATTCTGTAGCTCATTTTCCATTTTCTCAAAGTTTCGACTCTTAACATGGAGATTTTTTAAGTTTTTAGGTCATGTTTGGAACACAGAAATGTCTGGGGACTTATTCTCAAATAAGTCATAGAATGTAGAAACTGTTAATCAAATGTAAGGATTTACACTGAAACCCATTATTAACCCTCCCAGGGTTCCTTATCATTTATAATTACTTCTCTAAGACCGTTCACAGTATTTATGCTGGTAAACAGTCATTTCTTCCAATTAAACTGGCTGTCTACTGATGCCTGCACTATGTTCTTAGGATAATGGTCAAGTTGCTGTGTCTTTAATTACGAACCACTCTAATTTGGGCTGACTTCCTTATTGGAAAAGGGAAAATACTCCCCAAAGTGAAGAGAAAAATAATGTTGCTTCTCCTTAAGCAAAATATATTTCCTGCCTCTACACTTCATTCTAATAACTGAATGCTTGAAAACCTGGAGTAGGCTCAAGGACTTGCCCACTGAAGCCAGTTTATTCCAGCCATCTTCATCGCATGCTGACAGAGTCTCCTACTGAACTACTATATAAATACCTGGACACAATAGGAAAAAAATAAAATAGTATGTGTCAGGTTTTTGTTACAGTATAGCAAGTTATCACAATGTTTACAACTTCATCCATACCTTCCTTACCTCAGTTTTCAAGTCAGGAGTTTCCCATGCTGTGAGGAGTCAGTCAGTACGTAGAGCCTAGAGCGCAGGTCACCTTTTAAGCTTGCCTGACTTGAGGTAGAATTCTGGTCTTTGTAGACGTAGGGCTGAGCCTCTTTTCTCTTGCTAGCTGTAGGTCAGAAGCACTCAGTTCTGGAGGTCACCTTAGTCCCTCCTAGATGATCTTCCTGCCGTTATTTAAAGACTTGAGCCCGATGACATGAGACCAGGTTGATCTCCCTTCTGATCCTTTGATCTGAACCTTTCATCATATCCACAGAAGCTCTTTACTGTTGCCAAATAAAGGAATTGAATCACTGGGCCAACACAATGGGTGGAGGCCACAGGGTATTGCAAAAATTCTGCCTATGACAAACTTGTACTTCAGGTATTTGGGGAACTGAAAATTCAGAGAAGTTTAAAACCAATAGAACTGCCAGATGTTTTCTTAATAATCATACAGAAATTATAACCTATGGTCTGAGCTGTTTTTATTTTACTTTTTATGACACATGTGACACATGGCAGACTGGTTTCAGGGATTTTTTTATTTTTTAGTGTAAAATGCTCATGGGCTTCTGTTCCTAACAACTGCTGCATCTGAATTGCCATTGCTAGGAAGCTATCGTTTATAAGTAAGAGCCATGGAACCAGGCATGATAACACAAGCCTGCAATGCTAGTTTTTGGGATATGGAGGCTGGCGAGTTTGGGGTGAGCCTGTGCTACATAGAACCATCTGGAAAATGCTGAGTGAATGAATGAATGACTAAAGCATACCAAACATCTACTGTGTTAGCACATAAACACTTTTTTAATTCTTAAAAACCCTACAAATTTAACCAGGCATGGTGGCTTATACCTGCCATCTCAACACAGGGGAGGCAGAGGTAGAATGATTGCTGTGAGCTGGGCACCTACCTGGACTACATAGTAAGACCCTGTCTTAGAAGACAACACAAATAAAAGCCTGTACACAGAAAGTGTTGTCCTTACTGTTTTCTAAACAAACAAACTAAAGATGAAAAAGTGCCCATTTTCTGGGTGTCACAGTGATTGCTGGGATAGATGAATAAATGTGCGTTGAGTATTTCTAATCCTAAAGCCCATGGCCTTCATTGGCTCATCCATTCACACAGAAAAATTACATGGATTAGCCCGAGTTGGCATGGATCATCACGAAAGCTCCCAGAGCCTCAAATGATCAGTGTATACTCAACCTTCACTCTCTACAATTTCTCCTACAAATGTGGACATTGATGTTAAAAGGATTTAAATCTATAACCAAAAAAAAAGCCTGTAATTGAATAAATGTACCTCACTGCCCATTGACAGTGCATTGAAGTGAAAATAGATTTCTCCTCTCCCAGAGACCTGTTGGAAGACGGATAGGAAAAGAGTTGACACAGCTGCTTGCTTTTTTACAGCTTAGTCTGATTTTCTTCATTGCTCCATGAGAACCAAGTAAGCTTTAAATACTCAATATTTCCTAGAGTCCACTGCTTTGTTAGTGAACAATGAAGCTAAAGGATGTAATCTTTGTAAAGAAAGCCAAGTTTACTAGGACATGAGAGCTGCAGCCTCGAAACTATTCTCCTCTCCCTTTTCCTATTAATCTCATAAGAACTGTATTTCGATTCCTTAGGCACTGCTCATTAAGAGGGAAAAGCTGTCTTACAAGAGTCACTCTGTGCACTGATCACACGTCCCAGATGATTTTATAGTATACTAGGCTAAGAATTATTGAATACTTATTGCATGTTGCTGCATAGACAATTCATGAGTAGTGTGGAGTCATGACAAAAACTTTCCAAGTCTTTTGTGACTACTCATTCACAGTAGATCATCAAAACAGGCATTGGCCAACAATCTCTAAGGAGCTGTGACTATTTGAAGTTGTATATGCATCACTATCTGGGATTTTAATGCTTACTGGTAGCATGTTTATATGCAAAGACTCTTTTTGGGTATGCATTTAATTGCTAAGCACTATTGAAAGTACATGGCAGGTGCTATCTTTCTATGAGTCTCTCCCTTTTTGATTCTTTCCTTAATTATCTATTTCTGGTCAACTTTTTCTAGTAAAAATGGTTGTTAAAATAGTTAAGCTTTTTAGAGCTGATTATGCATAAGGCAGATAAACAGTAATTTGCTAAAACCCTAATTTATCAAGACTCAGGGCAGCATGACCCCACAGGACAAGCCACTTGTTCAGACTGTGTAGGTTCTTCAATATAACTATAGCCTAGAGATAAAATGTTGTCTCTGGTTTGTGGAGTCAGACCATGCAAATTTACTCATGGTTAAGATCCCTTAAGGGCCATGCAACACTTAGGGCATGCAATCAGAACATAGTATAAGGAAAAGTAGAAATTGATTTTCTGGCACTGCGACTCTTCATGATGACTCTTAGGTCACCCTGTAGCATGATGGAAAGATGTGTCAGTGTTCACAGCAGCCTCCTTGTGGTTACCTCTCTTACTCATCACAACACCGTGAGCAGGATGTGATTTTCCTCATGTTGGCAAGGATGAACATGAGCTTGTTTTCACAAGTCCAGAAGGTTCTCCAGGGCAAAGCATGATTCCTGACACAACATAGGTTTAAAAGAAATCTGTTGAATTCAACTTTCTATATGTTGAAGCAGCAACAACCATCTTTGTATTCCAAAAGAATCAACATGTGTTATCCCTTCGAGACTGTGATTGTGAGCCTTGGGCTTGCTTTCTACTCCCATTTACCGTTACCTCAAGAGGAATTAGTCATGCGTGGTCACTAAGTACATTTGTCACATTGATCTACATAGAAAAGAAGTGTTTTTTTTTTTTTTTAGGCTTTGTTTTGGGGGTAGGGATATTGAAATCAGAAATTCTGTCCTTTATTCTTCTGTTCAGAACTACACTAAGTAATTCTTTTATAATATTGTTTAATATGCAAATTGTAAATATGTACATTGTGTATACATAAGTAAAGTAAGTTTAAAAAAATAAGCATAAAAATGAGGAAATTTGTTGAATGATTGAACTGGCAAATACCTGTCTCCACCATCTCCTGATGTGCTGCTGTCCAGACCTCCTTTTGCTCTGTGTGACTTACAAAGTGAACACATGCTGGGCAGCAGTGCACACGCCTTTAATCCCAGCATTCCAGAGGCAGAGCCAGGTGGATCTCTGTAAGTTCGAGGTCAGCCTGGTCTACAGAGCGGGATCCAGGACAGAGTCAAAATAGCACCAAAACTACACAAAAGAGAAACCCTGTCTTGAACCCCTCCCCCCAAAAAAAATCAATCAATCAATCAATTAATCAATCAATCAATAAAGTGAACACACTATTATCCTGCAGGTCTCATTATCCCTTTTTATAATGAGCTGTAAATCTCAGCTATCCTCTATGTTATATCACTTACCCCTTTGATGCCCAAACGCATCTGGCAATGATGCCGGGTGCAGTGTCGCTTTCCTGTCATGGAGAACTCTCACAGATTCCTCTCTTCCCTATTCTGAGGGTCATTGCTATAGTTCAAATCCATGCTTTTGTTTTGGGGAACTACATTATTAACTTCTTATAATGCCCATGGTTCTGGTTTTGAAATCCCCACACACACTCCATCGTCTACATTATATTGCTTTGTTCTGAAACAAAATTTTAACTTTTTTTTATTTATGAATTTAAAACCATTCAGCAATTTTTCTCTAACTTAAGCCATTTACACTCATACCTTGGATAGGGCAAACAACAGCAAAATACTCCACAATGAAGGCCCTGGTTATAAACACTCAGTGTTCATTCCACCCTCTAGCATTTCCTAGAAGCTTTCATTACCAGCCCTCCTTGCCTTGGCTGTGCTACGTAACCCCTTTGACTTGACTACAACTGTGACTACTTGAACATAAAAGCAATTCAAGTGCTAAAACATGGTGTAGATACTTCTCATCCCATCAGGAAAATAACTTCACTTCTTTTACTAGTGATTGTCTCTCTAAACATTTTGTTGTGTGTATTTATTTGTTTGGTGTGTATGTACACACATGTGAGGAGGGGGCATGTGCATGCCATGTTGCACGTGTGGACATCTGAGGACAACTTAAAAGAGCCAGGTCTGTCTTTCTACTCTGTGGGTCTCATGGACTGAATGCTGGTCCTGAGTGAGGCCTGGTGCAAGCACCGTTACCTGCCGAGCCACCTCCCAGCGACCGTCTCACCTTCTCTCGCTCCTCTGTCCCGCCGGCCTGACTTTCATCACTTTATCCCACCAGCGCTCTTCTTTTGACCTCCCTGTTGCTCTCACCAGGGTTGAGGATCCATCTTCCCTGCATCCTCGTCAGAGCTGACAGCTGCTCGCATCCATTTCCTCCTTGACACATTCCCTTCTTTCAGCTTAGAGACATCATCCCTTGTTTTCTTTCTACTTGTCTAGTGTTTTTCTTTTTCTTTTTTTCTTTTTTTTTTAGATTTCATCACAATCTCGTCATCTTCTACCTGAGGACTAAATGATAGAAGTTCTCAGAACAGTCATAAACTCTGCTCTCACGTGACATGTGTATTAGAAAAAAAAGAAGAGAACTTTGTATATTTTTTGCATGCTTGCTATTCATCAGGCATAGTAAGAGAAATAAAATACAAGTTTGAAAAGTAGATCTTGAGAAAAACAATGCCATCATGAAGTCTGCAGGCAAATGGATGGAACTAGAAAATACCATCCTGTAACCCAGACTCAGAAGGACAAACATGGTAGGTACTCACTCATAAGTGGATACTAGATAAAAAAGCAAAGGATAACCAGACTGCAACCCACAGCTCCAGGGAGGCTAGTTAGTAAGGAGGACCCTTGGAAGGACACATGGATCACCCAATGATGAAGAAATGGATGAGATCTACATGAGCGAGCCGGGGGTGGGGGTGGGGGTAATGGAGGGCATGGGGCAGGGGATGAGAGCTTAGAGGAGTGGGAAGTTCGAGCTGAAATGGAAACAGAGTGGGAGAGCAAGGAAAGAGATAACATGATAAATGAAAACACCATGGGAATAGGGAGAAGCAGAGTGCTAGGGAGGTTCCCTGGAATCCACAAGGATGACTCCACTTTAGACTACTAGCAATAGTTGAGAGGGTGCATGAGCTGGCCTACTCTGGTGATTAGATGGCTGAATATCCTACCTGTAATCATAGAACCCTCATCCAGTGACTGAAGAAAGCAGATGCAGAAATCCACGGCTGGGTCCCAGGCAGAGCTACAGGAGTCCAATCGATGAGAGAGAGGAGGGATTCTACCAGCAAGAGATATAGAAACCATAATTGGAAAAAGTATAGAGACAACTAGCCAAACTAGTGGAAACATGAACTGTTAACCAATAGCTGAAGATCCCCCATGGTACTGGACTAGACCCTCTGGATAAGTGAGATAGTTGTTTAGCTTGAACTGTTTAGGGACTCCCAGGCATTGGGATCGGGACCTGTTCCTAGTACATGAGCCAGCTTTGGAACCTAGGGCCTGTGCTGAGACACTTTGTGTAGCCTTGGTGCATGGAGGAGGGGCTTGGACCTGCCTCAACTGAATGTAACAGGCTCTGCTGACTCCCCATGGGAGACCTTGCCTTGGAGGAGGTGGGAAAGGGGATGGGTTGGGGAGGGAATGCTGGGGTTGGGAGGAGGGAGGACAGGGGAATCTGTGGTTGGTATATAAAATGAAAAGAAAATCTCTTAATAAAAAAAAGAAAGAAAAAGAAAAGTAGATCTTGATGTCTAGCAGGTGAGCTGACAAACTTTTTGAGGCCATGTTCACCCCTTCCGGACATACATTATCTTCCTATCATTGCACAAGGTTGTCTGAGTCCAGGGAGCAAGACAAGGCCTCTTTGTAACTTTTTCTAAGCATGGTCAAAAATAAGATTGCTGGCTAGAATAGCAAACATTCCCACGTCCTAGACCTTACAGAAGATTAAGACCCGCTGGGATTCCCCATCACAGGGCTGTCTGTCCCTCGTTTGTGATGTCACCCCTTCTTGTCTGAATCTCTTAAGTCTTTGAATCAAAGCTGGCCCTGTAGTAGATCATTCATCCTCCTTACTGGGGAGTCCACCAGTGCCTGTGCTGCATGGTCTGTCCCACTGTACTGGCCCTGTAGTAGATCATTCATCCTCCTTACTGGGGAGTCCACAGGCACCCATGCTGCATGTTCTGTTCCACTGTAATGAGTAATAAACCAAATTTACTCAGCTACAAGTGTTACGATAGTCATTGGTTAGAAAACATGGTCATGATAAGCACTTTCAACGTATTACTTTATCTCTTGTAACAATCCCTATACATGGAATCATTATCTTTTATAGTGTATATGAAAACACACTGAGATGTTAAAGTATTTTAAGCAAGATTATTCATTTGGTAAAGAATTTTGATGTAAGCACTTGACATTAGAATGAATGAGAGTTTCTAAGACATATAGTCAACGTTTATTATTTGAATAGATTTAATGAAGGCAGTCCTGCTCTAACAGACTACCCCTAACTTCAGATATAGGTGATTCCTTGGTCTTTCATGCTTTGATGTAGTTTATTTAAGCCAATGTACCTAGAATATTGTACTTTTAATATGTAATCACTATGAAACTTATAATACAACAATTTTTACTTCAAACAAGTATTGAGACCTGTTGTGTATCTTACACTATCTCTCAGTTTAGACTAACCACATTTCAAGACTTTAAATGATACATACTGTTAAACAGCATAACTTGGAACATGAAAATATTTTTGGCTCTAAGGAATATTTAGTTGTTCCTTTTTAATCCTAGCAAAAAATTTCACCCATCTAAGATAAACTAGTCCTATAATAACAACAAATGGTCTCTGACTTTCCAATATACCAGATGGCAGGACTAAACCTTCTTTCTACATTTAAAATATTAGCCTTCTTAATAGCAGCTTATCTGGACTGTGACAGATTCAGTTATCACAATATAATCCACATATATTCACAATATATTGACTTGGCTTACAGGACTATATCTGCTGTCAAGTTTCAGTATCATTGTCTGACTGTAACTACAATTTCATGAGGGAAAGTTTTAGCTTATCAGAACCTTCATATTTTCCATGAGTAGGATAATGTAATTGCAGAATGCATAGAATGCAATTGAAATGTTCATTATTTTCTTCAGGGAGCATTCACTCAGCATCATCTTATCCTAAAAACAGGAAAAGAAAAATTACATTCTGGACTCCCAGGTGAACTTATTGTTCATGGAAAAACATGAGTGTGCTGAGCTCACAAAAATTAAAAGACTATTGATATCTGTTGCTTCCAATTAGAAAGTTTAGTAAGACCAATAAAGTCATCTTTAACGAAAACCATAATGAGAGGGCTATAAAATCAAAATGTAACTCTATTACTCCAATGAACGTACATTTTGTTGGAGATGATGAGTCTATCTCAGATGAATTTGAGTAGAGTATGGGATAATTTGGCTTATAGAACACACAATATCTTCTTAGTGGATAGAAGCCATCACGTCTCAGGCAGACCTTGTCACCTATCACTATCTTCTGAAGATGTTACAGTCTTTAATCTATAAACTGGTAGTCTCAGAAATAAATCAGAGAACTGTGGGCCTATTTGTGCATGCTAGTATCACTAACATGTTTTTGTTTTTGAGATAAGAGTCCTGTGTACCCAGGGGTAGCTTTGAACTCAGGATAGCCCAAGATGGTCTTGACAAAAGCAAGACAGGAGATGAAAATCTAAAACAATGACTGATTTAAAAGGTGGAGAAAGGGAAACTTTCATACATGATTATGGCAAATCAATATATTCAAATTTCATCTACCATGAAAAACAGCATAAAGATTCTTTATAAAATACAACCATCATATTTATTCACCAGTCCCAAAACAGGTGCATAGGCAAGGAAAATTAAATCATTATGTCAAAGCAATACCTGCACTTTCAAGTTTTCTACAACACTCTACACAATAGCCAGTTATGTAACCAGACAGAGTGGTCTCATCCATTGATGAGATATATGATGATGAACTAAAGAAAATGAATTTACGTATCCATGGAATATCACTCAGGCACAAGAGAATAAAAATCTCTTATTTGCCCTTGCATCTTCTCCACACCCTCTTGTCAATACCAGTTACACTTGGATTTGACTGGATAATGTGGTGGTTTGGATGTAATTGGCCCCATAAGCTCAGAGAGTGACACTATTAGGAGGTGTGAGTTTGATTGGGTAGGTGAGGACTTGTTGGGGGAAGTGTGCCACTGTGGGGGTGGGATTTGGGGGTCTCAAATACACCCAGGCCATGCTCAGTGTTTCAGACCACTTCCTGTTGCCTGTGGGTCAAAATGTAGGAACTCCCAGCTCCTTCTCTAGCACCATGTCTGCCTGCATGCTGCTTTGCTTCCTGCCATATCGATAGCAGACTAAACCTTTGAACTGTAAGCAAGCCACCCCAACTAAATATTTTCCTTTATAAGAGTTCCAGCAGTCATGGTGTCTCTTCACAGCAATAGAAACCTTAGCTAAGACAGTCTCATTGGTGAAGTAATGAATAGATGTCCTGATCCTCTGTTTGATGATACTAAGTTTCAGGAGAGGTCATTATGCAGTGAAAGAAACCAGACTCATGTTCTCATCATGTTGTGGACATGAAAATATCTATTTCATAAAAAATGAATAGAACAATAGTGACTATAGATGAAGAATGGACTGAGAAGTAGCTAACAGAAACCACCAAACACAACCAGAGATGGAGTTCATTTTGGTTTTTCACAGAACAGCAAGGTAACTACTGTGAATACAGTCTACAGTGTATAACATAACCAGGAAAAAAGTGTGAAAGTTCGCAGCACAAAGACATGATTAACACTTCAAGAGATGTGTACGCTTATTATCCTGACCTGATCAAAGCATTGCACCACAATTCATAGACATGAGCACAAGTCTCAGTTAAAAATGAAGATGACAGTTGTAAAGCCTATGACGAGTTATGGCTCATGAGGCAGGAAAACATTGCACCACAGGAAAGTGACACATGATATAATTTTGGTGAATTAATAAAAATCACACTTGTAAACAAAAAGAAAGGGAGGCATTTTAGGTTATCTCTACTCTATAAATAGCCACTTTTTGAGTGCCCCTGAATCCACTTAACTAAAACAAAAGAAAACAGAAAAACAACCCAGATTCATACACACAGAACATAAGTGTTTGAGCAACACACCTGTACATCTGTGCGAGTGCTCATGTGTGCATGTGTACACACACACACACACACACACACACACACACACACACACCATCCCATCCTAGCCTCTTATTTTATCGTTGTCTTAGTTTCCTTGAAGATGTATTTACATTTATTTAGCAATCCTTTCCTTTGGGAGAAAAACATCAGGTGATAGTTTGGTGGCTTAATATAAGCACTGATTTTTTTTTTAAAATGCATATATACCATCTATTCCCTCTTCACTGTGGGACCTGGCACTGGGATAGGTGACTGAGAGTCACATGGCCACTATTTTCAGAAGATGGTTTTGTGATTCTTGAGAAAACATTAAGAGCCATGTTTTCATATCAGCACCTCTACCAACTCCCCGACTTTGTGAATCAGTAGCTCCAGAAGCCATGGGGCATGTGTGTTTTCCTCTGGGTTTTCAGTGGATGGTCAGATATAGAAGAATGAAAATATATCCATCCAATACCTGAATCTAAAACCTGAAACTCTGAAACTGCTAGAACAAAACACAGACAGTACCCTACTGGATATAACTGTGGGAAAGAATTTTCTGAATAGGACTCCATTCATTTCAGATTTAAGGATAACAATTGACACATGGGACCTCACAAAACCAAAAAGCTTCTGTCCATCAAAGGAAACAATCAGCAGAAGGAAAAGGAAGTTCACAGTGTAAGGGAAAAATTTCTGTTAAGCTATATTTCTGATAGAGGATTAATATGCAGAATATACAAAGAACTCAAAAAGAAAATTAAGAAAATGAAGCATCAATCAAAAGAGAACAATAAAAAAGTGGGTGTGCATTTGAACAGAGCCTTTGTTTTGTCTTTTTGATACTAATTAATTTAAATGGTAACAGTGACATTTTGTAGTTTTGTTTGTATTTTCCTGATAATTACTAACAGTGATTTTCTTCCTATACTTGTTGTTGATTTGTGTTTCTTTTTTTAAAGGACTATTTACTTAAATCTTCAATCTTTTTTTTATTGGTTTATTTGTTTTTGAGCATTTGAATTCCTTATATATTCTGATATTAATCCCTTGTTGGATGAACAGTTAACAAATATTTTCTCCATTCTTTAAAAAAGGTGTATTTTATGTAGGTCTTCGAGAATTTCATACATTGTGTTTGATCACATTCACCTTTTGTCCCCAATTCCTTTAGATTCATAGCCCAATCCATACTCAGCCAACTTTGTGTTCTTATTTTTTTTTTTAAATCAAGTCCAATTTGTACTGCCTATATGCTCTCGGGTGTGGGAGTATCCACTAGAAAATAGTTGGCTAGCAGGGGCTACACATAAAAACTGACTCCTCTCCCTGCAGATATCAGTGACCAAAAAGCTCCTTAGATGCATGGACCATTATGCCAACCTTCCTGTTTTATTCTGGGATTCTTTGTTCTTTGGATTGTCTCTCAACTCTTGTTATTTTCATGGTGTACAGAGAATTATTGGTTTAATAGAGCTGCATTTGTTTTTAACTGTCTTCATTTTTTAAAAAATCAGTAAGATAAAATGCGATGTAAATTCTTTATTAGAAGTTTCTGGTCAATTGTCTTTTTTATTTTATTTTATTTTGTTTTTAAATTTTTTTATTTTATTTTACAATACTATTCAGTTCTACATAACAGCCACAGATTCCCTTGTTCTCTCCCTTCCTGCCCCCCACCCCTTACCCCCAGCCCACTCCCCATTCCCACCTCCTCCAAATCAAGGTCTCCCCCGAGGACTGGGATCGACCTGATAGACTCAGTCCAGGCAGGTCCAGTCCCCTCCTCCCAGATTGAGCCAAGTGTCCCTGCATAAGTCCCAGGTTTCAAACAGCTAACTCATGCAATGAGCCCAAGACCTGGTACCACTGCCTAGATGCCTCCCAAACAGATCAAGCCAATCAACTGTCTCAGATATCCAGAGGGCCTGATCCAGTTGGGGGCCCCTCAGTCTTTGGTTCATAGTTCATGTGTTTCCATTTGTTTGGCTATTTGTCCCTGTGCTTTATCCAACCTTGGTTTCAACAATTCTCGCTCATATAAGCCCTCCTCTTTCTCACTAATTAGACTCCCAACGCTCCACCTGGGGCCTAGCAGTGCATGTCTACATCCAGATCCCTCAGTCCTTGGATGGGGTGTCTGGCACAACTATTAGGGTGTTTGGCTATCCCATCACCAGAGTAGGTCAGTCCTGGCTGTCTCTCGACCATTGCCAGCAGTCTTTTGTGGGGGTATCTTTGTGGATTTCTGTGGGCCTCTTTATCACTTTGTTTCTTCCTTTTCTCATGTGGTCTTCATTTACCATGGTCTCCTATTCCTTGTTCTCCCTCTCTTTTCTTGATCCAGCTGAGATCTCCCGCTCTCTTTCCCTCAACCCTCGCCCTTCATTGCTCCCACTCATGTCCAGGCTGTTCATGTAGATCTCATCCATTTCTCTGTCATTGGGTGATCTCTGTGTCTTTCTTGGGGTCCTGTTTTTCAGGTAGCCTCACTGGTGATGTGAGTAGCAGTCCAGTCATCCTTGTTACACATTTAGTATCCTCCTATGAGTGAGTACATACCATATTTATCTTTCTGAGTCTGGGTTACCTCACTCAGGATGATTTTTTCTAGATCCATCCATTTGCCTGCAAACCTCATGATGTCATTGTTTTTCTCTGCTGAGTAGAATTCCATTGTGTATATGTGCCACAATTTATTTATCCATTCTTCAGTTGAAGGGCATCTAGGTTGTTTCCAGGTTTTGGCTATTACAAACAATGCTGATATAAACATAGCTGAGCAAGTGCTCTTGTGGTATGATTGAGCATTTCTTGGGTATATGCCCAAGAGTGGTATAGCTGGATCTTGGGGGAGATTGATTCCCAATTTTCTAAGAAAGCACCATATTGATTTCCAAAGTGGTTGTACAAGCTTGCATTCCCACCAGCAGTGGAGGAGAGTTCCCCTAGTTCCACATCCTCTCCAGCATAAAGTGTCTTCAGTGTTTTTTATCTTAGCCATTCTGACAGGCGTAAGGTGGTATCTCAGAGTTGTTTTGATTTGCGTTTCCCTGATGATTAGGGATGTTGAGCAATTCCTTAAATGTCTTTCAGTCATTTGAGTTTCCTCTGTTGAGAATTCTCTGTTTAGTTCTAAAACCCATTTCTCAATTGGACTGTTGGTCGTTTTGATGTCTAATTTCTTGAGTTCCTTATAAATTCTGGATATCAGTCCTCTGTCAGATGTGGGGTTGGTGAAGATCTTTTCCCATTCTGTAGGCTGTCGCTTTGACCTGTCTTAATAGTTACTTAAAAAAAATTGTTACTGTACATTTTTTCCTTTTATAAATTTCTTATGTTATAGGACTTAAATATATGTTATTTTTATTTCATTTACCTGCAAAGATATGCAATTCTATGTATTTCACCCCATACTGTTTTAAGGATTGTAATTTATTGGATTGTTTTAATGCTGGGAAGAATTAGTAATTTGACATTGTCATTTGTCATAATTATCTTTTATGGAACTTTTGCTTCTAAATTTTATTGAGTAATAATTAGATCTGTTTCTGAGTTTAAGAGCACCACCACTATTTTTATTGATGATATAGTAAATGTCTAATTTAGTATGGAAAGAAGCTGATCATTATAAAACTTGATATTTACCTTTCTCATTATAGAGAACATCGTCAGATCATTTAATATATTTTAAAATATACACCATGTAAAATATTGTGTATAAGTCACTTAGATAGATGTTATTGAGATTATTCCAGAATTGGGAGAGCATTGCAGAATCAGCCAGAGCATTGCACAGTCAGACAAATATAGAGTCTTCTCTATCAGTTCCAGGATAATGGATTTTTCTGCCATCAAATCAGAATAATGAATTCTATTACTTTTTCAGTTAATTCCTATAGACTTTCTAATTATACAATAAGATTTTATAAATAGTTATTTTTTCTTCATTATCAAGATTTATATCACCCATTTGTACTTGCACTGGCTAGTGCTGACGACATGCTAATAATTAAAGGCAGCAATTAAAGATGTTTCTCCTTTGGATCTCAGCTTTCCTAAGAATAGCTCTAGTAATTCAATGTGAGTTAAAATAGATATCTTTATCCAATTAAGATGTATGATTTTATGCCTGTTTGTAGTGTTTGTGGGGATATGTAATTATTAATAAAATCATCCTTTTTGTTTGTGTTTTGTTTGCTTTATTCAGTGTACAAACATTCTGTTTTAAGTAGGTTAATCATAAGACTGGAAATTGGAGAGTCTGACTTTCCATCTAGAATTCAAGCTCTGGACGTGGGGGAAGCAAGTGTGTGCCATCAGGCTGGATTACTGTGGGAGCTACTCCAGAAGCCTTAACGTTGTTGAGAGTTGTTGCCGGGGAGAACATCTCTAGCAGAGAAGGAAGCTGTCACAAGGAGAGAAATCAGAACAGAACTGACAGGCACAAACTGGGACCTGCCTCTGTCTTTCCCTGCACCCAACTTTGATGCAGCTAACGGCACCAGAGCCTTCACTGTAAAGTGCACGTGTTTGGCTAGGACTCCGTGCTGTTAAAGGGAGAGATGCAGTGGGAGCTGGACGTCATTTAGCAGCCGAAGTTGGGCCCCAGCCATCATGGCAGCTGGTGGTCTATGCCAGCCCAGTGCTCCAGGCATTGCACTCCACTTTGGGTATTCTCCTTTGGGCCTAAGCCTGGCCAAGCAGTGCAAGGTGGACCCCCAGCAACCATCAGGGTAAGATGTACAGTGGTTCCAAGGCAAGGCAACCACAGCACCCCAGGATAAGGGAACAGTATGACTCATAGAAACTGACTGTGGGTTATTGCAAGCTGAAAAGCTGGTGTCTTCCATAAATGGCATTGTGCTCACATTACCTTTAACAATGTGTTATTTATTTTTGTGTGAGTTAGGGTGAGGAGGGGCAGTTGACATCTTGCAGGAGTCAGTTCTCTTTCCGTCATGTGTGGTCCTGAAGCTCAAACTCAGGTCGTTAGGCCTGAGAGAAAATGCCTTTACATACCATGCCATCTCTCAGGTTCTAACATTGTGGTTTTGACAAAACAGTTGATACAAATGATAAGGTATTTTCATGCTCTTTTGGCTATTGCTAATAAATCTTATTTGGTATCTCTACCCAAGATAAACTGAGACTTGGAATGGATGCCATTTGTTTTTCAGAGATCCTGTTAACCATTGGTTAAAAAAAGTTTCTTAATATAATTCTGACCTCTTGAGTATCTTACAGTTTTATAAAAACATATAAAAAGACAATAATGACAGCAGTTAAATGACTGATATGAAGGCCCCCTGGATAAATGGGAAAAGACACTTCCAGAAGCCATAAGGTTGTTAGATGAATATCCCAATGTCAGTGTCAGAAGTGAACTACCTCCCTATAAAACTTTGGTCAGAGAGGTGTCTGAGGACCACAAATCATAAAGCTTTGTCTACTTCTGTTAGTTGCATCCTGGAACAAGATAGAAAAGTCCTATTGCTGAAGATACGGTGTGCTTTGCTTGCAGGACCTGGAGAAATCATGTTGGGATTGAGCTGAAAACACCTTGCTGGTTGGCATTCGTAGTGCTACAAGGTTCCCTGAAGTTCTCTGGGTATGGGACCTCTGCTCTGTATTGACAACATGTCAGGCAAGATGTGTCCATTGATATATTAGTGTTAGGATTGCTATAGGTATAACCAATTGCTTTCTGATTATTTGGTCTAAGCTCTATGACACTTTGACCATGACTGGTACTATTGGACAATATTCTATGACTGAGATCATAGAACTGAGTGAGGGAGATTTACTTATTTTTGATGGACATGTGATATACTTGCCAATTTATCTTCCAAATGTTGATGTTTACTACCACTATTTTCTGTTATCAATACTGGTGGTTGAAAAAAATCTGATTTTTCATAGCAGACAGTGGTTACTACAAGATTCATAATAAGTAAACCTGTTGAGAACAAATGACTGTAGCTGTGGTATAATTGTCAATGCCCAGACAGACATGAAATAAAATAATGAGGTATCCCATCCTCTCCAAGACTCAAGTTGAAAAAATTATAAGAATTAGAGAAAAGAGTCAAATTGTGGAGATACTTCCTTTAAATAGAAGCGTTCACTCCTGGAGGGAAGAAAAAGACATAAATCTCATGAAGCAGGAGAAACTTACAAAGTATACACAGTTCCTAAAATTTACAGGATTCATAAATTCTCCATCTCATGTTTATAAAATCAGTAAATAGTTACTTAAAAAAGAGATTTCCCCAGGTAGCCAAGTTGCCTGGAAATCATGTAGAAACTCCCAGGGTACAGTTTTTGTGATTTGATACCCATTCCCCAGTAGAAGTTCTGGTGATGTATCTGCCTTTCAGTCATCCATGCTCCTATCAGTTGCTTCTCACCCATACCCATGTATGTAAGCTCAATAAACTCACTGGTTGACCAAACTATATTTGAGTAGACTCATTTGTTAGCCTATAATATGAACTTATTTGAATTAAATAGATGCACACACAACAATACTTCCCCTTAGCCATGGTTCATCTGGATCCAGAAATGAAAGGCAATTCTGGCAATTCTATTTATACCTTAGCTAAGCCAAAATGGCAAATCAGCACAGTTTATTTACTATATAGTGAAGAAATGATATTCAGCCAGCACAGTGTCACAAATATTACAGATAGATAATGTGATGAAAATATGTTCAGTTAATGGTGATTATTTCTATTACTGTTATGACTCATAACAATGGGCTTCTAATGCTGGCTGTGTAGATTTCACTCCTGTTTACTTTTGCTAGATCATACTATGTTAGCTATCTTTGAAACTTACTTTATTTGTTGTTAGTACAAATACTTTCTTGAGTAGATTCCCCATACTGGCCATCCTTTTCGTCATCTTCTTCCTTGTGACATAATGATATTTTCATTTTTGATAGCAAAGAAGTCAGAAAGCCAAGATGTTACACAGATACAAAGTCAAATACTGGCTAGTCTGCTTTGTGAATTGATAGGTTGTTTAAACTACCATATCATTAGTTTAACTTTGCACTTGGCAAGATATAATAGAGGCATTTTTCCCATACTTCACACATAATATGATATTGTTATTATAGTTTACAGATTATGTGATGTGATTTTGGCTTGATGTTTTCTTAATTGGCGCATATTAACTCTAATAAATTAATGGGTTTTTTTGTGAAAGTTTCATATGCTGTGGTTATTGCTCTATATATAAATAAAACACTGATGGCCAGTGACCAGGCAGGAAGTAGGTTGCCAGGCAGGAAGTAGGTGGGACAAGGGGAGAGGAGAATTCTGGGAAGCAGAAGGCTGAGGAGAGAGACTGCAGCCACCGCCAGGACAAGCAACATGTGAAGACGCTGGTAAGCCACCAGCCACGTGGCAAGGTATAGATTTATAAAAATGGGTTAATTTAAGATATAAGAACAGTTAGCAAGAAGCCTGTCATGGCCATACAGTTTATAAGTGATATAAGTGTCTGAGTGATTATTTTATATGTGGATTGTGGGACTGCGGGGCTTGGGGAACCTGGAGAGAAGCCCTCCAGCAACAAATGGCGCCCAACGGCTCGAGTTTCCACCTTAAACCTGAGAATATTTAATAACCAATTCTAAACAGAGCCAAAACCAGGTTCCTGCTTCTTGTCTCATATAGGCAGCTAGACTCCGCAAAACGCGGGTTTGAACACTGGCTGGTTCCTGGCGTGTGCGTTTGACCGGCAGTATGTTGGAAATGAGGCGTCTGCCAGCGACACATTACGCTGTGTAGTAGATCTAGTCTTTACTAGTATTTAAAAAAAAAAAAAAAAAAGGTTTCTGGGCTACACGCTGCTTTGATAAAAGCTTAGACCCGCTATTTCTGAGAATTGATGGCTCCCAAAGCTGGCGAAAAACGTACCACTGCCATGTTGGGAAGCTAAAGTGGGCGGAGCCAGCAGCCACACCACCGTTTCAGTCTTAAAATGGTGCAGTTTAAACCAATAAGCTCAAGGTAATATAAAAAATAAGCCACGTAAATATGGCTACCACACAAAAAATCTGGATTATGTTCTCTTTGCTATTCGTAACTAAAGAAAAACATTTGATTACAAAAGCTGTTGAGTTATGCCAAAATGTATATTTTAAAGGTACCTTGACTTCAAAATTTGGATATAAGGATATGTTACTTTGGAAAAGAGGTTTTGCTTTTGTTTCCACAGAAAGCCAGAAGCTGTGGATTTGTTCCAGATTAAGATACATCAGGTTTCACCAGCCAAGACCCCCTGAAAGGCCTCCAGGGACACCATGGCCCAGATGATCCAACATCCAGAGCAGTTTCAAGGCAACTGGTTCACACAATACAGCCTCAAGGACTACCCCATAGGCTTAAAATTTCCTTTGCGTCCCCATAAGATACAGCGCCCCCTCCAGCAGGAAGTAGTAAGAGATGCTACGCCCAAATTCCCAAATATACCAAGCTGGCTTTAGAGGTGGAATTGGCTCACTCCCCCTCTAAACCCAGACATATTACTTTAAAAAAAATGGTTAAGAGATTCTTGTGTGCCAAATCAGAAGAGCCCTCTAGTGTGGGACAGAGAAAAAACCAATATTTTTATTTAAAACAGGTTGATTATAAATGTGATCTCTTTCTAAAAAAGAAAAAGGGGATATGATTAGATATATAGGAGGATATGGAGATGATAAGATAAAAGGGTAGATTAATGAACCTACTTTTAAAGAACAACTTGTTTAAAATGTTTTACATTGGTATAGATTTTAGTTTATGTTTAAAATGTTTTACATTGGTATAAATTTTAGTTTATTGATACAAACTTAAAGTTAATTTTGTTATACTGTATATATATATATATATATATACATATATATATATATTCTTGTTTGAGGTATTATGTTTATGTAACTCATTTAAAATTGTAATGGATAATTAAAAATAGATTAATAATTAGTCATCTATGATAATCATATTTGTAGCCATGTTAGTTAAGTCTTCTAGATATACATAGATATATTTCAGATAGATAGGTAATCTTCAAACACTTCATAGACCTAGAGAATATGGCATTTAAATAACTTAGAATTCTGTTGACATGAGACACAATTGCTCCTGGCTGCACCAATTTGATCCCGAGAGAATGTTGGGCTTCTAAGACATTTCCATTGGGAAGTTTGTCTTCTTGGCACAAAATGGCCTACTGGGCAAAGAACTGCCCTTGCCTTGATGGCTGACAGTACAAATACAATGCTGTCCTTTCTGGACAAGCGGGACACAAGGAAAGCGACCACTGTACTCTGTCAAGACAGGGTAAGATGGTCTCTCAGAATTCCTGCTTCTAAAAATGGTCTGTCAGAGACTCTAGGCCTGTAGCCAATTTGAATGCACCAACAATGCTGAGAAACATTAGGTGACTGTCCAGGCTGCCAGCTGTTTTGGTCTACTCTTGCAAGATTCCCGAAAGTTGCTTGCATCCATCTACTATTTCTCAGGTACCATTATGTTCCTTCTCAGGTCTTTGATGTGGTTAAAAACTAGATAGTTGTAATTTCCTCAGTTATGATAAAAGATAAGTTAGACATAAAACCTAAAACTCACAAATATAAGATAGATAGGACATCTTCTTTAATATTGTAACTATAATTCTTGCTCGGTAATTGTTTTATTATATGTAATTTTACCATTTTAAAGTTAAAACCTTCCTTTTTAAAAAAAAGAAGAAAAGGGGAAGTGCTGTGGATATTGCTCTATATATAAATAAAACGCTGATGGCCAGTGACCAGGCAGGAAGTAGGTTGCCAGGCAGGAAGTAGGTGGGACAAGGGGAGAGGAGAATTCTGGGAAGCAGAAGGCTGAGGAGAGAGACTGCAGCCACCGCCAGGACAAGCAACATGTGAAGACGCTGGTAAGCCACCAGCCACGTGGCAAGGTATAGATTTATAAAAATGGGTTAATTTAAGATATAAGAACAGTTAGCAAGAAGCCTGCCATGGCCATACAGTTTATAAGTGATATAAGTGTCTGAGTGATTATTTTATATGTGGATTGTGGGACTGTGGGGCTTGGGGAACCTGGAGAGAAGCCCTCCAGCAACATTCATACATGGATGTATCAAATATTCATAAACTCTTCAGCATGTAAGATATTTCCTAGAGACCATAATAATAAAATTATGGCATTACAAACTTTATACACTATCAGTTAATGCTTAAAATTATTATTTCTCTTGATTGCTCAGAACTCTTAGAACTAATGTCCATTCACTGAAGTTCATGCTGTGATTCTCCACAGCTTCCTTGGGTTCATCTAGAAAGCATTTGAGCATACACAAGCTTACTATGAAAAGAAAACTATACCTGATGGTTGCCTTTTTGAGTCTTTGTCCTGTCCTGTCAATGACACTCTCTCTTCTCTTAGTCCTTGTTTACAGAGGATTCAGATCACACCTCATGATACAGGTTAGTGCTTGATCAGTTGAGTTAATGTGTAAATGCTTAAATGCTTGAATCATATTGACTAACTAGTGAGCAGGCTGAGTCACTTCATGCCTCTGTTCTGTAGATGCTGGATGACTTTTTCATTAATGCTTACTATTGGCACATTTATGGTGGTTTTGATGAAAAGAACTGTTTGAACCTTACATTGTGCTCCACTTTTTAATTCTAAGACGTCACCTGAGTGACATAGACTATTTCTGCTTTGAATGCTAATGCTCGGATGCCATGGCAAAAGATATCAAAAGTTACTCTCCCACAATTTGTCAGAAATATTTTCTTCATGCCTACTGTGTGCAAAGCAGTGAAGTAATGATGTAAAATGTTCATTGGGGTCTTTCTTCTCAATCACTGTGCTGAGAGCAACATAACCCTGGTTCCTGAGCAACTTGGGAAAGGGTAAATGAAGTGATAGCACACGGTTTACTTTAACAACTGAAAAAATGTGTCAGATGTATTAATGTCAACAACTGGAATCTTAGCTCATTAGGCAACTTCTGGATCTGAGGCTCTGATTATTATTCTAGGCAGAAAAAATATGCTAATTATTCACTCTGAACGTAGAAGGGGGAAGGTGTAAAATCTCCCGTTAGCCGCGTGACCACATACTAATTGTGTGTCATGTGTCAAAATAATGCAGCTCACTGTGCCCAAAGCAATTAGACACACAGAACTCCATTAATGAAGCACTGTCTGTCACCAAAAGTGTTTTCTGTGCTATAGTTGAAGATTAAAATATTAACTTCTCAAATATTTATGATAGTTACTGACAGCATTTCACAATGTTGCCTTTTCACAAAAGCTTTCTATTAAGAATTAGTTTTTAATTTGGATTTTATATTCAAAGACTATATTAACATATGGGGGAGATGGTATTTCTTAGTGTCTGAAGCAGGTTTTATTTTACAGAAGATAGATTACTTTCAGATAACTTTACCATATCTTTATGTTTTCAATGTTTTTCCTCAGAAAGGAGCTTTTTGGGCCTTTGACCCATGTCTTTTCTTTTCATTGAAGAATTCACGGGAAAATCTTGTGTGCATGTAGGCTTTATATACAGTTTCTCTGTTTTGTTCAAGTTAATCAGTTCTGACCTCATTATAATAAGCAAGGCATCATGGTCAAATATTTTATAATTTATGTATTGTCTGATTATGTGAGAAGTGTCCAGAAGAGAGGATGCTGAGAATCTTAGTGGTCTTCTCCAGATGAAATTGCCCCAATGACATGGCTGACCACACTGGATACACTTACTGGTGTTTGCTCGCCAGCCATCATGGCGAAAATTCAGCATTTTGTTTGTTTGTTTGATTCTGGTGTTGAACTCCTTTTGTGTTCCCTTTATCTTTTAAACCATCTGACTCTGAACTAATTAACACAGTGGATAGCTGACTCTGCTGTTGTTTGTGCCTCAGCTTCTTTGGGGGTTATGTATAGTGTATGGCACTATAGGTACACATTGTAGATGATTCATGTGCACTTGTGTGTGTGTGTGTGTGTGTGTGTGTGTGTGTGTGTGTGTGTGTGTGTGTGTGTGTGTGTATGTGTGTGTGTAGGCCCAAGGGTGACACCGGTGCCATGCTCTGTCACTCTCCACCTCATGTACCAATGCAGGGTCTCTCACTGAACTCAGAGCTTGCCATGCTGCAGCTCAAGCTAGCTACCTGGCTCAGGGACCCCCTTCATCCGCTTCCCAGCACTGGAATTGCAGATTGACCAGTCCACTGATACGACTTCTAAGTTGGTTCTTTCTGGGCACCTGAACTCTGGTCTTCATTCTAGGGGGCTAATGCTTTACCCACTGAGCAACCACTCATCCTCAGTTATTATAGTCTGGAAATGTTTCATCAAATGAGAGCCTTCTTTTATGTAGTTTAATACTGTTCTTTTATAAACATACTTTACCAATTATATGAATAAAAACTATGTTCTTTCTTGTTCATGATCCCTTAGTTCCAGATTATCTAAGATCAGTTATTTTGTAAGATATTCAAATTCATACCTAAACAGTGTAATTCTTATTATTTCAGATTTTAAAGCATAGCTGGGTTGAAGTTTAGCAATATTATAGAAGGGAATATATACTGTTTTTAAGTTTTTACATTGATGGTGTAAGAATCATTTGAAAGTTTTGTGCTAGGCATGATTTCTTTACTCCCCATATCCCTGTTTATGTACCTGGACAGCCTTGCTATGGAAAAACATTGATTTGTATATAAGTTAGGAGGAACCCGTTTTGTGGCTGCTTTTGTCATTTTTTTTTCTGCCTGGTCAGCAAGTTCTCCACAGTTATTAGCTGAGTCCTTACTCATTAACACCTTGATCACAGTGATGCCACATTCTCTACTGTGAGGTAGTACACAGTGAACACTAACAAGTGTTGGCTGCTGGGGGCTGACATAGTATTCCTGAGGAATTGACAGAAGCATGATGTTTGTAACCATGTTGAGCTGGTCCATATCTGCCTGCACTGAAATTGGAAGAACAATTATTTCAAATCTTTGATGGATAAACATTGAGTATTGATGGGAAAAGTCAACTGATTTTCATATATGGTAAAAAAAATAAGTAGAAAATAACATCTTCAAACACTCAAACTGATAATCGGCTAACAAATCTCTCAAATAAAACCCTTTGGTTCTTTCTAAAGCTGTAGTTTTTTTTCATGGAAAAGTAGACTAAGATGAAAATGTTGAAGGGATATGACTCTTCAAGATGACTGTTGCCATTTAAGATAATTAGCTTTAGGTAAAGTCTTACCAGCCATTTTTATTGTATTTTCTAGTTTTTCGCACACTCCTTATCTTTCTTACTCTGTCTCTCATGGTCTTCCTTTGTGGTTATTTTGCTTACTGTGGTATCATGTATCATTGCCTTGCTTACTATCATTCTTTGGTCCAAATTGCCTACAATTTTTAAATACCTATGGTTTAAAGTAGAAAGCATTGACTCATTTTTGTTTCACTTTTAGATAACTCTGTAACTGTGTACATCTTGCAATTTTTGTTTCATAAGTTAGCTCAATTGAAGATGATAGAGTGATTGCACACTCTATGAATACAGGGACATTTTTCTCTTGTTTAACACTGGTGCTTGGTACAGCTTAATTCATGGTATGTTTAATAGTTTCTAGCATCAGCAATATTTACTTAATATTTGCTAAATGAGTGGACATTTAAAATTTTTTTCATTTAATGTATTATTATATAATAACACTATGACAATTTTGAATATTAAAACTTTATATATTTGATATACATGACTTACATTCTATTCAAATTTTATCAATAAAGCATTAAGATGTAGTTAGATTAATAAGCTCAGTATTTACCTTGGGGATTAAGGCATTTCCAGTGGGTCACATGTTACCGCTTCCTCTCCTGTCATACATATCCTTGGGATTCATTTCTGAAAGAACAATTATTTAAACATTTCTAGTATCCCATTTCTCTTTTTTAAAATATGAAGATGTATTGTAAATACTGGATGCTTAGAACAAGGTCATTCAGATATCAGTTCAGTAGACTCTATAATAGTGACCAAATATTACATGCTATCTTCTTTATTTGCCTTCTTAACATTATCCTTTTGGTGCGAACTCCTCTTGTTATGGCTATCATGTACTCCTTTACTGTTGTTTAACAGTTGGGTGAATATGCTATCTTGATGGGAAATTTTTATTCTTCCCCATGTTGCACTCAAATTAATAATTCTGCTATCCATGTTCATGTGTATCTCTTGATGTGTGTGCATAAAAACTATTACAGGAAATTTCTGGGTTGTTGGATTCCTGAGAAAATGTTGAATTATCTCCTCAGATAAACTTGAAATTGAAGTTGGCATCTTGCCTTTCAAACAGTACTTCATCTGATTTCCCACTGCTGTAATGCTTCCTTTCCCAATAATGCTGTAATCAAAATCATCAGTTTGTGTCTGCTTGGGCATTTTTGTTGTTTTTTTATTTCTATTTTGTTATTTATTATATGATCACAGCAGGATCCTTAGAGACCTCTGAGCCCAAGATTTATCAAAATGTGTTTTGTTAAGTGCATTTTATCTGTAGTGAGAGAGTCAACTTCACCAGAATTGAATCTCCTTTGCTCATTTACTACTTGACGTGCTATCCAAAGGTTGCTAGATATATGTTCAATATACAAAAACCCAATTACATGGGGCTAGAAGGATGGCTCTGCAGTTAAGAATCAGTACAGCCCTTGTAGAGGAACTGCATTGAGTATCCAACACCCATGTCAGGTGGCTCACAACTGTCTGTTACTTAAGTTGCAGAGGGATCTAACACCTCTTGTTTCTGCAGGCCTCTCATGTGCACATAGCTGCCTAAAAACACACATATACAATCAATAATAAAATGCTTTTTTAAAAAAAATCCGTTGTAGTTTTTACATACCACCAAAAGCCTCAGACTGTATTATTTAAAAAATAGTCTTTGAATTGGTAACCATAGATAAAAGCCAACTGAAGATGTGCTAAAGCTATTTATTTATTTGTGTGGTACATGTGCCATGGTATGTGTGTGGAAGTCAAAGGACAACATTAAAGAGTTGATTTTCTCTTTCCACTATGTAAGTCCCAGTGGTCAAATGCAGGACCACAGGCTTGATGACAGCACTTTAACCAGTTGAAAAGTCCCACTGTCCCTGCCCAGACATCTCTAAAGCATAAACATCACTTTGGAAGATTTTTTTTCTATTAGATCTCAAGACTCACAAAGCTAATAATCAATATAATATAGTAATACTTGTATTGAGACAAAATCAGATGAATAGAATAATTTATTGAGGAAGAAAACCAATAAATAATTTGAAAAATATCCAATAATGGTCATAGTTCTCTGTTATTAATGAGAAAAAAGAAAATATGTTCAGTAAATACTATTGGGGCTGATTATTATATCAAAATATTTTCTGTTATGACATATCATGCACAAAAAATAAACCAGACAAATAAACTTACAGGGAAATATTTTAGATTTTAGTAATCAAATACATTCACTTAGAATAGGGAACACCATCTTAAAAAGTAAAAACTATAAAGGAGAAATTAATAAATTCAATAATATTAAACTTAAGAAATTTAGATCTATTGTCAAGGTATATATTCTTGTAAGGAAAAATAAAAGAATATTGAAAATAACACTGCAAATTTTGAAAAACAGACCAAAAAGGAACAATATACTAAAAAAGTGGAATATTACATATCTGTTTGAGTGAACTAGGGCCATAGATATCATCATTTATAACCCTAACAAATATAATGCTGGTGAGAAAGCATGGAGACACAGACTTTAATCTTCAGGCTCTGCGAAAATACATCCTGAGCATATCAAAGGGTGTGGAGGGAGAGAGAAGAGCTGGATGCCTGTGGTCAATGGGAAGAGTCTGCCAAAATTTGTGTTTCATATCTTGAGCTCGATACATGACTGCTTTTTATACTTGCTATGTCTTTTGACTGTCCAGCTCATTTCTAAAACATTTCCACATTTTATTTTTTACTTTATTAGTTTTACATGAATTGGAATATGTTCTGATTGGTCTAAGTTTTTCCCAGTTTCTAATTGGCATTCTATACAAATCAAAGTTAACAATAGTCCTTTGTGGGTCACTGTACCAACTGATAGAAAGAAAGACATTTGTAATAGATAGAATCCCTTCACTTGAAAAATCCACAGGTCAATGAAAATTATAATTTGGATGTAAAATGAGGAGCAAAAGATGGAAGAAGCAAAAGCAGCAAACAAACAAACAAACTGGGTCTTGAAGTCTAAACAGCAACATCATGCACCCAAGATAAAGAGAATTATATAATTAAAGATGACTTTTTGTAGGCAAAGAATGACGTGTTGCAGTTTGACATTTTTATCTAAAGACTAGATATGCTGACTCTGTTTTGAGGAAGCTGATGTCTTATGACTTCAATAGATTTAGCTATTATAATTCCCTCTGTTGCTGCAATGCAACACAATTTCCACAGGTTGTTTACTGGACACTTTTGCTACCTATTGCTCTGTTTGTTTTAATAATGGAAATGAGGTTCATTCATACTTACTATTTCCTCCAGAAATAGTAATTAGCTACTCAGTGAACAATGATTTCCAGTGTACAAAAGTAAATATATACTAAACAGTGCTGCTCTGCTGTAAATCCTCCACATCTATTTCATAGCTCTGACATTTGGAAATTAATTAAACTTGTTTCTATATTGTGGAACAATGAACTCCTGCTTATGAAAGATGGAGAAGATGCAAATTTATGCACTAAGGGCTTTAGTAACTTACTGTTGGGTTCCATAGGACAAAAGAAGACAGTGTGATCATTACTTTAACAGAAACTAATTCTACTGTGGCAGTAGAGAGTCAGACAAGTTCCATAGCACCATTGGGGGAAACCTCAGTAAGGCTGTTACATTAGATTTGGATCTTGGCAAATGGGTGAATTTGATGTAGGCAGAAAGAAAGTGAAGGAAAATTTCTAAGTAAATGGAACACATCACACAGAGCAATGCCATAGTGACTTGTGATTGTTTGAAAATTAAAAGTTAGACTGCAGACAAGACCTTTGGAGTATTGGATTTAATCTTAATTAATTATCAGTTGACAATCCTATTGAAGGTCTACTATGATCGAATTAAAGTATTTAAGATACCAACTAAAAAGACATTCAACAACTCACAGGATGAAATAAACATATGCAAAAACACACCTAAAACAAAAAGACTGTACATGTTGGACAATAAGAAGATTGACAACTATGGAACCTGCATGGGACAGGACTAGACCCTCTGCATACAGGAGACCGTTGTTGTATAGTGGGTCTCTTAGAGGGGCTCCTGGCAATGGGGTCAGGATCTATCCCTGGTGCATGAGCTGACTTTCTGGATCCTATTACCTATGGTAGGACTCCTTGCTCACCATTGATGCGGGCAGGGGGAGGGGGGCTTGATCCTGCCTCAGTTGAATATACAAGGCTTTGCTGTCTCCCCATGGGAGGACTTACCCTTTTGGAGGAGGGGATACGGGGTGGGAGGAGAAGGTGAGGGGAGCAAGAGGAAGCATGAGAGGGGGATCTGTGTTGGTATGCAAAATGAATTAAAAAAAAAAGAACGAGGACCCATTTCTGGATGTTCAGAGAACTGAATTTTGTTTTAGTACCAAATACATGCAGGACCCTCTATCCAGGAGCATTCTTTCAACAAGAACCTCATTACCTTTCCTTTTATATGTATTCTCCCCACAGTCTTGGAAATGGTTATAATGCAAAACACAAAATGCCCCATTGTCTATCTCAGTATGTGGGTATAAGAAAATGAAAGTATTAGCAAGAAATGGTGTGGATTGCTATAACAACACACATATATTGAAGAGACTCTTCTAATGTTAGAAAAAGTTCATTCAGATCAACCAAAACAGATTGTACAGCCATTGATCCAGATTCTAGATGCAGGGTCTATCTACGCTAAAAGATCTGCCAGCATCCTAACGAGTACCTTTTACTTTCTCAGCTAGGGTGTGGTGAAATGTTCAGCATTCAGATTCTTAATCTCAGTAGAAGAAAGGTCAGCTGAGCTCTCATAAGATAGCCTCCACCACCCTGCTTTCTGATGTTGATATTTTAATTAATTATTTTGGCAGAAAAGATAACCTCTAAGGCATTGGGCCACTTTACCTTATATAGTTTCCTTGCTCATTCCTTTAGCAAATCCTACCGGTGCGCACCACCACAACCGGCCCCTTGCTCATTCCTAACTGCATTGTCTGCAATAGTAAGTGAAAAATGAAAACCGAGGACTCCTTGTTTTAAAAGAAAGGAAAGAAAGCCTTTTCTTTCCTCTACGGTCCCTCTCAATCTCAATTCTGTATACTATTGCCTTGTTATGGAATTCAGACATTCAAAAGAGCACAGGACCCAGTGCTAGAATGTAGGCTAGTTAGGGTGTGTACACTTGTGTAGCCATTACCTACAACACCCAGTGCTAGACTGTAGAATACTTAGGGTGTGTAGACTTGTTTGGTCATTACCTACAAGTTGAAACATCCCCACTTAGAAGGGAGGAGGAGGTTCATAAAACTCAAGAGGCTAATGACAGGAGGCTCAGAAAACTCAGCAAACTTGGAAGGCTCAGGTGGTATAGCTATCTAAGAGTCACTCACGGTCCTATAAGTAGCTCCAATAAACTCACCTGGTTCACCATGCTAGACTTGAGTCTAGTGGAGTTGTTTTTTGGTCTGTTGACAGTGCCTAATCTTCAGTGACTAGATGTTTCTTTACATCTCAGCATGAAAAAGTATGCAACAGTGCCCAACTCAGCACTTCCTTGTTCCTACTCGGGAGTCACCAGGAGTGATGGACAGACTACAATTGCTGGGCTTACCAGTCCAAGAAACAGTTAAAGAACTGGGATGGCAGGAGGTGGGACTTCACCAGAGTCGAGTTTCCAGCCCCCGGCAGAGCCCCTGTTATCCCATCAGACATCATTCACAAGACACAAAATCAGAAATAATTGCTAATAAAAATGAAATCATTGACAATTTGAGGACAATGCCTGCCCCTGGATGGTGAAGGAAACTTCTGAATACAAACTCCTGTGTGTATATGCTGGTCATAAGCCCATGGTGTATTCTTTGCAATGCTATTATTTTAAAACTTTTGTTGACAATTTCTATGGAGCCAAAATGTTGACAAAGGGAGAATGGAAGTACTTTTATAAAACAGAGAGATGTGGAGAAGGGTAGGTTACTCTTCTAGGAATGAAAAGAGTTGACATATGGCCAGAAATGTAAGTAAACTCCCAGGGTTTCCCTTGAACTCTGTTGGTATTGACTTCTTTTAATGAAATTTTATGTTGACTTTGGAAGTAATAACTACCCCCTCATTGGGCGCTGAGACACCATTGAACAATTTTATGTACGTCTTATTCTTTAAAAAATGTGCAATTTAGACTTAATACAAATGTAGCATCTAATTAAGTCGAACCATGTAAACTTGCTGATATTCAACCATTTCTGACCTACAAAAACAGCAGTTACAACTAACATTACTAGCTTTCCTGGATCCTTTAATGAGTCCACTCAACTATTGCATCTCACATTAAGTGCTTCCCTTATCCCACTTCAGTTGATTGTGGAATTTGCAGCATTTTATCACAGTTAGTAAAGGTATCACAGTGATTGTGTGTGTGTGTGTGTGTGTGTGTGTGTGTGTGTGTGTGTGTGTGTGTGTGTGCGCGCGCGCGGGCATGCACGGGTGCTTATCATGTTTTGTAGAGTTTAAGGGAGTAAGTAAAGTCCTGAGAGAATGTGTGTTGTTCGACAAGGGCATGCTAGACCTAATACACCACTACCTCTCGCTCACAGGAGTGGTGAAGCCTTCCCCAGGTGAGACTCAGAGGGATAGCAAAGCCTTTTTCCTCAGCTCCTAGTGCAGATGTTCATAATGTGTACAGAAAATGTCCACTGTAGCTTCCTTTCCACCCAGAATGCTTGCAGCCTGAAGACTGCTAGCCTATATAGACTGTCTTTACTCAGATTAGGTAAAACTGCCTCCTTGTTCAGCTCTATATAATAATCCTGGCCCATTGTCCAGCTGTATGTAATTACCCCACTTTCTTGTTCAGCTCTATGAAGTAAACCTGTCTCTCTGCTCAACTGCATATAATAAACTCACTGAGCCTCCAGGGTGCGGAGTCTTCACCATCTGAGAACCCAGATCATCCAATCCTAGTCTTGTTGCCCCCACATATCCATGTGTGTCTGTCCTTCCTTCATTCCCTTTTTCTCTAGTTAGGGTTCCAGGGCCCAAATCATGTAAAGACACAGTAGGATAGGTTTTTTTTTAATACTGTGAAAAAAATGGATCTCCATGATTAAATAGAACATTGATTTGCTTTGGTTATAGGAATGTGGAAACCAGAAGATGCCAAGTTAATTTATCAAAGATGTATTTACTTGTTGAGTCTTTTAAAAATCAAGTCAGGAAGATAGAGAGCTGAGTCAGTGGTTAAGAACACTTGCTGTTCTTGCAGAGGACTTAGGTTTGATTCCTAGTACCCATAGTCCCAACTGGTAAGTGCTTGTAACTCAGTCCCAGGACATCTGATCCTCTTTTCTGGCCTCTGTGGGTGTTTGCACACATGTGATACACACACATATACTCAGGTATTCACATACACACAGCAAATAAATAAAATCTTTAAAAATAGTCAAGGCAAGTGTATGGGAAAAATATTTGTTTTGCTTCCTTTTGCTTTTCATTTGGGGTTTAGCTTATTGCAGATTTGAAAATATATCAATATGTTTTTGCTTTTGTAAGCACAACTTTTTCCTTCAACAGATAAAACACAGGAGACAGGAAGAAGTGTAAAGTTAATTGATTTTTCCAATTAAATTCTTTTTCTTTTTCATTCAGCCTGGTAAATAAGCCAGGCTCAGTAATAGACACAGAGAGGCCACCAAAGGCACCAAGTAGAGGCCAGTACTCAACTGATCAAATGGTTAGACTTACACACTTAACAAAATGCTATTTGTACAACTATCTTTGATCTCAATTTTTAAACAAGTTGGACTTTAAAGTTTTTATATTCTTTAGAAATTTATGAAATAAGTGACTTAGTTATCATAATATCTCTTTAGGAAAGCCAACAGTGGTTTCGAAAGCACCGAAACCTGAACCTCTAGACCACAGGAAGAAGTAACAAATGGCCAGTTTTGGAATGGGTAACTTGAGAGCATAATGAAATTGTTAGAAGATTTTGATACAATACTTCCTAAAGCCTGAGTCACACTTATGACAATCAGCAAAAGGTTTGTTAGAAGAATTTGCAACATATATTAAAACCCAGAGTTTCATGGAGTGCTTTCTTTCTGAAAGAACCTTACATGATCAAAGAAAACTAGGAAATTTGAATTTCATTTGATCAAGAATGGTCAGCCCGATTTTATACTCTACAGAAACATGAAACTAGGTAGACCTAAACAATTAACACCGTGTGACTTATAAACCTTACTGGTCAGTGTTTTCTCCAAGAATGAAGGAGATCTGACCTGGAACACCTCTGGCCTCTGTTATGGCATCAGTTGTCAAACTCTCCCCACCTCCCTGCTTAGTTTCTTTTTAAGCACAGAATTAGTATTCTTGTTGTTGACTGCAGACTCTGCCTTAGTTTGGAGCTATTAACATCTATCAGGATCAATTGTACCTAGCTGAACTAAGAAAAATTTACTTGACAACTCTAATGGCTGTGAAAAAGCCATTATGGGGAAGCAGAGAAAAGGATAAAAGGGGCCAAGGCAGCACAAAGAACCAGAGAAGGGGTTTCTCTCATTTTCTCTTATGACTCCAACCATCTTCCTTATTTAGACCCAATTCTGCACTTCTTTTTTCCTGTCCTTTTTTAACACAATCAAATGCATTGGAATATATACTATGAATATATACTATGGAGCTGGGCCAGGTAACTGGGGCCCCTTGAGAAGAATGTTTGAGGCAGCTAAAAGGGCCAGAATATATCGAGGGTGTGGAGACCCACAGAGGTTTCCTAGTGAGAACTTACTCAAGGTCCAAGAATCTGAGCTTGCTTTACCCAGCAGGGATGCATAAGGAGACGATTTGACCACAGGCATGGTTACCAGGTGTTTGGAAGGCTCTACATTGGCCTGTGCCATGTGCCTTGATCTTGTAAGGGGGGAGTCTTTTGCCCCGCCCCCTGGCGTTGCTATAAAAAGCCCTTTTGAATAAATGAAAGAGGCTGTTGTGTAGTGATCCAGGCCCTTCTGAAGCTATCCTGTGTTTCCATCTTTCTTCTCATGGACTAGACCTCTCTTTTTATCTAATATTTTCTTATCCTTCTCTCCTCTTCCTAAGAACCCTTCAAAAAGGTGGGAGTTGGCCACCTATACTAAGGAATGTTGTGGATATCGCTCTATATGCTTTGAATGTGTTGCTCTGGTTGGTCAATAAATAAAGCGCTAATTGGCAGGAGCCAGGCAGGAAGTAGAGGTGGGAGAAAGAGAGAGGAGAATTCTGGGAACAGGAAGGCAGAGTCAGGAGTTGCCAACCAGACACAGAGGAAGCAAGATGTAAAAGTACTGGTAAGCCACAAGCCATGTGGCAACTTATAGATTAATAGAAATGGGTTAATTTAAGATATAAGAACTAGATAGCAAGAAGCCTGCCATGGCCATACAGTTTTTAAGTAATATAAGTCTCTGTGTGTTTACTTGGGTCTGAGTGACTGCAGGAGCCGGGTGGACACAGGAAAACTCCAGCTATTAGGGAACAAGACTTACTTTTAAAAAGTGTAGCAGAGAGCATAAAGGAAATCCGATTTTGATGGATGCTGTTTGCCAGGTCACCTGGGTGGCATGTCCTTGGAATCAGCTTTGCCCAGGAGCCTGCCAATAGCCAAGGGAGGGATGCTATTGGTGAGCAGACACACTTCCTAGAGTAACCCCATGCAACAGATACCTCCTCTAACCCACGTCATACTCACAACAGTTCCAACTGGAAAAAATTAACCATGGATGTTGTGCATGCTTGGTCAAATCACTTGCAAATCAGCAATGTGGAAAATGTGATTTAACTTTCAATAAATACCAGAAGAAAAGGCACCTAATTCATATTGCCCTTTCATTCATCTTGATCATTTCCCCCAAAGACATTAAGAATTTATTTGTTTTTTTTTTCCTTCTGATCCTGTTTCTTGGTGTATTTATATATTATAAAGCAACAAGATTTTTAAAACGCACATCTCCCAAAAGGTTACTGTAGATTGCAGTGGAGAAAGGGCCATTCAAGAAAGATGGGGCTGATTAAGAAATCCAATGACTTGTTTATGAAAATAATTGTGTAGCTTCAGCCTCTGTTTATAATACAACCACTATGTTCCCAGGGAGAAGAAGCACATCAGAAAGGAAAACAAAAAGAAAGGAAGAAAGGAAAAACAAAATAGAATGGAAACAGAGATTTTACTTTTAGCTCATCGGATTTGCAAGGGACAATAAGCGAGATTCATTAGGCCATTTGTTTCTGTCATCTGCCATGATTCAAAATGAAATACTAAATGTTTCATGGACTCAGAAAAAGAGTAAAATTTGTCTTTGTGTAGGCTGTGCAAAGACGGTGTGGCTTCCAGCCCCGTACGAGGGGCCTGACGGATGAAAGGGGGAAGGGTGGTGCCGTCTGAATGATGATGGGCTAATATCATCACCCTCTTGTCAGCTGTAATAGGCTTTCCCTCAAAGAAATAATTCATAAAACCGCTACATTATATTCTATCCCTGACAGGCCCTATCTATCCTCCAACCCAGCAGGCTCACAACTAATAAGAAAATATGTGGTTCAGGAACCTTGAAAAATTAAACAGGTAGTTTATGAACAATTTGTTTCATGGGGATGTTTATTATGTTTATTAAATATTGAGCCTTTAATGTTTTCCCAGTGCAGATGATATCATAAAAATGCTGACTTAAGCCTCGGATGTATTCTTAGAAAATGACATTTTACAGCACTGGTAGTACATAGTAAATAACTAAATTATAGCAGCTTCTCCCTGTGTATAGAGACAGTATGTAGAAACTGTAATTTATAATGTATCTTTATGGACGTGTGTGCGCGGGATGGATCCGTGCATGCCACACTCAAGCTCCCCTGGTAGATTGAAGCTTAAAACTAAGCTGGGGCGGTGTAGTGTTCTGTTAGTGCTTGTCTTGGGGAAAGTCAGCTTGAAATTTTCTTTTATTGCTTGTAGTAAAGGAGACACCTTGAGTTCAAAGTTTCTGGCACCTAATGTATACAGACTCTGGATACTAATAATAAATGTAATCAGAAGTGTTACTTTGTGTCATTTTTAATATAAATCATTTTCTTGGGGTCTCTCTAGAGACCAATGTATGTGAGAATATGAAGGTAACATAGCTCCTTGTAATGTGATGTTCTTTATTCAAAAAGTATCAAATCAGACACAGAAACTCTTTTGTGGGGAGCTGGAGAGCAGCGAGAAAGTACATAGAGCATGTTCTTCTCGTGTACATACTGTGTGCACTACTAGCTGGCTGTCATAATATATTTAATCAGTATGACAGTAAATGATCTTCTGCTGTAGACAAGCAAGTGGAAGATTATCAGCATCTTACAGGGTTAATGGCCCTTCCATAATAAACAATACCCACAGTATGAAAATAAGGCAATAATTCACGTACATATTTCAGAAAGCACATGCCCAAAGTGATTTACAAAGGAAGTTGGATCAAACCTGTGGTTAAACGCTATGCCATTCCAGGGCACAGCTTTACTGAACTCAGAAGGACATCTTAATTTACTGTGTATACCCACAGAGAAACACATGCACGGGCATTGGTAATGAATACACTCTCACATGGTTTTACTGGGGTTAGAGGTACATATAATAAGAAAATTCCAGTGACTTGGAAACTGTGGACATGAACAAGGGAAACTCAGTGTCTGCTTGAAATATAGCTGTCAGAGCATCAGCTTCAAACATGGGGAGTTACTGAGAGGCCACTCGTGGACCTTTGTTTTCTAACACCTTTATCCAAAAGGATGCAAGCGAGAAAAACTGACACCAAGCTTGAGAAGGATGCTGGCAGCTTGCACCCTTATGAACCATGACTTTTGTAAATTGTGAGGCTTGGTCAGCAATAAACAAAAGCTGAACCAACACCCATGGTATAGGATATCCTTAACTTTCTACAACAGAAACAGTTGTGACTTTCAGTGTGGATAATAAGCCAGTCAATAACCAAATAGGAAACATATCTCAAAATCAAGAAAGATGCTGCATTATGGTGATGGTTAAGAATGAGAACGACTTTTGGGTTTTACTCCGCTCAGCTTCTGAGCTGTTTTCCAATCACGAATTATAAATGAAGGTCGCTGTGGAGGATGTGGACAGAAGGGCTTGAAGGATTACATTATGCAGCTTCTGAACAGGAAGAGCAAGCCTGGGAAAGAGTCACTTCTGAGAGGGATCTGATTCAGAGGCTGGTAATCAACTGTGCTTCTTCTCCCCAGTACACTAGCAATTGGGATGAATGTCAACTGTGGTTTTATTTATTTATTTTACTTACTTGTATGTGTGCCTGTGGTGTGTGTGTGTGTGTGTGTGTGTGTGTGTGTGTGTGTGTGTGTGTGTGTGCAAGCATGTGTCTAAGGACAAGTATGTATATACCTGTGTGTGGAAGCCAGGGGACAACCTCAGTGTAATTCTTCATGGGTCTTTCACATTTTGATTGAGACAAGGTCTCACACTGATCAGCTAGATGGCCAATGATCTTCAGGGATGCTCCTGGTTCTGTGCCCCCATCTCCTCAGCACTGGGATTACAGGCAAAAGCTCCAGTGCTCCCTTCTTCCATGGGTTCTTGGCACCCAAACTCTGGTCCTCATACTTAGAAGGCAAAGAGTTGACAGACTAAGTTATCTCCCCAGTCCATAAGTACACTTTTAGACCCACACAAACAAGGGCTAGAAAGCTTCCTGTGGATAAGAGTGCTTGGTGCATTTGTGGAGTACTTGTGTCCGGTTCCCAGGAGCTATATAGGTCAGCTCTCAAGCACTTGTAGCTCTAGCTCCAGGGGTCTGAAACCTTCTTCTGACTTTCTTAGATTCCTGTACAAATGTGCATGCTTACAGGCAGACAGACATTTAGATACTCACACAAACGCATGATTAAGAGAAAAGGTTATAGGTGTCCCCCTCCCAAATGAGACCATTCAATAACAAGGTAGGCGATAAAGACGGGCATCCTGTGGCCAAGACTAAAACAAAACAAAAACCACATTTGATTTTCCTTTGATAGGAAGCATCTAGAAGCATTCTGTACTTAGGAAAGGGGGTTTGAGCATTTTCTTCCAATTTTAAGAACCTTCAAACCCATAATGGATCTCCACTCCTGCAGAAGTCCCAGTATTTTTGCTTAGAGTATATTGTAACAAACTTTGGGCTGATCTAAGGTTTCTTATTTTTTTCTTTTTCCTTTCTTTTATTAGAAATATTTTAATGAAATATATTCTGAGTATGGTTTTCCTTCTGCTAACCCCTCTGTAATTCTCCCCCACCTTACCTCCCAATGGAATCTATACCCTTTTTGTTTCTTGTCAGAAAACAAACAGGCATCCAAAGAATAACAATAAAATAAGATAAAACAAAACCAAAGAAACCAGGATAGGATAAAACAGACAAACAAAAACAGAAGAAAAAGAGACAAAGAATAGACAAGATACACATGTAGACATAGAGACACACACATTCATACACACATGAATTCCCTAAAAAACACAAAATCGGAAGTCATAATATATATGCAAATCACAAAGCACTGTCAAAACCTTATGAGACAAAGCTCCTCCAAAAATGTCACTGAGTTCATTTTGTGTTGGCCATCTACCACTAGGCATAACACCTGGCCTTAAGAGTGTTTTGTATCCTCAATGAGATCCCATTGGAGAGAACTGAGTTTTCATTTGCACGTGGCTATCAGTTGGGCATAGCTTCTGGGTTAGGGATGGGAGCTTTTGTCCATTTCCTCTTTCAATGCTGGGATGCCATACAGGCCCTTTAAATGCTGCTGCAGTCTCTAAAAGTTCTCGTGTGTGTTGGTCCTGCTGTGTTCGCAGGGCTTTATGTCTTTAGTGTCCTCCATCCTCACTTCCCATTACAATCCTTCTACTTCCTCTTCTGCAGGACTTCCTAAGCCCTGAGGGAAGGGATTTGATGGGGACATTCCATTTAGGACTGGGTGTTCCAAGGTCTCTGAGGCTTCTTTTAACTTTAATTTTAAATAATAAAAATTAATTTTTTATACAACCCAAAATATATTCTTCAACAGTTTTCTATTAAAGTTGAAACTTACTCATTGAAGCTTGGACCCAGTTAAAATGCTTTGTCCTGGCATGGACTTGCTGAGGTCCCCTGGCACTGTGGGTGTTGGATCTCACTGAAAGGCAGTGGTTAGTCCTTTTGGGCATTGGGGTTAAGAAATATCCTTCCCATATTTGTCCATTATTTTCTATGTAGTTAAAACATGTTTATGAAACCAAGAAGACCAGGTTAGACACATCGATTATATCTGTCTCTATGTAAGATACATATAAAATGGACAGCAGTTTGTAGGAAGAAAAAAAATCACTCCTGGTCATTAAAGAATCATGCACATTGCAAACAGCATTAGGTCTGTTTGGCCTCAGGTCACATGTTGTGCCACCAATTTCAGACATTCTTCTCTTTAAAAAGAGGCAGTTGGTGGCACTTAATTACCCCTGGATAGCATGTACAGCTGCAGCCTATGTATGGAAACAGAAGAGAAATTAGATTTAATTGGCCTTAGCACAATCAAGAATGTGGCATTTATTTAATTATGACTTGTTGGGAAGGAGACCTTGATTAGTGTGGTATTACATTTTTAATATTAATAATATAATTAATAACACATACAGCACATAAAAATCAAATAAGCTTCTTATATATTTCATCAAGGAATTGCCTGTTATTTTCATAGCTACATGAAGTGTTCTTTGAACAATCAAAAAATTCTTAATTGTATACATTCTGGACTGTTGGCCTTGTGTGTCCATCATGTTGACTATTTCAGTTTTCCTTCATCAAGCCGAGGCCTGATCCGTCCATCCTCAGCAGAGCTTCTGTTGTTTGGTGAACTGATTCACCGAACCTCAGCTGATTTTCTACTTTGGTCTACTCTGGGGCTTTGAAATCAGTGCATTTGTCATGGAGTGCCCTTTGTCTTTTGCTTGGTAATAACTTTAATTTTTTTAAACAGGAAAATTTGGAGTTCACTGTAAAGATACACAATAAACAAATAAAGACTGTGTGTGGAAACTTCTAATTGTCATAATTCTCAAATATTTCATTAATGTTTATGGTGATGTTTAGATAGTATCTTGCATCCTTGCATCAACTAATGCTTATACATGCATTCTGATCATTTCATTGTGTGTTTTCCTGGTTTGTCTGTCTCCAATAAGTCCCTTGAGTCTTTCTCTCCCCTCCTCCTCTTCTCCCTCATACCTTTTCAGGCTGAGCATTTATTCCAATTTAAGGGACCATTCTGTACTTAGGGTCTTGCTGATGGAAAGGTCCTCCAAAATGCCACTGGACTAAACAAACAAACAAACAAAAAAACTTGTTACTGCCACACTGTATCTTAACAAATCTGTCTTCTATTCCCCCATGTACCAGACAATCTTTCTGAATAGGTTCACATAGAAGCAGTGGTATTATGTTTTATACCTGCAACAGGCATTTTAAACAGACAAAGAGTAGTCTCCCATGGCTTTTAGGTTTATGGATGGAGTAGTTCTGCATTCTAGATAGTAGTGAACAGCAAGTGTGGTATGTCTTGTGTCTTACTGCATGGTGGCTGTCACGGGGACTAGCTGTACTATCTAAGAACATTGTTCTTATCTCCTATACCTCTGCTAATGAACACAGAAATGTTACACCTCCAAGTCTAATGGAGAGGAAGGATTGAGCAGTTAGCAAGAAGCAAAGAGAGCCAGCCATAAGTCAGAGAGGTCAAGGCTTGGAGATGGGTTTATTTTGTAGAACTTTTTTTTAACTTCTCTTAGTTGTTTCTTTGTTTTATGATTTTTTTTTTAAATTCTGGATTTGTGTTCATTTTATGGAGAGAAAATAAACCCACTGAGTATGTTGACATATGTTCATCTTCACTCTATCAAATATTTCTTGTCTGTTCAAGATAAATATATCAACATTAGAGATGGCTTATCTTTGAGACTCACAACAGACCAGAGAGTCAAAGCAATCCCATGGTTTTCCAGCAATGAAAAATTTATACAATATTTTGATCATGTTTTTCCTTTCTCCTAGCTCCTCCCAGTTCCTCCCCACCTCCTTACCCACCCAATTTCATTTTTTCCCCTCCAAAAACCCCAAAATTTTGTTTGTTTGTTTAACAAACAAATGAAACTAAAAAAATATCTCCTAGCTTCTGGTTCAAGAGCCTAGCTCTTTCCTCACTATTTCCTTAGAAAATGACTGTGCGAACTTGTGTTCATCCTTTCTTCTCCTCAGCCCCACTGACTTGAAAGTGAGAGCGTAAAACTCTTGGGATGATCTTGAGACACCCTGGTATCTCTTTATTATTTTTACAGGCTGGAGGAGCAAGTGCTGGGCCCTTAAAGAAGTGAAGTCCTAGAATTCAAAGCATTTTGTTCAGATGTGTCCAATCATTGCCCCAAACAACAGAGCAAGGTCATTGTGCCCAAACTGACTCAAAGACCTAACAAGAAAGTGGAAAATGATTGCTTATTTCTTTAAAAAATATATTTTTAAACAAACAAACAAAATTTTTGGGTTTTTGGAGGGGAAAAAATGAAATTGGGTGGGTAAGGAGGTGGGGAGGAACTGGGAGGAGCTAGGAGGAAGGAAAAACAGGATCAAAATATTGTATAAAAATAAATTTTTATTTAATATTAATATATGCATAAAATGTAGATAAAGTCCAACCCCACACCTTCCCCACAACTTCTTCCCTATCTCCCCCACCACTCCCTGCTCCCAATTTCATCTGCTCTTTTTTAAAAAAAAATACCCTCAGCGTCCAGTTAGTGCCCAGTGTATGTGGGACATCTGCTGAGGCATGGGTCTGATTCCTGAAGAAAACTATCATCCCAGTAGCCAGAAATTGTCCACAGCTCCTCAGCTAAGAGGGGGGGTCTTCATGAACCCCTCCCCCATCCGCACTGGGATCTTTTTTTCCAAGAGCAAGGAAGCATTTCTTCAACAGGAGGGAAACCCAGCAGGTGCTGGTGCTTTTTTTGTCTCCCACAGAGTGAGCTCCATCTGACCTTGATGAGGTGTGAGGACCCTTTACTGTGTGGAGAGGAAAGACCCAAGCTGGCTCTAGATCCACCCTTGGAGTGGAAAGGGAGCAGCATGCCCACTGAGTGAAATCAGACCTCAGTGACAGCAGGGCTTGGCATGTGATGCTGAGCATCATACATGACAGCTAAGTGTTAACACGAACACACATTTGTTTGTCTACAGACAACCCAGCCTTGCTGCTGATGCTTCTGTGAGACTAAGTTAGTCCTCTTGCTTGATTAGTTGTGAGGTTTTTTTTTGTTGTTGTTGTTGTTGTTGTTTTTATAAGATCTGCCAGGTGGAAGTAGCTACACTTTGTAAAGTTAAATGAACTTGGGTTAGGAGAAATATCAGATTTTGTGTGTGTGTGTGTGTGTGTGTGTGTGTGTGTGTGTGTGTGTGTGTGTGTTTATAAACACTTGGATGCTGAATTGCTTGTTTTTTTAAGCTGATGACAAATATCATTATCCAAAAAGTGGTTGGTTCAGCGCCATAGCTGTGTGCACTCTGAAAGGATTTCTTTACTTTTCTCCAGGGACACCCCTCAGATACTGTGTGTGATAATAGCATGTGCCTGTCTTTCCAGGATATAAAGTCACTTTTGCTGTAGCTGCCAAAACAGGCTGCCAACAGCCCATGCTTGACACGGCCACCCAACCCACCCAGCATCGGCTTAAAAGCTAGCTGGAAGGCAGCAGTCTATTCAGGACTGAGGGTTTCTTTCTAACTCTTCCCATTCTGCTATCTCATCAAACTTTTGTTCAGAATATATAACTACAGCCAAGACTTCCCCTGAGAACAAGGCATCAGGGATTCTGGTAATAATTATATTCAAATAACAATAGTAGAAACACAAAATCAGAGTCAGTGGGCAAAGATGAGACATCTAAGTCTGTAAAGGCGCTGGCCATGAAAGGCTGGTGGCCAGAGTTCAGTCCCCAAAGTTGACATGAAGGTGGAAGCAGAGAAGTGACTGAACAAAGTTGTCCTCTGGTTTTTCCAGACACACATCATACACACACAACAATGATGTACAATAACAATAAAAGATTTTAAAACACAAAATACATACCACGAGTACGTATCCCCCAGTACAATGACAAAGATGTATCCGAAACATCATCATTAATATATGATTTGACACATCGTTTGCGATGCATGCCATTCTGCTGACTAGGGAATCTTTCCAGGTGTTGTGAATGGAGGAGCTGGCTGCAGCGTGACTTTAACTCCCTGGAAAGGACAGGTTCTCTGTCTTGCTGCACAAGCTGCTGCTTGAGCAAAGCAATGCACCTAAACAAGGCTTTCTTTGGTACTGAAAAGAGGTAGAGGTGTATATGTAAGAGAAGCGTGTTAGGGAAACAACGTGTCAGTAAGATGTCTGTTGCAGAATCTTAGCAGCATGCTGACAAGCAGGGAATGAGATGGATTAGGAGATTGAGATGCGATCACAGTTTTGGTGGTGGTGGTGGTGGTTTAGAGAGAAGCTTGTATTCACTTGAGGCAGTTTTTAGGACACAGGCTGAGTTTGCAGATTTGTAATTGAATGGACTATGGAAGGAGGAAAATGAATGGCTTTTATACATCTTTGCCCATAATGTATGCTGCACCATACCTCTTCTGACCAGCAGCCTCTCCTGTGTGTGAGGAGATTCTGCATCTTAAGACTGACTTCTCGCATCCTCTTAGGAACCCAGAGCTGTTCATTATTATGTGTTTGATTAAGAACTGTGACTTGTCTTAAAATCTGTAAGCAAAATAGTGACTCGATGGAATATGTGGAAGTGCTAACTATTGCTGTGATAGCAAAGGTGTCATGTGACTGAAAGAAATTACTTCATGGGATCTTGTGGCCGATAGAAGATGCTGCCTGGAACCTAATTCCTTGTCCATTCTGTCTCCAAAAGTTCATCTTAGAGGAAACTTTTCACTGTCTAGGAGCTCATTGTCTTTATGCTTGTCTTATGCTTGCTCTCCCTCTCCCTCTCCCTCTCCCTCTCCCTCTCCCTCTCCCTCTCCCTCTCCCTCTCCCTCTCCCCCCCCCCCGTGTGTGTGTGTGTGTGTGTGTGTGTGTGTGTGTGTGTGTGTGTGTGTGAAGTCCCCAAAGGACCAGGCCTTTCCAGTTACCCACAGAGAGCTTCAGCTCCCCCGTCTTTAAATATGAGAATTGTGTTCATTTTTGAGGCAGGCTCACTGGCCAAGAAGTCACTTGGCTGTCTGGTGAGAGAGTCCATGAATCTGCCTCTTTCCACCTCTCCAGGGCTAGAATTACAAACATAAATTACCATACCCAGCATTTTTTATTTAGGGTTTGTTTTTTATTATACAGGGTTACATAAAATGACTTTCATGCTTGAATATATTTTACTTTTTGTGAATGTCCCTATCATTCCCAACTACCTCTTCCCTTCTCGTCAAAATTACTTTTATAAGGTTGATGAGAAGCAAGCACTTTTAACCATTTTTTTAAACTGGATTCTATGAGTTAAACACAGATCCTTGCAGTTGAGAGGCAAACACGTAACTGACAGAGCTCTCACAGCCCGATTTCCTCTCCTCTTGGTGAACTATTTCAGGTTTGTCTCCAGCTGTCCAATAAAATAAATAATCACCCTAAAAATAATCATAGTATTTTTGAGACTATAATTCTCTAATTCCACCCTTTTCTTACCTCCCTCCAAGTCCTCTCACGCACCCCGCCTTGCTCTTTCAAACTCATGGCCTTTTTATTTTTAATTGTTGTTACATATGTGTGTATTAAAAAACAAACAAAACAACCAAAAAACCAGCCACTTATCCCTGACACTAGAGAAGAATTGCAAACAACTTTTAAAAATAAAGCAAGTGTTTTCATGTCAATGTTTTAATTTTTTAATGATTGGAGACTGTTGTATATCATATGTGGCAAACACCTAGGAACCACAGGTCATGCAGACACCACAGAAGAAGAAAAAAAATCAAACTTTTGCCTCAGGGAGGAATAAGCAGAAAAGACTTTTTATTATTTCCATGTGTTGTTTTGAATATATTATTCCAAAGAGCACTTAGCACCTTCACAGTGCTAAATTAATTTAAAATGATAATATTTTTCCTTCTTTTCTAAGATCTTTTCCGTGGGAGGATGCAGGAGGTAGACAGCAGAACCGGGGGCTTTGATCTTGCCTGTAAAGTACTTCAAGTCCAAAGTCTTGAGGTGACATTTTCACAAGCTCAATTTGTTGCTGGGATACAAAGCTGGGAGGTAGAATGTAGTTCTATTTCATCAGTTTATAAAAACTATATTTTTAAAGGGCTGTCCCTGCTTTTTAGAACATTTCCTCTGTTTCAGATCTTTCTTAGCCCTCCAGCTTCCCTAAAGGCTAGTTGGACATGTAATTTCTATAGATGTCTCAATGACTTCCTCCAACTTGGAAGCGGCTCCCTCTGCAGGCACTGAGTACTGTTGCTTCCATGTACTTCATAGCGGAACCAAGGTGGACTCTCACTTCCCTGGAACACAGAGCAAATGACTTTTCTTGAGCCTCTGTTGCAGTAAGTGCTTGGAGACTGGGACCTGTGTCTCCAGCAGAATGGAAGGTTTTCCATGGAGAATTTACAAAGGGAGACTGGCTCTTGCAGATGTACTTTATTATAAAATATGATAAACTTGTCTTTATCCCTCTGTTCTTTCCTCTTAATTGGTCTCTGTTTTAATTTCTGTTTGGTTTTTCTTTTCTTTCAATTAAGAATGCCAAATTTCATAACATGAACACTAGGGGTGGCTCAGCAGTTAAGAGCCCACATTGCTTTGCCAAGGACATAGATTCAGTTCCCACTACCTACGTCAGGAGGCTCACAACTGCCTATAACTCCAGTTCTAGAGGATCTGGTGCTCTGTGGCCTCCCTGGGGACCTGCATAAAAACCTGCACATAAACTTGTGTGGGTACACACACATACACATAAGTAAAAATAATAAATAAATCATTTTTTAAAAGAAAATAAAAGACTTCCTACCCAGGTATAAAGCTAGTACAGTGTCCACTCACTTCCTTTCTTTTGCAAGAGGCTATCTGGCGTCTTCCTTTTCCTCCATTGCTCTGTGTGCTCTCTTTTTCTTCCTATCAAAGCTGACAGCAACAAATGTATTCTCTGACATTATAAGAATTTGAAGTTAGGTGTCACCTCCTTCTAACTAGCCCCGGCCCCACAACTACACTCAAGAGTGGACCAACAGTGGGTAACCTCCTCTTAAAATCAATGGCATGGAAAGATCAATTGAAAAAAGTACACTTGAGTAAGCAAGAGATACAGGAACAGAAGAATGGAAAATTAGGAACCTAAATAAAAATACAAAGACACACCTTCATAGTAGGCATTTTCTCTTTAGACTGCCAGCCAGCTCCCAAATCAAGGCACAGAGACTTATTATTAATTATGAATGCTTGACCATAGCTTAAGCCTGTCCCCCTAGTTCTTTTTAACTGAATTTAACCTGTTTCTACTCATCAACAATTTTCCCTGAGGAATTTTTAGCTTTCTTTCATTCTGTATGTCCTACTTTCCTGTTTTTTCATTGTCTATCTGTCTGGCCCCTGTTGTCTCCCTGGTGTCTCTTTTTCTTTCATGCCCTAAGTCTAAATTTCTCCTCCCACTTACTCTCCCTGCGTAGCAGTCCCACCTATACCTTCTTCCTCTCTTTTGGCCATTCAGCTTTTTATTAGACCAATTAAGTGCCTTAGGCAGGCAAGAAAAAACAGCAGAACATCTTTACATAATTAAACAAGTGTAACACATCTTTACATGGCTAAACAAATATTATACAGCATAAACAAATGCAACACATCTTTACACAGTTAAGCAAATATTCTGCAACATAAACAAAGACAACACATTTTTACATAGTTAAACAAATGTAACACATCTTTGCATAGTTAAACAAATATTCCACAACATTTTCTCCTTCATCAGGTACAAATTACATTTACAATACCCAGTCCATTTGCATTTGGCAAATTCAGAGAAAATACTCCATTATCTATCATATCTTGGTGAGTACAAAGTTGTATACCTATTTTACTTTCTGCCCTAACTTGTATTACCAACCCAAATTTATCTTTTCAGACCTTAAGACATTTTCTTAGGTAAATGATTTAAACTTTTATGTTTCTCAATCTTATACACTTTTCATCTCTTATGTAAGTTTCTTTTCTGAATTTGGTAACAAGGAAAACAATAACAATCTTGTTTTCAACTCTATCAGAGATCTGAGAAGGATATAATATCACCTGAGTAAACAGAAAGTGAAGAGCAAGAAACTTCCAAAACTAGAGGAATGACAAAAACTTCTGGCTTCCTGGACAGCCAACCAAGATTCTGCTACAATGTTGGGGCATCCATCTTTGGTCGACAGGCCTAGAATATCTGACATATTTTCTGTGAGGCAGGAATTTTCCTTGTCTTGGCAAAGTTTGGCAGACTTTTTCCTTTGTACCCTGCTTGTCCAGTTTGTACAATATACTGTCAGGAGTCAAGGCAAGGCAGTTTCTTGCCCAAATAACTAGCATTACCACAACAAAAGCAAACTATATATGGAGGTACTTCAATGCCCCATCATACTTTTATGAAGTAGATTGGTGCTGCCAGGAGCAAACAGGTCTCATTGTCTTGAAAAGCCTTAGGTTATTAAATATCTTCAATGCCATATTCTGTAGGACTCTGAAGCATTTGAAGATTACCTATCTAAAATATATTTGTTTAACCTTGAAATATACCTAACATGACTACAAGTTTGATTGTTATAAATGACTATTAACCTGCATTTCTTAATTATCCCGTTTGTAATAATAGTTTTCAATGACTAAAACTTTGTATTACATTTTTAAATGAACTACATAGGTACAATACCTTAAACAAGAGTAGAAACATATATGTTTATATTAAATAAATCAAATTTGTATCAATGTACAAAAATTCATACCAATGTAAAATATCTGAGATGAATAGTTGTTTTTTTTAATCCTATATTCCTATATTCCCACTAAATGATCTATAACATCTATAGAGACAAACATCTATAACCAAACAAATGACTAAAAACAACCCACCCCAGCTCTTGGGAATATGGGTATTGTGTTCTCTAGACTGCTTCTTCTTGTCTGAGTGCAACATCATCCCTAGGGAACCCTGAGAAAATTGAGATAATGCCCAAATCCCAAGAAAACTAGCTATAACACTTCTTGTCTAGTCTCTGTGCAATGAGAAAGCTCAAGGCTTATCTGAAGTTCTGACTAAAATAGTCTGTAAGACTGGACCATCTCAGCTACCAGCCTTGAAGTTTTTATGAATGCAGAACTCTGAGGAAACTGCAACAGAGGCACTCTGAAAGGCTGGATAATATGGGCCACCTGTTTTCATTGGTGTCTGGTTCCCTTGCTCTGAAAACACACAAACTTTCAAAAGTAACATACATATCTGCATTAACACAAGTATGGATTTCATGTTATACACAAGCCATACAATGATGATTTTTTGTTTTGTTTTTTGTTTGAGCAGATAAAAGACATCTGTCACCTTTACAAGTTTGTCTGGACTGAGTAACCAAACCTATATCCATGCCATTTGAAAGGATGGGCATGTAATAATAAGTCATGAGGAGTCTGTAACAATAAGATTTATTATATCTCATCCATTCTCAGAGCTGTTCCCATGTCAAGGGATCAGCATATATGTTACCTGTTTTGTAGTTTTTTCTGGGTTTATTTCTTTAGGTTTATAGCCAAGATTTTCAGGAGGTCTCCCCTAATCAACCTGATCCCTATTAACTTTGAAGTAATCCATAGCCTTTCTTTTCCTGTGGAAACAAAAGCACAACCTCTCCCCCAACACTTTCTTTTATTCTATATGTCCTACTTTCCAGCTTCCTCCATGTCTGTCTTTCTGGCACCTCACATTTCCATGGCCTCTCCCTAGCATCTCTTTTTCTTTCTTACCCCAAGCCTAAATTCCTCCTCCTACTTACTCTTCCTTCCCAGAAGTCTTACCTATAACTCCTCCCTTGCTATTGGCCATTAACTTTTTATTAGACCAATTAGGTTCCTTAGGCAGGTAAGGTAAAACAGCAGCACATCTTTGCATAGTTAAACAAATATTCCACAAAACACCTTGTAGGAGAGATTTGGATGTGAGGAAAGATAAAAAGGGGAAGAAGGAGGGAATGAGAGGAAGAGAGAGACCTAGGAGGAGAAGACAAAAAGGAAGGAGGTGATAAGAAAACAAAGAAGGGAAGATGAGAAGAAGGTGAAGTGGAAGAACAAGAAAGGGGTAGACAAAGAAAGGAGCAGTTAAAGGATGAGAGAGAAAAATAATGTACATTTCTAGAGACAAAAGTCCATAAGTGGGGAGTCCATGTAAGAACCTGTGTATGAAGACTTAAAAGCAAAATTATGTCTAATATGACAAAGTAGCCAAGGGTAGAGTTTCCTTTTAGATTTGGTGAAGGTGTGGATATAGATTACTGATGGCCATCTTAAATCCTGCTAAAATAAAAAGCAGATAAGTTCAGATAATTTAAACTAGTGAGATCTTGAGTATTGATTTTATACCTCGTTGCTCAAGTAGGAAATAGGAATCGAAAGCAGTTAAAGTTTAGGAATAGGTGCTTCATTCATGCCTTGATTCTTTTTTTAAAAATGTGTGGCAATTCATTAATGCGTTATAGTGCCTATTTAGATGATTACCACAAAAGTTGAAATAGAATCAACAAAGTATTTTAGGGTGTAAAGCTAGATGACCTGAATGGAGGAATGGTTATCATCCATCCCCAAAGCTTTTCATGTCAGGAGTGTGCATGTGTGTGCAGTGCACATGTGAAATATTTTTCTCACTGCACATATTAATCAAAAGCCATCGTAAAATGCTGACATGTGTGCAATGAAGAATTCAGAGGATTTGGAAGTGGTAAGTTGTTTTGAGCAGTTTCACCCGTGTCTCCATTCTGAGGGTGATGGTTTGCTTCCTAATGGACCTGTCCTTTTCTTCAGCCCATTCTGGTTCCAGAGTGGATTTTTCATCCCAAGTCATCACTTAATTAATGAATATAAGAAACACCATGACCCCACAGCCACACCATCAAGGAATTGCAAGTCAAAATAACAAGATACCACTACACTATCAGAACCACCCAAATCCATAGCAGTGATAGCATCAAATGCTGTTGAGTGATGAAGCACCTGGGACTCTTCTTTATTGCTGGTGGAAACAGAAAATGGTAAGGCCACTTTGGGAGACAACTTGGCAATCTTCTACCAAACCGGAAAGGCTCCTATGATCTGATATGATAATTGTGCTGCTTGACTAGTTACCCTAAAAAGTAGAAAACTGGTGCCCATACAAAGGGTTACACAAAGATGCTTGTCACAACTTTATCCATAATTGGCAAGATATAGAAGTGATGAAAATGTCCCTCAGCAGGTGTGAGTATTATAAACTGTGGGGCATGCAGGCGATGGGATATTACTCAGTGATAAAAGGAAATGAATTATCAAGCTATGAAAAGACCCAGATGATGCAAACTATTGCTAAATAAAAACAAACGAATCTGAAAAAGCTACACATGATATCATTCAAACCACATGGCACTCTGGAAAAGGCAAAATCATGGAAACAATAATAGGAACACTGTGTTCTGGGAATTACAGGGTATGAAAAGTATTCTTAGAGTTGTTTTACATGATACTACAGTAGTGAAGGCATGCTGCCTGTCCTGGTTAGGGTTTCTAGAGCTGTGACGAGAGACACCACGAAAACTATTATAAAGGCAATCATTTAATTGGGGCTGGTTTACAATTCAGAGGTTCAGTTCATTATTGTCATGGCAGGAAGTGTGGTGTCATATAGGCAGACATGGTGCTGGAGAGGTAGCTGAGAGTTCTACATCCGGATCACACAGCATCAGGAAGAGAGACACACTGGGCCTTGCTTGAGCATTTGAAGTATCAAAGCGCACCCCCAGTGACACAATTCCTCCAACAAGGCCATGCCTACTCAAAGAAAGGCCACACCTCCTAAAAGGACTACTTCCTAGTGACCACGCATTCAAATATATGAGCCTAGGGAGGCCATTCTTATTCAATGCTTTGCATCTACTCCATCCCACAGACTGTACCATAACCAGGATCCTAGTGCAAACTATCAACTTGTGTTAATGTTGTGTTATTGTAAGTTCACTGATGCTGAATGTGGAGCATTCTGCTGTAGGATGTGAAAGCTGAAGAGGTTAGGCATGTATGAGTCATCTGAGAACTCTCTGAACTCTGCTCATCTTCATTGTGAACTTAAAAATATTCTAAAAGTGAAATTTGTATTTATAAAAGCAAGGAAATGCATATAACATTAGTTTTTATTGCCAAATTGTCCTTCAAAAAGTTATACCTTTTTATTCTCCCATCATTTGTATGTATTATCTTCTTCACACCTACTCAAAGTCTGTAGACTATTTATTTTATGTTTTTACTACTATTTCTATATGTTGAAAATCAACATCTCATTTTTTAAATATGCATGACTTTATGTTCAAAGCTAAGAACTGTTTATAAGCTATTTAAACTTCACATTCATTGCCTGTTTGTGTGCCTCAAAAAGTGCATATTCAAAGTTGGTCCTGAATTTTAAATTACATTAATTAATTAATTAATTAATTAATTAATTTCACCTGCCAAGTATGACACCTTCCATGGTGAGTTCAATCTCATCTGGACCCATTAGGGTGTCTTGCGGGTCCTGCTTTTGAGAAGCAGTGTTTTTGGTGTTTGCTTATCCGTGACTCAACATTACTGAAACATTTCTGCTGGAATGAAGGATGTAAGTAAGTCCTTTATACCTTTGTTCGTAAAGGTCATGGGCTCTTCTGCTGCAGCTTTTGACTGTTTGACCTTCAGGAGCTGCAATACAGAAAGCCTCCTGCTCCCTTTCCTTCCTCCACAACTGTTTTAGCTACGTTGAAATCTTTTGTCCTGCCTCCAGAAGAAAGGTCATTGCAATGTAGTCTCTTTGTGCTCGATTTCCACATCCACAACTTAAATAAATAGGCATTTCTGAATGGAGATGAACTCAAAATGGCTTCTTCATCCTTAGCCCTGTGATAACTTTAGACTAGGTCCCCAGCAAACCCCCCACCCCCACCCCACTGCAGCTCCAATATCTGTAGCACCTCCATCATGCCATTTTCATGCTTTTATTATATAGTCTACTTCCACAGGAGCAATGTGTCAGGAAGTGCCCGGCTTATGACTACAGTTAAAATTGTCCTCAACAAATCGGCACTGCCATCAGCTCAGAGCTGGGCTAATAATGCCATCCTGTCAGCGTCCATGCTTTTGATAAACATTTCTTCTGAGCAAAGGATGTGGGAAAGTTATGTAATCATTTGGAAATATGTCAACATAGCTGTGGGATTGGGGCAATTAAGCTTGCTCTTCCTTGCATAAAATGCAGAATGGGGTCAGAAAAGTGGGTACTTACACCCAATTTAGTGATGGTGTAGGGAGCCAATTGGTTTGCTTAATGTTTCCTTGTTTGTGTATAGTTGGAATTTATTCAGGAATGGATGCAGGAGGTAAGAAGAAAGAAAATGTGTGGTAGTGAACAGCTCCACAAAAGAGAAAAATTAAATGAGTGCCTCTACCTCCTACCGTGTGTGTGTGTGTGTGTGTGTGTGTGTGTGTGTGTGTGTGTGTGTGTGTGTGTTTAGTTGGGGCAAAGATTTTGATGGCTTCTTGTTTGCTCAGCCTCTTATTTTTTGAACTTAAAGTTGCTCTAGGTTTCTTTCTGCCCTCTGATCATGTGCCCTGACATGATGCAGCGGCTTCTTGTAGAGGCACTGGCCACATCTCTGTAGGTGGGAGGGTCGTCACTGACATGTGAAGCAATCTATGCATGCATCACCTGTCTGGAGTCCTGACATTTGTCTGTGATGAACAGTGACAAGATTTCTGTCTCTTTTAGAGCCAAATTGCATGAAGTTCAGGGCTGAGATTCCCAGGGTGCCTGCTCAATTAGGTGCACATTACACACTCTGTCCTCATTCCTTGGCCCTTATCCTCATGGTATTAGGTTTTGTATATTTAATTTGGTTCATATTTTTAAATAGAGACCTTTCTCTGGTCATTGCTTCCTAATATGTTTGGGCCACATCCTTTATCTGAAAATAAGGAAGGCCAAGTAGGCATTTCTAATTCTTACCAGATCAAGGACTGATCTGAGTGTGTTGGCAGCTCATAAGAAGTGCTCCATACTTGGGCTGATGGTCTGCCTGTCCTAGACAGAGACCTGGGATCCTAACCCCATCTCATAATGTCAGTGAATGTCATGTTGTATTCAGATGCACCCTGGTGTCTGTGGTACAGGAAGCTTAGTTTAGCTTCCCGGGTGGTATCTTTGTCTTTGTCTTCGAGGTCTGAGTGTGTTGAGATCATGCTTTCCTGGTTATTCCACCCATTGTAGATGTTTCTGTAGTGCACAGTTGGAGCAGAGGTGGGTCTCCTGCAGCACATGTGGTGTCTCCGCCCGCATCTGTGTGGTGACGATCATTGGTACTCTATGCCAAGTGCTAGCCCTTGAAGTAAGCTGCCTCCACATTTTCCTTGAAAGCCCCAATGTTTGGAGATGGAGAGAGGTGGGAAAAGGAAGGAATCGAGATGAAAGAGAATTCTGGCCTGAACCAGATGGAGAAGCTTCAGAGAGACAGGCCAGGGAGGAAGCGGAGTTCTAGTGTGGATGTCTCCCTTCCATCCTCTGCTCACTCTCTTCTTTTGTCCTGTGCACACTCCTTTCTTCCTCCACCTTTGTTTCTGATCTCTGGAATCCCCTCGCCTGCCTCTCTGTTATAAATGGCCATACTAATGTCTGCCAGGTGTTTCCCTTTGAAATACCGAGTCTAACAGGATGGGTAAGAGAGGAAACAGTGAGGAATCAGATATCTAAGCTTTGGGCTCAAAAGTGGGGTCTGATAAAAGAGGGATCTCAGAACATCGGTAGCTATGATGTTAAAGAAGCGCACTCTGAGTCCAGATACTCTAGCCTACGGTACTGAAAAAAAAAAATAGTGGACTGTCTGAAATTACTCAGTCATAATACCTTGCAGGAAATCTGATAATAAATTAAGAGCCATTCTTTGCAAGCTCTGTCAATGCTGTTGCAGAGATAATCAATAAGTAAGACACTCTGCAGGAAAGTCCATGGTAAGGATAGTAACCTTTGTCACAGAGTAACAAAGGCAAAAGGAAACTCAAAAGGTGTTTGTTTCAAGAAACAAATGAGTTCCAATTTAGCAGGAGTCAGGTCATGTAAAGATGGGAATTTTCACTTGGATGGGAAATGCCAAAGCAGAGTATAATGAAATAAACTTGTTGGGTTGTATGTAGACTGAGTCTAGAATCCTGGTGAGTTCATTGATGACAACCTGGTATATCCCTGGCCCTCAGGACAGTTGTGCTTTGTGAGACAAAAGATATGGATATGATTTTTTTAAGACACATCATTTAAAAGCATTCTATGCTTAGCTATGTTCATATATGTGAGCATATGTATTTATTTGCATTACAAATGAAAAAGAATAAAAGTTCTTTTCCATGGGGATCTGAAGCACACAGGCACTCCTGAGGACTATTACTTGTTCTTGTTTAGCAACAAAGAAGAAAGTCCAAGATTCCACCACTTTGAGACTGACTTATTACATCAACAGAAGGCTCACATTAAAAGACAAAAGAGCACTCTGTATAGATAGCTTAGGGAACTACTTCTTACGTCATTGAAATTGCTGGAAACATCTGGCTGCCATACACTCGCCCTGAAAGAATGTCTTCTGTAGGAGAGATCACTGCATCTCTTAGCCCTCGCCATGGTCCCCTTGCCTTGGTGTTTTTCTAGGGTGTTGTTTTTCCTGTGTATGGGATGATCCTGTGACCAAAGGTGTTTCCTATCTGTGAGATGTGCTCAGTATTTTATCCTGATTGGATCATTCTGGTTAATAAAATTCAGACTAACATAACCAGTTTTAAGAAGCCTTCCTGTTTTCTCTTTACTGAAAACAATATCATCTCATGAGCCTTTAAGTTCATCACGATGTACAACCCAAGTTCTTGAATATATTAGTCCTTATCGATGTTGTCAAAAGAGATAAGAAAAAACGAGAATAAGACCACCAGAATCTAAGTTCCCCTTTTTTCTGTATTGTGCTATTCGGGTGGAAAAAATTAGCAAATATCTGACAATTGGATACTGGGGTACTCAGACTGGATCATGTATTCAAAGTCAAGTTGCTGCTAACTCTACTGTCCAGCTTGCTGCTGTGCAAAAGGATTGATATTTACAGTAATGCTGACTTTAAAACACTACATTATCCTAAAATAAATGCCCTAGACCATCTACTATAGTGGACTGTTTCTATCCTAATTCCACTTACTCACCTGTAGACAGCTGGTCGGGTCCAATGCCAGGCAGATCTCCCTGTCTCATGCTGTGGGTCCGCTCTCTTAGTTAGTGTGTTGACACTGTTTCTCACATTCTGAGCCTGTGTTTGGATGAGCTACTTGTGTTTTGCTCCCAAACCTGATGGTGTCCATTGCTCTTGTTTTGTAATTACATAATTTAATTAAATATTATATAAACCGACGAACTAAGACAAGGAGAGGAGAGCTCTTCTCTCTAAATCCAATGCTTAAGACACTCCACCAAGCAAATTGCTGAAGTAATACCTGAGGTTTTGCTGAGATATACTGGAGTCAAAATCCCTGAGGACAAAATAGCTGCAAAGGATTGAGAGCTAGAAAATCAGTTTCCAACCTAGATCCCTAGATTAACTCACAGTTGTCATTGAGTCCCTAATGGGGTTCACACTTGGCAATACTGGAGGCTCCACTTGTATTTATGAGGCTCCAGTTGGGCATCTCTACAACTACAACATAAGTTAATAATTTTAATTTTATATGCTAAAAAACACCTCTATTCTATCTTGCATGATGCCTTTAAGGTAGTAGGGAATTTTATATTCATTTCAACAGTTTATTGATACAACAAATATTAAGCACATGTTTTCTCACAGACCCTACTCTGTCAATTGAGATTTGACTTTTAGGAGTGTTGGGCTTGGAGTTTAGAACAAGTCAATTTATTCCAAAAATATTTTTATCACTGTGGGAGGCACATCATTCAAGGTTACTGCCTTAAAGATATAATGAAGATAGATGCATAAACAGATGGTTCCAATATAAGTCAGACGTGGCCAGATGAATAAGACAGAGGAAAGGCTATCTGTTAATACTGGAAATAGGAAACAACATGTTACTTCAGGGAATAACTCGGTGTAACAAACCCTGACAATGAGAAGCTTGGCACAAGTGCGTAGGAATAGGTCTATGTGATAAGCTCTGCCACCTCACCTTTTCGTAAGAGCCATGAAGAGCTGAATTGGTTTTTTAAATTAGTGACAAGAAAAAATTATATGTAAAGCAGTCACTCTGGCACCATTTTAGGCTTTAGATTATGGACGCTAAAAGTTAAAGCTCAAAGACCAGTGAGGACATGGCTGTCAGTTGAAAAACAATGCAGATCTGAAAATCTGCACCAGTGCATCTTGACCCAAACTTACAAGTGGAGCGCATGAGAGGCTGGCAGGAAGAGAGACAGAGAAATGCACTCGTTTCTGAGATATCATCTTCCTGGAATTTAAGCCAGCCAGGCTGTTCGCTGTCCCTTTTTATGTAAATATGCAACTGAAGGTTGAGGATGGACCTTAACAATGGAACCTTGCTGACATGTTTGGGTGTGGTCACCAGTGCTATGAAAAAAGAATTAAAATTCTAAGTGGAGATCTGACATTTGAGCATGCTAATCTTGGGTTCTAAAATGACATGTGGACTATGTGAGGAGTGTGTGTGTGTGTGTGTGTGTGTGTGTGTGTGTGTGTGTGTGTGTGTGTTATTATGACAATAATGCTTCCAACTTAACCGAGAAGTGGATGTTGTAAAGTCTACTTCTCTTAAACCCTCACTTGTGAGTCAAGCAGACAGAACCTCTTTTAAATAACTTTGACCTTTATGGTCTTTGAGAGTATCCAGAGATTAATTTCAGATATAGTGACTTAAATGTGGTCCAGGACACTGTACTTCATGGTGTCTAGTCATAGCACTGCTTACCTTTAGAATGGATTCCTGCCCACTGAAAGCCACATATGGAATTTATCATAAAATACAAAAACCTGCAGTCAGCAAAGAATTATGTAGAAGGAGGTTCAGAGCTGGGACCATCCTTCTCAGAGGAGAAGATGTATAAATGGTGCAAATCCCAGACAGAAACACAAACAACTATCATTTCATAAACTCCCAAACACAATTTACTATAAATATTCATATGTACTCACTTCAGCGAAATTGCCTAACATCTCTTCCTGCAATAGAGAAACCACGTTTTGCGGAAAACCTCATCATCAATAGGTACTTTTAAATCAAGCACAGAACGAGATTGTTATATATGGAGTGATATTTTGAGTCCAAACACTTCTGCTTTAAAGCTTAGTAGTCAAATTTTCTTGGAAAATCATGTGACCAAGGCCTGAACTCCTAAAGCTTGCACGTGTAAATGCCCACCTCTTCATAGAAACCAGGTCTAGACCTGGCACCATGACTCCATTCTCTTCTTTCTCTGTTAGCTAGTTATGTCTTCTAAAGCTGGCTTTGTCCTACCAGCACACAATGTACTCTTCATTAGTCTATGCTTAAGAAAAAAATCCCTTCATAATTTTTCAGCTTGAAAGACAAGATTGTCATAAATGTCCAGCAAGATAAGATCACAATTAAATCATTCATATAAGTAAAATAGCTTAGAAACTGGCAGCAAAAATATTTTAGACTCTGTGTATTTTCTTTTTTATCCAGGGAAATGTGCTGCAAAGAATTCTGAGGTGGCAGCACTCTATTTATTGTACAATTATGTCATGATATCTTCTTATTGCCACAAAGCTGCCAGGAAGCTAGTTCTGTGTATGCCTGAAGAGTTTGCCTTGTATGAGTATTTGCATTAAATAAATGAAAATTCACCTCTTTGCATAGATAGCATGCAGAGACACAGAAGTGTTCCCTGCTATTAGAAATGGGCTCGTACAGGCTATAAACATTGTAAATGAATTTTTGGTTGATTTGTTCCATTTATATAAAATAGATTGAACATGCAGCTTTATGAAAATGTGTTTATTTAACCAGAAACCACAAATATTTTTAAGAATGCACTTTGCCATTTAACTTTTAATTTTGGGAGTTCTTTTTATGAATGTTCATAGTGATTTTATTGAACTGTAAGCTAAAATAAATGTACCAGAGGGGTTTTGCAGTGCTTTTCCTCCAAACAAAATGTTTATATGAGACAGAACACAAGTTCAGAGCTATGATTGATAGACAGTTAAAATGGTTAAAATAAAATGCTTGCCATGGGGAGTCTAGATTCAGGGCCACTTCACTGTGAATATTTAATTGTCCAAAGAAGTACAAACACTAATGGGCAATAGAAAGCATCCATAGTAATTATTTCTTTCCATTGTCATTAAAAAATTCCTACATGGCCATGACTTTCTTTACCTGCAACTGTAGAGAGAGACAGACAGACAGACTGAGACAGAAACAGAGACAGAGAGAGGTGAATTGCTTATAACAGCCAATTTTATCAGTATTTTGAAATGCTAGGAGACCAAATCAAAATAGCATTGTCCACTGTGAACATTGGTGATTATACTGTCATTCGCAAAAGGCACGTGGATAAGCATACACATGTACAAATACACACACACACACACACACACACACACACACACACACACACATATATATATATATATATATATATATATATAATTAGGGTTTTGAACAGAAATTAAATAACAGCAGAAGAGAAATCACATCCAGAGAAATGAAGTCGGAGGACAAATCTATTTTGGTTATCCTGGCGGTAATTCATGCCAGATAATCATGAGCCCAGCAGTTAATGACCTCTCCTCTGATACATTAAGTCCAACCAAAGATAATGGTGTCCTGGGTAAATTAACAAACCCAGTGGTAAACTTGCTTCCAGTTCAGCGGGAGACAGTGTGCAAATTAGCATCTGTTCTTAATAAGATCAGTGTCCTACAAGCCAGTTCTTCAGCGCTCACAATGCTGTCTCTTTCCAGGTGAAAATGTTTCTCCTGAGAAGCCTTGCACAATCCATTCTCTTGACAGAGATTGTTTTTATCCTAATCAGTTCCCCACCTTAAAACTTTCTCTATTTTTCCCTACCTTCCTGCTGTGAAAGCTGCTGTGAGTTGTTGAGAATGATTATTCATTTGTAAGCTTCTTTAATAACATTTTCGTTAGATGTCGAGGTTCCCAGCTGCGTGAACCAAGAGTTTGATTTTATAATTATAACCATGCTGCAAAAGTTATGGTCACTATATGGGAAATCTTGGTGGGATTCACTAATCGCTACTTTGTGGCTTTTTCAAACAGCATTTATATTTTGTTAAATAATTGGAACACCTAAGGACAAACAGGTGCTGAGTTATTTTGTAGAATGCTAGGTGTTTGGGGCGGTTGGGTGTATCCTTGGTACTTGAAAAGGGTCAAAACCTGCAGTGAGAGATAAGAGCTATTTTAAAGGTACATTTTCCCATGGTGTTTAGAAAATTATATATTTTGAAAGCAATGATTTACCAAAAACTTTATGATTCATGGAATACTGATGCACACCTGCTATTTTATTTGAATTAAACATCCATGGCTTATTCCTACTTGCTAGGGAAAAAACACAATATATGAGCCTTAGTAGTGCAAAGAAATGTAATTTAAGTGTCTAAACAAATAAGTTGTCTGCACCAGTGTGTGTGTTTGGGTATGCATGTATGAGTGGAGACACCTACTTACCACCTTAGTCTTGAAGCAAAGAATACTTATCATGTGCATGCATATTTCAAAGAATTTGGGGTGTTTGGGATACAAGTTCTCACACATTGTCTGTCAAAAGTTTTGTAAGTTAAAAAAAAAAATAAGTTCCATCCATGGATCTTGTCTGAGGAATACTCTCACTGTAAAATGTTTACCTTTTGTGACACATACTATTATTTCATGATTATATTAAAATACTCTTAAAGAGTTTTACATGTTAACCAGCTACTAAGAATGCCTTAATAGAATACTAATTTTTGTTAGAGGTGTCTCGACAATTTGAATTTTATATGCATGCATTATGTTTTCTTAAAATGGGAAAATTATGCATCTGAAGGAATCTGTCTAGAGTAATGGGGTTCTATAGAGGTTACTTTCATCGCGTCCTCCCGCAGTTATAGCTGTTTTACATCTTATTTGCAACAAAAGGGAACTCTAATTATCTTCAAAAAGAGCAGAAAATGGTGTGTCTTGCTGCTGATGTAATGTTGATTCCTGAATGCTGCTGATAGGAACTGACAACTAAATGCGTGTCACACTTTTCAAAAATCAGCCACAGTGACAGGATAACCACCTTTTGTGACCTAGGAGCCCCAAAAAGGAGTATATATTTGCCTGCTAAGTAGAAACAATTTCCAGTCTTTCTTTTTTAAAAAATAAAAATACACTTATCTTTAGGTTAGAAATAATTTATTTACTAATGTTAAAACTTGCTTATATAATTTAAATTTTTTAGAAACCACCTACTGTAAATTATCCTCAGTGTTTTAAATTTCAGTACCAACCTTGGGAGAAGAGCAACCTGAACCCCTGACCTGTTCCCCTCTATTTCTTTCCTTTCTTTTTTTTTCTCTCCTTTTGACTTAGAGAAATGGGTAGGTATATATTTATGTCCAGTGCTGGAGTCCTGCATATAAAATTAACATGTGCTCCAGCTTTATTCTAAGTCACACGGATCTCATTTATAAATACAAATGAGATGCACATAGCCTATTACAAAATATTAAAATTAGAATTGAAAAGAAGATTGCATGTTTGAGTCTGGCTGCAGGAGTCATGTTGGAGAGTGTTTGTAAGATTGAACTGGTCGACTCTGAGCCCCAAATATGAAATTAATCAATGCAGGTTTGTAATATACTGCAAATAACCAACCTGTACCACAACACTTGATTTAAGGTTCACATTAAGCGATGGTGAACAGCTATAGACAAGAAGTCATACTCATGCATACATGGCATGCTCAGATAGAGTGAACTCTACCTCCAAACCAAGATTGAACTTTTGTAGGTAATAAAACTTATACAGAATTTTATGTACAGCATGAGACATGGCATGGGATCCTATGGCTTCTATCTGTTGTTATTCCTTTTCTACCTACAGCAGGAGACTTGATAGGGACAGTACATAAAGGTAAATACTGGAAGAGATATTTACCTATACTATACAAAGTACATCTTTATTTTGACTGCTTAGACCAGAGTTGTTAGTATGGATTTTGATGTATAAAATGCATTGATGACTTGGCTCCTTACAAAGTGGATTAATCTACATTTGTAATTAAATTAGCATTCTCTTTTTCCCTTTGCCCAGCTGGCTTTCAGTTGTTGATAATACAACTGAATAGGGAATAATAATAGGCAGAGAGGTGGAGAGTTTGATTAAAATATAAATAAGTTCAAATAATTGTATGCATTTTATGATTATGTGCACCCTCCTTCTCAAAGATAATAAATCAAAGGTGACTATAAATAAAACTCTACATTTGAAATGACAACATAATTCAAATATATTCCTTTGTTTACCTAAGAAAAATTAGCTCACTTTCTCTTGAGCCAGAGAACAGAGTAAAAAGGAGAATAAAGTGAGTCAAAGAGGTGGTGAGGTGTTTGAGGAGAAAAAAATATAAGCAGCGATGGATAAACTAGGCTAGAGTATGGTCAAGGAGAAGTGTGTGGTTATCAGAACTTAGGAGAGCTGGCCCTGAGGAAGTGACCACAGATTGAAGTAGAAATAACAGCAGAACCAGGGGACAGGAGAACAAGAGAAGATATTATTTCTATTGGTGACAATTTTAGGGACATAAGGAAGCATGTGAGTGGCATACATAGAATTTAGTCAATTTTATTCACTTGGTCAAAAGAACAGTGCTACACTTCACTGCCCTTGGTTTCTTAGTTCAAGGGGAGGGATAGTGTCTTACATTTTTTGAAATGGCAACTGAGTGAGTGTTCCAAGACAACAGAGTGAGTGGTGAGTGCTCCAAGACATCCGAGTGAGTGCTCTGTGATGAAGACAGAGGCTCTGTAATGATGTCAAAGTGAGTGCTCTCTGATACAGGGTAAGTGCTCTGTCACAATGATGAAATGAAGGCTCCATGGCAAAAGAGAGAATGCTCTGTGATGACAGAGTGAGTGATTTTTTTTACGACAAGAGTGAATTCTCCATGATTAGAGTGTGAGCTCTCTGTGATGACATAGTGAGTTCTCTGTGGTAATAGAGTGAGTCTTCTGTGGTGACAGGCTGAGTGTTCTGTGGTGATGAAAGAGTGAATGTTCAGTGGCAGCAAGAGTGAGTGCCCAGTGATGATGACTCAGGGAGTTCTCTGTGACAAGAGTGATTGCTCTATGATTAACAGAGTTAGTGCTTTGGGATGAGAGTCAGTGCTCTTTGAGAATGACAGAGTGGGTGTCTCTTTTGACAGAGTGAGAACACTGTGATTACAAAGTGAGTTCTCCATGACATGGTGAATGCTCTGGGCTAACAATAGAGCAAGTGCTCTCTATCTGTAATGATGACAGCATGAGTTCTCTGTTCTGATTGAGTTTGGTGATGATGATAGATTGATTGTTCTTTGTTGATAGATGAAGTGCTCTATCATGAAAGAGTGACTGCTCTCTTATGGCAGTGAGTGTTCATTGATGACAAGAGGATGAGTGCTCCATGAAGACACAGTGAGTGCTCTATGATGGCAGTGGGTGCTCATGATGACAAAGTGAGTCCTCTGTGATGACAGAGTGCTTTGTGATGATGACAGTGTTAGTGTTCTGTGACTACAGAGGGACTGCACTTATGATGGCAGGCAGAGTGAGTGCTCTCTGAAGGCAAGAGTGAATGCTTTGTGATGACAGCAGAGTGAATTTTCTGTGCCAACAGAGTTACTGCTCTATGATGACAAAGTTCATTGTTTTCCAAAATGACAAAGAGTCAACTGATATGACATAAGAGAGTAAATGCTCTATGATGACTGAGTTCTCTGAAAACTATGAGTGCTTTGTGATGACAGGGTGAGTGCTGTATGAGGACAGTGGGTGCTTTGTGGTGACAGAGTGGGTATTTTGTGTTGACAACACTGTGAGTGCTCTGTTGCTACAGAGTAACTTCACTGTGATGACAGAGCGAGTACTCTTTGATGACATAGTGATTACTATGTGATGATCCAGTGAGTGCTTTATGATGACCACAGATTGATTGGTTCTCTATGACAGATTGAGTACTGTATGATAGCAGAGTAGGTGCTTTATGGTGATGACCAGTGAGTACTCTATGTTTACAGAGTGAACACTTTGTGATTAAGATATAGTGAAAGCTCTGTAATGAGGGTGAGTGCTCTGTGATGTCAACACAGTGAGTGTTTTGTGATATCAACACAGTGAGTGCTCTGTGATGTCAATACAGTGAGTGTTCTGTGATGTCAACAGTGAGTGTTCTGTGATGTCAACACAGTGAGTGTTCTGTGATGTCAACACAGTGAGTGTTCTGTGATGTCAACACAGTGAGTGCTCTGTGATGTCAATACAGTGAGTGTTCTGTGATGTCAACAGGGAGTGTTCTGTGAGGTCAACACAGGGAGTGCTCGGTGATGACAAAGTGAATCTTAAATGATGACAATGTGAGTGCTCTGTAATACATTTAGTGCTCAATGATGTCAGCAGAGTGGATGCCCTATGATGACAAAGTACTCTAATACAACAGGACGAGTGCTTTTTTGACAACAGAGTGGGTGCTAATGGCAGTGGGTGCTCTATGAAGACACAGCGATTCTTCTATGATGACAATGTGAGTGGTTTGTGATAATGACAGAGCAAGTGCTCACCTTTGACTGAGTGTATGCTCTGTGATGACAACTGAGTGTGTGCTGTGTGGTTACAGCCTCTGTCAAAACAAAGATATTGCTCTGTGCTGGCAGAGTGAGTGCTCACTTTTGACAGAGCGAGCACTCTGTTAATCACACGTTAAGCACTATGTGATGGTGACTAAGTGCTATGTTCTCTATGATAATGGGAGGCTCTGTGATGACGACAGAGTGAGCGTTTCGTGTTGACAGAGGGAGTGCTCTGTGATGACATAATGGTGCTCTTTGATGGCCACAACATTAGTGCTCTATGGTAATAGACTAAGTGGTCTGTGACAATAGCATGGGTGGTCTATGATGACAGCGGGGATGCTCTGTGATGACAGTGTGAGCACTCTGTGATGACATAGTAAGTATACTGTGGTGACAGAGTATCTGTGACAGTCCCAGAGTGAGTACTCTGTGATAACTGTGTGAGTGCCTTCTGATTACAACAGTGAGCACTCTGTGGTGACATCATGAGTGCTCTGTTTTGACAGAATGAGTGCTCCATGCTGACAGAAAGAGTGTTCTGTAATGATCACACAGTGAGTGCTCTGTGATGACGGAGTGCTCTGTGACAACGATGTGGTTCCTATGTGATGATGACACTGTGAGTGCTCTGTGACGAAAGTGCTCTGTGATGACAACAGCATCAGTGATGTGTGATGATGAGAAAGTAGGTGCTGTTTGATTTGATGACAACAGATTGAGTGCTGTGTGATGACATAAAGAACTGTGTGTGTGTGTGTGTGAGAGAGAGAGAGAGAGAGAGAGAGAGAGAGAGAGAGAGAGAGAGAGAGAGATTTATGGAGAGTGAGGAGGAGGAAGCAGAGATGAAGTAAGAAGAGACAGAGACAGAAGTCACAGCTGGAACACCCTAGGTGCTTATAAATGTACACCTCTTGCAAAGTATATTTGATAAAAAGTGATTTATGTGGGCCATCTGGAGATAAAGGGGAATCATGAAAGCAAAGAGTTAGGTGTGTCACTAAATAATAGTGACTCCCAGGATGTGTTATACCCACAATCCTTAATGCTAGACTCATTTATTCAGTGCTTACTCTCAAAGCTGTACGACTAAGTAAAATGTTCTTTTCTGTACCTGGAGTTTAAACCGTTTTAAGCCAATTGCCTTTGTTCTGTCTTCATTTCTGCACTATTTCTGTGGATCACAGTGGGATTGAATCAAGTTTGGGTTATAGATAATAATCCATGCTGTATATCAAAAAAGGAATCAAAGGCTTTCGTGTTCAAATAAATTTTAAAAACTCTGCATAAATACAGCCAAATGATTCTCAGCAAATTTTCATTAATCGATTGTAGACTACTGATCACTCACCCCAGCTATAGCACGTCCATAGCAAGGTCACAGCACGGAGTCTTCCAAATGTTCTTCACATGGGGAATATCACGGGAAGTGCTCTACCTTGCTTCTCGTCAAGACTAATAAGGTCTCTCTCATTTTCTTTCTTTCTCACTTATGCTCACACATTTGTCTTGTGAGAAAAATAGTTATTAAAAGTTGAAAGAATCTGAAGCCAATGTAGTTGGCATAAAGATAGAAATATAGATCAATGAAGGAGAATCAAGAATCAGAAAAATGAAAATTTCAATTTATGATCAATTAACTTTTGAGTACCTAGATAATTTAGTGAGGGAAGGAATGACATTTTTGACACATGGTGCTGGGACATTGGGATGGAGTTGTGACAAAGGCCAAAGTTAGACCCAGTCCTTATACCATACAAGAAAGTTAAAATAGATGATATACCATAGGGCTGAAATTATGAAGCCTTTAGAATTAAATGTAGGTGATATTCTTTGTGATTCCGCACTAGGCAATAAATTATTAGTTATAAAAACAAAATGAAGGCAATGAAAGAAAAAACCCCAGATAAATCAGATATCACAAAAATTAGAACTTCTTGTGCTGAAAACAATACCATAAAGAAAATGAAAGCTGACATAAAACGTTAGAAAGGGAAGGTATTTACACATTACACATTTGATAAAATAATTCAGAATACACAGAAAACTCTTACTTGTAAGCAATAAAAATGTAAATAATACAATTTTAAAATGGACAAGGGAAGTTGTCTAGAAACCTACCCACTGAAACTTGGTAAGAGAAAATTATCAAAGTAACACACAATTATTTCTTTCCTTGCAAGAGAGGAGGCTTGTCGACTAACTGATTAAGTCAGGGAGATCTCTGCAGGAAAACAAGAGGAAGCACCAAGATTTGTTTGCCTTTGGGCAAGCCCTCCCAAATCCATGCCATGGTGATGGATTGAGCTCCCTGGGGAGAGCAGTAGAGACTGCACAAAAAGTGCTGCTGCTTGCCTGCACTGGAGAGGATATCTTGGTGGACACAGAAAGGGAATTTAAAAAACTCTTACAATGCTTCACTATAAAAGTATTGAAGGAACCCAGAGTGGAAGAAACATAGCTCAGCATAACAAAGGCTATATGTGACAACACTACATTAAGTGGAGAAGATACAAAGCACTGACACTAAAATCAGGAAGAAGTCAAGGGTGTCCATTTTGTCTATTAGTGCTCTGTGTCGTACTCAAAGTATTAGCAATAGTGATAAGACAAGATAAGCAAATAAAAAGGATATGGATAGGAAAGGAAGAAGTTAATGTATTAATACAAATTAATACAGATCAAATGTATTCTGATTTGTAGAGAATGAGGCTATACATAAGACCCTGAAGACTCCACTAGCAAACTCTTAGAATTGACATACATTTTCATTGAAGACACAAGATAGACAATTAACATACAAAAATCAGTAGTCTTCCTATATGACAAATATACTCTGAGAAATCAATCAGGCAGACAATTCTTCTCGCCATATTAAAAAAAAAAAAAAACCTTAAAATACCTTGGTATGAAACTACCCAGGAATGTGAAAGATCTCTATGAAAAAAAACTTTGAATTACCAAAGAAAGTAACTTGAGAAAACACTAGAAGATGGAAAGGCCTCCCATGTTCATGGATAGAAAGGATTAGTATCATGGGCACGACCATACTACCAAAGGTAATCTGTAGAATCAATGGAATTCCAATCAAAATTGCAGTCCATTCTTTAAAAATAGAAAAAAAAAATCATCTTCAAATTCTTATGGAAGCACAAAAGACCTCAAAAAGCTAAAGCAATCCTATCCAAAAGGAGTTGTGCTGGATGAAATGCCCATGTCAGTCAGTATCATTTTGATTTCTTGCAGAACAACCCAAGTACATGGCTTCTTCATAATAGGGTCTTGCAATTGAGTACCAGAAGGTAACGAGAGCACTGGCAAGAACCTAAAATGTTTAGCAGTGGGTATTTGAGAGCTCACTAGCCCAAAACTCCAAAATAGATAGTCTATTCCTGGCACTGAGGTTTTTATTTGTTAGTCTATGGTGTCTAGTAGGGGCATAGTCACCATATTGTAAGGTCACTCTAAACTCTTTTATGTATATATTTATGAATATGTGAAGCTTTACAATAGTAGATTTTTATAGGACTTTGCCAAAAGGTCTTGAATGTTATCCCTCCCTTTACTCCTCTATCTTGTGTTTCTATCACCTACCCCATTTAATTCTACTTGTTCCATTATTCCTCCCTATTTGCTTTATATCACTACCTTCTATCTACTGTCAAGCTTTCATAGTGCTGGAAAGTGCTCTGCACACTACAAAAAGAGAAAAGTAGTCATTGGTCTTCTCTAGTTACAAATCTTTGAGCTATGATAATGACCAGCCAGGTAAGACTGGCCACTGGTTCACTTAGTGGCAGGAATGTCATGGAAATAACCAACTCTTCTGATGGGATCTAAGGCCTGTTTCTTGAGATGGAACACATGTTTGGCACTGTTAATGGGGCCAAGAACCCTGTGGGTAGATAGGTCAGAAGCTCTAGAAGAAAACCTAGTATTGCTATTCTCCTAAATGAACATAGTATTACAATGATTCCTAATGACTTGTTGCTATATCTCCCAGGTCTCTTCAGAGAAGCTTCTTCTTGAAGTAGATGAAAATTAACACAGAGATCCACAATTGGCCAGTGTGCAAAGAACAAGAGACAGTGGAGTGATCAACCCTAAATAGGATGTCTATATCTCATCTATGGTAGTATAAATGTATTGACCCCCAGAAGCTCATAGGGAGTGGCACTATTAGAAGGTATGGCTCTTTTGGAGTGGGTATGGCCTTCTTAGAGGAAGTGTGTCACTTCAGGGAAAGGCTTTGAGGTTCTTCTTCTTTTTTTTTTTTTTTGTTAATCTATGACTTTATGTCTTTTTTTATTATTATTATTATTTTACAACACCATTCAGTTCAATATAATAGCCACAGATTCCCCTGTTCTCCCCCTCTCGCCCACCCCTCCCCCCAGCCCACCCCCATTCCCACCTCCTCCAGATCAAGGTCTCCCCCGAGGACCGGGGTTGACCTGATAGACTCAGTCCAGGCAGGTCCATTCCCCCCTCCCAGACCGAGCCAAGTGTCCCTGCATAAGTCCCAGGATTCAAACAGCCAACTCATGCAACGAGCCCAGGACCTGGCACCAATGCACAGCTGCCTCCCAAACAGATCAAGCCAAATGACTGTCTCACCCGTTCAGGGGGCCTGATCCAGTTGGGGGCCCCTCAGCCTTTGGTTCATAGATCCTGTGCTTCCATTCATTTGGTTATTTGTCCCGGTGCTTTATCCAACCTTGGCTTCAACAATTCTCGCTCATATAAACCCTCTTCTTTCTCACTAATTAGACTCCCAGTGCTCCACCAGGGGCCCAGCCGTGGATGTCTGCCTTCAGATTCCTCAGTCCTTGGATGGGGTTTATGGCACCACTATCTGGGTGTCTGGCCATCCCATCACCAGAGTAGGTCAGTTCCTGCCGTCTCTCGACCATTGCCAGCAGTCTTTTGCGGGGGGTATCTTTGTGGATCTCCGTGGGCCTCCCTAGCTCTCTGCTTCCTCCCCTTCTCACCTTCTCATGTGGTCTTCATTTACCATGGTCTCCTATTCCTTGTTCTCCCTCTCTTTTCTTGATCCAGTTAGGATCTCCCACTGTCTTTCCCTCGACTGTCGCCCTTCATTGTTCCCACTCATGACCAGGCTGTTCATGTAGATCTCGTCCATTTCTCCGTGTCTTTTTTTGGGGTCCCGTTTTCCAGGTAGCCTCACTGGTGATGTGAGTAGCAGTCTAGTCATCCTTGTTCCACATCTAGCATCTTCCCATGAGTGAGTACATACCATATTTGTCTTTCTGAGTCTGGGTTACCTCACTCAGGATGATTTTTTCTAGATCCATCCATTTGCCTGCAAACCGTGTGATGTCATTGTTTTTCTCTGCTGAGTAGTATTCCATTGTGTATATGTGCCACAATTTATTTATCCATTCTTCAGTTGAAGGGCATCTAGGTTGTTTCCAGGTTTTGGCTATTACAAACAATGCTGATATGAACATAGCTGAGCAAGTGCTCTTGTGGTATGATTGAGCATTTCTTGGGTATATGCCCAGGAGTGGTATAGCTGGATCTTGGGGGAGATTGATTCCCAATTTTCTAAGAAAGCGCCATATTGATTTCCAAAGTGGTTTTACAAGCTTGTATTCCCACCAGCAGTGGAGGAGAGTTCCCCTAGCTCCACATCCTCTCCAGCATAAGGTGTCTTCAGTGTTTTTGATCTTAGCCACTCTGACAGGCGTAAGGTGGTATCTCAGAGTTGTCTTGATTTGCATTTCCCTGATGATTAGGGAAGTTGAGCAATTCCTTAAATGTCTTTCAGCCATTTGGGATTCCTCTGTTGAGAATTCTCTGTTTAGTTCTAAAGCCCATTTCTCAATTGGACTGTTGGTCCTTTTGATGTCTAATTTCTTGAGTTCTTTATATATTCTGGATATCAGTCCTCTGTCAGATGTGGGGTTGGTGAAGATCTTTTCCCATTCTGTAGGCTGTCGCTTTGCCTTGTTGACCGTATCCTTTGCTCTACAAAAGCTTCTCAGTTTCAAGAGGTCCCATTGATTGATTGTCTCAGTGTCTGCGCTACTGGTGTTATATTTAGGAAGTGATCTCCTATGCCAAGGCGTTCAAGACTATTTCCTACTTTCTCTTCTAGCAGGTTCAGAGTAGCTGGATTTATGTTGAGGTCTTTGATCCACTTGGACTTAAGTTTTGTGCACGGTGACAGATATGGATCTATTTGCAGCCTTCTACATGCTGATATCCAGTTATGCCAGCACCATTTGTTGAAGATGCTTTCTTTTTTCCATTGTACACTTTTGGCTTCTTTGTCAAAAATTATGTGTCCATAGGTGTGTGGGTTAATGTCAGGGTCTTCAATTCGATTCCATTGGTCCACATGTTGGTTTTTATGCCAATACCAGGCTGTTTTTATTACTGTAGCTCTATAGTAGAGCTTGAAGTCGGGGATTGTGATGCCTCCAGAAGTTGTTTTATTGTACAGGTTTCTTTTAGCTATCCTGGGTTTTTTGTTTTTCCATATGAAGTTGAGTATTGTTCTTTCCAGGTCTGTGAAGAATTGTGTTGGTATTTTGATGGGGATTGCATTGAATCTGTAAATTGCTTTTGGTAAGATTGCCATTTTTACTATGTTAACCCTGCCTATCCATGAGCATGGGAGATTTTTCCATTTTCTGAGATCTTCTTCAATTTCTTTTTTCAGGGACTTAAAGTTCTTGTCATATAGGTCCTTCACTTGCTTGGTTAGTGTTACCCCAAGGTATTTTATGTCATTTTTTGGCTATTGTAAAGGGTGATGTATCTCTAATTGCCTTCTCAGCTTCTTTGTCCATTGTATATAGGAGGGCTACTGATTTTTTTGAGTTGATCTTGTATCCTGCTATGTTGCTGAAGGTGTTTATAAGCTTTATCAATTCCTGGGTGGAATCTTTGGGGTCACTCAAGTATACTATCATGTCGTCTGCAAATAGGGAAAGCTTGACTTCTTCCTTTCCAATTTGAATCCCCTTAATCTCCTTATGTTGTCTTATTGCTCTGGCTAGAACTTCAAGTACTATATTGAATAAGTATGGGGAGAGTGGACAGCCTTGTCTCGTTCCTGATTTTAGTGGAATTGCTTTGAGTTTCTCTCCATTTAATTTGATGTTGGCTATATATTGGTTTGCTATATATTGCCTTTATTATGTTTAGGTATGTTCCCTGTATTCCTGATTGCTCCAAGACTTTTATCATGAAGGGGTGTTGGATTTTGTCAAATGCCTTTTCTGCATCTAGTGAGATGATCATGTGGTTTTTTTCTTTGAGTTTGTTTATATGGTGTATTACATTGATGGACTTTCGTATGTTGAACCACCCTTGCATCCCTGGGATGAAGCCTACTTGATCATGGTGGATAATTGTTCTGATGTGTTCTTGGAGTCTGTTTGCCAGTATTTTATTGAGTATTTTTGCATCAATGTTCATGAGGGAGATCGGTCTGTAGTTCTCTTTCTTTGTTGCATCCTTGTTTGGTTTAGGAATCAGGGTAATTGTAGCCTCATAGAAGGAGTTTGGTAATGTTCCTTCTGTTTCTATTATGTGGAACAATTTAGAGAGTATTGGTATTAACTCTTCTTTGAAGATCTGGTAGAATTCTGCGCTGAAACCATCTGGTCCTGGGCTTTTTTTGGTTGGGAGACCTTTAATGACTGTTTCTATTTCCTTAGGGGTTATTGGACTATTTAAATAGTTTATCTGGTCTTGATTTAACTTAGGTATGTGGTATCTATCCAGAAAAATGTCCATTTCTTTTAGGTTTTCCAGTATTGTGGAGTAGAGATTTTTGAAATATGACCTTATAATTCTCTGGATTTCCTCAATGTCTGTTGTTATGTCCCCCTTTTCATTTCTGATTTTGTTGATTTGGATTCTCTCTCTCTGTCTTTTGGTTAGTTTGGATAAGGGCTTGTCTATCTTGTTGATTTTCTCAAAGAACCAACTCTTTGTTTCATTAATTTTTTGTATTATTCTCTTAGTTTCTAATTTATTAATTTCACCTCTCACTTTGATAATTTCCTGGCGTCTATTCTTCCTGGGAGACTTTGCTTCTTCTTGTTCTAGAGCTTTCAGATGTGCTGTTAATTCACTAGTGTGGGATTTCTCCAACTTCTTTATGTGGGCATTTAGTGCTATGAATTTCCCTCTTAACACTGCTTTCATAGTGTCCCATAAGTTTGGGTATGTGGTGTCTTCATTTTCATTGATCTCTAGGAAGTCTTTAATTTCTTTCTTTATTTCTTCCTTAACCCGTTGGTGATTCAGTTGAGCATTATTCAGTTTCCATGAGATTGTAGGTTTTCTGTAGTTTTTGTTGTTGTTGAAATCTAGCTTTAAACCATGGTGGTCTGATAGAACACAGGAGGTTATTCTGATTGTTTTGTATCTGTTGAGATTTGCTTTGTGGCCAAGTATGTGGTCGATTTTAGAGAAAGTTCCATGGGGTGCTGAGAAGAAAGTATATTCTTTCTTGTTAGGATGGAATGTTCTGTAGATATCTATCAGGTCCAGTTGGGTCATGACATCCTTTATTTCTCTGTTAAGTTTCGATTTGGGAGATCTGTCCAGTGGTGAAAGTGGGGTGTTGAGATCTCCCACTATTCATGTGTGGGGTTTTATATGTGGTTTAAGCTTTAGTAATGTTTCTTTTACATATGTGGGTGCCCTTGTGTTTGGGGCATATATGTTCAGAATTGAAACTTCATCTTGGTGGATCTTTCCTGTGACGAGGATATAATGTCCTTCTTGATCTCTTTTGATTGATTTTAGTTTGAAGTCTATTTTGTTGGATATCAGGATGGCTACCCCTGCTTGTTTCTTAAGACCATTTGATTGAAAAGTCTTTTCCCAGCCTTTTATTCTTAGGTAGTGTCTGTCTTTGAATTTGAGATGTGTTTCTTATATGCAGCAGAAAGATGGGTCCTGCTTTCGTATCCATTCTGTAAGTCTATGTCTTTTTATAGGTGAATTAAGTCCGTTGATATTAAGGGATATTAATGACCAGTGATTCTTCATCCCTGTTATTTTTGGTGGTAATGTGTGTGTACTTCTCTTCTTTGGGGTTTACTGTTGTGGCTTTATCTATTGCCTGTGTTTTCAAGTGTGTTTCTGACTTCCCTCGGTTGGAATTTTCCTTCTAGTGCTTTCTGTAGGGCTGGGTTTGTGGATAGGTATTGTTTAAATCTGGCTTTGTCTTCGAATGTCTTGTTCCTTCCGTCTATGATGATTGAAAGTTTTGCTGGGTATATTAGTCTGGGCTGACATCCATGGTCTCTTAGTGTCTGCATTACATCTGTCAAGGTCCTTCTGGCTTTCAAAGTCTCCATTGAGAAGTCGGGTGTTATTCTGATGGGTTTACCTTTATAGGTCACTTGGCCTTTTTCCTTGGCTGCTCTTAATATTCTTTCTTTATTCTGTACATTTAGTTGTTTAATTATTATGTGTCGAGGGGACTTTTTTGGGGGGTCTAGTCTGTTTGGTGTTCTATAGGCTTCATGTATCTTCATAGGCATTTCCTTCTTTAAGTTGGGAAAGTTTTCTTCTATAATTTTGTTGAATATATTTTCTGTGCCTTTGAGTTGGTATTCTTCACCTTCTTCTATCCCTATAATTCGTAGGTTTGGTCTTTTCATGGTGTCCCAAATTTCTTGGACATTTTGGTTCATGACTTTGTTGGCTTTAGTGTTTCCTTTGACTGATGAAACTATTTCTTCTACTGTGTCTTCAATGCCAGAAATCCTCTCTTCCATCTCTTGCATTCTGTTGGTTATACTTGCATCTGAAGTTCCCGATCTTTTACTCAGGTTTTCTATTTCCAGCATTCCCTCTGTTTGTGTCTTCTTTATTTTTTCAATTTCCCTTTTCAGTTCTTGGACTGTTTCCTTTGTTTGTTTCATTACTTTTTCATGATTTTCTTTCAGTGCTTTATTGTTTTCTTGCAGGACTTTATTGTTTTCTTCCAGGAATTTATTGTTTTCTTGGAGGGCTTTATTGTTTTCTTCTAATTTGTTTGCCCTTTCCTCTAGTTGTTTACAGCGTTCTTCCAATTTTCTTGTCTTTTCCTCTACACAAGCCTCTACCTTCTTCATGAAGTTACTCATAAGGCTACTTTCTTCTGCTTCTTCCAGTTTTTGGTGTTCAGGTCTAGATGTTGGAGGCGGGCTAGGTTCTGGTGATGCTGTATTGCTCTTCATTTTGTTGTATGTACTTCTGCCTTGACGTCTGCCCATCTCCTTGTGGTTCCTTCTTGGTCTTATCAGTGTACTTGTTTCACAAAGAGCTGACAGATTCAGGAAGACTCTCTCTTGTCCAAAAGGGAGTTCTCTTGTCCAACTCTCTGGTCCAGAAGGGAAGTCTGGGGCAGGCTCTGGTCCAGAATGGCAGTCGGGGACAGGCTGGGAGCTCTCTGGTCCAGAAGGGAAGTCGGGGGCAGGCTGGGAGCTGGGGGCCGGTTTCTAAGTCTCAGGAAGTGGCTGTGGTCTCCCTGGTCCAGAAGAGAAGTCGGGGGCAGGCTGGGAGCAGGGGGCTGGTCTCTAAGTCTCAGGAAGTCGGCTTTGAGGTTCTTATTCTTAGGATACCACACCATGTCTCAGTCTTCTTGTTGCCTGCAATATATTGGACTCTTAGCTACTTGTCCACCACTGTGTCTGCCTGTGTGTTGTCATGCTCCCTGCCATGGTGATAATGGATTGAACCTCTGAAACTGTAAGCAAACCACCACAATTAAATGTTTTCCTTATAAGAATTGCCATGGTCATGGTGTCTCTTCATAGCAATAGAAACCCTAACTAAAACAGAAGTTGGTACCAGGTTGGTATTGTTGTAATATGCCTGGCCATGTTTTTGTTTGGAGAAATTTGGACTTTGGTACTTTGGGTTATGAAAGCAGTGGGGTGTTTTAAGCACTGCTTAATGGGCCATACTAGTAGGAGCATGGAAGACAGAGGTGTTAAGAGTTATTTGAACTGTTGGGGACTCACTCAAGAGGTTTCAGAGGAAAATAATTTCAGTATGTTGCCTAGAGATCATTCATGTGATTTTTTGGTGAAGGAAGTGGCTGCCTTTTGCCCTTGTCCAAGAGTCTACCTGAGGCTAAAGTAAAAAGTTTTGAATTAATTCCATTGACAGAGGAAATCTCAAAACCACCTAGTATAGACACTGTCATGTTACTAGTAGTAACTTTAATGAAGATTTATAATGAAAAGGAGTAAATTTAGCAGGGTAAATGACAAAATGTAAATTTTGAGGAGAAAAAGAGCAAAAGGAAGTGGAATGGAACTAAGTAAGCCCTGTGTTCAAGGAGATAAATGAATTAATAAATAGAATAAAGAGAGTGGTGACCTCAGGGCAAGAATCCACCCAGCTAAGTTTCCAACTTGTGAAAAGAAACTAAAGAAAAGTTTAGAGGAGGGTATGGTGGTGCACACTTTTAATCCCAGTATTTAGAAGACAGACTGGTAGATCTCTGAGTTTGAGACCAGCCTGGTCTACAGAGCAAATTTCAGAACAGCCAAGCTTGGCAGTGAAAGACAGAAAGCTGATGAAGATGTAATTGAGGCCATGTTCCAGCCCCAGCAAGCAGCAGAACTTGCAGCTTCGGCCATGTGGTTCTGGCTTTAGAGTTAAGGATAGAAGAAGAAGAAGCAGCTATGGAATTTGCCTCCATGCCTAAGGAAAGTCCCTGAAACCAAGCATGTGTCAGGGGTGTCCCTGAATGGAGGCTTAGAGAGGCCATTTTTTGAATCTGTGAAGTTGAAGCCTGGATTGCCTTGGAGACCCCAAAATGTTAGAGATGTCAGAACCATAGGATACCTGCCGAGGAGAGCTGCTAACAGGGAATGGAACCAGTCCAAGAGGAAGTGTGTTGCAGTCAACAAAGCTGAATGGAGTTGGAGATCTGAAGATCATTTTGACATCAGACATAAAAATGCAGAGTTTGGAGTTTGCTTGTTTTTGTTTGTTTGTTTGTTTGGTTGTTTTTTTTTGTTTTTTTTTGTTTTTGTTTTTGTTTTTCTTGTTTTGGCCTTGTATCTCCTCACTATGCTTCCATTCCTACATCATGGTATGGTAATGTATACCTGTGCCATTATGTATTGTAAGTATGTGATCTGCTTTTTTATTTTGATTCTACAGGGGATTACAGTTGTGAGATTGCAGGAATATCAGAAGAGACTTTGGACTTTTAAACATTATTGAGACTGTGATAGAGTATGGGGACTTTTGAAGTTGGACTGAATGCATTTTTGCATTATGATATTGTTATAAGCTTTTGGGGGCCAGGGAGTAGAATGCATTAATTTGAATGTAATCAGCTCCCATAAGCTCAAAGGGAGTGGCACTGTTAGTTGCTGTGTCATGGTGTCTCTTTACAGCAATAGAAACTCTAACTAAGACAACATCCCTCCCCTTAAGGCTCAGGGATCTATATGGAGGGGGTGGGAAGATCAGATCCTAAGACCCAGAGGTGGTAAATGACTTCAAAGAAACAGTGTTTTCTGACCATGGATAGCTACAAATATGAATTACAGTGATTACAACAGCCTGTGCAAGACCTGCAGACATTCAACCAAGCGAACCCCAGCACGGAAGGAAAGAGACAGGCAAGAAATCCTATCAGTAGGTGAGGAGCTGTGGGCATTTGATAGCTTCTGGAAGAAAAAGCATTAGTTTTCTTTAATAGTGTCCCCCACAGTAGGTCTACTACACTCCGGGGCAGGCCCCACCCTCAAGAGTAGTAGGGCAATACAATTTAGACTCAATGGATTTATGAAGGAGAAAAATCAAAGATAGATGGGCAAAGTGGTAAGTAAGAATGGAATGGGTGGATCTGAGAGGATTTAGTGGGAGGGGTGAATATAATTAGAATTCATTGTATGTAATTCTAAAAGAATTAATAAAATAGTAATCAAAAGAAAAAGAAAATGGAAATAATATTGTATGCGTGGAATATAGTAGAAATTAAAATTCAAGGAAAAGAAATCTCAAAAAATATTGCATAAAAAATAAAATTCTAAATTGACAAGTAAGTATTATATGACAACATGTGTGTCTTTGCTACATAGCATCTCTTGCTGCTCACCTGAACTGCAAGGGACGAAAAACCGTCGACAGAGTTCGGTCTGTATATTATCTTAAATGCAATGGGAGAAATGATGATGGTAAATTGGAATAATGGCTTCTCATTCTCCTTCTCATTTCTAAAATTATTTGATTCATTGATATTCAAATTTTTGCCAAGGAATTGAGTTCAATCATAGAAATATACTTACATTTGTAAAGATAATTCTATTACAATTAACCCATTATGCGCTGATATACTTCGCCTTTGCTTTAGGGCATATGACAGAAGGCAATGGACATGATAGACCAAACCATTCATGGTCTATCAACATTGAATTTCAAGAGATGTAAAAAGCTCTGATAATTTCTGTACATCTACTTTAATCCCAGTATTCAATTCTGATATTCCTAAAGACAAGAATCTGGGTGTGATTAGGTTTGAACTTTGTGTAAATTATAGGAATTGGCGGACTATTTTACCATTTTCAATCTTACTGCTTTTTGGAATGGTTGCAATAATTGTGAAGAGATAAAATCTAGATGAACTTTTTAAAAGCTTGACTTGACTTTTTAAAAGATGCTTGATTTCACATTGGAATTGAGGGAAAGGTTAAGCCAGCTCTTCCAATGTACACGGTTGCCTCTTGGTGAGTCACATGGTGTTCGGAATTTGACAAGTTGTGATGTTTTCCTCAACATGTAACACTAGAAAATATGACACCCAAAAACCAACTTGCAAGATGTATTTTTCTTAAAACATCTTACAAATTATGAAATGTTCCATTTTAGCATGCTTTAAATTAACTCAATTTTTTAGGAAGCATCAGTTTTTAATTAATGCCAACTATTGAGTTTGAGGTTAAGTCATAGATCTGGCTGCTGCAATTTTATTTTATTTTTTATTACTTCTAACCTTTTGTTCATGAACCTTCTCATTAGCACATACATTTGGAAAGGAATTTAAAAAAAAAAAGGAACCTCTTAGGTTCCCTAGAATCAGTAGAAGTGGCCAATAGCAAGGCAGGAGAGAGAGATAGGAAGAGTTGGCAGGCAAGGAGTGTAAATAGAAGGAGAAATCTGGGAGGGAGGATTGAAATCAGAGAAGGGGAGGACATCAGGGGCCAGCCACCCAGCTACACAACCAGCAAGCCATGGAGTAAGAGTAAGACTTATGGAAGTAAGAGAACAAGAAAAGCCCAGAGGCAAAGGGGAGTCAGGATAATTTAAAGTTAAGAAAAGCTGGCTACTGGAGCTCCACCTGAGGCTTGGCTGTGGATCTCTGCACCTGCTTCCATCAGTCATTGAATGAGAGTTCTATCACAACAGTTAGGGTGTTCAGCCATCCGATCACCAGAGTAGGTCAGTTCGGGCTTTCTCTCAACCATTGCCAGTAGTCTATTGTGGAGGTATCTTTGTGGATTTCTGGGGACCTCTCTAGCACTTTGCTTCTTCCTATTCCCATGGGTTCTTTGTTTATCATGGTATCTCTTTCCTTGTTCTCCCTCTCTGTTCTTGATCCAGCTGGGATCTCTTACTCCCCTAAACTCTCCCCTGACCCTTGCCCTTCATTATCCCCCTCACATTCAGTTTGCTCATGTGATCTCATCCATTTCTCTGTCGTTAGGCAATCCCTGTGTCTTTCTTAGGGTCCTCTTTACTACGTAGCCTCCCTGGAGTTGTGAGTATCAGTCTAGTCATCCTTTGCTATGTATCCACCTATGAGTGAGTACATACCATGTTTGTCTTTCTGAGTCTGGGTTACCTCACTCAGGATGATTTTTTTCTAGATCCATCCATTTGCCTGCAAACCTCATGATGTCATTGTTTTTCTCTGCTGAGTAGTATTCCATTGTGTATATGTACCACATTTTATTTATCCATTCTTCAGTTGAAGGGCATCGGCAAGAAAGAGAGAGAGGAAGGATTATATGAGCAAGATATATTGAGACCGTGATTGGAAAAAGCACAGGCACAAATAGTCAAACTAGTGGAAACACAGGAACTATAGCTGGGAAGCCCCCATGGAACTGGATCAGGCCCTCTGGATAAGTGAGACAGTCAATTAGCTTGAACTATTTAGGAGGCCCCCAGGCAGTAGGACCAGGACCTGTCCTTAGTGCATGAGCTGGCTTTTTGGAACCTAGGGCCTATGCTGGGACACTTTGCTCAGCCTAGGTGAAGGGAGGAGGGGACTGGCCCTGCCTCAACTGAATCTACCAGGCTGAGCTGAATCCCCAGGGGAGTCCTTGCCTTGGAGGAGGGAGGAATGGGGGAATGGGTTGGGGAAGGGTGGGGGGGGCAGGAGGAGGGAGGAAAGGGGAATCCATGGCTGATATGTAAAATTAAATTAATTATAAAATAAAAAAGGAAAAAAAAGAAAAGCTGGCTAAAATCTAAGTCAACCTAAGATCAGGCATTCATAATTAAGAATAAGTCTCTATGTATGAATTTATTTGGGAGCTCTCACTTTCCTGAGCAGGAAAACAGTATATTTATAGTCCTTCTTTATTTGACAGTTTCATACATGTATACAAAGTTTTGTGATTATATTTATCCCCATCACCCTCTAATGCCTCTTTCCTTTCCCTCTGAACCATTATTTCTTCCCGATTAGGTCCCTAGTGGTGACATCATTGAAGAAAATGTACAGCAACCATTAATAACCAGTAACTCCTCAGGCAGAAGTGAGGTGTCATGGGTGCCTCCTCTTTCCTTGATGGAGTGTTAAAGGGTCCAACCTTGTGTATATATCCATTGCTGCTTTGTGATCATAGTTGAAATATCATGTTGTATCTGGATGCCAGCATTTCATAGCTCACCTCCATACCCTTTAGTGTGGGCATATTTTTTGCTATCATTTCTATGATGTTCCAGAAGCTTCTGCAAATGGGGTATCAACTGCAAGCACTAGTTAATCCCTGTTCTAACTTTAGCCTACATTAGGCTGGAAATAGTTTTACTCTCTATATATGGATGTTCAAAATTCCAGAATTGAGTCAGCAGGGTCTATGCCAGACCAACATTCCTCTGAAGCTCTGGAACCACATATAGAATCCCACGTTAGCCATTTCAACTTTGTTTCTCCTTTCCTACCCTCAAGACATCTGTTTACCTCATTCTCAAGTGCATATTTTAGTTTTTTATTACATTTATTGTTTTACATTTTTTAAGTTCTATATCTCCTTCTGTGCTTCAATGTGTATCTTAGGCATTACAAAAATTTCAAAATTACAAAAATGCATTTTGACTTACTAGCACCTCACACAAATTATTACTTTGAAAACATTCTTAATAATTGAGAAGCCTGGAAAATGCAATCTGCACTTACCCGCCTGACTACTTTTATTGTTGTTGTGAGTTTTGGTTCTCTCTATATTTTAGACTAAAAAAATTTTTACTATGAATATTTTATATGGTAAACATTTGAATATTTGTCCTGAATTTATACTTTCCAGTGCTTCATTTCCTCCTGTACCTTCATGATTACTTTTGGGATCATTTTCCTTCATCATGAAGAACAGACTTTAATGTATATTATTATGATTTCAGTTTAAAGGCAATATTAATACAGACTTGTTAGAAACCAATTCCCTTACCTTTTCTCTATCAGAAAGCATGCTGATTTTACCTTTACCATTGGAAGGTTTTGATTGTATTTGACATAGACATTTAAGTCTACAACTAATTTTCTTTAAGCATTTTGAGAATTTTTTTTACTGTCTTGTGGCATGTAGTGTTTCTACTGAGAAGTCAGTGTTACCTGAGTACTGTGCTTCTAGAGTTGAAACAGTTTTTGTCTGTTACCTTGTAATTTGTCTTAGGTATTTAGAAAACAGATGGTTATATGTCTAGTTTGTATCTTTTTGTATTGATCTTCATTTTGTTTCAATTTTATGTCTTTATTAATTTATGTCTTCCATAAATTCTGGAAAATTCCTGTTTTTTTTTTCTTTTTACATATTGCTTCATGCTCATTTTCTCTAGTCTTATCTTCAGAAATTCCACCTTCACATATATTGCAAAATTTGAGCACATTATATATTTTTTAATCCCATCCTCATTCATTTCTAGCCTTTTAATTTCAGTATTTTCTATCATTTCTACTTCCAGTTCATGGGATTTGTCTTTTCTTGTGTATTGTCTTCTGTCAAGCCTTTGATTGAGTATTTAATTCAGATATTTTATAATTGTAAAATACAGATTTAGTTCTTTCATATAAATTTCAGCCTCTTGATAATTTTATTCTTTAGTCTTTAGTTTGCCAACCTTTTCATCTATTTTATTAAACAATGGTATTGTTTTTGTATGTCTCCGCTACTTTGAAATGCATTATATGGGTTACATTCATGATTGCTTCTATAATCTGACACTTCTATCGTGTGCCATAATTTATGTGCTTCAAAATATACACATAGTCTAGATCACTTTCTTCTCTGCTAGAGAGAATTGAATATTTTCTCTGCTTAGGGAAAAAAGAGGTATGGTTGGGTAGGCTAGAGGTATAGCACCTCAACACAGTTATGCACTGAGTCATGTTGAGGCTGGGTGATAACTCTGTAAGGACTCAATCTTTGCCTGGGTTCTCCTGATTTCTATGGCATGGCCACTGTATATTTCAATGGAGAGACTGAACTCTGTCTACTTAGTCCTGAAAAGTACTTAGAATTACTTTATCAATTGTAGATTTTAAGCTTAGGTCTTCAACCTCACACTCCATGGACCTTCAAAATTTTGTCTTAGACAGGATCTATCCCTGGTGCATGAGCTGACTTTTTGGAGCCCATTACCTATTGTGGGACACTTCGCACAGCCTTGATGCAGAGGGGAGAGGCTTGGACCTGCCTCAACTGAATGTACCAGGCTTTGCTGACTCCCCATGGGAGGCCTTACCTCTTCTGAGGAGGAGATGGGTGGGTGGTTGTGGGGAGTGGGGGAGAGGCCGGGGGAAGAGTGGGAGGAGGAATGAGAGGGGCATCTGTGCTTGGTATGTAAAAATGAATTTAAAAAAAAAATCTTAATAAAATTAAATAAAAAACAGAAAGAAAGAAAGAAAGAAAGAAAGAAAGAAAGAAAGAAAGAAAGAAAGAAAGAAAGAAAGAAAGAAAGAAAGAAAGAAAGAAAGAAAGAAAAAAAGAAAGAAAGGAAGGAAGGAAGGAAGGAAGGAAGGAAGGAAGGAAGGAAGGAAGGAAGGAAGGAAGAAAAGAAAAGGAGACTGATTTGGTACTTCACTTTCAGCTCTCCATATTTATCATTCTATCCCCCAATACAAAAGTAATCATTTTTTTTTCTTAATATATCAGCAGGAGCCTCTGCCATATTTTCAGTCTCCCACCATGCATGAGTAGATGTCCAGTGTCTGTAAGGGCAATGTTGTTTTGATATATTGCTCATAATCTAAGAAATAAAAGCTTGCCTGAAGATCAGAGGACAGAGCTAGCCACAGTTCTCTATAGAGGTCAGGCAGTGGTAGCACATGCCTTTAATTCTAGTATCCAGGAGGCAGAGGCAAAGATCTGTCTGGATCTCTGTGAGTTCAAGGCCATGCTGGGCTACAGGAGATTAATCCAGTCTAAAAGAGAAACAGCCAGGTGGTGGTGGCACACACCTTTAATTCCAGCACTTGGGATCACATACTTTTAATCCCAGCACTAGGAAAATTGAGACAGGAACTGATATTGCTGGGCATAGAAAGGAATATAAGGTGGGAGGAGAAAGGAATTCAGGTCTTTTCAGGCTCTTGCAGGCTGAGGAGTTGGTGAATTAAGAGGTGGCTTGTGCCAGGCAGTGGTGGTGCATGCCTTTAATCCCAGCACTCAGGAGGCAGAGCCAGGTGGATCTCTGTGAGTTCAAGGCCAGCCTAGTCTACAGAGTGAGATCCAGGAAAGGCACCAAAACTACACAGAGAAACCCTGTCTCGAAAAACCAAAAACCAAAACCAAACCAAACCAAAACAAAACAAAACAAAAAAAAAAAAGGTGCCTTGCTCTGTTGTTTTTTTTTATTTTAATTAAGACCAATTAGGATTTGTGTAACACAACGTAACTCTGATCCTTAGTGTTAGTTCGTCAGTCTTTAAGGGTTGTTTCCTTTGCTTGCTTTTTTTTTTTTAAGTTAGCCATCATCCTCCTAGGGGGCATAATGCCTAAGCACCATGAAACTCTAGGATATGTCACCCTTCCCAAAGGTTTTAGTCTTGTTCATTTACTTCTCATAACTCTAAGAACTCAGCAGATGTCTTGTGTAGAGCAAAGTCTTGAACTTACAACCCCATAAGTCTTTTTTTTTTTTTTTTTTTTTTTGGTTTTTCGAGACAGGGTTTCTTTGTGTAGCTTTGCGCCTTTCCTGGAGCTCACTTGGTAGCCCAGGCTGGCCTCGAACTCACAGAGATCCGCCTGGCTCTGCCTCCCGAGTGCTGGGATTAAAGGCGTGCGCCACCACCGCCCGGCCAAGTCTTTTTTTTTAATGTTCATTTTTTATAGTTAGTATACAAAGTCATGGTTTTCATATGGCATTGTCGTATATGCTTTGTTCTTATTTGTACCCCATCTTCATTTCCCACCCTTGTCCCCCTGTTTTCTCTTGCTGAAAACAATCGAACAATCCTAAGTGAAATGCAATGGTAGAAACATCACGACGCTGGTTCTAAAATTATGCTACAAAGACATAGTAATCAAACTGTATGGTACTGATGCAAAAAGAAACATATGGACTGACCAGTGCCATAGAAGAGGAGACCCATATATGAGGCCTGTGACTGCATAAAGTTCAGCTTGTTTCTCTTCCTCCAGCAGAGGTGATATGGCTGTGCCAAGCTACAGAGTTCAACTTTCGGCCTGTAATTAGAATCAGCATCTGCTACAGAGAAATATTAACCACCATCTCCCTTCATATCTGGATACTCCCCTCCTTCTGACAACTTGATCTCTCTGGTTCTCATTGCTTCCGCTGTTTTCTCATACATTATTAACCACAATATTTTTTTATACAGGTACCAGTTTTTCTATTTTTATGAATATCATTATTATCCTGTTACATCTCTTCTAGAACCAGACTCAGATCTGCTTTACCTATATAATACATGCTGGTTTTTGGCAAGAGAAAATTCTGTTCAAACTCATCATTATATTAATTTCTAGCATTATTAAATAATGTTGTACAGTTTTAAGATGGATGCTTTACTGTGAGTGCTTAGTGAAGCATAACTCATCCAACTCTTATACTAAAACCATGAGGGGAAAAAAACCTTTAAAATCATTTTGTAAATAGAAATTGAAACTCATAGGCTAAGTGTCCAATGTTCTCAAACAACTGTTGGTGAAGTTAGTATTCTTGGTTTAGACTACCAGGGTCTACTAGTTCTCATGCTTCTGTTTGAATATGTGGGAGATTAATCTTTCTTCATGATATTTCCTATTTAATTTTTTTATCCCCAAATAGGCTAAATTCCTAAACTATAGGAATCAATTTAGTATTGAATTCATAATACTACTCTTGTTTATGGTCTTGAAAATATATTGGTTTGATATTTTGGTAAAATCTACAACCAAAGTGTATGTGTAACAAAATTCCTAATGAAAATTCACTGAGTATTTAGAAAATGGACCCAACATGTGGCATTGCCTACTGAGTTTCTGCTCATGCTGCTTTCTGATGGTTTGTGGAATATTGTGTTAGTTTTTTAGGGCTAATGAGTTTGGGTTAATTTCTTTACCCCTCTCAGCCAAGTCTTTCCACAACATGGCTTCTCCCATGGGGTCCTTGCTAATAAATACTTTAATTGAACTGCTTTATTAAAATGAGTGTCTATATGATCATCTAGACACCCCACAGATGTGAGGAGAGATTATGAGTTCAAACGAGATGGGGGTAGGCAAATCCAGGTTTGATCCTGACTCTGCATTGCCACAAAACCTGATAATAAAGGAATCTAAGTTAACAGAAAATTAGTAAACTGAATGAAATGAAACTAAGTACTCAAGAAGTTTACTTTTAGCAAATCATCAGTATTTATTAAGCACTGAAGAAGAAAATTATTTCCAAGCACAAGCCATTGACTTTCTATTGTTTTCACCGGCTCTTCAAATTCATCCTTCAGTAATTTTGTTCACCTAGGTAGATGATGGTTTAGCTTGTCATCCTTATAAATCAACCTACTATAAAAATGAACTAAAACACAGTAAAATAAAGTCTCTATGTCCATCTAGAAAAGAATGTCCCTGTTACAACTATTTATAATTTGTTTTCTTTTGCATAAACTTATACTTTTAAAAGTTTTTTATATTTTAATATAATGATGTAACATGAATTGCTAAACAGTCTTATTAATTAAAAAACTCGGAGCCAGATATTGGGGTGAAAGCTGAAAGGTTAGAGGGATAGAACAAGCCACAGCCACAAGTTCTTACTGCTAGGAAATCCTCAGCCCAAGAGAGAACTACTTCCTGTATACTCACGCCTATATACCTTTCTGTGCCCTGCCATCTTACTTCTCTCTGCCCAGCTATATCACTTCCTCTTTCCGCCCAACTCTATCACTTCCTGTCCATCTGTACAGACCCCCAGACCTCTGTGGTTAACTAGTGCTGGGATTAAAGGGGTGTGCCACCACGCCTGGTTCTGTTCCCAGTGTGGCCTTGAACTCACAGAGATCCGGATGAATGTCTGCCTCTCGAATGCTAATATCAAAGGCGTGTGCTACTATTGCCTGACCTCTATGTTTAATATAGTGGCTGGCTTTTTCCTATGATTCCCCAGGCAAGCTTTATTTGTTAGAGCACAAATAAAATATCACCACATAATGACATTATTTTCTCCTTCCATTTCCCTCCTCCAACTATCACAATACCCCTCTCTATTCTCTTTCAAATTCATGGCCTCTTTCTCCAGTTATTGGGGTGTGTGTGTGTGTGTGTGTGTGTGTGTGTGTGTGTATTGTTACACACACTTATACCCTCATCCTCTTGCTCTTATAATCTTTCTGCCCCTTCTTCCTGATTGTTCCCAGAGCTTTAGGTGCAAGAGTTGTTGTGCAGATGTATACACTGGAACTGGGTTCACAACTCTTAATTTTGATTGGTTGTGGTTTTCTGTAACTGTCTCCATCTATTGCAAAGAGATGTTTCCTTGACGAGGTAAGGACTTTACTTATCTGTGGGTATAAAGACAAAATTGAGTATGTAGTTAGGTATTATACTGGTTTAGTAAGGTAGCACTTGTAGGTTCCACTCCAAGATCCACGACTTCACCAGCTCTGAGCAGTTAGCTAGGTTTCCAAACCAGGTATAACTTTGCTCCTTTTGAGCAACTCTTAAGTCTAATTAGAGAGGTGTTGGTTACTGCCAAAGAATGTATGCCACTACTACACCTTAAGGTTATTGCCACCATGATGGTCAATCCTTTTATAGTTACTATTTTTTTATTCTTATGCATGGAATCCAGCACTTACACATGCCATGTGTATGGTCTATCACTGAGATTTATCTGTAGTCTCCATTTTTGTTATTTACATTTTATTTTGCAGTTTTTGCTAGTTCTTTGAGAATTTCAAACAATGTATTTTGAGCATATTCACTCTCCAGCTCCTCCAAGACCCCCCACCTTTGATACCGACCTAACTTTGTGTTCTTTCTTTCTTTTTTTTAACTATCAAATCCAATTTGTGCCACTCCTGTATTCTTGGATGTGTGGCCTTCCACCAAAGGGTTTTTTCTTAGCTTCATTTGTATAGTTCTATGTAAAGTGTAATGTACTACCTTGTAAATAGAACTTTTCAAAAGAGCCAAACCTTCTTAAAAGTAATTTCTAGTTTTCATACTAGTAAAAGTTCATTTTAACATATCAATTCTCTATATGTAATTAAAACCTAAATAGCATGTAAATTTTCCTATATTAGAATTTGGCATTGGTTGAAACCTCATGATAACTAGCAATGTCAAATATTGTATATGTTAAGAGGACAAATGGTCTTTGAATGTTAATAGCCCTCTCTATTCCTAGACCTAAAACAGGTTTGTAGATGAACTGCTAAATAGTCTTATTAAATGAAAACCCAGAGCCAGATATAGGGGTGAAAACCTGAGAGATCAGAGGAATAGAAAAAGCCACAAGCTAACCTCTGTTAAACCTCACCTCACTGACACCTCAGTCTCCAAAGTGACCTGCTTCCTATATTCCCACACCTATATGCCTTGCTGTTCTGCCACCTGATTTGCTTTCTCTGTCCAGCTATATCACTTCCTCTTCCTGCCTAGCTCTGTCACTTCCTGTCTGTCTATACAGACCTCCAGAACTCTATGGTTAGTGCTGGGATTAAAGGTGTGTGTCACCACACTTGGATCTGTTTGCAATGTGGCTTTGAACTCACAGAGATCCAGATAGATCCCTGCCTCCCAAATGATAGAATTAGAGGCATGTTCTACCATTGCCTGACTTCTATGTTTAATATAATGGCTGGCTTTTTCCTCTGACCCTCAAATAAATTTTACTGGGGGACACAGTATATTGGGGGGCACAATACATCACCACACAGGTTCATCCTTACAGCATGAGAAAAAGCAATGGAAAACTCTCAATTTAAATGGCATGTCACCTGATGAAGAAGTAGAAACACAGAATGGTGAAGGAGAGGAGAATGGTGTTATTGATGTTAAAAGATGAGGGGGGACAAAAGAATGAGGTTATTAATGATAAAGGAAGATGAATGAGAAAGTATGGAATTATTGCTTTGATGTCAGCCAAGACAACCCTCTTGCTTTAAAGGTGCAAAGCAGACTCTAAAGTGGTCCAGTTGGGGGTACACATTGGATGTCAATGACAGATTGTGAAGACTGTATCTCTTAGGTGTGTCAATCTGAGCACTCACTGAAGCTTCTTTACAAATTGTTTTGAATTGCTATTATAGTGATATCATTACTAGATTTATGTATATGAGTGATTGCTACATGCATGCCTGGTATCTGTGGAGATTAGAATATGGTGTCAGCTCCACTATAATTACAGTTACATGTTGTTGTGAGTCACCTCGTGTGTGCTGGGAACCAAACCCAGGTCCTCTGTTGGTGCCAGTCCAGGGGCTGGTCCTATCCCTAATCATTACCATTTTAACTAGCTGATTAACCTATAATAAAACTGCCTATAAAAATTAATTTCAAATATTATAAAACATTTACAGTGATGAAGTACACATTTAATCTGATTTAAATATACATCATAACTAGCCAGGGTCTAACAGTCGGACATGTGTACCTGTCTTAGTGTTCCATTACTGTGAAGAGACACCATAACCAAAGCAACTCTTATTTAAAAAAAAATTTAGTTGGGGCTTACTTACCATTCCAGATGTTAGTCCATAATCATCATGACAGGAATCAAGGAGGCAGGCAAGTCATAGCACAGAAGCAGAAGCTGAAAGCTTTACATACTGGTTTATTCAGCTAACATAACAAGAGACTGGACCTGACATGCTCCTTTGAAACCTCAAAACCCACACCCAGTGACACACTCCTCCAATAAGGCTACATCTCCTAATCTTTCCCAAACAGTTCCACTAACTGGGAGCCAAGCATTCAAACACACCTATGAAGACTATTTTCATTAAAACCATCATAATTTGCTTCCAAAATTCTTTCACTCTTAGAATGAACTCCATTTTTCTTTTTCCTTAATTGCCATATAGAGTCACAAGTACATCCCTATGTAATTTCTAATGTAAATTTAGTTTGGACTGATTTATTCCTCTCCTCCTAGTCTTTTTGGTCCCAGCCCCCGGTGGACCTTTCATCCCATTCTGATTTTATATCGCATGTGTTCTACAACCTTTCCCACCTCCTTCTCTTAAAGCCTCTTTTGTTCCCACCTCATGCAACCCTGTCTAGATTCCTATCAGGATCCATTCTTTTTTTTTTATTATTCATTTTACATACCAACCACAGATACCCCTCTCATCCCTCCTCCCACTTCCCCCCACCTTTCCCCCTCCCCTTATCCCCTCCTCAAATAGGGTAAGTTCTCACATGGGGAGACAGCTAAGCCTGTTACATTCAGTTGAGGCAGGACCAGCCCCTCCCTGCTTTATCAGAGGGTGAACAAGGTGTCTGACCATAGGTAATGGGACAGGATCCATTCTTAATTTGGGGCTAGCATTTATAAGCATTGCCAATGCTTCAGTCATAACTTCCCTTTCTCCTGAATTGTCCGAGTCTTTTTCCACCATTTGAAAACATTTGGGAATATTTTAGTTCATGCTAGAATTTAATTCACAAAAGTGGGTGAGTCAGACATACTCCATGCCTGATGTTTCTTTGGAATCCAGGAAAAATTTCTCATTAATCCCTTCTCAAGTTACTTTTGTGTAGGAAAGCATTGTAGAAGACTGGGGGCTCTTTCTCCTTCTTTATGTGTGATAGTGACCTACTGATTGACACATCCATGCCTCAATTGCTGCACAATCCTTTTAAAACTAAAGAATATCTGCCTGGTAGTGATTTTCTGTCTTTATGAAGATGTGGTTGGCCAAGGTTAGATGGTGAACTTCTTTCAGTCATATATACATACATATATCTCTTTCATGTGTGCTACTGCCTCCAATGTTTACAAATCAATACATATTTACTTCAATCATACTCTGTGCTAACAATTTTCTCAGACCCCTATCAGAATGTTGCAGACAGGACAAGGTTGTCTATACTCAAGAAACTTATACTACAGATGTGGTTGTTGGCTGAAGACAGTTCAAGGTTGTCTATATTCAAGAAACTTGCAATACAGATGTGAATGTTGGCTGAAGACAGTTCAAGTCTGTCTATACTCAAGAAACTTACAATACAGACATGAACACTGGGTGAAGACAATTCAAGGTTGTCTATACTCAAGAAACTTACAATGCAGATGTAAATGTTGGCTGAAGACAGTACAAGGTTGTCTATACTCAAGAAACTTACAATGCAGATGTGAATGCTGGCTGGGGAGCAGGCACACATTACTCTCATTATCACATTAAAGATGGTTGTTTTTTGTGAGATTCCAAATGACAGTCAGGGGATTTTGCTACTGAATGGCTTCATACCCAGAAACTGCTTCTTAACAAATTGATATGCTTATAAACAATCAACTTTATCTTCTCTCCTCTTCATTATCAACCAATAAAGTGCTGGATACAAACATTGCCTCTATTTAATAAAATACTTGGCCAACAAAGAGATATCCCATTGAGAAGACCTATCTAAAGGAATAAACCTAAATTTAACACATGGAACACCGAGTAAAATGACAGGAAATATCTTCAGTCCGAAGCCAGTAGGCATACCTCTGAACTCAACTTTGACATAAAGCAAAAGTGATCCATGGCTCATGGGGTCAGCCTCTCATTTGCAACATATGAGTTATCTCTTATTTCAGAAACTTCCAGACAAGAATACTAATTTCTAACACTATTGGCAACTGTAGAAATTGCAGTTATGACTTAGATTGCCCCCAGTAAATGGACATTTTAGAATCAAGTCTAGTAAGGGGAACAGAATTGTAGTTGGAGAATCTTCAAGAATCTCTTCCCTGAGTTTGGCTAATGCAGAGGATGCTGAGAGAGTTTATGTTTTTAAGGACATGCAAGAATAATGCTGTTTCTGGCTTCCTGCTTTTCTGACAGAGTCTCTAATGGGATATATTTGAGTAATTTTTATCATATTTACTCTGTAGCAGTTTTAATTGTTATGTACTTTAAGAAAAGACTGTCTCATAGACATGCTTTAAACGGTGGTGTCTTAGTGGTTAATCTTAGTGGTGTCTGCTACTCAGGAAGAATGTGGGGTTTTTTTAATTATTATTTTTATGTGACTGTGTATTTTCCCAAGAGGTGAAATGTGCAGGGCAAATAACTTATTCATTCTAGTTTAGATGCTTCCTTTTTTAAAAAAAATATAAATTCAAAAGTTGCATTTGGGATAGAGGAGATGACTTAGATGATAAAGTGCTTGCTACACTATCGTGAGGGACCTGAATTTGGATCCACAGCATCCATGTAAAAAGCAGACACAAGAATCATACACCTGCAAACCCAGTGTTGAGACAAGAGTGGGGCAGGAGGATTCCCTGGCTCAGCTGGGCTAGGGGAAGCTGCGATTTCCAGGTCTGATGAGAGATGTAATCTCAAAAAAATAAGAGAGACTGATTGAGGAGAAATCTGATGTAAACCTCTGCCCTACACACCCAAACATGCATTCATCCCCATCCTGACACCTACACCCACACACAAACACAGAAGTAAGATTGGATACCAAAGGATAACTTTGGGTGTCATTCCTCAGGCACACTCTGCCTTTTTCTTTGAGAAAGTATCTCTTCCTAGCCTGGAACCCCCAAAGTCATATGGGCTGACTGGCTATCAAGCCTGAGGGATCATCCTGTCTCTGTCTCTCTAGTGCTGGGATTACAAGAGCATACTACCATCCCTGGGCTGTTTTTTATGGGTTCTGAGAATTTAATTCAGGTCTTTGTGTTTCCAAGGCAAGCCATAGAAGTAGATATTTACTTTACATTTTGATTCTATAATTCATATTTACTCTCTCTTCCCAGGGTCAAATAATGATGATGATGATGATGATGATGACAACTAGTAATAATAATAAAAATCCTCATATTGATACCAGTGACATTAGCAAATCTTTATGTATAGATACATAAAGACACATAAACTCTCTATACAACCAAGCCAGCAAATGATGACTGACAAAGACTGCCAGAACAGTAGATGATCTTGTTATTTTAAGTATGTGAACTTTCATTTTTCATTAAATTTAGTATTACCAGTTATTACTTGAATGGATTGAGGAAGATAATTGCCTTTACTGTATCTGTGAAGAAGTTTTTTTTTAAAGCAAAGTCATCATTAAAAATATATTTCACCCTTAGATGAGTGTAGCCCTCACCTCTCCTCAAGGAAACTGCTCTTTGCCAACAGACAGAGAACATTACTGGAAACCAGAATTCATCAAAATGCAGAGTTGTGGAGCCCAGTGCCAACTGATACATCTACAATACAAATCCTGCACCTAAGACTCAGGGATCATTGTGGAAGATCACAAAGATTTTTCTGGAAAGATTGTGAGATCCAAAGCATCAGGGAGTCTGTTGTGGGATTGTATTTCCTGGAAATATCAGAGAAGCTATCTTGGGGTCTCACCAACATGGCTCCCTAAACATGAGCTGAATAAGATCATACCAGTAGATATATTAACATGATCAGTCCTGAAAATATATCTCTATAAGTAACATCATATGATATAAGCAGGTTTTATTTATGTATTTAAGAATATATAAGCAAAAGAACAATTAAAGGAAAGAGGCCATTAACTTGAGAGAGAGCAAGAACAGATACATGGGAGTGGCTAGAGGGAGGAAAGGGAAGAGTGTAAAGGAAGTACTTATAATCTCAAATAATAGAAAAATATAATTATGATTTAAGAAATGTATTTCAACAGGAAGCCATTTTTTCCTATTTAGGAAATTTAATAAGGTACTTTAAAAATTACCCTGTCTTAATTTATCCATAGATAATCAATATGATCATTATAAATAACATTTTTATTTAGCTTGCTCTCCTCTCCTCTTCTAGTCCTCAAAGAGTGAAATCTTTAAATACATGAATCATGCGAGCGTGCTCGCCATGGTACCATGCTCTAGCTAGTAACTGTAATATGGCTTTGGTTCTCCAGTTCTCATCCACGATATTACAACCTAAAACCACCTTTTTTTTCCAAAGGCTTCCAAGTGTTTTGTTCACATTACTACTTCCTCCCTTAGAGATTAGATACAATCTAACCATAAAGGGGAGAGAAAAGAGAAAATCTTAAGGGAGAGCAGAATCAAATTCATCTGTCTTGACTGTGGATACTTCCCAGTGGGTAGAGTGCCTGGCAAGCATGTAAGAGACCCTGGGATCAATCCTAAGTACCACAAACAAAGAAAAATGTGATGACAGCAACAAGCATCTGCACTAGATCCTGGCTGAGCATTTAGAGACAACAATGATTAATATCCACTGAGCACAAAAGGAAGGCCTATGGGTCACCCTACAAATTTCACATGCACAAGCTCATGTACGATCTGTTGGGAAAGCTTCTATAAATATTCGTTGCTTTGAAAGAAATGAAACTAAGGGGTGGTGAGGTTAACTAACTTCTTTAAAGTTGCAGGTGAATCAATGTCAGAGCCAGATCTAGCCCAGAATGTCAACAAATAATGTGGGACTCAGACATCAAGCCTCCTGTGGCCCTTTCCATCAGCAGAAGGCTTCCATACAGTTGATATTTCATATGCCATAGAGGTGTTTAACTTGCTGTTCAGGAAGCTTTAGGTTTTAGTGTCTGTGGAAGTGTAGATTGTTGTGAAAGCTCCAAGAGAGCAGAGTAAGTCTGTTCTGACCACATAGCCGGTCTGGGCAAGCATTTCTGGACAAATGCTAAAAAGAGATCAGAGGAAAGAAGTCTAAACTTAAAAGGATCTAGGAATTTATTATTTTTCTCTTGTTTCATGGAAATATTCCCTTTCATATCTAATTTTGTATTTGTAGTTTAAGGCCTTCTTCCTTAAGTAAGGCACACAACATTATAAGGCCATTATAAAGTCAACAGCATGTGTAAAACTAGGATATTTCTATAAGCCAGCTTTGAACATCATTATACCTTAGGATAACTTTAAACTTCTGATCCCCCTTCCCTTACCTCCATAGTGCTGGGATTGCAGACATGCACCACTATCACACACAATTTATAATGCACTGACAATCAAACCCTGTACTTCTATATGCTAGGCAAATGATCTACCAGCTGAGCCACACCTGCATCCCTGTTTTGTGAAAATAAAAAATTCAGCATGCATTTTATAGTTCAAAATGCATTGAGTACTCAGTACCAGTGACATAACTGTGTTGACTTATTTCCTAATAATTCAGCAGGATGAAAACTTGCCCAGTCAGAAAGAAATACTTTAATTCTCATTTTAATTCCATATGTAAATAAATCAACTTTCAAATATGTTTAATGTTACCCAGAGCATTCCATGTCAGCTACTTATCATGATCTATTAAACAGACTTCCCTACATACTAAAAGGTGATACAATTTGCTTTGGAAACACTATCTCAAGAGAAAAGTGAGTATCTTAAATGATTCTTTTCCATAAGCAAAGACTTGGAATGTGTGTGAGAAGGAATGAACTCTAGTCACCACTCCTTGTCCAATCACTTTGTACAACAAGAAACTGGACCATCTGCTTCAAATGAAAACTAAGCCTGGGCAGTCAGGCGAGATCATTCATTCAGAGCACCAAAGACATGTCATTGGTTTGTTAGTTCATTTATTAATTGGGAGTGAGCCATTCTGTGGCTTTTACTGCCCATTTTACACAGGTGCCTCACACTGGTTCATCGGCTACATTGTCTAATCATCCACAGGAGGCTAATTTAAATGGCTATGCTATTTGTGATTAAACCATCAGCTGATGGAACCAGTGGCTGTTAGTTTAAATTTCCCCTCCAAAAGGTTTGTCCTAAGTATTTACATACAAAGAGATGCTCAAAATAATGATAAACACACTTGATACACATGATAAAGAGTGATATTCTTCAACTGAATACAATTATGGAGAACGATCAGCCTGCATTAGTTAAATTGCATATTTTGTCACAAAGAAATGTAGTGAATTGAATGAATGCTCGGAGTCTGTTAGAACAACAGATTCATAGGGCTTTTGCTTACATCTTGTATTTCTGCAAAAATAGAATTAATTCATCAATAACTTCATACATAATCACCTTTAGAGCATGAATCCATGAATCAAAGTTGCCTCATCATTTAAAGTTAATTGCTTTCTAATCAAGGCAGCCTAACGTAGACATTAATTAGCAAAACAAAGTTACAGATATTCTTTAGCTTTGAACTTAGTACATTAACTTCTTTTTATCAGTAAAATTGATTGTGGAAATTCATCAAATGTCAGCCACCTGTGGGAATGTGGAGGTCATTAGGATGTTTCAGGCTGAACTGAAGGTAGATTGAAGTCTGGAGACTCTTCTTTTCAGGACTACTTTCTAATGTATTTGTTGCATCTCCTGCAACCATCATAACAATTTCAGACAACCAGCTGATAAGCGGTTATCCCAGCTATACTGTGGAAGACCTAATCAATAACTCTGCTAGATATTTTCTCTGCAAATGAAATGTTCTGTCCATTCATCCCTGCATTACATGAAATATCTGTGCTCCCTAATCTTGGTGGCGGTCTTAATGAATGTGCGTTCATGAGACTGTGGACACAAAAGGAAAGTTGTCATGAAATTCCCCTCATCTTATGTGAGCTGTTTTTAATTTTCCCATCATAACACCCACTTGCTGCCTGGCAAGATCAGGTTAATATCTGAATTGCCTTCTCTGAGCACCAGAATTGTTTATTCAGCTGCATTTAAGGAAGCCTTCTAAAGATGCATCATTCAGTGTTAGTCCCATTTGTTCATTCCATATACTCTGAGAAAAGTAGGGTATCATCCTTATAGGAGGGATGGGGGGGGGAGAGATCTTAGCAAGGTAAGAATGGAAATAGATAATAACTATTTGGATTTTATTGGCAGAATCTCAGTTATACCTTGAGGCTTTTATGATGCTATCTCACTATTGACTTCAGACATAAGTGATCTAACATAGTCAAATTCACATCTCCTTTTACATGTGGAATCAAGGTGTTGTCATCAGAGGGGGAAAAAACCCTTGTCTTGGGAGGTCTAGTGTAACATTACCACCGTCACCTACTTCCTCCAGCCCAGAAGTCAGTCAGAAGGGCTTTGCCATGTGAAAAGATAGGTTGAAACAGCACAGTGTGTATCCATGTGGAAAAGGAGACACATTTTAATCAATACAACAGTCTCTGCCACAGAGCACAGCTCCATGTTCCTGACATTTTAGAGTTGTGTGTCTGACGTCACAGCTATGAAGAGTACAGACAGTACCTGGCACTGCGGATGCAGACCCTGCCCTCCTCATCATGTGCATCAAGCTTCAGCTCACACTCTGACCTGGGAACCATGCAGGAATGTGTTTGACTCTCATTACAGATGCCACCTCTCTCCTCTAGGAGCAGAAAATGGAGACAAAGCCCCTGGAGCTGGTACCTGGGGCACACAAAGTCACTCAAGAGCTTGTTTCAAGAATTATATGCCCTGCCTTCTCTACCTTGTTTCTCCAGCACAAGATTTTTCTAAGTTGAGAGTTTACCAAACATTTGAACTTTCATGTCTGCTTTTCCCCCTCTTTCTCTAGAGCAGATGAATACCAAAAGAAAACAACATGCTCAAAGCTAGCTCAAGGCAGTGAATACTAGCTACCCAGTTCATGCAAGGTATAATCTCAGAGTCTAAGACGATCTAGATGATGGATGCACACTCTATTGGAGCAGAAACACATGTACACAAATAAGTCTAGTGTCGACTCTATTTGTACCCTGATAAAAGTGATAGTGGTTTCTTGTAGCATGAATCTTAAAAGCTCTTGTTAATAAAATCAAACCCGAGGCCAGTTATTGGGGTCAATGCTGGTAGATCGGAGAGACAGAACAAGCCACAGCTATCTCACCTTGCCAGTTCCTCAGCTGGTCCTGTTTCCTCAGACTGGAAGCCTCTGAGTCCTCATCCAGAATGAATCTCAGCTGAACTGTGTTGCTACAAAGCCTGAAAGCTTAACCAGCCAAATACTTAACCAGCCAAATGCTTCTAGTTTCTGGTCCTCAAGCCTTATATATCTTTCTGCTTTCTACCATCACTCTCTGGGATTAAAGGCTGGCTCCCTGGGATTAAAGGCGTGAGTCACCATGCCTGGCTGTTTCCAATGTGGCCTTGAACTCACAGAGAACCAGAGGGATTTCTGTCTCCGGAATGCTAGGATTAAAGGTGTATGCTATCACTACCTAACTAGTGGCTTTTCTATTCTCTGACCCCAGATAAGTTTATTAAGGTACACAATATTTTGGGGAACACAATACCACCACAGTTTCTTCTTGCTAGGGGATTAGCAATGTCACATCAATCGGGAAACACTTGAAAGACGAAGACTATTTCAGAAGTTAGAGAAAAGCCTTGATGGTGGGGAGGAGAAGCAGAAAAGGAGCATTACAGGTGTGGGAGGCTGCAGGAGAAAAATGTCTTATTAGCGAGGGTTTCAATTATTGTCATAAGTCATCATGGCCAAAAGCAACTTAGAGAAGAAATAGTCTGTTTCATCTGTCACTTCCACCATTTAGGAAACCAGGACAGGAACCTGGAGGCAGGAACTGAAGCAGAAGCCCTGAAAAGTGATACTTACAGGCTTAGCTCCCCATGGCTTGCTCAGCTTGCTTTCTTATAAAATACCCAGGGTTGGCACTACCCACAGTGAGCTGGATCTATCATCAATCAGAAAAATGCGCAGGATAGTCAGGTGGAGGCATTTTCTCAATTGAGGTGCCTTCTTCCAAAATGACTCTAGCTTGGGTCAAGTTGACACACACTTAACAAGCATGGGTTGAGTCAGTGGACAAATGGATCTGGGAATTTTTGTGAAGCAAGATTACCAAACAAGGTTAAGCAGTTTTTGTTTCCTTTTTTGTAGGAAACAGAAACCCTTTATAAGTTGGGAAATATAGAAGGAAAGCTTGTTTACAAAACATGGTAATCACAAAGTGAGAGATGTTTGAGTGTGTTTTGGAACAGAAAGAGAATCTATATACTTTAAAGCGTTCATACAGGTTCCACTGAGATTCCTAGAGCAGCAGCCATTTGCTATTTGGGTGTTATTATTTCAACTCACTACTTAAAATACACTCTAATGTTGTTTGAACTACAGACTCCAATTGGGTAGAAATGCATGAGAGGGTGCTGAAATTCTAGGGAGAATGTTAGCATGAAGGCACATTTTCCTTGACATGCATAAGATGGTAGAATAAGTAATCTCAGGCATGCTGTTTTGAAATCATGATTTTTTAGAATGATTCTAAGCACTCTGATTGTGTTCTAAAAACAGTGGACACCCAGGTGGAGTGGAGAAATGTTCTTATCTTTCTGAGTTATTGCTGCTACATAAGGTTAAGTAGCATAGGATGGTACCCTAAGCTCCACTTTCCTTATTAAAAAAACAAAAACAAAGATGAAAAACATTCTAAAGACTAGGCATTTCAAAGAGAAGAGAACATAAACAAGAAAGGTGTGTGTGTGTGTGTGTGTGTGTGTGTGTGTGTGTGTGTGTGTGTGTGTGTGTAGGAGGGGAATTCATCCACATTGTTCTTATTACTCTTTTGAGAGGCAAAACATGTAGGTTCCTTTATCCCAAAAATTGACCCAATCACTTCAGTGTTACCTAATATTACTATTCTATGACTGTTCAAAAGTTTTTGCTTCTATACTGCTTTGTACAATATGGAAGTGTGTCCATTTACATTGTCACAAGACATGTTTTCAATCCTTATCTTTTTCATTTGCTTATGCCTCCATTTACTTGATCCTTTGCTAATGCTTTAGGTGCCTGAATAATACCAACCAGGGTGACTGTCACCCTTTGTAGGAATGTGAGACATGTAACTCACCATTACCAAGTTTGCTCTTAACCTGTCAGCTTGAGGATTTTACTAGAATTTTGTTCTGAGTATTCACCAACAGGGAGTGCCAACCTTGGCTATTTTAACTATGGATTGACTCCACGTTTTATTATTCACATTTTCCCAGTCCCTTGCTCTCCTATCGCCCTAAAATTAAATGTATCCACTAGACATTTTTAAAATAAACACTCTCATGAAAGTGGTCAAATACGAATGAGGACTTCCAACAAGGGGATGACCTGAGATTGAATCCAAAACTTGGTTATATAGTTGATTTCAAAAAGGAGAATTATATATTGATGGTCTCTGTTTTAGTGATCATGCACTACACCCTCACCCAACAGTCACCAAATTTGCATATTGTAAACAACTACGTGAGCATATAGATTACAAATACGTTGATCCAGATGCTTTGAAGAAATTTACCCAATTCTCCCCTCAGCTCAGCTAAAAGATGACAGTGATTGGCAGGAAAGAAAAACTTAATGAAAATCCAGATCATTTATTTTTAGGATTATTGTTCGCAATGAACTACAAGAAATGTCTCAGTTCCTGATTCCATATTCAAGAATCTGTGCATGGTAAGTGTGGGTTCTCTTATTTGTGAAAAGTCACCTTAAAGTAAGAATAAATAAAACTTTCCACCACATTTCATTAATTTGTTTATTTGTACTCATCATTGGATATTCTTCACGTGGCAATCTTGTCTCTGTCATCATGCTGGGGCCTCTTCAGAGAGGTTTCCTAAGCCACGCATCTACATTAGTGCATGGTACTGAATTAATTGCAGCTTTGTGTTTTCTTTATAGTAGCCACCACTGCCAGATGTTTTCCTAGGTTTCATACAGTCACTGTTTGTCTCTCTCCACTCTATAATTAAAGCTCCTCAAAGCCACGGGCTGTTCTATGCCTATGACACTTTTCCTAGTACCTATCTCTTTGTAGAAAGAGATGTAAACTCAGTTATCACCAAGGCACAATTTTCATGAAGTTGGGAGTTACTGCTCATAGAATTTGAAAAAGACATTTATTCTTATAATGTGAATTTTAAAGCCTCTAGACCTAAAAATATTCATGTCAAAACATTAATAACAAGAAAATATTTGTGTGTCTAATTTGCACGTTTTCTACCCATCCCTCCATGGATGTAATTGTGTCCTTTCTGACCTCCAAATTTATAGGTTAAAATTCAAATTCTCAAAATGAGTATCTTTGGAAATAGACCTATTGGAAAATAATTAAGATCTAATGATGGCATATAAACAAAACCCTAATTCAATAGGAATAGAGTACTTTTTTCATACAAAAAGAAACAACTACACCATGTAACAACACCCCAAGAAGGTGGCTGTCTCCAGCTAGAAAGCTCTCACTAGATGTTAAATTTGTCTATAACTTGATTGGAGATGTCTTCATTTCTAGAATCATGAGAAAATTCATTTCTCTTTTATCACCTAGTCAATAGTATTTGTTATGGCAGCCTGTGATTGTATGTATGCAATTTAATTAATACAAAATTAGTAAGTGAAATTTTCTCATTTCTATGTTCTTTATTCAGGGTTCACTATTCTTAAAACATTAATAACAATATCTGGAAGCCTATGGTGATAAAATTAATGAATAACTAAGGAAACAGTTCTCTCAGATCAAAGTTAAAATTCCCACAATATGAAGGTTTTTTGCTGCATATTTATTTATTTATTATGTGCTATGTTCCCAAAACAGATGGCATTGACTAAACTAGAAACATGAATTTGGTTATCTTATTATCTCTGTCTCAATTTTAGGTTGATCAGGAGATATTCTGGAAGATTTTATGTCTCTTATTTACACAATATTATGTGAGATCATAAAATGTGGAATGTGTACATTTGAGGCATTCTTTGGTCTGAGATTTCTCTTATTTTGTTTTCAGGAGTAAAGGCTACAGGTGTCAATGACAGTGAAGAAACTGTAGTTAAAGGTTCACCCAAATAATGAGTTTTAAAATGATATGGGTCACTTTGACCTGCCTGGTAAACTAACGATTTAAATGAATGGATCAAGAAGGTGCATACATTGTTTTAATTACAACAGCTGTGTTATAGCAACATCTATGAATGAGCTTATTAAGGAACCATCTATTAAAAACGTGTTGCCAGTGGATTTTATAATCACACTATAAAAAGTTATTAGAGAATACAACTACATCTTTGAATCATTTAATAAATATTAATAAAGCATTTATGATTTGACTATAATTTAAAATGTTATTATCTTTGAAGCAGGTGTCAGGCATCAGGTACCCATGAACCACAGTAGCATAGCAGTTAGCAGCTTCCCTTTACTGTGTGTTAAGCACTGTCCACTTGTATTATTTGAAAGTAGATATTTTCTAAATCATAGACTTTGAGACCACTTCTGTGTTATGCAAATCTTAGAGGGAACAGAATGTTTTACCTGAATCCTACATCTGTGTTTTCAACTACAGCCACGTGCAATTCATGTATTAGCAAGTGATTGTGGTTTGGATTTTCCAGGTCATGGAGAAGCAAAGTTTGGCCAATTTTCTTTTAATTTTGTTGTTTTATATTAACAAATACATTTATTGAAACAGTACACTTATCTGAAGGTCTGAGAAATCCCAATATCAATGAATTGTTTCCAAGGCTCATTAGCTTGTAAGTTTTAGTGTTGCAGGAATGGTCAAACCCAGGGCCACCTCTTTTAATTACTTGCTTTACCAAATTTAAGTTAGCAAAATGACAATAAGGAACTCCTTCCTGAGTTATGTGTGCTGGAGTTATATGTAGAATGTTTAGAATGACAGACTTTTGAACAAATCTATGGAAATCAGGAAAGGCATTCTTATTACGACACAGAAAAATCTGAAATGCCTTTACAAACTACAGCTGTGAGAATAAACTGTAAAGACAAATTAAAATTATAGTCATGTCATTCCTTCTAATGTGTTATCAATTAGAAATAATGAGGGACTTTAATTCTTTTGCTTTTCTGAATGGAGTTTTAGAATATGATTTCCTTTTCTTCTATTTGAAACACACCCATTTATCACGAGGTTGGTGTTGTTGGATGAAATAAATAAGAACTATTAATATCTCTCTCATTATCCATAAGCAAGTCAGTTAAATCTCTAATGCTCTCAGGTTAGCTAACATATTAGTCACTCTCTTTATTACTGTGACAAAATGCCAACACAACCAGCTTAAGACAGGAAGGTTTATTTTGGTTCTTAGTTCCCCCGGGTACAGTCAGTCATGGTGGGGAAGGCAAGGCAGCAGGAGCTTAGGGTGGCTAGTCACATTGCATTCAGAGTCAGGAAGGAGAAAGAGAGACAGAGAGATGAAGGCTGGGGCTCTGCTTGCTTCCTCCTTTATATTCAGTCCAGGACCCCATCCCATGGACAGATGCCACCCATGGACAGGGTCAGGTTTTCCTTTTTCAGTTACTTTGCAGACATGCACAGAGGTTTGTCTATTTCTAGAATCTGTCAGGTGGACAGGCAAATATCATAGCCAGATTCATTATTTCTAACTTAGGCACTTTGGTTTTAAACTAAAACAGAGATTTGTTGGTTGTTGGTTTTATGCTGTGCAATATTCATACATTTCTTTGTCTCATTATAGCCAAAGAAATCCAAAGGTTTGTTTTCTAGCACAGATTCTGTTCTTAAAGCTTCCTAAATCCTCAAAAATCCAGATCTTAGAATTTGCTTAGTGTATAGCTTCTCAAGTAATGTTTGAGGCAGAGAAAATGACTTTTAAAAGAGGATGAGGGAGTCAACAAGAACCCAAAACTCAAAACTCTCTAGCAAAAAGGTGGCCATGGTTTTATATCTATGAATATATAAGTTACAAGTTGATGTGGCTTCTACATGCCTTTGGTCTCTTGATGTCACTTAGAAGTACTTTAAGACTGATGCGTACAATTTTGAGTTCTTCTACTTACGTTGAATATACTTAGACTTCAATGGACAACTTTCAGGGTCCCTAGTGGAAAAGGTATTCAGGACTGGTAATGGTGTTAAGAGCAATAGCACTATCAGAGTAACAGTCTTTGTTTTTCTAGTTCTGTTTCACCCTAGTTGTTCATGTTTCATATTAATTCTAGGAGCAGCCAAGAGTGGTGAGTCAAGAGTCATGACCTCTTCCACAAATTCTGTGCTTTTGGGTTTTTTTTTTTCCTCTTAGATGATTGAGATAAATTTGACAGATAAAAAAAAATTGTGTCTGATTGGGAGCTGGGGAAATGACTCAGTAAAATACTTGTCTTGCAAGCATGTGGACCTGATTTTGATTCCCACAATCCAGCAGGGTGTCATTGGAATCCCAGCACTGAGGATGCATAGACAGGTGGATCTCTGAAGCTCAGTGGCCAGACAGTCTCTCCAACATGGAGACCTCCAGGCTGGTGAGAAAGCCTGTCTCAAAAACAGGAGTACAGAACCTCATGAATGACTTCTGAGGTCTTCCTCTGCTCCCCACACATGGGTATACACAAATACAAATGAAAAACTAAAAAGTAAATAATGGTCTGGTGATGTGGTTCAGCACGTAAAAGCACTTGCTGCACAAGCCTGGAGACCTAGATTCAATCCCCAAGACCTTCAAGATCTACAAAATTATTTTCTGACTTATACACGTATGCCTTGGCATCTATGTATCCACATTTACAGATACTCCATATAAACACACTATACACATATTAATAAACAATTTAAAATAAATCATATATATGTATAACATACACTGCGATGTTTTTGACTATGTATACATTATGAAATATGTAACACATGGCATGGTCACACAATCTGTGCCTTAAAAGCCAAATGCAGACCCCACCCCCTCTCTCTGCTCTCTGCTCTGCTCCCTCCCCCCATCTCTCTCTCTCTCTCTCTCTCTCTCTCTCTCTCTCTCTCTCTCTCTCTCTCTCTCTCTCTCTCTCTCTCTCCAGGCCTGGATCCCCTCTCTCCCCCACTGCTTTCCCTCCTAATAAAGCTCTGAAAACTAACACTGGGTTCTGTCATGACCATGACCTTTCCACATGGTAACCAGCGCCACACGCCGCAACCAGTGCCACCACCAGTGCCGGTTATCATCCTTTCATTGGTGCCATGACTCAGATAGGAAATTCCACTCAGTGTCTGGGGCTGAGTATTGTCGGAAACCTATACTGAGGACCTGTGACTGCCCACTACACTTCTTCGTTTGCTCAGCTGCAGGACCGCTCTGCACACACCACATGTACTGCCAAGATTGGTGAGTTCCCCCACCATTTCCCATGACTGCAGCCTGAGTTATATTTCTCACGCCAGACCCTGGGGGGTCCTCAGGCTGTGTAAGCTCCCAGCCCTTACTCCTCTCTTGACGAAGAGGGAAGTAACCCGTGCTGATTCATAGATCCTTCTCCTACCTCAGGGACGCCTGGGACTGAACTGGTTTGTTATTTTAATTTTTTATTTTTCTCTCTCGGTGCTGCAGCCATGGGACATAGGGGTAGATACCAGTACATTTGGCTGTTTCAACCCCAATATTTCATGGGAATTATCTAACTTGTGCCAACGAACAGGCAAATGAAAAGAGTTACCTTATCCCCAAGCTTTCTGCCAAAGCTCTGAACCCTTCTCCTTCTCCATTTCTGATTCTTTCTCTGCCATGTGCAACCACTAGTGTCTACCTGACTTCCGCTCTCTGCTCTCCAGTATTGGTTGGGCTGCTTCTGCCCAACCCTGTCTCTCACTTTGACTTACCTTAACTCCTCCCACTCATTCTCAAGCTGCCTTGAGAAGCACAGCCAGGTCTGAGAGCAGGCTAGGATCCATGCAAATAAGTTTACAGTAATCAGGATGGCTCGTTAGCTAGAAGTCAGTTTATAGTCTGCCTCCTGGCAGGTTTTCCTAAAGCTGTCCCCAAGCCAGCAGATATAAAAAAAAAATTCAAGGCACAGAGTAAAATCTATCTCTTGTTCCCCAAACCTCCCCGACACAGCATCTGGAGAGCAAGGCTCCCAACCCCACAGGCAGAAGTGTCAGCGGTGGCATTTAAGGTATACCAGGGCAGAGATGAAAAAAGCCAGAGAACAGAATTGCCAAGTGCTGGCACACACTGGCTCCTGAAAGCCATTGGGTCCCTGTTTTAAGTGCAGAAAAAAAGGCCACGTGGGTTAGTGCATGCCCTGCCAGGCCATCAGTTGAGCCTTGTTCAAAGTGCCACCTAGAAAGACAGCCTGTCAGCAGACTGTACCCAGGCACCAAGGGGCAGGGAGACAGACAAAGACCTCCAGCAGACCTCTAGGCTTGGCCACAGGCTCATTAACAGTTAACCCAGAACACAGCATGGAAGCGATCCATTTCTTTCCTTCTGGACACCAGAGCCACTAACCCAGTCCTGGGAGTTTTGGGGTCTCACCTCTTCTCGTTTCCTTATTGTTGGGGTAGGGAGGACAGTCTTACCCACCTCACCAGACTTAATTGTACTTTCAGGGTTACTTAATGGAAAAAAAAATTCCAGCTAAGGTAGGAGCTTTCATTTCATTGCTCCCTCCATGTGCCTCACTCCAGACCTGTCAGAAGCGCTTCTTCTCCTCATGCACACAGACAGGGCCCTGATCTCTGCCCTGTTCCTAATTCCAAAAGAATGAGTTCTCACCCCACAAGCTTTTCCTTTCCTGGTTCCCTCTTCTAACTAACTGCTCAGCTAATGGTTACAGGATGACCACAGAACTGAAGTCCAGAGATCATGAAGTAAGAAATTGTATCAGCTAAAAGACATTTACACCCCCAGACCCAAAAGTGTCTGGGCTCTACAAAAACAGACTTTAATATAACCATCTATTACTGTTAAATGCTCTCAACAATTGATTATTAGTCTCCTGGATGCTAAACTAGTAAAGAAAACAGATGCCTTATAATAATCTGTCTATAAAAATTAAAATCATGTTTCAATCTCTCTGTCTCATTCATTAACAGAGTACTAAACAGAGTACTAAACACTACAATGATCACTAATTTTCTCATGGCTGCTTCTTAACATGTTTAAATTTTTTCCCAAGCCTCAGAAACCAGCTTATATTCATCTGGACAGGTGGGTCTACTTCAGGCTTTTCCTGTCTCACCAGCATCCTGCCAGACACAAAAGTGGCCAGAGTGCCACTCAAGAGGGATAGATGGCTCCAGGGCAGCAGGACAGCCACCATCCCAGGACGCCTGTCTACCTTGGAAGGTCCCCTTCCCTACCGCCCCCCTAAGAGCCAACTGACGCCCACCAGGTCAGCTGGAAGCAGTTCTTCTGGGAAAAATGATGCCCCTATTCCTATTCACTTGTTTTTCCATAATAAGCACAAAGTGTGGAATGTTAGGATCCTTCCCATCACTCTTACATATGCACAGCTCTGGGTTTTGCATCTTACATCATCAGAAGGCATTGGTGACTACATACGAGTGGTGTGGTCACACAATCTGGGCCTTAAAAGCTGGATGCAGACCCCACCCTCTCTCTCTGCTCTGCTTCCCTCCCACCATCTTTCTCTCTCTCTCCTAGCTGGCTCCCCTCTCTCCACTTTCCCTCCTAATAAAGCTCTGAAAACTAACACTGGGTTCTGTCATGACTATGACCTTTCCATGTGGTAACCAGCACCGCTACCAGCACCGATTATCATCCTTTCAACCCATAACCTCACATAGTTATTTTGTGTTTACAAGGGGAGAAAATATTTGCGATTGACTCTTAGGAAATGTCAAGTATGTACTGTAGTGTTATTAGCCACAGTCTTTATCATTATGCTGTATACTGGATCTCCAGAACTTAATGTCCTACAGAACTGACTCTGTACCCTTTGACCAACATACCTCCTCTGTAAAACTGTGTTTTCTCAAAATCTTTGTCTCCTTGTTTATGAAGTAAGTAAAGTATATTTGTCTTTGATTTCAGAGACACATTGAGGATCAAATTCTAAACCCACAAGTAACTGCAAATTTGCCTCTCCTTTCTGACATGCCATTTGGAGCTTTTCCTGGGGTTTTCACAATGAAGACACCAGATATTTATGTGTCAAGTTGAATCTAATATGGAAGAATTTGAAAAGTTACACTAATAATCAGTAATACAACTTGATTGTTTTATCTCGGTGTGATTTCACACTTAGGTGACATTACTAGTCCAAGAAAGTTCTTTGCAGAAAATACAAACGAATGGAATTATGAAGTGGAAATCTTCTACACTCTAAAATTTTAAGGAAACTGTTCATAAAAGAAGTTACTAGACAGAATTTATCACTTAACTGACATCTGTGCAAATTATGATTCATTTTAGAAAATCTAAGCAAAGGTGAGTTTTCAGAAACTAGAAAATTTTATAACATTGGGTAGTTTTCTTAAAGTAATAATTCCTAAAAGCAAGTATATTTTTAATCCAAAAAGATCATTATATATGATTCTTTTATAGTTTTCCAACTTCCTCTTTTTCTTTGGATGGAAAACATACAACTTCCAAAGTTATCAAGTTCTGAAGATGTACACACACGTGCCTTATCTCATAGGAATTATGAGTGGCATTACTCACATGAACTGATTTGTTAGGCCAAATATTATTGTGTGCACTTTAGACCTGTAAATAATTTGATTGGTCCATTAGCCTTACAAGACAGACTTGACACAGCTCTCCCTTTTCCATGCAGGGAAGTGGATACTGATGGTTAAATGCTAAGATCTCATTGCTGGGAAGTGGAGGGATCAGGATTTGGACCCAAAACAGACAGAGAGCTGTGCAAGTGTGCTCTGAACCTTCAGCCTTGAGCAAGTTCAAGCCCATTTGTAGCAATGGATGCTGAAGACTCTCATGTAGTACAGCCAAAATGCCGGCTTCACATTTAACCTCCCGAGGCCCTCAGATGGGCTCCACAGTTCCCTTATTGCAAACTTTACCCTGTTTTCAGAGTGACTCCTTAGCTGCTCCTCTTTCTTTTGCTATTCAGTGTCAGCTCTCCCCGCTCCCCAAACAGCTCTATTATTGCTCTGAACAAATCAAGACAGCTGGGGTCACGCTTACTCATCTCATCACCAAATTTGCACACATTACAACTCCCTGTTTCCCAATGTGCTTAAGCAAGGGTTTTTCTTCCAGACAAGGTGATATAAGAAGGAGTCATATTCAGCGCCCAGCATCAGCTCTGGCTGGCCCTTCCCAGCTGAACTGACACATCCCCCTCCTCAATGGCTCTTACTTAGTGGCTTCCATTTCTCATCTAACAGCCTCCACAGAAACCACCCACAACCAACTCCAACCCATCATTCCACTCCTGTCCTGAATAGAAAACCACTCTTCATGCTTTCTCTATTTCATAATGTTCATCCTTCTATTTTCATAAACTCAGTGCTGTCTGTGACCAACACTCAGCAAGAATTGTTTTGAAGCATTGTGAAAATCAACTGGACAGTTTCTTTCCTTAGCTCAGTGGTTCTCAACCTTCCTAATGCTGCAACCCTTTAATACAGTTTCTCATGTTGTGGTGACCCCCACCATAAAATTATTTTTGTTGCTACTTCACAACTGTAATGTTCCTACTGCGATAAATCATAATGTCAATATTTTGGGAGCTAGAGATTTGCCAAAGGGGTTGTGAACCACGGGTTGAGAACTGCTGTGTTCACGCATCCAGCTTGCCAGCTACACTCAATTTCCTTAGTTACTCTTTGAACCCTAATCTCTCTAGGATTCCACAAAACCCGCTTTGTCTAATTTTCTTCCTGCTGCTCGATAGCATCCTTTAAGGTGCCCCTCAGCCCAAGCTAAGAATGCTGGCATGTCCCACGGTGCTGTTCAAAGTCTTCATTCTTCTTTCTCTTTCCATTAGGACTCGCAATATTTGAAATATTCTTTACCTGCCTGTACCTCACCCAAGGATCCTAGACCTTGTGCATGTTGTCTTATTTGTGAAAGAAAAAAAAAAAGTTGCTGCAGGTTTAATTTAGTTAAGACTCTTAGTGAGTTATCTAGTTGATCCCAATCAATCATAATACCACCACATGTACCCTTATAAAAGGACAGCAAGAAAGATTTGGGAGGAAAAGGTCTTGTGACCACAGAAGTACAGGTTGGAGTAAAGCAGCCACAAGCCTAGGAATGCTGTGGCCACCAGCAGCTGGCACAGAAGAGCATACACTGTTCTGCTGAACCTCAACCAAAATCTTGATTCCAGCCCAGACATCTGGTCTTGAGAGTGGTGAGGCAATGTCTTTTGTTATTCAAAATTATCTAATGTGTTGCAATTTATTGATAGCAGCCAGAGAAAACTATTATAATGTTTCTGTTGCATGTCAGCTTTTGTTAATTTGAAACTAGAGTCATCTAGGAAGAGGGACTCTCAACTGAAAAACTTCCCCCATCATACTGGCCACTGGGTGTGTCTGATGGGCATTTCCTTCATTAATGATTGTTAAGGAGAGTCCAGTCCACTGTGGTCAATGTATTGATGGGCAAATGGCCCTGGGTTGTATAAGAAGGAAACTTGAGCAAACCCTCCCTCAGTCAGCCTATGTCAAGAAATGACATCATTGTCAAATGCCGGGGTTGGAAATAGAATGCTTGCCTTGATTTTTGACTCTTTTTATTCTATATGTGGGAAAGAGGGATTCTCACTTCTAAGATATCAGTACATGGTATCACTTGTGGGAGGCCTCGGGTACTCAGGATTAGACTAACACTTTCTCTTAATGTGTGTCCCACACATACTTTATTCAATTTTTGAGTTTATAATCATGTAATAAACATTGGTGAATAATATACAAACTAGGATGCTGCAAGTAAACTACATCCAATCCCTTTCTTCTTCATCCCATTTGCCAGGCCACCCTACTTCTCCTGAGCTGAGTACTATCGAGAATCTTAGGTCCATCATTTACATATTTCCCCTTTTCAAGATATGACTTTGCACCTGCATGCATTCCTAGAAGTATATATATATTTTAGTTTAATTATTTTAATTTCATTTTAAGTGGTTTCATGTTGTTAATGCTTGGACTTACTTTAAATTTATATTTCTAAGTCTTAATCATATTCATGTTGCTATGGGTGATGCGTTTTGGCTGCTGTATAATTTTCTAGTATATAAGTGATTTGCTACAGTAACTCATCTGCATCTGTGTTGTTTCTATATTTTTCTTTTGTGACTAATACTGCTATAATCACTCTTGGGCATAGCTACTGTTACGTGTTCATGAGTTTGAGGAAGTATGCACTTCGTGCCAAAATTGCTGAATCATTCTCTAGTCATTTCTGTTTCATAAATGGACATCTTCTCTCCGTGTGCACCTCTATCACAGTCATCTAAGACAACAGCCTTGGCTCCTAAATCCCCATATCACATGTTTATGATGTTCTTTCCCTTGGAGTTTAGACACTGCACTGCAGTCAGTGTCATATTCTTTCTAATGCACACATGACTGTTTTCCCTCTTGATTTCCAACATGTCACAAGCTTGTCATTTACAACAAGATCTGGACTTCTGGTGAAGGCCTATGAAGTGAGGCAGAGCTTAGCAAACTCCTGCTTGCAGTCCAACCTCCTGGCATCCCTCTCTTCCCTCACCCATTCTGTTGCAGCCACACTGACATCCTTCCTGTGGACGGAAGTCCTGTGCTCTGCTCTACTTCAGCTGGACCATCCTTCCTGTTTCTCCAGTGTTCGACATTTATTTCATTCCAGTCTTATCATAAAGCTTATTTTTCTTTCAAATTAAATGTGTTTGACCACACTTTGCATTTCTGAATCCCCATTTATTCTCTCTTGCAAAATTCTTCCACTAATTTGCAATATGCTTCACATGTTATATTATTTATTTCATTTTCCTTTCATTCTAGACAATAAAGACCCAAAGTTTAAGGACTGGTTTTCTCTTGATATAATGGTCTGGCAAACTGCCTGCTTGCACAGACCAAACCACAAGAAGCTGCCAGGAAACATTAATATTGTTTTTATTTTATCATGAAAAAGCCTTATTATAGAACAATTTATTTCAAACCAAAAATATGTGTCATTCAATGAAGATGTCTTAACTTTCTGCCTAAATGAATGAACAGATGGATATATGTGCTATAGAGAAAGGTCTTTGCTACACTGTTCTATAACAACCCCAGAAGAAATTGTCTCATACATTCAAAATGCTATTACACCTCCTCTCAACACTCCACACAAGAATAATCAAGTTGAAGACAACTTGGTAAAGCATCAGCTTTCCCTCTTATTACCTGCTCTGACACCCTAGCTCCTGTGGACACTTATCCCAATTAACAACTCCAGCCAATCTCCCTGGCACAACGGAATCCAGCTCTGTAATTCCCCCATCTCATCCATTATAACTTCATTCCCTACTTTGTTGCCTGCATTAATTATAACTACATTCTTGGGTCTTTGTCTACCTCAAGCAGGTTTGCAAGGCCACAGAGTTCCTTAAGCATAGTCTGTTATACTACTGCTCACCCTCAGTCTTCCCCTGCACTGTTACCAACTCCAACGTTTGCCTTAGGGCGTGTGCCATCCTTACAACCTGGTTTTATTATGATTTGATTTGAGCAATTCTTTCTTTATAAGAGCACTCTGCTCGGAGGTATCTAATTTCCTAGTACTTATTCACTGTTGCCTACCATGCTGTTAATCCAATGGTATTCACTTTTACACCTGAGTTCTGGCAGATGGGTCTTAAAAACACCATTTCTGACCTCGTTGGACTTAAAATTAGCACTTGGGTGACAGTTATCCCTCTTCCCAGGATGTATAACCCTTGCTTGTGGCACAGGATAAACATTTTCTGATTCTCACACCCATTTAAAATCAAATGTTTGGCCGGGCGTTGGTGGCGCACGCCTTTAATCCCAGCACTCGGGAGGCAGAGCCAGGCGGATCTCTGTGAGTTCGAGGCCAGCCTGGGCTACCAAGTGAGCTCCAGGAAAGGCGCAAAGCTACACAGAGAAACCCTGTCTCGAAAAACCAAAAAAAAAAAAAAAAAAAAAAAAAAAAAAAAAAAAAAAATCAAATGTTTGCTGCAGGACACAGAGTAATACAATTTCCATACAGAATACAGTCTACAGGATATTTTTTTTTTTTGCCCATAAAATATGCGTTCAGAAGAGCAACCCATCATTGCAACTGGCCCATTTTAAAGCTTGTCCACAATAAGTAAGTAGCACAATCACAGAATTATGTGTTGTGTATGAATCACAAGCCATCTAGACTTATATTAACCTTTTAAAATCACTAAAATAGTGTCTAGAACTTGAAAACTAAACCTGAAACTAAACTTCAGTATTACTAAAATGCAAAAAAAAAACCCTAAAGGCTTGCATTTTCATATCTCCTTGAGGGATCTTTTATACCAGTCTCCTTATACTTGAGTATGAAGAGTTTACATATCTTGAAAAAATATCTATCAAGAACCCCATCATATGCTGGGTCATATGCTTGTACCCACCTCCATCCCCCATCATTTTCTCATGACCAGGTTCCTCTTGAGCTTAAAACTAATTCCATTCATGCTCTGGGCCAAGATCTAATTTGCATAATATATTTTGCCTTGACTGAATGCCAAGAGTAGATTAATAATTTGATGTGAGGAATCGTGCACAATTCTTTGGGAAAGTTTCAACTGTTACTGCTTTGGGGAGCTTGGATTGCAGATTTAATAAACAACTAGCATGTTGATCCAAACATGTTTGGGCCACAGGAATAAATACCATAGAAACATCAATTTTTAATATATCAATAGTGTCCAACATTTACTGCATCTTGACAGGTGGTTCAGGGTATCTACAGATTTATTCATGATCACACAAAAACTCTTAACTGCTGTTGTTACCACCAACCCCATAGTGTCATAGGAGGCCTTCTGGAAATGTGTTTGAGTGTTTTTTTTTTTTTTTTTCTGAATGGAACACTTACTCAAGGGTGCAGAGTGTAATTCCAACTGGGCTGGAATTATTTTTGGCTCTCTGTCTATTATCCTCATATCTCACTACCCATCAGTTCACAAAGCACATTCTCATAAAGTGCATAATTATTCAGTTCAGGTAAGTTTTATCTGAATGCTGCTTCTGTGGTATCAAAATGAGAGTTAGAATGTCAATTACTTCTCTGTTCTGAGAAGCTATACCCATCCCAACAGCATCCATCACTAATATTAAGCAAGGTTTTCACTCATAAGCTGTCTTTTGGCAAGGGCCAGAAGACCACAACAAAGTGACTGGAAATCCCTTAGGAAGAAATGTTTGCGTATAGAGGGTTGATAAAAAATGACACTTTGTTGCAGTTTTTCCAAGCAAATTTAACTGCCTGTCATGCAGACAAGGGTTGCCATGGTAAGCAGTTTTTTTGAATAGGTAAACCAAATAGGAGTGAGATACAGCATGTGTGTGGAGCTCCTGGGAAAGGGAAGTTCAGGTTGCCTGGAGCAAGAATAACTTCAGTATTTAAAATCAGGAAGAGCGCAACACCCTCCTCCCCAAATGATGCTGGCAAATGTCTATTTCTCTCTGTCAGGCAGTTTTCTTCCAAAATGATTAGCATCGGAATCACTAAGGTTTAGTTGAAGAAAAGATTGAAGCAGAGTATCATTGGTAGTCCTCAGTTAGGATGCTGTTTTGTGTCTGGGGTGGGTTATGAATGCACATGTGCGTGTTTCTGTGCAGGTGCAGCCATATGTACATGTGTGGAGACTAGTGGTGGACATCTGTTACCTTCTATCACTAGCCACTTTATTTTTTGTGACACAGTCTTTCTTAACCTGGAGATTGCAAATTTAGCTACACTTACTGACCAAGAAGCCACCCAGGACTGCATTTACAGACGTGTACTGCCTTGGACAATTTTTATGTGCACCTGGAGGATCTGTACTATGGTTGTTATGCTTATGCTGAAAAAACTTAACCTGTTGAACTATCTCTCCAGTCCCCAAGTTGTTGTTTTCTAAATAATAATAATAATAATAATGCTAGTAGTAGTAGTAATAAATATTAACAATAAAATTCTTTTCAACATGCATTATTTTAATGCAGGGTTGGAACACAATTTCAAGTCTATGGGATAAGTAACCCTCAAACGTAACCCAAAGATAACATATATAAGGCCCCTAATTCTCACAATGCTAATGTAATTACTTAGTCCCTCCCAAAATTATCTCTAACTCAAAAGCTTTTGGTGTATGTTACCATTCTACTTGATGTCATTTAACTAATTGGAGATGTTAGGCAATACGTACCAACAGACAAGCCTGTCTTTTTCTAGATGCATTATCTCACTGTGTTTCATCTACCCCAACAGCTTTTTATATCCCCCACATGCTGCTGGTTCTACTTCTGATCATGAAAAATTCCATCTCTGAACCTTCTACTTCCATTCCCTGCCTTTGGGCAAATATGTACCTACTAATATTTCCCATTGCATGTCTGAAGCCCTCCCACTCAATATTGTGAGCTCAGCATGAGCTAAATTGGCCCTTTGTATGTAACATCTTTTAAATGACAGATATTGACAGGAAACAAATGAATTCATGTTCAGAAATTAAAACTAAGAAAAGAGAATACACAGAGAGAAAACTCTTCAAGATCCCCAGGGACACTAAGCAGATAAGTTTAGGATTCTTAAATGCTAGAAGCACAAGGTGGTAGTTTAGAAGAAATAATAAGAAGATGGATTAGGCTATCAGAGCCAGCACAGTCAAGTGAATCAACAATTGTAACTGGGACCAAGCGGCAGAGAGGGAGATTTCTGTCTCCTCTGACTTCTCCTTACAAGTAGAAACAGGAGTGCACGTACCTGGATCAGACAGCCATGGTTATATCTCTATAGATGTAGGCCAGTATCAACACCCAGAAGACTTGTTACCTAGGTTCAACACCAGAAGCTGTGGCACTTTCACACAGCTGGCTGAAAATGCATCGGAACATCTTCTCAGCAGGCTCTACAATCCTCTCCTTTCAGACCTGGGCTTCCTAAAGATACTATTTGAGAGGAAATCTTAATTTCAAAGATGGACACACAACTCTCCATATAGACAGCTTATTTTCTCATCTTTATACTTTTTGTCCAAATGCTACATTATCCACCTTTGTCTGGCATAATGATCTGATTATTTGCTGCATATGGCCTATCATATCTATAATTTATTTTTATTTTTACTACTTTGTTAGTTATCTTTTCCAGTAGGTTGTAAACTGAGGACAATGATCTAATTGTCTTGTGTATTATGTTTCCTTCACCTTAAATGGGTCACTCTGATCTTGCTGGTTAAAATGCTTCTTAGTATAAACCATTTGGAAAATAGCTTCATGCCCAGAGTGAAAGGACCTTATGAGTTAAAACCAGAAAGATCTTGAATAATGCTATGAACTCATGCAATTCCTCTATAGACATTTATACATGATCATTTGTTAGAGAGAGCAGAGGCAAGAGGGACCCCGGTGAAAATGCTGAACAAGATCACAGGCAAGGATTGAATGCTCCAGGGAACAGACGTCTGTAAGGCCTTCGGGATGAGCCTGAGGGATGAGGCTATATACGTGTGTGTGTGTGTGTGTGTGTGTTTGTGTGTGTGTGTGTGTGTCATTGGAAAGAAAATATATGTCATACCCAAACCATTTTTCTCTATGGTTCTGGAAGAGCCACAATAATGAGAAAGATTTCCTTTACAAGCCAGAGAGAAAGTGGTGAGTAGCAGAGACTAAAAGACATTGGGCAATGAGGTCCAGTGTGGTTTGCTGAAGGAGTCATCAACAAAAAACAGCAGCCTAGGGGCAGCACCGTCACTGAGGACGCGTACAGTGTCATGGGCTATGCGAAGTGGCACTAATTATAGCTGAAATACCTGTTTCCTCTCTGTACAGACCCACAAAAATACTCCATAGAAGTCTCTAGGGGAATAGTGATATTTCTTAAAGCTATAAGTCCATGAGGCCAATCCAAACTATGCTATTATTTGGAATCTCAAATTACTGGAGCGGGCGGGAGGAGGGAGGTACACTCAGGAACAGACATCAAGATGCCATCTAGGCTATGAGTTCTCAGAGTGTGTAGACGTGAAAATGCCCAGAATTGAGTCTTGATTAAGTGATGCAAAGAAATAGACATTCCTGTTTATTGGGACCTGAGTAAATTAGAATAAAATGATAGCAAGGAGAAAAAGAATTTATTATTTCTGCTGTGTCAGACTACATACTCAACTTTCTACACATTTGATCCACTCAAGTCCTTCACCATCATTTGAGATAAGCACAATCATTACCAGTTTTCAGATGGGATTAAATGAAGCTTATAATGATAATAGAACATAAGCAGTTGAATCTGGTTGGTCCAGAGGTCACCTGTTAAAAAAACACAATGCTCCCCGGCTTCCTAATAGTTTTTGTGAGGAGCAAGTTTATTCAACATGACTAGGCAGCCAAAAGTATCCTTGAGCCATGACTGAAACAAATCTGTAGCTTCCTATTAAGTTCCTGGGGTCAAACCATGACTGAAGCACATGAAGAACTTCCAGGCTACTGAACCCTGAGAAGCAGAAGAGGAAGCAGCCCTCACAGGACTGCAGGAGGACTGAGGAGTGAGAAGGAGGAAGTTCAACAGGAGCTGTATTTACCCAAGAGACTCTAAAGAGGAATCTATCTTCTGTAGGCCAAGAACATTTGAATAGACTTTGCACTATGAATGTAACCTAAGCAAACCACTGTCACATGACTTTAGTGAAACACCGGAACTTTAGAACATGGGAAAATAGATCCAGTCCCATGTTCTGCAAAGTAGGACCCTAAACTAGAAAACTGACAATGTTAGGATAGATAATGGCTAAATAAAGTTTTGTTGTCAAGTTGTCTCAAGCTTGAATTATATGGGAAGATGGAACCTCAGTTTAGGAATTGTCCCATAGGTTTGCCAACACACAATCTGATAGATGATTGATGTGGGAGAAGAGGGCCCTGCCCACTGTAGGCGGTACCAACTCCTGAGCAGACAGTCCTGGGAGGTTTGAAAAACATAGGTGAGCAAACCAAGGGAAGCAAGCTAGTAAGTCTCTTCCTCATGGTCTCTGCTTCAGTTCCTGCCTTGAATTCCCTTCATGATGGACTGTGATCAGGGTATCTAAGCCAATTAAACCTTTTCCTCCCACAGTTAGTTGTGATATATGATCACAATAGAAAGCTCACTGGGACCGTGACACATGGCAGGATTTAGTTAGATGAGATGGTTGTAAAAGGAAAAAATGCAAAGGAAAAATGACAGAAGATCAGAGCAGCATAAACTAGTAAACTGGCTTGAGGCTATTTTCTTGAAACTTGACCTGAGCTTTATATCTTCTAAAACCATAGCTGATGGCAACAAAGGAAAGCAAAGTCATCCTTCAGTCTCCACTAGGAGAATTCCCACCCAGGAGGAAGAGGGTATGAAGCCACTCTCATTATTCTGTAATTTGATGTCTTTAGGTCTCACTTAAAATTTGTCTCTCTCGGGTCCCAGACACAATTACACCCTCACTTTGTTTGGTAGGTTTTAAATTAGGCACCACGGTTGCAGCATTCTGAAGCAATAGATACCTCTTCCCTACATCTGTAAGTTGGAGGGAATATTTAGCTTGCTTGTGGTTGGATAGTCCCCTCCAATTGGGCATTTTTGTCAATGAGCCATTAAAATTTCTGGGATGTCAGTTTTACCATCAATAAAATGAGGTAATAATACTTTATTGGGAAATCATATCTCAAAATACTTATTTGTTTCTTGGTATATTTGTTTTAAATTCATTTTGCTTTACAAATACAATTTTAAATATATTTGAATTTTGAAATAAATAGTATCATCACTCCCATCATTTAAAGATTATGTCCTTTAAAGTAAGGCCAATTTCCTGTTTATTCCCCAGTGTATTTCAAAAAAGTCTGAATTCAGGACATTATAGACACTTGACTAATAATTGTTGATCATCAGCATGAATTAGTGACTCAGAAGATATGGCTTCCTCTTTCTGGTATTATAGTTAAGTTCAGTAATATTTTCCTAACAGGAATATTCTTGAGAAAATTAACCCACTTACCTAATAAAATTTGTAAGATAACAAATGTATAGGATTCAACACTTCATATGGAAGTATTTGTTCTTGACAAACTGAAGGTGAACAAAATGCTACGACATGAACTGTATGTGCATCCAACTGACTTATCACTTAAAATATTGTAAAATGAAGGCTATATATCTACCTCCAAAATATGGTTATGGCCACACCTACAGTTTTCCTTTTAATACACTTCCTAATTCATGACATTTTTAATTCAAGAAATGATTAAGAGTTGGGGGAATATTCTGTAATGGGGCATGTTGCCCAAAGCTGGTCTTGAATTGCAAAGTCCACTAAATGTGTAAACGTGGTTAACTTCAGAGTGTATTGTCCTGCTGGGCCATCTGTGTTGTGTCTCCAGGTGACAGCTTCTCTTTCAGTTCTGTCTTCTTAAGAGGACCCTGTTTCTTCCATCTGCTAGAAAAATGGGGCCTTCTTCTCAGGGAAGTGCACCTTGTTGTTGATGTCACTGAAACCCATGGAGTAATGCACAGAAAGGAAGGAGGGAAATTCACAGGCGAGGGCTATAGTTGTGCTTTCTTTGTAAACTGACTGCCAACGTGTGAACTAAAATGGCAGAGTCTGTCTGTCTTTCTATTGGATGTGTTAATGTGCCCAAAGGCTAGTAAGCATTGAGTGCATTTAATATGCAAGAGACATAAAAGCATGAAGCCATCTATCTGGGGTTTCTTAAAAGACATTTTTTTTTCTAAATATGAAACCTTGGTGAATCAAAAATAAAGAAGTATATTCTGAGCCTGAAATGCTTTGAATGACAGAACAACTCAAACTGTATAAAGAGAAGCATGCAAGCTGTCCACTGGCAGTTGTTAACCATGCCCTCCCTACATGCTGCAGGCCCTCTTGTTACTACAACCCAGAGGGGGGAAAAAAGGTTTCTGAGTGCCAAGAGCAGTTCAAAGCCCCTGTAGTTACTAAGCCTGAAAGCCACATCTAAATCAAATAAGAAGTAATGATGCCATTTGAATTACCGAATGCTGTGACTGTCTCAAAACTGTTTTATTTCCAACATTTATTTTCATGTGTAGAGTGAAACTGAGTCAGAAACTGACTTAGAAATCCCCAGGTTCACATGGCCCATCCATCCTCTCATTCCATCTCAACCTCAAAGCCCTGTACCTCATCACTCTAAAGAGGAGGAACATTTTTACATTCTTACTCTATCTTCATCATTTAGCATGTCCAAGTGTGACTTTAAATTTTTAGTATATTTTGTTAATATTTTTGGCATTGTTTAGGTTCTCAGTCACACCACAAGGTATTTATGAGTTCAAGGCTACTGTTGCATGATATTGTATCTGACAAATGCAAAAGAAGGCATAAGTGAAGGGCAGCTAAAAACAAGGCTACAGAAACAACAGGCGAGCAAGGATTCTACCAAGAGGCCCAGTGTTTTCCTTTTGGAATTAAAAGGGTGCACTTCCTTACTACATTGATAATTCCGCTCTGGGAGATGGTCTTACCTTTGGGATGGACTTACAGTGCTGATGAAGCTAAAATTGTGTTTAATCTTTGCAATCCAGCTCTTTTGGCACAGAGGAAAATTATGAGCTTGGCCAGCACAGCTCGCTGGGGACCTCCAGTCTACTGTAAAGGAGATTTGGCAGAAACCAATGGGTAAAGTCCTCACTCATCAGTGCGATGTGGAAAAACAAATCCATGTATGTGGTACCTGAGTGTCCATGGTACACTAGAACGATGGCAACTACTTGCTCATTTCAGTAGTTTGCTCTTTCATTCACTAAGCCTCAACCCAACATCCAAAGAGTACAGAATATATTTGCACTTTGGTGAACCAAGAAAAAGCCATTCTTGTTGGATTAATAAGTGTGTTAAGACCTTGGGTTTGTGTCCTTATCTAGGTTGTTTACAACAATATTTAAGAAGTGGTACCTACTTTTATTCTTTTAAAGTTATGCTAGGAATAGAATCACAGGGGAAATCAAACTGATGTCAAACTCACAGCAACTTTCACTTTTGCAAAATCCTTGCTCGTTGCTATGGTCCTTTTCTCTTTATCATCTTCATGAAATACAGTGTGATCTTGAGAGGCACAAATCTTTCCACAAACAAATTCCATCATCAGTTATTGCTTTAGCTCTTGAAACCCCTGTTCCTTCAGCGTTATTGAGCCCCTCTGAAACTACACTGACTTATGTATTTTGTGGAAGGACTTCTGACAGATAACTGAGAAAATGCCTACTTGGAAGCTCTTGTTTTCATATGGTATGTACTCAGGGCAAACATCTGAGTTTATCCAAGTCGATATGGCAGGGCAACCTTCATGAACTAGTAGTAAGATGTTTATGTAATTGTGCATAATACTGTCAATGCCTGATACAGAACAAAGGAGAAGATTCCTTACAGTGCATAGATTCCAACATCCTCATCATGAAAATTCACCTTCTTTCATAGCAGACTACTCTTTCTCCTTCCTGTATAATACTCCATTTTTCCAGGCTTTCCTAAAAGTCCAGGTTTAATCATAGGGCTGACATTAAGCTTAGCTTTGTATCTATGAGAAGGCAGAGATATAGCTGGGAAAGCCAACTACAAAAGTCCTGGTAACTTAACAAATGAAGGATACCCATTCTTGTGATGACTAAATGTTTGTAGTAGATGCAAAATGATGGATCTACAAAATGGTTACATATATAAGTTCTTATAAGTGTCACTGCAGAGGTGGGGGCTTCCTCAAATTCCTTGTAAGTTTCTAACGCACTGAGGGCAAAAATCCCAGCATTCAGTCACAAACACGTTTGGCAGCATTGTTATGATTTTTATGCTTCATTTCCATAGGTAACTTTTTGACTAAAGCTTCAGATTTTATTGTCACTTACAACCCATATGTGTCTGATGACAAGATTCTTCTTGTCATCTTCCAGAGAATGATATGTGCTTGGGGATAGTGCCATGCTTAATGATTCCTTAAATGTTTTGTTTTTTGTTTTTCTTTTCTTTTTGTTTTATTGTTGTTGTTGTTGTTGTTGCTGCTGCTGCTGCTGCTAGTGGTGGTAGTGTGTGTGTGTGTGTGTGTGTGTGTGTGTGTGTGTGTGTGTGTGTATGTACTGGAGTCCTATTAATGAAAACAGGAAAATGGGCAGGGCCTCCAGCTAGATTCTAGGACATAATTAGAAAGGCCTGGTTCATCCCAAGTACACAATTTGGAATTCTCAATCACCTTCTAAAGGGCACTAACAGATTTTTACAAATTACTGAGTTCTCCAATTAATGTGCCCAACATGACAATGTGACTGGTTTCAGCTTGGCTAAGCAGGCTAGTCAAGCAGGAGTGTGACTGGGGACTTAGAGAGCTCACAGGATCCCTCCTTTCTCTTCCCCACCCTCTTCACAGGCCCTGGTAACAGCTTAGATCTAATTAGTTCAGCCTAGTGAATAGAATTCCTAACAGAATCCTCCCCTTGCTTGTAATAATCGAAAATTCTCAGATAGCCCGAAGGTAACTGCCACCTAGACTAGTGACCATACATGTTTGTAAGTCAACAACAGCGCTTTCTGATATAAACATGGTTGTGAACTATACAACTGTGTGTGTGTGTGTGTGTGTGTGTGTGTGTGTACACGTGTGCGCGCGTGCGTGCGCAAACACACACACACACATACACACACACACACACACACACACACACACACACACACACACACGCACTAGAAGCCAGAGCTTCAAAATGTAAAACATGAAATCAATGTAAAATCACTTATAATGGCATATTCTTCAAACTATTACTGTTTTATTCTGTATTCAGCGCAAGCTATTGCTCGTGTATTATTTTAGCATTTTCCACGTGTCTTCAAAATTGGCGTCTATTTCATATCTACAGCAACTGCAATGGGTAAGTTTCCCGGGCTTAGCTGGCTACCAAACACCAAGGGTTTGTTTTCCTTGATAAGCCCATTTCATGGCATCTACTGATAGGTTCAGGGTTCCTTCTTTTACTTTTATTTTCAGATCATGCACATTTTTTGACATGCATTTAATTTTATAAAATGGACTATAAATGGTATTGATGAGAAATGTCAACTTTTATTATATGGAAATGTTCATAAATAGAAAGGGCTTTGTGGTTTCTATAAAAAAAAATAATAATTCCTGCGCAGAAATGTGGGTCCCAGGTTTTCCAAAGAAAGATTGAAGAGTAGGTAAAAGAAGAATTACGAATGTGTTTCATGGCTTTTCCAGGTTTACATAGAAAATGGGGATATTTTTTTAACTATAAGAAAGGTTCTCATAGAATTAAACAATCCTTAACTGTATTGTTGTCTAAAAGATAACTATTAAGTGTTTGCCTTCAGGCAGTCAGGACTGAACAATTTATTAGCCTGGCTAAGTGTAAAGGAGCAATAAGAACGGAAACAACAGAGATTGGGGGGATATAAAATACTTGCCTTCTAACCTGGAAGTCTCCTCCTATGGTCTAGCTTTCATGTTAGCAGAAAGTACTATGCAAACTTCAGGGAGGGATGCTATCTATCGTCCTATTTAACTGTGATGCCAATGACCTATTATAATGGCAAGATTCCCCTGAAGATGCAATTGTGGCACTTATATTAGCAGACACCAACAGACATCTAATTGGACTTAAGGCCACTCAACAGGAAGAAAATCATGCCTGTTGCTGGAAACCTCGCGAACTACCCAGGACTAGTGAGGTCATGAATCTTAGAGGAGAACGTAACGTTCACCGTTTTACTATACTTGACTGTATTCTAAATACTTAATCTTCTACCCACAGATAAGTATAGCTCTCACCCCTCATCAAAGACCCTTCTCTTGGCAGCAAAGACTATTACAGAAAGCCAAAACTGGTAATAATGCAGAGACAAACAGGTCATGTGGAGCCCAGGTCCAGTGGATTTATCTACAGCACAGCTCCTGCAGCTAAGGCTCAGGAAACATCTCAGAACAGGAGCAGAAAGATGGTGGGAGCCAGAGGACCAGGAAGTCTGCTGTGAGATTTTGACTCCTGCAAATGACAGGGAAGCCACATCCATTGATACCCCAACAATATGTTTGCCCGGCAAAGATGACCAATTATAGTATCAGTAGACATGCTGACTAGTAAGGGGAAAAATCTCACAGGGGTCCCCAAAGCAAAAGCTACAGGTCGAGGGAGCATTAGCTCTCACAGAGATGATGCACCTAGTTGGTTATTCAATATCAAGGGGTCAGCCCTGAAATCATATGCCCACAAGCGACACTAACTGAGGGACTCAGCAAGTTGTATTTATGTATTTTTGTGTTTACATACATGAAACAATAACAAACAAAAAATGGCTATCCATTTTAGAGGGAGTGAGGGGACGTGAAGGGATAGAAGGAGAGGACATGGGATAAGGTGGAAGGTTGGTGGAAGTGGCGAAATTACATTTTGATTTTAAAAGATTGTGATAAGAACAATAATCTTCTAAAAATACAAACTAAAACACCTTCCTCTCCTAAGATCTTCATGAGGTCGTTCCCCTGTTTTGTGTTGTGTTGTCTTTCCTTTTGCTTCTTTTCACCCAACTTGACATAATCTTGAAGTGATAGAAAAATGAGAAGAGAGGCCAGATGCCCAGAAACATTCCCAGCCACTTAAGTAAAATGTATCGTTAATATTTCTTTAGACCTCTATTGTCCACACATTCAACACCATATAGCCCCAGTGAGTATGGCACATGGTCACTAATGCAAAGATATTTTGGCATAAGACAGTGCCCTTGGCACTGGTCACAAGTCTGGGGCCACACCAAAACCAGAGCCCAGGAATTCTTTGGCTTGTGTTGCACACATATGAAGCTGTGTCTGCCTATGCAATGGAATGCTTTGTGCTTCTTGTATTTTAAAGACTCAAATACATAAAGACTATAATTAGATAGCTATCTGTAGCAATATGGTTAACACAATTACCAAAACACACCTTATCCATATAATTTACCAGTAGTCAAAGTAAACAGAACACATAAATACACATTTAAAACCCACATATAAATTCTTATTGCAGCTTCATTCATGATTGTCAAAACTTGGAGGTAGCCAAGATACTAAGTATGTAGGTAAACTGGTATGTCTACATAACAGAATATTATTCAGCACTATATAAAAAGAGTTATCAAACTTTGGGAAGATGCAGAAAGATCTTATATAAACCTGAAGGGTCTACTCATTATGTTTCTAAGTGGAGGTCAGTCTGGAAAAGGCAAAAGTGTGGAGACAGTTATGTAGGTACATGGTTGCCAGGAGCCAAAGAGCAGAGAAGAATGAAGAGAACACAAGATTTGGAGGGCAATGAATATACTGGACTTATCAAATACACCCTACCTGTCAGTGCCCTGGCTAGTGCCTGTGCCTATGCAGGGGTACCAGTGGGCAGTCTCTGTGCTTGCTTCATTTTCCTGTGCATATTGCCAATGATCTAAAACTGCTCCTAAATAACCACTGTCTTTTGATAAAGTGAGGATAGATTAAAATAATTCACCCTCACTTGAAAATGATGGCTTACTTATTCATTAGAAACTATATCCAAGAGTTGATCTACTGCAGTTGTCTGAATTTCCTATGTAAAGGTGTGATGCAAGATGCAAAATGGGAGCCCGTGTATAAAGTTCTACTCTCAAAGGCTCTGATTCAGAGGATGTGAAGTGAAAGCCAGACATCTGAAATGTTCAAGCCTTCTTGGGTGAAGCTGAGAACCATGGGTAAAGGGATGTAACTTCCTCTGGACTGATGTCTGTCAGAGTCCTGCACACAGATGTGACTGGACGGTTTGCTGCCTTTGCAGGTGGATTAATTATTGCCAGCAATGCAGATGAGCTTAAGGTCATATTGGTTAATAAGCATTAGTTCCTTATGTGGGAAGGTTTTGATTAAATGGTGCTTTTAATATTTTAACATACTGCACTGCCGAACCAGGCATTCAACACCTTAAGAATCAATGAATAATTTGCCTTTTAGAAAGAGCAATGAAAATGTTTAATATAAGGAAGTCATGGTCATTTGTCCTTAAAAATGATAACTATGGAACGTGAAAATAAATACAGATAATTTTCATCAATCTGCCAGCCCCATTCACAAAGCCTAATTTATATTGGTTAAAATATTCCCTGATTTGTGTTACTAAGGAAACATTCCTATTGCTTGAAAGGAAAACTGTCCATTTAAAAATAGCAACATCCTTTTTCCTCAGAACTATTATGTGGTAATATCCACACAGTAGGTTGATCAGCTGAGCTCCATTAACATGGAGTTTTAAGCATGCACTCTACAGGAGAATTGACAGCAGACTCTGACAATTTGCCTTGATTCTAAGTAGCAGAAAGACTACGTCAAAATCAGGAAGTTGCAGACTATGGCAGAACCTCAAGGCCAACACTGGCTGCTCCTTCTGTTGTTTCAAAATTCAGCTCGTCAGGTTACTGAGGAACAAGTATCGTGTGTTCATAATGAAAGCAAGCACAGTGACAGGATATTGACACCTAGATCAGAAATTCCCCCATGTTGTATATTGGAAATTATAATCCTATTGTTCTAAAAAAAAGAGAATGAAACATAAAACAGATTCATGTTTCAGTTATAATTTATGAAAACTCAGAACCATCACCCAGAAAAATGCAATATTTATTTTAATGTGAGTAGGTGATAATGTTTATGTTAATACTATCAAAAGATGACAGTAGAGAAATCTCCCATTTCTTAAAGAATTTAGAGTAAACATCCATTTCTGTAGTGTTTGAACTTATCTCTAAGAATGCACCATAAGCTCCACCATAGCTTTGTCCTACAATTACCATCAACTATACACATAAGCTTATAGTTCCTCATGAATACAAGGTTAATGAGAAAACAGGAATTATAAACAACTTTAAGATTCCACAGTGACCAGAAGTTGAAGATCTAGGGAAACATACTGAAATGATTGCAAATTCATTTCCTAAATAACAAGTTGCATTATATTTCTGTTTACAAGAAATTACATGCAATTACTTTAACTGGGGAAAACCAAAGGAAGAGAAAGAAAGCCGAGCCTGTGTTGTCCAGTGAAGAAATAACTCCTGTTAACACACTTCATTTTTCTTTTTCTAAGTTCTTTGCATGGTTAAGATGTAGATTTTACATACTACTTTAGCAAAGCCCAACTCAAATCACATTTTATGTCATTCATTTGATGCACTTTTTTTCTTCTGTTTGGTGTTATGCAATTTGCTAGAGAAATTCTGTTATTTATGTGAAGATTTCCTGAATTTGAGCACCTAGGCTTCTAAATTTCACTGTTGAGAATAATGCTACTATAAATACCTTCGGATGTGAATTATTATCTGCATTCCTATATGCAAACCTCACATGCTAAATGTATCATTTCTAAGATACTACATGTATTGCCAGAGATGTATTTTTATATAGTAAAATGCATTCCCATGCAGTACACAGTCTCTGTGGCTCTATACAATGGATGTGCCAATTTGCACTTCCATGCCACTTTTAAAGATCTGTCCTCCTCATGCCTCACGAGAATGGTTGAATTTCAATGCCTTTTCATGAGAGTACCCTATACCAGTGGGTTTTAAAAGCAGCAATTAAATGAGGTCAGAAGGAAGAGCCTGACTTAATCTGTGAAAAATATGACTTTACTGTTAATTAACTGACCCTAAAGCTTAGTGGTATTTTTCCTGATTAGCTTTTAGAGTCTAAACCTTTCCTAGTGCTTATTCAAGTCGGTCTAATAAGGGACATGTGCAGCAATCATTAATTGCATCGGAGATTCCACATCAGACTCAGAGTCATTGACCGCGTCCCTTCTCTGGAGTTTAAAATTTGCAGTTTCCTGGGGACTTACTCTTTGCCCCTGTCATATTTCACAGGAGACATTTACCCAAGATAAACTGGGTCAAGGAGTGTCTTTCTTTGGAGGGCCAAGGTTTAGCCAGTGGTTCATAACAAATAACTCTTAACTAATTGTTGATAATATTGTGTTGGTGACAGCATGCTGTGTATTTATTGAAAACCCAGTGTGGACTTCTTAACAGCCCTTTCTCTAGCTGGTATCTTTCTTCGAGTATAAAACTAGGTGAAGAAGCTATAAGGAGATGTTAACTGAGTGTGACCCCACCCTAGGGGTCCAAAGTGCAGAACTAAAGGTTCTGGATAACCCAAATTAGCTATACTTTGCACATTCCCAGAAGTACTAGTGTCCCTCAAGTAGTGGTCTTGGTTCCACAGATTTGTGGGTGTTTACAGTGTTATTTGTTTTGACATCCCCATAGGACTTTGTCCATTGTGTACAGGGGGCTTATGCTGTGGATATCATTCTATATAAATAAAACACTGATGGCCAGTGAGCAGACAGGAAGTATAGGCGGGACAAGAGGAGAATTGGGGAAACAGGAAGAAGGGGAGAGACACTGCAGCCACCCCAGGACAAGCAGCATGTAAAGACGCCGGTAAGCCACCAGCCACGTGGCAAGGTATAGATTTATAAAAATGGGTTAATTTAAGATAAAAGAACAGTTAGCAAGAAGCCTGCCACGGCCATACAGTTTACAAGTATTATAAGCGTCTGAGTGATTATTTTATATGTGGATTGTGGGACTGTGGGGCTTGGTAGAGGCTGGAGAGAAGCCCTCCAGCAACAGGCTTATTGAGCAGATTTTAAGTGAAGTTGAGAGAGTAGCATTGGTAGACTTGTCATGTTTCTGAAGGTTCTTAACAGTCATCATGAAAGGTACAACACTCCAGGCTTATATATCCAGCCATCCATGTGACAGGCACATGCCCAACCTTTCAATCTCAGGCAGTGTGCCATCTAATCTTCTTTTCTTGCTCCTTATCCCCAGAAAACTTGGCAACTGCATCCTCCCAAATTTTAGTTTAGCGTTCTCAGGCATCTTTTACTTCTTTTACTAACACCCTGTGCTGAATAGTTTTCTGTCAACGTGACACTAGCTACAGTCATCTGAAAAGAAGGAACATCAGTTGAGAAGATGCCTCCACAAGATTCGGCTATAAGGCATTTTCTTAATTGGTGACTACCAGCGGAGTGCCCAGCCCATTGGGGGTGGTTCTATCTCTGGGCTGGTGGTCTGGGTCCTATAAGAAAGTAGCATGAGCAAACCATGTGAAGCAAGCCAGTGAGCAGCACTCCTCCATGGCCTCTGCATCAGCTCCTGCCTCCAGGTTGTCCCTGAGTGAGTTTCTGCCGTCGCTGCTTTTGATGATGAACTGTCGTATGGAAGTGGAAGTAACCCAAACTCTTTCTTCCCCAAGTTGCTTTTGGTCATGGTGTTTCACCACAACAACAGCAGCCCTAACCAAGACACACACACAATTCTTCCTGCAAAAGAATCCTGCCAGTCCCACCTTGAACCCATGGAAAGAACTAAGCAGGGCTCACGTGGGCTCACAGAGACTGAAGTGGCAAGCACAGGCCCTGCCTGGGTCAGCACCAGGTCCTCTGATGATTATATGTGATGGCTGTTTGCTCGGTGTTTTTGTGGGACTCCTAACAATGAGTGGGTGTGTCTCTGACTCCTTTGCCTGCTCTTTAAAGTCTTTCCTTCTGTTGGGTTGCCTTGTCCAGCCTTGATAGGAGGGCTTTTGCCCTGTCTGACTGTATCTTGATTTGTTCTGTTTGGCTGTCCTCTCTTGGAGGCCAGCTCTTTTCTGAAAAGGAAATGGAGGAGGAATGGGTCTGGGGAGGTGCAGGGAGCCAGGAGCTAGGAGGGAGGGGAAACTGTGGTTGGGATGTACTTTATGAGAGAAGCGTCTATTTTAAATGAAAAAGAAAATGAAGAAAACCTCTGAACAATGCCATCATTTCTCACAGCCTCCCACTCTTGCCTGGACCCTCAAGGCACCATCATCTTGGTCGTATTTTCTAGGTCCCAATCTCAGAACCTTTACTCTTTCCCCATTTGTTTTTAAATAAATCCCTGCCACCTTCTAACCTGCTCTGTAAAGTGCCTGTATTACATCTCCTTTGTTTAGTGCTCACAGTGCTGTTGGATTACTTTACCTTCCTATGGGAATTCTAGGACAGGACACCAGGCGAGAATTAAGTCTTACATTGCTTGTTAGCTCTCGGATATATGAGAATGCCGCTACATAAAGGTACTTTTGTCCATGCTTTGTTGTTCTTGTCTTATAACCTTTATTGCTGTTAACTCCTTGCATTTTCATTGCGCTTCTCTGAACATGCCCTATAAAGTCATGCAATGTCCATCTGGAAAAAAATCTTCCTTTAAGTGTTGAACATAGTCTTCTAGATTCCCACTCTTAAAATATTCATCTACAGATTCTGTGTGGTGATTCTCTTATACTTCCTTCCCATCATAAGCCTCCTGCAACAAGTCTGTCTCCTCTCCTTGACTTGTAATGATCGGGAAGCCCCGTGCCTCTGTGCTGAGCAACCTTTGCTTCATTTATTCACCCTCCCTACTCTTGCAATTCAGACCACGCAGTTGTCGATACTGTTTTCAGTCTTGGCATAAGAGTTGCACTTACATGCATACATGCATGCATGAGGTAGCTTTAAGTGCACAACTTTCAAACCGGACCATCTACACTCTTCCCTGTTGCCCCTTTCAAAGTCTAGCTTCTCATCTGAGTAAATGCCTCTACTACCCAGGTGCTCAAGGAAATATCCTGGATGTTATCTTGATTCTACTCTATCTTGCTTAAACATCAGGCATATGGACCTGAAAGTTTCATTGCAAGCATATCCATAATCCCAGCCACTGGGACCACTGCACTCTGCCCATGCTGCTGGGTTTCAAGATCTGCTTATTTGCTGTCTTTGCTACTATTCCATTTTATGCAGCAAGCAACAAACAAAACCATGACTCCCAGGAGCTCCAGAGATGGCTAAGAGCACTGGTTGGTCTTGCAGAGGACCTGGGTTTGTTTCCCAGCAGTCACATCACCACTAATGACTATCTGTAACTCCAGTTCCAGGAGCTTCAACATAGTCTCCTGGCATCTGGTAACACTGAACCCATGTGGTGTGTGTACATAAATGTAGTCAACGTGCTCACACACATAAAATAAAATAAAAAAAACTATATAAATCTTTTAGAAGATTATGATACCCAGGTCTACTTTCCAAAAGTATCCTGTAATGTATAGGATGATTATAAAGTCTTAGTTAAGTGGAGAAGTATAGTGAGGAGGGGGCTAACAATGGGTACCGATGGGAGGAGGGAAGAGGAGAATATGTGATTGGTATGTAAAATGAACAAAAAATTTCTTAATTAAAAAAAAGTTGGTAGCAAGGGGTGACCATAGGAACACATTGTATACATGATGTGATTTACATAGCAAAACTACTCACTTTATATTAATTTTTTTTGTTCCCTAAGTTATACATGAAGGATCTCTTCCTGCCTCCTTTATACCAGGCTCACTCACCTTCCAACTGCCTCAGTCTTCTGTGAGGTTCCTGTCCTGTTGATCCTGTTAGTGTTCTGAAGAAACTCAGGTGATATATGCTTGCTGCTCCTCTGTCTGCCCACTCTGTGCTGTGCTTGTCAGCCAAGCACTGTCCCCTGAAGATTGTTTCCCTGAGTTCATTCTTTAAGGAGACCACAATTGCTGTCCCATCATTCTATTCAATTTGTCCCGCCCATCAGACCCCTACAAGAACCCCAGCTGTATGATAACCAGACTTCTCTCTTTCAGTGCTATGTCGACAGTGCTGTATCGAATTTCTGTTACTTAGATGATATTTATGAATAAATAAGCATACAAAAGAATAACTGAATAAATTGGGCAAAGTGGAAGACTTTTTTATTGTATTTCTTTGGCTCAAATTTACCAAACAAGGCAGTTTCACAGGCACGCCTTTCTTGTGCACATACCTGAGACCTTGGCTAAATTATATGTTTCTATGGGAACTGGATATGATGGAATTTGCTTTCCTTTCCACAGATGGAGAAACTGAGATACAGAGTGATTGCCCCATGCTTTTAGCAATCTCCAGCCTGAACCATTACTTCTTTAATTGGAATTGCTGATTAAATGTCTGGCCCACCTCCAAACCCTGGGCCACATTTTCTCAACATGATTTGCTGCTAAAGAGAACAAAGCCAGGAGCTCGGGACTCCATTTCTTTTCCAGGTTTCTTTGTTCTTCCATGTACCCGGCCTTTGGTTAACTTACTACAAGAGAACTTTCTTGCTAGTGTTCATTGGATCTTTTAGGGAATGCCAGTATGAAAATTTTAAGAAGAAAATGAAGAAGCAGGTTGTCATTTTGGGTGGAACTTTACTATTCTGTTTTTGAACAGGGACCTGGATAGACTGTTGCCACTCATCATAATAAAACACTTCCCCTCCCACAGAGCATTAAGTCCAATCATACCACTAGTGTTTATATAAAACATTTTTTTCTAATGAGACCCTTGCAAGGCTGTGTTTACTCTATCGGTTAGGATTCTTCCCCAGTAGAGGGAACCCTGTAAGAGGTATGACAGTATCTTACCCTGGACTCTTCTTAACTATCTGTAAATGGGAAGAACAATTAAAATCATCAAGGACAAACTTGCCAAAACCCCTCAAGGGTGATCAGAGAGCCTGTCTATCTCAGATGAAAGAATGTGGCTACCCAGACATTACTGTTACCAGGAGCCGAGATGAAAGGAAACATGAGTGAGACAGAAAATTTGCCACCTAAATGACTGAACAGAAACATGAAAGAAAAGACACCAAGTATCCGAGTCTAGACCTAATTGCAAAGAGGAACCTTTCCATGAAATGCAATTAGGCTTCTAGAGAGATCAAAGCATTTTTCTATCAGGGAGGTGTGAGGGCAAAGACATTTTCTCCCTGAAAGTAATAAACATTACCAAGATTTAAGGGAAAATCTAGAATCTCTTCTAGGACTTGGGGGTGGTGGTGGTGGTGAAATGTATGTGATAGGCTGTTAGTTATGGATGGCACACACAAAAAACATAAATAAATGCAATTAGCCCAAGATACTCTAGCTAGTAAAATAAATTATCCTGTGCTGTAATTAAATGTCATTGGAAAGCATCTTTATAATAATAGTTACTTCATTATATAATATTTTTGAAAATTAAATTTATAATATCCTGTAGAAATGATTCATAATTCTTTGCTCTGCCAAAACACAGACACCATGCTCCCAGAAGTCTGTGCATGAGTAATACTTATGTTCCTTAGAATTTTTAGAAGCACTTGAAAAACTATGTATTCTATTTCCCCACGTCAGGCAAGGTAAATGGAGGATTATGTGAATATATATGTATATGTATTGAGAGATTTCCTCCCCCAAATCCTAGTTTAGCTGGAGTTTTTGTTTCTAGCTTTTTTTTCTAGTAGGAAAGAAAATAGATAATACCTGAAGTGCAATTTTTATTATTGTTGAAAGATGTCTGCTAAATTGTGTCCGGTTGCTAAAATAAGAGTTCCTGAAAGTCTCTAGCAGGTATGGAATTTGTGCTGACCTGTTAGGCAGGCCCTTGAGCCAGGACATGGTAGATTTTGTCATCAAATCAGGAAAACATGAAAGGCTTCATGGATGCAGATTCTGTTACATTTCTAGCAAGACCTGAACAAGGATGACACCAATAGACATTCTAACATGGAAGAGGAAAGATCATGAGTACCCATCTCTAGAGAGAACTTCAGACAGCTAAAGAATGCTGAGAGCAGGAGAAATAGTCTTCCCCAGAGAAGAACCCATCCCCCAATTGTTTATCCAGTACTAAGTGGTCAGCCCTGAATTCATCTGCATACAGGCAATATTTTATAGACTAAACAAGTTGTATTTATATATGTAGGAATGTGTGTGTGTGTGCGCACATGTTATAATAATGAAAGAAAAATGATTTTGAGATTGAACAAGGGTAGCAGGGCATGTACATAGGAGGGGTTGGGGGTAAGAAAGGGAAGAGGAATGATGTAATTATAATTTCAAAAAATATTACAAGCAAGAGGCATTGGAAATCAAATAAAACAAACCTCTATGTATGTTTTCTTTCCTATAAGACATTTTCAGGTATTTTGTTTTAAATCAAAGGAAAAGCTATTTTGCAAGTATTTACAGAAAGCCCTGAGAGTCTAAATGAAAACCAATAGTAGAGTGACTGTTAGAACCAAGTAAAGTCAGACACAAACACTAGGTTTTTGTTCTTGCTAGGCTATTATTTTGAAAGGAAACAGGCTACCAAAAGTAGAGTTTGAATTACAGACTTCATCCCTGACAGCAGGACAGAGGGGTTGGCTGGAGATTTCTTGAGTCTTTTCCTGCTCTAACAACACCAATGTTGACTTGGAGGTTCCAGATATTTCTCCAAACTTTGTCACATTGGATTGAATCATCTGGAAGTTTTTCATGACGGTGACTCATGCTAACACGTGTTGGAAGGCCCACAGTGAGTAACTGCAGAGCGCGGGATAGCATTACATAGTGCCCGAGGCGGCCCAGGAGAGAATAGAAGCAGACATTTTTCCTCAGTGCACAGTCCAAGCAGAAAATGGCACTTTCCTCTCTAAGATTTAGTATTAAATGTAAAAAGGCAAGGTGATGAGCTTGTGGTATCTTTTCTATTGAAGGGCATGGATTAAGAATGTGTTGCTATTACTTTTATATGCATAAAGTCTAGAAATATTCTACAACAAATAGCACAAAGCCACCAGAAGAACGTGGACAGGGAACTCTGGCTCTGAGGAGCCTTTTTGAAATCCTCAGTGCAGTGTCTCAAACACGGTGGTAGAATGCAGGCTGGTGCAGTAGGCAGAGGAGACTCAACAGCTCTGGAAAGATGCTTGAAACCAAGCAACACTTGGAGAAGAACTCAAGCGTGTGTGGAGCTACTGAATGCAAGCATGCTTGACTCTGTGCATAAAGAAGAAAACAGACACGGTTCTCCACAGCAGACCTTTTCTTTTAGGCTACCAACCAGCTCCCAAATCATGACACAGAGACTTGTTATTAGTTATGAAGGCTCGTCTTATCTTATGCTCATTTCTTGCTAGCTCTTATAACTTAACCTGTTTGTCTTTATCTGTGTTTTGCCTTTGTTGTTGTTGTTGTTTTACCTTTTTCTTCTGTATGTCCTACTCTGTGTCTGCTGGCTAGTGGCAGCCTGGCTGGTCCCTGTGTCTCCCTTTCTTTCTCCCTCAGTCTCTTCTCTCTTCTTCTCTTCTCTCATTCTTTCCTCTCTTCTTCTTTTCTTCTTGTTCTTCTCTTTGCCTAGATTTCTCCTCTTATTTATTCTCTCTGACTGCCAGCCCCTTCTATCCCTCTCTCTGCCTAGCTATTGGCCATTCAGCTTTTTATTAGACCAATCAGGTACCTTAGGCAGGCAAGGTGAAACAACAACACACCTTTTCATAATTAAACACACATCCTTACACTGTTAAGCAAATGCAGCATAACCAAATGTAACACACCTTTACACAGTTAAAGTAATATTCCACAGCCTAATTAAATGTAACCCACCTTTACAGAGTTAGTAATTTCCACAACATTTCTCTGTTCAGTCTTGAGGTGGATTGCCTTTAAAATAATAATACCTCTGAGTTGTTTAAAATAATGTAATTAGCTATGTAAGGTAGCAGGGAAGAAATTGTCCTAGAAAACTGAAAGAAATAATTGACAACCATAGCTTCCTACTCCCAAGAGGGGATGGGTAAGAATGTGGTGAGAAAGCTTTTAATAAAGGCTGCCTCTGTTCCAAAGATGCCAGCAGGTGAAGCCAGATAAACTAGAGGAACTTTAAGCTTTCATGATGGAAACTTCCTGCTGATTCAGGGAGAGAGCCAAATGTTCCCAGGAAGTTAATAGTGATTCACTATACAAGGTAAGACTGTTCAAAAAAGTACTTTCTAATGTTTGAGAGATAACTTAATAGTTCAGTATTGAAAAAGGATCACCAACAATGGGATCCTTTTGGAAAGAAAGAAAAGACCTAAGATACAGACTGATTTCCTGAGATAAGGGATAACAATTGTCACCAGCATTCAGATTGGAAGGCTCAAAGAAGGGAATGTCCACAGACTGGAGATCAGAAGTGAGCAAAGTCAGCAGGGAAAATACCCTTATACCTGCTTTGTGAGGGAATATTTCTGGGGTGCTGCCACTGTCTCCAAGAGAGCTGGATCCAGTTCTTAGTTCTCTTAACATCTGGGAGGAGGGAAGAATCACATAAGCTCCTGGGCATTCTTCTTGAATGAAAGATGCATGCTACTTCAGCTTTTACATGAGTGCTAGGACCCCCAGCTCTGGTGTGACAAATATTTTACTGACTGAGTTATTTCCCCAGTCTCCAATTCCAAGATATTTTTGGAAGGCCAGGATGTACTGTACTGAGAATACTGGGGGGGGGGGGGTAGCTAGAGTTTTCCTGCCTGGCTCAGTCAGGACAAATCTCTCACCCGCCAGTCCCACAGCCGCTCAGACCCAACCAAGTAAACACAGAGACTTATATTGCTTACAAACTGTATGGCTGCGACAGGCTTCTTGCTAACTGTTCTTATATCTTAAATTAACCCATTTCTATAAATCTATACCTGGCCACGTGCCTCATGGCTTACTGGCATCTTCACATGCTGCTTGTCCTGGCGGTGGCTGGCAGTGACTCCTTCTGCCTTCCTGTTCTTTCTTTTCTCCTCTCTGTTAGTCCTGCCTATACTTCCTGCCTAGCCACTGGCCAATCAGTGTTTTATTTATTGACCAATCAGAGCAACACATTTGCCATACAGAACATCCCACAGCGGAGGGAGGTGGGGGTCCTCAGAGCCAAGATACTTGTCCAGTTACTTTCTGTTACTCTCCACTACTCGCTGCTAGGACCACTCCTTCTCTCCTGCTATGTAGTGCAGGAAGCATCTCGCTACAGAGAGAAACAGGACTCGAGTGCTAGGGTATGGTTGAGAAAATGGAGGAGAGGCTTGCTACTAGAAACCCCTCATCCATGGGAAGTCCCAGTTCATGAGAGCACTTGGCTGAGGAAGATAATAGCAACATCAATTTTTAAATCTGTGGACTTGCAATTTCTTGAAGATTGGGAAGTTTTCACCCATCTTTTCAACTGCTCTTTGTGTTTCCCCTTTGAGCTGAAGTTATTCATATATTAAGGAGTTTTAAGTTGTGTTGTAGCCTGGTGATGCTATCTTTTTTTTACAAATGTTTCCTTTTCATTTTGATGTATTGTAATCAGTGCCTATTGCTATGTTTCCAACTTTAGAAGCTTTGTTTATCTGTGATATCTAATCTATCCAAATTAAGTCCAGCATAGCCGGGCGGTGGTGGCGCACGCCTTTAATCCCAGCACTCGGGAGGCAGAGCCAGGCGGATCTCTGTGAGTTCGAGGCCAGCCTGGGCTACCAAGTGAGTTCCAGGAAAGGTGCAAAGCTACACAGAGAGACCCTGTCTCGAAAAACCAAAAAAAAAAAAAAAAAAAAAAAAATTAAGTCCAGCATATTCTGATCATTTTTATATCTTTCATGCATCTTTGCTTAACATAAAAAAGCTATATAGAAGTATAGTTGGCAAAATATACAATTCTATTTGTACAACACCTTCAGTAGGTTTTTGTTCAGTTATGTTTTCATTGGTTAGCCACCTAGAAGTGGGGTTGCTTAGTTGCATATCTGTGTTAACTTTTTTTAAATGTTATATTATTTTTCAAAGTGGCTGTACATTCTGTGATTCAAGAGACAATGCTTGAGTCTTTCATTTGGTCTATGGACTTACAAACATCTGAGATTGAGTATCTTTTCCATTACAGCTATTCCTGTGGATGTGAGGTCATAGCTTATGGTTTTAATTTACCTTTCTTGAAAGACTTAAAACACTATTCATGTGTTTGTTGGCCTTTTTTTAACGTTCTTTGCTTAAATATCCATTGTTATCATCTGTACATTTTAAATTGGGTAAAATCTTATTTTTTTCTTTTGTAAGAGCTGTTTGTGCATTCTGTATATGCTTCGTATTCACAGTATAAATTGAAATATTTTTCTTGAGTATTTTGCTCATTTTTTCATTTTTAATCTAGTTTTGGAAATGTCAAGGTTTCAAATTTTAATGAAGTCTAAGTTGTCACTTGTTTTTCATTATTGTTTTTGTTTTCAGTGTATTGCATTGAACTTATTGCCTGTTGATGCCCATGAAGACTCATTGTCTCCTAATTGTTCCAGGGTCTAGACTTCTACATCTATAGCTATGTCCATTTCGAATGTTTTTTTTTTCTGCTTAGTTTTTGGAATGCCAGACTACCATTGGGACTGTTTAAGTGTCTTTATTTGACATATATACTGTTTTTTACAATCTTCAGTTAGCTGGCTTTCCTCCTTATATTCTCTTACCTTTTTGCATGTGTGCCAGGCTCTGATTGGGTGCTGGGCCTGGGGAATTTTCCTAGGCTGTATGGTAGATATTTGCATTCTATTCATATTTATGATCTTTGTTCTAATACATAGTTAAATTACTTGGAAACAGCCTGATCCTTTTAAGCCTTGCTTTTAAGATTTGTTAGGTGGTCCCAGAATAACATTTAGTCCAGGGCTAATTATCCCCCATACTGAGTCAAGACTTTCCTGTGTGTTCTATCTAATGCTGTGTGAATTATGAGGTTTTTCCACCTGGCTGGGAACAACAGGCACTGTTTCTGGCCAGTACAAGTGCCAGTGACTGTTCACTCTTGTTCAGTTTGAATGTGAAATGTCCCCCACAGGCTCCTGTGTTTGGACATTTGATTCCCAGCTGACGGTACTATTCTGGAAGGTTGGAGAACCTTTGGAGTATAGGTCATAGGTGGCAGAAGTGTATCCCAAGGGGGAAGAAGACAGATCTTTGAGGATTATAGCTCAGCCCTGTTCTTGCCCTAGTGAGCCCTGGGGCTGCCACTAGGACCTCTTCCAGACCCTCCACCATGATGGATTCTGATGCCGGGGAGTCACTATGCGGTTGTTACCATCAGACACTTGTCACCATGGTGGGGCAAGTTCAGGATACAATGCTGAGTCTATCGGTGGCTCCTTTTCTGGGTTGTCGAGTTTCTTCACACGCATGTGATGCCATTGGACACTTGAGAGGCACCCTCCTCAAATCACCAGAACTCGCTCTTGGGCAGATGTGTCCTCTCAGGGCCTCAGCACTGAGAACTCCAGCTGATGGGTCTCCCAGAACTCTTAGAACTCCATTTCCACTCACAGATCCTGTTGGTCTTTGCCTGGTTACCTTTTTTCCCTGAAGCTCCCTTCTAGCACTTCACAAAAAACTTCCGGCGTGTCTCTGCTCAGAGTTTTAACATTGGTCCCAGTTAGTCCATGTTAGGTCAAGTGGGAAGTCTGTAATATGAAATTTTTAAAGAGCTGAAAGCAAATCAGCTCCCATCTAGAACTTCACCTTGGGGCGGGGGGAGCCTAAACAGTGAGTTCAGAATAAAAGCATTCTCAGATAAACAACACTGGAAGAATTCATCAAAAACAGTTATACGTTAAAGGGAAGAGAAAATAAAATTCTACAGGCAGATGGGAAATGATTCTGGAAGGTATCACATGTCAAGGAAACATGAACAACTGGAGGCTTTATCAGTAGGAAAACACAAATTAGAATTTGTACATATACTGTACACAAGATATACATCTGAATACAAAGTGTACTAAGCACACAGCACAGTATAATGGAGGAATAAAAATTAAAGTTTTCAAAGATCTTAGCCCTCTGCCTGACTAGGTGCATTTTCCCTAAATCTAATAAGCTAAAGGGCCAAGGAGACAACTCAGGCACTAAGGTATTTGCCAGCCAAGCATAAGGACCTAAGTTTACATTCCCAGCACCTACTGAAAAGGCAGGCTGCTGCCTGTGCTCCTAACACTGGGGGAGGGTGCAGAGGCAGGAAGATACACAGGGCTCTTGGCCCAGCCAGTCCAGCTGAATTGGTAAGGACCAGGTTCAATGAGAGAATGGGGCTCAAAGTACGCGGAGAAGTGGTTGAGGAAGACATCCAGTGTCACCCTCTGGCCTCCACAGATACCTGCACACACACACACACACACACACACACACACACACACACACACACACACACACTCATGAACAAACACGTGCACACATTACAAAAAAAGTCAAAAAATAATACACAATTCAAAGCTTCACTAGTGAAAGGATTTAAAAATGTGTCAGAAGGTAGCAGAGGGTTGGAAAGTCAGATTATTTTCTTGTTCTTTAATCAATATGAAATATATGTTTAAGTCTTTATATCACTAGCTCCTTAACACAAAGAATTGATAGGGGCAAATTTAAAGAAAATATTTTTGAAAACTATTGTCTCCTGATAGAAAAAAAGAAAAGACCAAAATAATATGCATGTCCTCTCTCCCTGGTTCAAACCCTCATAAATCCTTATATTGTAATTTCTCTGAAGTTGGGAAATGTATAGTAATCAATAAGTTATCATAGCTTTGGTGATAGCATTTTCAGTCTCTCTCTGAATGGTGCATAGATGTGTCTGTAAATGGTATAACTTAAAATTGGCTGAATGTGGCTGTAATGACTTACGATGGACACCTGCTTTACATATTAATAGACAATCCTTATTTATTTATTCTCTGACAGTTTCATGTGTGTATATAATGAATTTAGTAGTCTCACCCTCCTTTCCCTCTCTCAGTCCTCTCCCTCTTCTACTGACATAAAATTCCCCTCCTACTTTGATGCCTTTTGCATGCCCCACTGAGTTTAATGGGAGTTGCTTGCATGAGCATGGGTTGGAGGTTATTTACTGGAGTATGGGGCTACACTATTGGGAAAATGGTAACCCTCTCCCAGCGAACATTAACTACTCATGTTTCCCAGAGCATGGAGCTTCATGAGACCATTCCTAGTCAAAGATGAAACATAGATGGGTCCAGTCTTGTGCAGGTGACCACACCTGCAGTCAGGTCATGAGTGAAAAAGACTAAGTCATGTCCAAAAGACTCTTTTTTTCTTTCTTTTTTCTTTTGTAGCACACCTCCCTATCCTTTGGCTCTGACATTCTTCCATGAAATTCTCTGAGCCAATAAGGGGGTGAAATAGATGTGTTTTAGATACCTGAAAATGAGCCCTCGGCAGTTTCTGAAAAGCAAGACATGGGAATTGAGAAGTGAAAAAGGTCTTTCAGGACACAAGATGTGTGAGTGGCCACAGATGTTAGTCTTGCTTTGTCAGGAACCCTCCTATTCAATGCCAAATTGTTACTCAAACACAAAATCATCAAGTCTGATGAAAGTCTCATCAAAACATGGAAGTTTTTGGTATAAAAAGGAAGTTATCTTTGACATGTAGATGAACATGAAATGGAAGAAACAGAATGAACACATGGGAATACAAAGGTCCAGAATTCAGCAGGGCATGTAACGTGAAATGGTCATGGCAGCTTGGATTCTAGTACATTTCTGCAATCTAGGAAAGAATCATTAGTTATACTTAACAAATTTCATTTAAACTTCAAAGAACAGACTGGCATGACCAGACACTTAGTTAGAACACTTTTATAATTCACCTTTTGCACTCAGGTTGCTATGAAAGCTATTTTAGAACATGGAGAATGAAAAGCAGTTGACATGGGACGGTATCCCATGTGAGTCTATTTGTGTCTGAATATACATTGTCTGTAGACACAAATAGTTATGTTAAAACAGGAGTGTGTGGAGAAACACCATAGGATACAGTGTAAATCCAGAGGTCATGGTGCATGCCTGCAGTCCTGAGCTTAGGGGGAACTCTGTCAGTATAAGGACAGAGTGGGCTACATAGGCCCTGGCTCAATCAGTCAATCAGTTAATCAATCAACCAATCAACTCATCACAAAAAGAAACTACATATGTTTTATAAATTTAAATGTTTGAATACAAACTAGTATGAATAAGAAGACTCAAAAGTAAAAATGATAATATAGAAGCATTCTAGTTATCAGTGTTTTGCACATTGAGACAATATAATAACATTTTTATCTCAGTCAGTTTAACAACTCAATAGGATAAGACTATGAAATAGCAGTATTCTCATAGAAAACTAGAGGGATTTTATACCAATTTAAAAATATTTAACATTTATTTTTTATTTTTATTTTTTAAATTTTCTGAAATCTGTTTTATTTTTTATTGATGAATTTTTTACTCATTTTGTATATCAACCATAGATTCCCCCTTTCTTTCCTCCTCCCACGCCCCCCCCCCCAGCAATCCTCCCCACAACCCACCCCCTATTCCTTCCTCAGACAATGTAAGGCCTCCCATAGGGAGTCAGCAGAGCCTGGTACATTCAGTTGAGGCAGGTCCAAGCCCCTCTGCCTGCATCAAGGCTGTGCAAGGTGTCCCACCATAGGTAGTGGGCTCAAAAAAGACAGCTCATGTACCAGGGATGGATCCTAATCCTACTGCCAGGGAGCCCCTTAAGAAGATCAAATTCATACATGAGTACACTTTATATAAGTCATGTTCATCCCTGTTTCTCCCCTTCTGATTCTTCTCACGTGCTATCACCTCTTCTTGGACTAATATCTTCTTCTTCTATAATTATTATTGTTATACATATATTCATACACACATATACATATATATGACTTACCTGGGGTTTTTTGCTAGGTAGTCTGTGGTTCCTGGTGAAAGCATTTCCCCCCTATAAGGAGTAAGTCCATAAGCTATATATAAGAAAACATATATATATATATATATATATATATATATAATACATATTTTAGGTAAGCTTATTAAAAACAATAAGATTGTCTATGGCTTTTTCCAACAGCATTATAGTATTTATCCTGCCTCTCTCCCTCTCTTTCTGTATTGCGTTGTCAACCCTATTGTTAAGATGTCTCGTTCCCTTCCCCCTTCAACATATCTGTGTCCTACTATCACTACTCTATATCTTCTCCTCCTCTTCTTCCTGGGAGTGGACCCTTTTACTTTTCCAGTTTCTCATTTTCCACTGGAAATACTCAAACCTAAAGATTCAAGCTAGGATCCAAAAATAAGAGAGTACATGTGATACAGTGTTTGCCTTTCTGGGTCCAGGCTAAGTAACTTAGTATATTTCCCAGTTCCATCCATTTACCGGTAGATTTCATTTCCTTTTACATCTAAATAGAATTCGTGTGTGTGTGTGTGTGTGTGTGTGTGTGTGTGTGTGTGTGTGTGTGTGTGTGTTGTGTCGGTGTGTCTGTGTGCGTGCGTGTGTGTGTGTGTGAGAGAGAGAGAGAGAGAGAGAGAGAGAGAGAGAGAGAGAGAGAGAGAGAGAGAGAGAGAACTACATTTGCTCTACCTACTCATCAATTGGTAAGCATCTAGACTCCTTCCATTTCTTGTCTACATGAACAGATTAGCAATGAATGTGGCTAAGCAAGTATCTGGGGAGTCAGCTGTCGAGTCCTTTGGGTATATTTATGCTGATTTTGAGGAAGACTAGGTATGTCTGTTTTTTAATTGCTTTTTAAAGCTAACATACAAAGCAAAGGATTTCATTGGGTGTTTTCACACATCATTTGTCCTTTCTTGCACCCCTCCATTACTACTCTCACCAATCTCCCATTTCCCTCTTTCTCATCCACTCCCTCTTCTCATGTACTTCACTATCCTCTTTGTTTCTCCTCTCCTACTATGGTCTTTTCTTCCCTTCTAATGATGCTTTCTTGTTGATGCCACATTTTAACACGTTATTCCCAACCCTTGTGAAACACTGTAGAGGGTGCTAATATCTGATTTTACAATCAGAGAGCAATGCTGCATGTTGCGTTTTAGAGAGTATAAATGAGTAAGTTAAAAATCTATGTTCAAATGCATGGTTATGAAGTTAAAATTGAATTCCTTCAATTATGCTACTATGGTTCACTTTTTGAGCCAGTAATTTTCCTCCTGAGAATTGGCTTTAAAATAATGTAAATTTTTCAAAAGCTATAATCATATAAACATAGCAACAGGATTTAGTAATAATGTTCTAAATAACTTACTGTGGTTTGGGTCGTGTTGTTATTTAGTAAGTCTTGATCTGTGCCCTGAGTGGAGGAGGAGCCAGCTGTCTGTACCTAACAGTGTGATGTGTAGGTCTTAGGGATCAGTATACAGAACCACAGGGAAGGGGCTTTTAAAACTATGGTGTGGGCTTATAAAAGTTAGCAAGAGAGCATTTATAATTATCATAGTTTTCACTTTAGACACCAGAACATTGAAATACAGTTGTTATTTTCTTCTTTGGTCCACACTGATGTTATTTTATTACTTTTATGATTAAAAAAAATAACATCTGTGTGCAGCAGTTGACAAAAGGTCCCAAGGAGGACCATAAACAAGAGTCAGAGGCTTCAAGGTGAGTCTGTGAATGATTACTGAGGTCTGAGTCACTAAGACAGAGTCACAGGTTGACTTCAATATGGCTTTGGAAGGTGAACGCAATTTAGGTAGACAGAATGTCATTTCTTCCAAATTCAGTCTGTGGGGGGTTTCTAACATCATGCATCATTGAAAAAAAAAAAAAGACAAGAAAGAAATGGGCAGGTGTTTAAGGACCAAGTAATCCACGCGGGCCCTTTGCTCTCTTGCTGTTGTGGAAACAGAGCTGGCCTGAGAGCTTCAGGTAAGACAGTGGAGAAGGGAGGGTGTCTCAAGTTTTAGTTCCAAAAGATCTGAATTTTGCAACACATCTCCTCTTCACTCCCCTTTTCATTTCCTTCGTTTTTTTCCCTTATGGAGGAGATGGCAAATGGTCACAATGTAGTAAATGGTCACAAGAGGCCGAGAGAGAAAAGACTAGTAAAACATGCACAGTTGCAAGCAATTCTTGGTCCCATTAATCTATCAGTCTCTGAAGCAGGTAGATATTCAAAGTCTGCTTAATGGCTCTAGGCTCAGCACAATGGGAAAGTGAAATTATTGGGGTGCTGCACCTCTAAATATTGTTTTGCTTCCAGGGTGACTTTGCCTGTCAGCATTACATCCTTAGGTCAATGCCAGGAACATGAATAAGCACACAGAATTGTTCCTTTCTGAATCTATCTATTTGACAACAATAAACAATTTACTTTCGTGAGATTCCCAAGGCAGTGAAACATTTCAGGTCTTATACTTAAAAATAGAATAAACATCTATTATTAAACATTTGAGATCAGAGAAGAGAGTGGGATTTCCATGAGTGCCTCCATTCCCATAAGGATGACACCTGGAAGTCACATCTTAATGACTTCTCCAAAATCCCTGACATTCAATGAACAGTGATACAGTAACAAAGCAGGAAGCGTTCATTGAGGAATGACCTGAAATCCTCTGCTTATTGCTGAGGTAAGAAGTGTAAACACATTAAGGGCATTCCAACCATAAGCAGTACTTTTTCTTTCCATCCAACCTCCCCACTCACTGAATAAAATAACCATCCCATAATGGCACTTCTCTCTTGCTTAAATTTGGTCTTAAAGCGAAGCGTAACTTTCTGAATAATTACGTGCAGCTTGTAAATGGTGTCTCTCTAGTCAACCAAGCATATAACAAGAAGATGGAGACGAGACTCACTTTCACTTCATTTCACTTCTCTGTAATTGACAAGCTCTCGCTGGGTGTCAACTTTAAAAGATGACAAATCCTAAATCTTAAAGGACCCAATTCAATAGTTCAGTGTTCTAAATTGTTTGCAAATTAATCTACATTTTCAAATGAGTCAGGCATGAAATATAAGATGACATCTATATTACAAAAATATTAATTTCCTTGTCTTTCTTTTTTTATGCCAAAGACAAAAGATACATTTAAAATATCCATCCTGTTAAGATTTTACAAATGAACATACACTGTACATTTTAGTGGCTTGAAATTTTCCAATTTATTTTACACTAATTCGTTTCCATCTACTTAATGCAGGTTATTGAGTTTGTAAATGTTCTGTGCATTGATGAGGGAAAATTAAATTCATGAAGTATTTTCACTACATCACATTTTTAATGAAGGCTTATTTGCGTTCGATAAATGAAGTAACTTGAGCCCTACTGGTTTATGGCCTAGTGTGAGCCCTCTTTTCGAGTAGCCATGGCCTCAGTTTACCCATGTGTAAGTAAATACTGCTGTTCTATTTTTATGCAAACTAATTGGTAGTTGGTGAGAATTCTGTGCATTTTTAATTTCTAACTGAACTTGCCATCATACTGATACTGATGATTTACTGAGGATATGGTGTATAAAACAGATGTTGTATGGTTTTCCATTCCTCTAACATGAAACTTCAGATCATTTTAAACTCTATTGATTCATTATATATTCTGTGCCTGACAGCTAACTCCAATATCAATATCAAAAGAAATTGATCTAAATTAATTAATGATCATTAGAGGACAGTCAAGAATAATTCCTTAAAGGTTTCATATTGCAGATTAGGCTATTTCCTGTCTCCTTTAGTACATTCTAGTAAAAAGGCAGGAAAATATCTCCATTTCAGGAAATTCAAGTGAAAGAATTTCCAAGTTATAATAGACACTAGATTGTTCTTAACCCAACATCAGAGCTATCATCATCAAATACTACTCTACATACAATTCCAATATAGTAAAATCATCTCTAAATGCAAAGTAGTCATTTACATGAACTGGATCCCAGAGATAAAAAACAATGACCAGTAAAGCAGTCAGGTAGAGCACAGGAAAAGTCAACATAGGTGTGCTTGAGTAATGTATATAAATCGTCTGTTTGAAAAGCCAAGGAAGATTTTTTTAGGTCACCTAATTCAGTTATTTTACAGATAAACAGAGTCTGAAAAATGATACAAATCTAGAAGGATAGGATATAAAAAATAGGTACATTTGGAGCGGAACTTCTAGATTGTTTTGTGCATTGCACTCTGTATGAATGAAATAGAAAAATGACCTTTTATTTGTGAGCAGATTCCTGAGTTACTAAATATTGCCCTTATAACTGTGGCCCCATGGTATGCCTGACAAAGAGGTGGTACAGAGGCTCAGCTCCATGACATACTGATTCAGCTACTGCCATCAAGAAGGGGACAGAATTTTTATCTGATGTAGGTCACTGAAGGGAATATAATTTAATGCAAAACTCTGAGACTGAAGAACAGAGGAAGAAACCAGAGAGTCTAAAATGGGGTTCTGAAACAATTATGTATGAGCCCTTCTTTGATTTCGATGGTTCTAATATTACCGTTTCACTAATTAAAATTGAATCTCTTGACTGAATGTTCTTCATTGAACTATGCTGAATGTATTTCTAAAATGCTCTATCCCACACTGGCTACACTGTACTAAGAATTCCTACATCCTGCCCTTTGGACATGGTGTCTTGTATCCAGACAGTGTTAGTTACACATGTGGGTGATGATGATTTGTTTCCTCTGCCTTCAGAAATTCCAGTGTGAGACAGGATTTTTTTTTTTTTATTCTTAAGTAGTTATGTGTGTAGATGTCTGTCTTCCTTCTTAGACTGTAAATTCCAGGGAGTCTGAATATCTATTTCCTCCATAATGCAAACTAAATGTCATGATCCAAGTTGTAAAAAAAGAAAAAGTCTTGTTAAATTATGAGTTCGTGTGAATGCATTTCAGCAACTTTTGATTATTGTTCCATTGACTTGCTCTTTATCTTTCTCTCGGTTTGGTCTTAAAGTTTTGGATTTTGTAATTACAGAAAAACTGTGATTTCTGTGTATACAAACATGTGTGTCTCTGCATCTCTATGTGTTCCTCCTGCTTTTTCTTTGGCTCTTTTTCTTCTATTTGTTTTGCTTTTTGGTTTTTTTCTATTCTGTTCTTTATTTTTGTTTTATTTTGTTTTATTATTAATCTTTAAATGTTTATTTTCTAAGGAGAGACAAAAACAGTGTGGATGCTAACAGAAGAGGTGTGGAGAATCTCAGAGGAGATGGGTGAGAAGACCCATAATCAGAATATGTTGTATGAAAAACATCTATTTTCAATTAAAGAAAAATAGGAAAAAAATATCAAAAAAGAAAAAATGCAGAAATATGTTTTTATAAATTTAGCCACTTTTTCTTTCATTCCCTGAGATTCTCAAGTAGTGGGACCTAGCCCCACCTCTGAAATGTTAGTATATAGTGAATACAGCAGTCCAAGTGGATCAAGGACCTCAACATAAATCCAGGTACTCTGAACCTGCTAGAAGAGAAAGTAGGAAGTAGTCTTGAACGCATTGGCATAGGAGATCACTTCCTAAGTATAACACCAGTAGCACAGACACTGCGAGAAACAATCAATCAATGGGACCTCTGGAAACTGAGAAGCTTTTGTAGAGCAAAGGATACGGTCAACAAGGCAAAGCGACAGCCTACAGAATGGGAAAAGGTCTTCACCAACCCCACATCTGACAGAGGGCTGATATCCAGAATATATAAGGAACTCAAAAAATTAGACATCAAAATGTCCAACAGTCCAATTAAGAAATGGGCTATAGAACTAAACAGGGATTTCTCAACAGAGGAAACTCAAATGGCTGAAAGACATTTAAGGAATTGCTCAACATTCCTAATCATCAGGGAAATGCAAATCAAAACAACTCTGAGATACCACCTTACACCTGTCAGAATGGCTAAGATCAAAAACACTGAAGACACCTTATGCTGGAGAGGATGTGGAACTAGGGGAACTCTCCTCCACTGCTGGTGGGAATGCAAGCTTGTACAACCACTTTGGAAATCAGTATTTTCGATTATTTTTGATCATGTATTTGGGGAGCAGATGGAGTATACATGTGACTGCAGGTGCTATGAGGGGTCAGGGGCATTGAACTCCCAACCCAGGAGGTGAAGTTACAGGCAGTTGTCAGCCACCCCATATGGGTCTTAGGAATTTAACTCAAATCCTCTCTAAGGGCAGTTTGGGCTCTTGACCACTGATCCATCTCTCAAGTCCCCAGGGAAATCCTTCACATTCCAAACCACTTTGCATTCTGAAAGATATTAGCCTTCTTTATCCTTCAAATCTTCCATGGAAATATCATTTCCATAGAAATTCATACAGGCATTGCTTCTTGGCTTAGCCACATCACACTTACAGAAAACTGGCACCTTTGGAAAGATAATGAATGTTCCAACAGTATGAGTCCATAGACACATTACTACAAGACCCACATCTGAGGGTTGTCAAAGCAACCAAAGCTATAATAGTAATAGTCTTCAGTACCAACCTCCTTTTATCTGATGAACAAATAAAGACAATTTTTAAAAGGATAGATAAGTAGAGGGATAGATAGATGAATGGATGGATGGATGGGTGGGTGGGTAGGGGTGGGGGTGGGAGGGTGGGGGTGGGAGGATGGGGGATGGGTGGGTGGGCAGGCGGACGGGCAGACAGACGGAAAGATGGAAGGATGGACAGACAGATAGATAGGCAGGCAGGCAGGCAGACAGACAGGGTCTTACTATGTAGCCTTGAACTAACCAGGTAGCTTGGGCTAGCCTTGATTTCCCATGCCTCTTGCCTCAGCCTTCTGAATGCAGGCATGAGCCACCACACCAGGCCTATATTCTTATTTTAGCTCTGACCTTGGTGCTGTGAAATTACTGTTCAGTGAAAGATGCAAGCAATCACAGGACCACTTCAGTGTGAGCTTATTTTACTTTCAGAGCTTCTTCAAGGATCTGAGATCCTCCCAGGATGATTGACCTCTTTGGTTTATCAATTGTTGTATGGGTCTTGCTTCAGAGGGGTAGATGTCAGCGTGTTCAGTATTATTGAAGGCCATGTGATGTCCTTCGCAGCCACGCCAGTTCTGCCACTGTAGTGAGAAGGTAACAGTGGAGAGGTCCTCAAGAAGGGGCCGCAGCTTCATTCTGATGAAACTTTATTTACATAATAGGTAGAAGACTGAGTCTTGGGTCATAGGTTCCCAACCCCTAGGGCTTCTTTTCCTATTTTGCTTCTAATTATATTGCACTCATTTTTCAGATCTGGAACAAATATCCAGCTTTGATGCTAATTTGAAGCACTTAAAGTAGCTTAATCTTTTTAGTCACATGAATGCACATGTATTAATTTTCTTATGAAGTAGCATGAATGTACCTTTCTACTTCTTTTGTGATGGTGAAATTACCGTTCGTGAAAATTTTCTTTAAGCTATTGTGTGTAAAGCCAGTATGGAACTGTTTTGATGATTGCTGAATCTGTGAAATTATTCAGATCAAAAATTCTTACACTCATAGTCTTGGGAATGAACAGTTTAAATAAAAGAAATATTACGATACTTCTGAAAAGACTTGTTTTCAGACCATCTGCAGGTAAGCACAGTACATGGTTAATTTACATTAAATGGCATCTCTAACTTCTTGGTATCAGCATTTCATCTATCTATCCAAAGTAACCACACAAATCTCCACAGTGAGCCCAATAGAAAACAATGGGTTCTATTCCACATGTGATTTCTAATTGAGAGATAATTCAATCATTCAACAATGTCAAAGATTTTGATCAAATTACTGCTAGCATCCATAGTTATAGAAATCTAATTGTGTCTTTCTCATCTGCTCTCATCATGTGTAAAGCAGATTTTGCCAGTTTCTTGATGGTTTAGTTTTAATATACAGAAATGTGCTCTTTAAAAAAATGCAGCAGAGCCAGAAAGAAAATGGAGTACACAATCACCGAGCTGTGAAATTCAAAGATCTATTCGAGTCCATTAGCTACAAAACATACATCATCCACTAACACACTGGACAGTGAACAGAGGCCTCTGTGGAGCACAGCATATCCAGTTAAGGAAGGGATAAGCACTCTAGCAAAGGTTGGATGCTGCAGATACCAATTTAGAGCTTTCCCAGGAAGGTAGGCAGTGGTGGTGGCCGAGCCGTCCTTTCCAAAGCCGTCTTTTTTCCATCTCCATTAACCACTGTAGAGATTTTATGAGATTCCCTGAGAGATTTCTCTTTGGCCTTTTTTTTCCTTTTTTCTTTTTTTATATATTATTTTATTTTATAATTAATTTAATTTTACATATCAGCCATGGATTCCCCTGTCCTCCCTCCTCCCACCCCCAGCCTTCCCTCCCAATCCACCTCCCATTCCCTCCTCCTCCAAGGCAAGGTCTCCCCTGCGGATTCAGCTCAGCCTGATTGATTCAGTTGAGGCAGGTCCAGTACCCTCCTCCCTACACCAAGGATGAGCAAAATGTCTCAGCATAAGCCCTAGGTTCCAAAAAGCCAGCTCATGCACTAAAGACAGGTCCTGGTCCCACTGCCTGGGGGCCTCCTAAATAGTTCAAGCTCATCAACTGTCTCACTTATCCAGAGGGCCTGATCCAGTTCCATGGGGGCTCCTCAGCTATTGGTTTGTAGTTCACATGTTTCCACTAGTTTGGCTATTTGTCCCTGTGTTTTTCCTTACCATAGAGAAAGAGTAAATATTTGACACACTTTTCATTTTAGGGGATTTAACCATGAGGCTTTTAAATACTTGGTATGTATTAAACATCTTATAAATTTTATCTGAATAGCAGGGGTAAATAGGAAAGGAAATAAGTAAGCTTCTGTATTTGGAAACTTAAAGTGGTATTTATGCAGCACAGATTTTAGTACTTTTCAAGATAAGTGATTCATACTTGTCTTCAGTTTTTAAAGCTCCTCCCCAATTAATGCCATGAGGTAGAAATGTTTGAGAGATGCTTGTAAAGATTAAAAATAACTCATTGGAGCCAGGCGGTAGTGGCGCACGCCTTTAATTCCAGCACTCGGGAGGCAGAGCCAGGCGGATCTCTGTGAGTTCGAGGCCAGCCTGGGCTACCAAGTGAGTTCCAGGAAAGGCGCAAAGCTACACAGAGAAACCCTGTCTTGAAAAACCAAAATAATAATAATAATAATAATAACTCATTGGAAAATTTTGTTCAGAGTCCTACTCATCTGATTTTTCTGCTGTGCTCTGTGTAGATGTTAAGCTTTCACAGGAGAAAGTGCTAAACTACAATCTCAATAAAGAGTAGTGAAAGTCTCATATGCATAATAAAGGACAGTCAAGGTATGAGATGGGTAGGTGCCATAATTCCATACAAGATTTCCTCCATGTGCTCACACCATTGCACCTCACAGGAAGTGTGTGTATGAAGTGAGGCATTTATAGGCACAACAATAAACAATTCAGAGAATCCTAACATGACATGTAATAGCTAAAATAAGTCAGAAATTCAGAAGGACTGGATGCCTTCATCCCTTATAACAATGGTAGTTATAGCTATGAGGATCTGGCATGTCCTGGGTGCTTGCTCCATGAACCCTCTGTGTAATGGTTCATCTACATGTTCAAAGTCAGTTCAAAATACTTGGCTCCAGCTTTTAGATCTGTACATTGTCTAGGCATGGGAGAACTTTCTCTAATGTGATATGTGGCCATCCAGCCAATGGCAATTTATTTGTAAAGTTATTAGCAGCTTTAAGTTTGTGGAAAAATGAAGACTAATCAAAAATATACATGATATATGCATCATTTATTTTAAAGGAAATTTCTCATTATGCAATTATGATCTAACCTATAAATACTAGAACTCTGTAGTGTTTTATATGAGAAAGATCAATTCATGTTAAATGTTTTAGGTAAAACCTAATCATGAAAGTATATTTTAAGAACTGGAGATGGCTGAGTTGATAAAATGCTTACTGTGCAAACACGAGGGCCCAAGTCTGGATCTCTGGCACAGCTGGATCCCTGGCACAGCTGGATCCCTGGCACCCACCTGCACAGCTGGGTGTGGTATCACATGGAACTAATCTTATTGCAGGGGAAGGAGAGACAGGAGGCTCCTGGAGCTTGCTGGCTAACCAGTGACTGCCAGGTTCACTGAGGTACCTCATATCTGGAAGTAGAGTGGAAGACGGCAGACAAGGAAACCAGAGGGCTATCTGTGACCTCCCCAAGCTTATGTACACATGCATAACCACACGAACATAGGCTCACGTATAATCAGAGACAGAAAGACACACACACGCACGCACGCACTATTTTTCAAATACCAGCAAAATAAGTATCACTACATATAATAATATTTTTATAAGAAAAAAACTGAAAATGTAGACAGTAGATATTACTTGTAGAATTTTTCTTCTTCATCATTTTTCCCTATTTAAAAATTTTCATTACAATAACTTGAGAGCAATTATAACTCCAATTTGAATCTGGGTATTTTGAGGGAATAATTGGGACCCATTCCTTCATGTATGGCCCATAAACACATCATCATCTTAGGAATCTGTTCTGGATTTGAAATTACTTACTGAATGTAATTTATTTCAAGCTGATGTAGCTAAGTGGACATGAAAAGCACAGACTTACTCCATACCCATTTGACCAACACTTCCTGTGGTACAGTGCAGCTTTGAGACAAGTGTGGATGGAATCTTCACTCAGCATCTGAGTAGAAAGTCATACAGTTTGAATTCGATGGCTTTCTCCTTACCAATTCTTTGAATTATGAGTCCTATGCATTTTGATCAATCTTCTTAATGGCAACAATCATTTGTGTGGGGTCAGGTTTTGCCATAACATAGATCAGCATGGTGTAATAACATTTCTTAGTTAGTACAGCATAACTAATCAACTACTTCCTTTTAATGTGTGATTGGATTTAGTAAAACCATAGTTCAAACAAATGAAGGCTATTGCTGACCTCAAAATGGGACTTAGGTCTAAGGAAACCCTTTAAGACAGAAACTGAATGAATTATTTTCTTCATTCTGCTTTTATCAAGAAATAAGATCTCTCACGCAGCAAGGCTCAGAGTAAAATTGTGAGAGTGTGTTTGTGGGATGACGGCCCGCTGGGATGCTGACTGACAACTGTGATGCTGGCCGACTGGTGTGCTCCCCAGCTCTGATCTCACTTTTAAAGGAAAACCACAATGTTCTTTGTGCCTGCTTTATATACATGTATGATTTATACAGAAATGCTCACTTTTTCTTTTAGAATGTTATTAAGTCAGGACAAATGCTTGCTACAGTCCCATTTATAATAGTGTCACATTATTTCCATGTTGTCATGTGAATAATAGGCAATCAAGAGTGAAAATTTTTCAAAATTGTAGTTCTCTAGATGTTACAATTAAATTAATTACAAACCCCAAATAAACAATTCTTAATCACATAAAACATTTCTGCCACATTATACACACTTTTGTTATGATGTAAATTGAAAGCCAATGGAATATGTTTTAAAATAAATACAGCTACATGCTTCCAAAACTCTTTTTTACCCTTCATTAACAAACAGATGCATGAGAAGATGTGTTCCTGATATCTGCTGTTGCTAAAAGTGGTATCTTAGTTTTCAATTTTAATAGTAACAGTTTGATAACCTAAATAATACATACTTCCAATTTCTATATGAACAGTCTACAGCTAAACAATTCTTAAGCACTTCATTAATGAGTGAGCCAGCTTGACAAAATGACCTGCTTCATCAGAGAGTCAAGTGGTCAAGAGGCAGATAATGTTACTAACTAACCAAGGAGAATTATCCAAAGACCTAGGTCTTAAAGCCCTGGATCTGTGCATAGAGTTAGACAGGGCTGATCTCAGTAACTGTGAAGGTAGGTAGGAGGAGGTCAGTGGCCATGATAAGATAAAGGAAGTGATTCTAGCAGTGGCTTCTGGAAAAAAATGAAAGGAGGAGGGGCAAACTGATAAATGGCCTCACTATTGTCAGGCAAAAGAAATGGGATTGTCCTTTAATATGCCCATGGCATAAAAAGAAGTCAAGCTTGAACTGGAGTCTAGACTTCCTAAAGCTAGGCGTGGAATGGAATGGTGCTCATCATAACTATGTAGATTTAACCAATCGTATTATTAAAATAAGAAACACAGAGCCAAGGTAAAAGAGAAAAGCCGAGAGGTCAGAGCTCAGAGATAAAATCTTACCTCCTGCAGTGCTCCTAGCTTCCCCGAGAGAGGGAGGTACTTCCTGTGTCCCTGTTTAAATAATCTTTCTGTTCTGCCTTCTCATTGGTTGTAAACCCAACCACATGACTGCCTCATCACTGCCTGTAAGTACCGCCCTCCAGGTCTTAAAGGCGTATGTCTCCAATACTGGCTGTATCCCTGAACACACAGAAATCTACCTAGCTCTTCTAACCACCACGCTCTTACTATGGCTCTAATAGCTCTGACCCCAGGGCAACTTTATTTATTAACATAAAATTAAAATAACATTTCAGTACAAATAAAATATCACCACATTTCCCCTTTTCTATTTTAATAAAAAGAAAAAAGGCAAAAGGTTATAACTAACAAAAGAAAAACTATATACAAAAGTACAATAACTATATACAATATATACAAGTAACAAATACCTAAATGATGTCTAGTCCATTTGTATTTGACAAATCAGAGAAAATAATTCCCTTATCTATCCTATTTTAGTAAGTCCAAAATGTATCTAATTCACTTTCTATCCTAATTAATCTTCAACTATAACTAACTAATCTTCAACTCCCTCAGAGACCCAAGAAGGAAATAATATTAGCTAACAAAAATAAAAACAGGAAGTGCACAAAAGCAACTTCCAAAAATTTTGTGAGTTGACAGAAACAGCCAGCTGCCTGGACAGTCACCTGAGGTTTCTCCACAGTGTTGGGGCATCATCTTCAGCCTATAGGCTTATGGTATCTGACAGACTCATTTGTGAAGTAGGTTGTACACAAGGTCAACAGTTCAACCTCACACTGGGTGAGAGCAGTCCATGTACCAGAAACACCTGAATTCCACTAGTGTCATGTCATGATTCAGGATTTTAAATTCTGGAAATTGTTGATGGTTTTTGAATTCAGCTGTCCATTCTTCTTGGCTGTGTATATATGGCTTCATCTAAGCATGCCCTTCTCCACATCCCTCTATTAAATGCCAGTCTACTATTGAGAGGCGTGAGCTTTCAGTTGCTGTTCCATTGCACAACAGAAGCCATCGGCCCACTGCCTGTTCAGCTGCCTTCAAAGAAAAGGGCACTGTACCTTTTCCAGATTGTGAAGGCCACTTCAGGGATGGTGCCATATTGTCCTGGCCTCAGAAGATGCCATCTGATAAAGCCATAACCACACTTGTTTTGGCAGGAATCGGTAGTCCTTTGTTTCGTGTTCTGTCTGTCCATTTTGTCCTGTTGATACGAGGATACTTTGTTGTCCAGTGGCTAACTTTTGCCACAATGAAAATTAACTCCATATGCAGTTTCTTCAATGCCCATATTTTCTCTGAAGTAGATTGGTACTGCCAGGAGCCGACATGTCTCAAAAAAGAAAAATTTCTAAGTTATTAAAACATTTTAAATGCCATATTCTGTAGATCTCTGAAGGGTTTGAAGATGACCTGTCTAAAATACATCTGCTCAATTTTTAAAACATATCTAATATGACTACAATTTCTATTGTAATGTCTAACTACTAACTTTCATTTCCTTATATCCTAATAGTTGGTAATAATGTAAAGTATTTAAAAATTAGTAACTGTCTTTTTCTTTTCTTTTCTTTCTTTCTTTTTCTCTCTCTCTTTTTTTTTAAAAAACAAGAACCTTAAATCTAATCTCCTTTGCTTAGCCTTTTTCCTAACCCTTGACAACTTGTAACCTACCCCCCTAAATAATGAAAATTATCCCAGACCCAAAACCCATTAAAAGAACCAAAAAACCACCCGCCCCACACCACTTCTTTGGCAATGTGGGTGTCATATTCTTAAAATTGCTTCCTGCTGGGTATGGGCGAAGTTATCTTTATCCTGAAAGAAAATTTTAGGTTAATTGTCAAATTCTAGGAAAGGTAACTATATCCTTCATTATTATCCAGTCTGTGTATAAAGCCAAAGTTCAGGGTTTATCTCAAGTCCTTATTCAAGTAGTCTTTGAGACTGGATCATCTCAGCTAGTCATCTCAAAATTGCTCTGAGCACCTTGTAGTTCAAAGCTGATCTGTAGATGATGTTTGTCAGTTTAGTGATATTATTATTGTCCACGTGGAATTGTTGTTGTTGTTGTTGTTGTGGGGCCCCATCTTCTTTCCGGAGACTTCAGTTGATGTTAGGCCTGGCCGTGATTTCCTGCAGAAAACTGATAAGAGACTCGAACACAAAGACATATATATGCAGCTAATTGAAGCCTTTTTTCTAGAATTAGTTAGTACTCTATATGACCATTCCTATCTTAACAAAGTTTAAAATGTATATATATATATATATATATATATATATATATATATATATATATATATATATATATCAATCTTGTAAATTTTGATATAAAATTTATACTTTAAGAAAAGTTTAAAGAATCAGAATAGAATCAAAGAGTTGAGATTAGTAATAGAATAGTCCCTTAATTAATTTGGCTTTTGTCCTGTCCCATAGCAGAAAATGGCTCTTTCTGGCATGATACAGGGAGTTTGCATTTTCCTTTTAACAACATGCTTGAGTTTGAAGAAGGAGAGAGCCATTCTCCAACTCCAAAGTCAGCTTTAAATTTTAATTGAACTGGGACTATTAGAAAACCAATACTGTTAAATCTTTAGAGAAAAGCAGAAACAAACATTTAAGAAGACATAAAATTTTTTAGATAATATATACCCATATGCCATATACTCCCATATACTCTGTTTCCTGGGATAGATGATTTGTCCCTTTTCTTCAGTTGTCTCATTTGTCTTGTGTCCTTCAGATTCCTTAACCTTCATTCTCCTAAAAGACAAAAACAAAAACCTTCCCCCAAGACTAATTTTGGGGATGTTCCTTTTTGGCAAGTTATTATCTGATTAAATGAAAAGACATGTGTTACAGGTACAAGTTAGTTTAAATTGGATGTTCATGCTGATTGATGAACTATCACCTCCTCTAATTAAGAGGTTTTTCTTGTTCAAATCGAACCTTTATCAATTTTGATGGTATCCACAGCTTATCTTCTCCTGTAGAAACAAAAGCAAAACCTCGTCCCCAACGTAATACATACCCTGGTTTCCATTCCGAGGTCAGCACATCCTTAAAGTATATAGGCTGATTTAATTCTGTAGTTTTTTCTATTACCCAATGTCTCTCTGCAGCTGTTGTTCCTTTCTCATTGGCATTCAGAAAATTCAAAGTTAATAGAGCATTATGCAGTCTATTTCTGGGGGTTTTTGTTACTCCTTTCTGTTTATTTAGCATATCCTTTAGAGTTCTGTTTGACCTTTCTATAACTGCTTGACCTGTAGGATTATGTGGTATACCTGTAATATGCTTTATATTGTAATAAGCAAAAAACTGTTTCATTTTAACAGAGACATATGATGGAGCATTGTCAGTTTTAATTTGTGCAGGTATACCCATGATGGCCATAACTTCTAGCAAATGAGTGATTACAGAATCAGCTTTTTCAGAACTCAGAGCAGTTGCCCATTGAAATCCTGAATAAGTATCGATAGTGTGGTGTACATATTTCAGTTTTCCAAATTCTGCAAAGTGAAACACATCCATCTGCCAGATTTCATTTCTCTGAGTACCCTTTGGGTTACATCCTGCTGGTAATGGCGTTTGATTATAGAAGGAACAAGTAGGACATTTCTTTACTATTTCTTTGGCTTGTTGCCAGGTTATGGAAAAATCCTTTTTTTAACCTTTACTATTGACATGATGTTTTTTATGAAATTCTGAGGCCTCCAGCACATTTCCTATCAATAATTTATCAATCTCATCATTGCCTTGTGCTAGAGGGCCTGGCAGACCAGTATGAGATCGGATGTGAGTTATATATAAAGGATGACTCCTTTTCCTGATTGTATCTTGTAATTGAATAAATAGTGAAGTTAATTCTGAAGCATCAGGGATAAATTCTGCAGTCTCAATATGTAATACCACTCTTTCAGCATACTGAGAGTCAGTTACTATGTTGAGAGGTTCTGAAAAATCCATTAATACCAACAGAATAGCATACAATTCTGATTTTTGCACTGAATTATAAGGACTTTGTACCACTTTACTTAAATTTTCTGATTTGTAACCTGCCTTTCCTTGTTTGTTGGCATCTGTATAAAATGTACGAACTCCAGATATGGGTTTTTGCCGTACAATTCGAGGCAAGATCCAATCAGCTCTCTTTATAAAATCAATTCTGTTGCTTTTGGGATATTTGCTGTTAATTTCTCCCAAAAAATTACTGCAAGCTCTTTGCCAAGGTTCACTTTCTGTCCATAATTTTTCAATGTCCTCCTTAGTTAAAGGTACGACAATTTCTGCTGGGTCTATTCCTGCTAATTGACGAAGTCTCAATTTTCCTTTCCAAATCAAGTCAGAGATTTTTTCCCCATAAGTTTTTAATTTTTTATTTGGTTTATTTGGTAAAAATATCCATTCCAATATAATATCTTCCCTCTGCATTAATATTCCAGTAGGGGAATGCCTAGAAGGTAAAATAACCAAAATGCAATCCAGCTTTGGATCAATACGATCCACGTGCCCTTCATGTACTTTCTTTTCTACCAAGGCCAATTCTTTCTCAGCTTCAGGTGATAATTCTCTTGGACTATTTAAGTCCTTGTCACCTTCTAAGGTTTTGAACAAATTAGTCAGTTCATCATTTTTTACCCCAACAATAGTTCGTAGATGAGAAATATCTCCAAATAATCTTTGAAAGTCATTAAGAGTCTGTAGTCTATCTCTCCTAATTTGCACCTTTTGGGGTCTAATTTTTTGTAGCTCTATTTTATATCCTAAATAATTAATAGAATCTCCTCTTTGTATTTTTTCAGGAGCAATTTGTAATCCCCAGCAAGGCAAAATTTTCTTTACTTCTTCAAACATTCTTTCTAAAGTATCTGCATTTGAGTCAGCTAGTAAAATATCATCCATATAATGATAAATTATAGATTTAGGAAATTTTTTACGTATCACTTCCAATGGCTGTTGTACAAAATATTGACACAGAGTTGGGCTATTTAACATTCCCTGTGGGAGGACCCTCCATTGAAATCTTTTAACCGGTTGAGAATTATTATACGTAGGCACTGTGAAAGCAAATCTTTCTCTGTCTTTTTCTTGTAAGGGTATTGAAAAGAAACAGTCTTTTAAATCAATAACTATGAGAGGCCATCCTTTTGGTAACAGAGTAGGCAAAGGAATTCCAGATTGTAGAGAGCCCATCGGCTGAATTACTTTGTTAATTGCTCTAAGGTCTGTTACCATTCTCCATTTACCAGATTTCTTTTTAATAACAAATACAGGAGAATTCCAAGGGCTGGTTGACTGTTCAATATGCTGAGCATTTAACTGTTCTTCTACCAGCTCTTCTAAAGCCTGGAGTTTCTCTGTTGTTAAAGGCCATTGCTGGACCCATACAGGCTTGTCTGTTAACCATTTTAAAGGTAGAGCTGTTGGTATTTTTGGAAGATTATCAGTTGTTGTGCCCTGTTCTTGTATAATATGGATGGCTGGTGACCACTCAAAATAATGCCTTCTAATATTTCTCTCAGAAACATGTGCTAGTTTATGATTTGTTTCTGAGATTGGAGGGATTTTAATCTGAGTATTCCATTGTTGCAACAAGTCTCGACCCCACAGGTTCATAGCTATGTTAGCGACATATGGTTTTAATTTTCCTCTCTGTCCTTCTGGACCTATACATTCCAGCCATCTTGCACTCTGTTTCACTCCAGATAATGTCCCAATTCCTAACAGTTGAACATTTACCTCTTGAAGAGGCCAAGCTGGATGCCAAAATTCTGGTGCAATTATGGTAATGTCCGCACCTGTGTCTACCAGACCAGACAACAAAACACCATTTATTTTTATCGTTAATTTTGGTCTCTGTTCATTAATAGAAGTTTGCCAAAAAATTTTCTTTATGTTTTCTCCTGAATTTTCTATTCTCTCTTTTTCATCATCCTGACCAGCATGATTTATTCCAATAGTCATTTGGTTATTTAATCGCTCAGAGCAGGGATTTCCTCTACAGCTGCAGGAAAGGTTTGAACTGGTTTTGCTATGGGGGCCTGCATGAGGCCCCTCCGGGAGTTTCCCGAAAACTGAGGCAAAGGATTACCCTGTCTGTCCTTTGTTGATCTACATTCGTTGGTCCAGTGTTTTCCCTTACCACACCTTCTGCATACTCCAGAAGGAAGGGGCATTCTGTTGCCATTGTTCCTTGAAGAAACATTGCTTCTAGGAATGACCTGTTTACAGTCCCTTTTAAAATGTCCTTGCTTTCCACACCCAAAACATCTAACACTCCTCAAACCTTTTGAAATTACTTCTCCTACCCACGTATCATCATGCTCATCAGCCTCAACATTAATTGTTTCTCTAATCCAATCTTCCAAAGGTGCAGATCTTGCCCTTAACGGCCTGATTATTCTTTTGCATGCTGCATTCGCATTCTCAAATGCCAAAGCTTCAATTATTGCCTTACTAGCTTCTGATCCTGAGACCATTCTGTTTACTGCTGAAGCCAGTCTTTCTAAAAAATCTGTGAAAGATTCTTTTGGGCCTTGCATAACCTTTGTGAATGACTCAGGTTTTTTTCCTGGTTCATCAACTCTGTCCCATGCATTCAAGGCTGCCATTCGACATAAAATTACGGTTTGAACATCATATAAACATTGTGTTTGTATTGAAGCATATTGGCCTTCTCCAATAAGCTGATCCTGACAAACTTGTATTCCTTTATCCGTCCATTGTTTTTCTACGTTTCTAGCTTCATCCTTAAACCACGTTAGAAATTGAATTCTCTGGCTGGGTTCCAGAACAGCTTGTGCAAGGTCCCGCCAGTCCTGTGGTATAATCCTATTATATGTTGACCAAGAGTTTAACATTTGCTTTACATATGGGGAATGCATGCCATAAGATACTATTGCCTCTTTAAACCTTTTAAAATCCATCAGTTCAATTGGAGCCCAGATATTTTGTGTAGCCATTTGATCAGGCATCTGCTGTACGGTTACAGGATAAATTAAGGATGACTGTGTGAAAACAGGCTTTCTTTCTGTAACCTTATGATCCAAACTTGAACCAACTTCACTGTTAAAATTAACAGGTTTTTCTAAAGCTGTTATCCTGGCACTTAAATCGACTATCTTTTTAAATAGTAAAATGAGAATAAGCATGGTGATTAACTGCATAATTCCCATAATACTAATCTTTTCATATAGTTGTTCCATTGTCAGACTGCCTAAAATTTCAAACAAAACCCAATTTTCTTCCAATGTACACAGGAAACCCATTTTTTTAAATGTGGAAAAAATTTGTCTTTTAAATAGTTTCCTTTATGACTTACCAAATCTGCGTAGAACAGTAGAAATCCGAGCGAATTTCAAAACAGCCACCTAGAGTCCTAGGTGTAAATCCAGAGAGAGAGAGAGAGAGAGACAGAGACAGAGACAGAGACAGAGACAGAGACAGAGACAGAGACAGAGAGAAAGCAAGAGAGAAAGCAAAAGCGAAAGCGAAAGCGAAAGTGAAAGCGAAGGGGTAGCCGGCTAAAGCTTAAAGCCAGCCACTTGTTCCCTCTTGAGCGGAGTCAAGGCTTGGCTTTACAGCCAGGGGCCCTGTTTAGCAGGGCAGGCCTGAGCTGTTTGTAGCACTGGCTTTAAGCAAGCAGCTCACAGTCCAGCCTGAGCCCAGACCTGGGCCGGGGCTAGGGAGCCGGCTGCTCCGGCTAGGGAGCTGGCCCCAAGCAGTTTTTAATGGATTCTTGTCACGTTGGGCGCCAGATGTAGATGTAACCAATCGTATTATTAAAATAAGAAACACAGAGCCAAGGTAAAAGAGAAAAGCCGAGAGGTCAGAGCTCAGAGATAAAATCTTACCTCCTGCAGTGCTCCTAGCTTCCCCGAGAGAGGGAGGTACTTCCTGTGTCCCTGTTTAAATAATCTTTCTGTTCTGCCTTCTCATTGGTTGTAAACCCAACCACATGACTGCCTCATCACTGCCTGTAAGTACCGCCCTCCAGGTCTTAAAGGCGTATGTCTCCAATACTGGCTGTATCCCTGAACACACAGAAATCTACCTAGCTCTTCTAACCACCACGCTCTTACTATGGCTCTAATAGCTCTGACCCCAGGGCAACTTTATTTATTAACATAAAATTAAAATAACATTTCAGTACAAATAAAATATCACCACATAACTATCTCCTGGTGAAGAGCTGAGAATGGATATCCCTTTGGCACCACGAGATAGTCTCTAGTCACAGAACGTTTGCTGCTAATCAAGGTTGGCTTTGCTGCTGTTTCATGAGACAGTGAGCACTTTCCCATTTCACCCCCAGTTAAGTAACCCCAGTATGAGAGGCCAAGGAAGCCATTCCCATAAGAACTGTAGTAAAAAAGCAAGTGATGCTGCCTCATAGAGTCTAAATTCTGTGCCTTAGAAGTCTCAGCTGGGACCGTTAGATGCTAGGGATTGTGACAGGGCTGGCTGTGCCAAGGCCATATTTTCTTTCTAGAAAAGTACCTGGGAGGTGTTTCTAAACATCACAAGTTTTTTGGGGGGAGGTATGGGTGAAAGAATAGTTGAAAGTAATAAAAATCATATTCTGGGATGAGAGTTGGTCCCATATAAAATATTGTCTTCAATAGTTACACACATTTCAAGCTACAAATAGTGATCAATCCTGAATATATACTTTAAATGTACCTCACTACTGGAATGAAATGAGTGATCATCTTTGTAATGACTTGATCTAAAATCTTCTTTTTGGCCAGGTCTACTCATTTAAATTCAACACACATGCAGACACTGCCCTAGGCTCCGAGGCTATGGGACCCCATCTCTGCTGCTCTGCATCCTGTTCTAAGTACTTCCAATTCCTTGGATGTGTGCTGTGCTCAGGCAAGTCCAGGGTTATTACAGAAACTAGTGTGAACTTAAGTGATCTGAAGCCAATACACACCTAGGCTTCTGCTGCAAGTTTTGGTAGAAAATCAGCACGGAAGTTAGCTGGGGCAAGAAGTGGTGTAGAATTGTTTAAGGGAGAGGAAATGGGTCTTAACGTCCTTTTCTTAAGGATGGAATAGATATCAAATGCAAAATTGAGATTTTTATCTTTTGAATTATTCACTGCCATGTACAAGGAAGGTTTTGTTCTTCCCGGGAAGCTGTGCTGTGTAATTCTATCCCTTTCACCGCTCCCCAGGAATGACAAACACTAGAGCCCCCATCTTTTGGGGTTTGAGCTGTGTGTCTGCCTGAGCGCTCCGTGTCCTCAGCTCTGCTTCTTATGATTGCACCAACACAGAGCAAAAGACAACAGCCAGATCTTTTCCTGAGTCTGAAGACAGGCACGGGTTTGGATAAAGAAGTATTTGGATGTCTGTTTGTCTGCCTCAGTGACAGGATGCTTAGTCTGGGTAGATATAGGATACAAATGTAATTCCAGCTCCAGGCAAGCAAGGGCAGAGGGATGACTCAAGGTTAGCCTGGGCTACCTAGTGAGCAGGATACCAGTCTTTGCTACATAGAAACATACTGTATTAAAACAAAGAAAAATAAACATATACGAATAAAAAACAAGTAATTTAAGAGTAGAAAAAGTATGGGAGTGATGTGGGCAAGGTAATTATTTTTGGCTAAAGAATCTTTGAAGCATTCCATATTTTTCACAGTAACTGTTCAATAATGCAATAAGCTTCCAAACAAACTTTTGTTACTTGTAAGAAACACAAACCTTGTAGAAAAGTTAGAGCTAACACATACTCAGAAGCCACCTCACCTTTAATCTTAGGATCTCAAAATTGTTACAGAGCATTAGAAAGAGGACCAGCAAACTGTAAAAATCTCAAAGACTCTATCTACACTGTGTCAAACCATAGTCACTCTGCATTTCTTTCCCCAAACTGATTTTACACTAAAAGCTAATTAGATTTACAATATTTCTTTGTTAACACACATTTTAAATCCACTTATCTATGTGCTGGGAGAGTTGGTGACTTTTCCCCGAATCTTGTGTTTTGAAATGATTATTCTACTTTGATTTTTGTAAAATGCAGTTTTTGTCTATTAATTGTTATTCATTAAAATAACTTACAGTTCTAGATGACAGTCCATCACAAAGAAGTCAAGGTGAAAAGAACTGGAAGCAGCTGGTCACATTGCACCCACAGACCAAGAGCAAGCAATCCTGAGAAGAACCAGAAGCATACCTAGGAAGCTAATTCTTTGTGGAAGAGAGCCCTGCCCGAGAGGGGAATGGCAGAGCTTTGTAGCCCTGACTCTAAAGCTGTCTCAAATAGCCCAAGCTCACTTGAAATCAAATTACCCAATACCAGAAAGAAATAATCAAAAGTAGAAATTATAATCTATCAGGGAAAATTGTAAAATCTAGTAAGGTATTACTCCATAACAAAATAGAGAACACATGGGTGTTTCCAAGAGAATATTTCCACCGAACATTGTGGACAGTATCCATTTCCCCTTGAAGGTTTGTTCACAATGCTTGTGCCCAGAGTCACTGCTACATATCTCTCTGCATTGCCTTCCCAGTGATCTCTGACAAATAATAGGGAGTTTGACATGAAAATGTGTCATTGTCTTCTGATGCTGGAAACCTCAGTCATCTTTTCAAAGGAATTGTGGTGAAGAGAGAATAGCTAAGACAGACTAAGCAAAAGTAAATGAAGTCTCTAAGTGATCAGATAGGCTTTCCTCTAGTGACATCACTGTGGACCAGTTGAGAGCTTAGATCGTTTGTGTGTTTGTTGTTGTTGTTGTTGTTTTAATTAAAGATCACTCTGTGATCTTCTAACACAATCTTTGAAGTTTGGCTATATAGAACTAGGAAACTATATATTGACAAGGAAAATAGTAACCTTCAAGAGAAAAAAATAACTCCATTTGTGAAGCTTTTGAAAAAAATAAGTGGTAAATGACAGGTTATTTTGGCCAGGACATCTGTGTGATGGATGTGTTTCAATAGTTAGATTAACAGAAATAATGTAAACTTATCTTTATTTAAAATATAAAGACCCCTTTATTTTTCTAGAGTCAAAAGTTTAAAGTAAACTTCTCAAAGTTAATATTTATTTGTCTAGTTCATGGAGAGTGGAAAAAGAAAAACTATCAGCTAAAAAAATTCTCTCTTTAAAGTAAGAGTGAGGAAGAGGTGCTATCTGAAGCAAAAGTCCCATTCAGATCCAAGCAGACATTGAAATGGTGCTAAGGCCACTGACCAAATGTTTGTGAGAGTCTGCCTGGTGTGAAACACTGCAGTGCTTCACAAGAACAGGTAGACTATGCTCGAGTTTAAAAATAGCTCTCACGCTGAAGTTCTATCATGTGACAACCATTGCTCCCCAAGACATTCCAAATCTAAAAGTCCTAAGTTTAAAGAAACTCAGTGTAAGGGAGTTCACCCCAAAGGACTTAAGTTCATAGATTTTCTTTTCTTTTTCCTGATAAGTGGTTTCTCAATAAAAATCTCCAGTCTGAGATGCTAATGAGAGGATGTGAATTTAACTATCAAATACATTGATGGAAACTGCAACTTGTAGTAGCTCCAGAAAATTCTGTCTTCAGGCTCACAGTGGTTTCTGAATGTGACAACTGACTTTCCCAAAATTGTCATTGGTAAGAAGGAACCAGAAACTCAGTAAGCTTGAAACTGAAATGTCAATGTCATGCAGTTGAGAGACCGCCTCCGAAAGTACTGATTCTGGTTGCTGTGACATGTCAGATGCAGTCAAGAGGATCCATGCAGACACAGGAAAACCTTCACAAAGGAAACATGCCAACGATTGCTTGATTTCCCCCAAATCAGGAATTACTCCCTACCAGTTGAACCTCTGTTGGTCTGTTCCCCTCGGAATATCTTTATGGGGACTCCTTGAACTTTGGTGACTGCAGACTCAAACATATTGACAACATTATTCTGGTATTAGAAGCCTCTCTGTGTGTCTGAGATTCTATCTGAAAGACATTATTTTCTGAATCTTATGCTCTTTCTCATCTAGGACCCTAAACACTTTCCAAATTCCAGGACTTGAAATATTTCTACCACTGTACTTTCTAGAGTAATAATTTTTAAAAGGAAAATAAATATATTCCACAAAATATAAATGATAAATAAAAGTAGTTTTTATTGTTAAGAATAAAAAAACTGAACATACTAATAGCTATAAAGAATTTTAAAATAATACTACTTAAAAAGGCAAATGAGCACACACAGTTCTGAGATATAATGCACAGAGGTTCACTATTCTCTTCAGTTTTTATATCCAAAACCAAAAGGGTAATACACACACACACACACTCACACGCACACACACACTTCCACATTCATGCACACACACATATGTGTACACAAAACATTTGTTAGTAAACCTGAACTCATAAGCTTTGTGCTATTATCCACTGTGGATATTCACACATTTTTCTGCTGCAATATTAATGTAATTGCAGAGTGCTCTGCCAGATACAGCATCTAAAAGCAAAACGTTTAAATTAAGAACTCACAACCCAAATCCAGGAATATGATTTAAGTGATCATTTCTACTAATTAGACTTAGTCTAGGAATGTAAGAATGGTTTAATAATAGAACATCAATAAACATAAGTCATGTGAAAAGAAAAAAGTATTTGAATAGATGCTGTCAAGATGTTTGATACAATTCCGTTTTCTGCAAATGACTTAAAGTAGTGCAGTTAAACAAGAATTTACCAAAACATTGTAAGTTCAAGAGTATTTACCGAAACCTAAGATAAAGCATTGTCAAATGAAGAAAAGTTGAAAGCTTTTTAGTAATGGATTATCTAACAAGTGATATTTGATCTGCTGGCATTGCTTTATTAGTTCTATCAATACAGTATGTGACAGCATAACAACCAAACTCCACAAGAGCAAAGACACAACACCACCCACAATCCCATTTCAGGAAATCTTGGACATCAACTAAAATGGTTTCAAATAATAAAATCTAATCAAGTACACATAATTTAGTGCATTTTGATTAACTTTGTCACTTATTTTCTTTGCCTCAATTTTTTCATCCAAAATAAAAAATAAAAAATGGAGAAATGTTAAGTGTCTACCCCATTGCCTTACTATGGGGATGAAATGATCCAACACATATACTGTGTCCATAATGCCAAACGAAATATTATCTCTTGTTGTTTCTTATAATAATTATCATGGTTTAACATACTACCTATACACTTGTGTGCACAAGTGTCTGCGATTCAGGTTTGAATTCTCATTCCTGTAGGCCCCTGAAACCGTTTATATCAACACACCAGCAATCTTCTCTCCATATTCAACATGAAATTTTATGTTCTCATCTGCTTTGACTTCTCGATCGTGTAAAGCAAAGGCAGAACAACCTTTGTTGTAAAACAGTGTCTTAACTTGGCCGTAATGACATTAGACATGAAAACTTTCCTCTTCCATCATTGAACACTATGTTTAACCACTCAAAAAAACCTATCTCCCAATGCTGAAATGTTCAAGACTCAGAAATTAATTTTATTTTCATAGTTATTTATCCTTCTCTAGGTGATCTTATAAAATAAGTCAGATTGAATTACAAGTGCTGCACTTGTGACATCTGGTATCATCCAACGTATTTATTTTCATTTACTATTTGAAAATGACTTACGTACGTGAAAGGAACCTCTCTTATTCACTGTTTGCCACAAATTGTAATTGAGGAAAACATTAAAAGGTGGAAAAAACTCCCATGTTCATGGATTGGTAGAACTAATGTTATAAAAATAACTATATTACCAAAAGTGAGTTACGATTTCAACACAGTCCTTATCAAAATCCCAATGATAATTTTAACAGAAATAGGGGAAAAAATCTCAAATTTCACATAAAAATACAAAAGACACCGAATAGTCAAAATAATCATAAGCAGAACAGTGCTAGAGATATCACAATATCCAGTTTCAAATAATATTACAGGGACAGAAAAAGAAAATAGCATGATACTTGAACAAAAGCAGACATGTAGAACAATAGCTTTAGAACAGAGGCCCCAGAGATAAACTCACACACTGAAGCCACCTAATTTTTACAAAGGTTCAAAAACGTTCACTGCAGGAAAGGCAACCTCTTTAACAAGTGGTGCTGAGAAAACTTGTCCTCATGTAGGACAATGAAAATAGACCCAAATCCCTCACTCTGCACAAAATACTTTCAAAATATGTCAAATACCTTAATGTAAAACTTACAACTTTGAAAATTCTACAGAAAAGCAAAGGTAAAACCCTTAAAGATATAAGCACTGATATGGGTAATCTTTCCCAAAAGACTCAAGAAGCACAGGAACAATCCAGAGTGTTGACAAAAGGGATTACATGAAATTATAAAGCTTTAGCCTGAAAAAGGAAACCAGCATGAGAATGGAGAAGCAACTTACAGCATGGAAGTATATCTCTGCCAACTACTTATCAGACAGAACATTAATGTGTGCAATATATAAAGAACTGTAAAACTTAAACATTCAAAGAATCATCCATTCAATAAAGGAACTAATAAACTGAATAAAAAATTCTCATGAAAAGAAATACAAATGTCCAATAAATATTTTAAAAAGTTTTTGACACCCTTAGCCATAAAAGAAATTAAAATTAAAATTACTTTGAGATTCATGGCATCCAAGTCAGAAGAACTAATGTCAGAAAAAATTACAACACACACCAGTAAGGATGTGGAGAAAAAGAAACCCATATATTTTTGGTGAGAGTGTACTTGTTCAGTCACAGTGGAAATCAGTACGAAGTTAAAAAAAAAAAAAATACTAACCACATGACCCACCCATCCACTTATACCAAAGGACTTAAAGTCTTCCCTTAGAAAGATTCTTGTACATTCATTTTTATTACAGCTCCGTTCACAATAACAAAGAAAGGGAACCAGCCTGGATGTCTACCAATAGATGAAAGATAAAGAAGGTATGGTACATATACAGAACAGAATATCATTTAACAATTAAAAATAAAAATGCAGCATTTACAGGAAAATGGATGGAATAGGAAAACATTTTGTCAAAAGAAGTAAGTCAGGTTTGGAAAGAATGACTATTTTCATTTGTGTGGAACCTAGATTTAAAATTGTATGTGTGTGTGTGTGTGTGTGTGTGTGTGTGTGTGTGTGTGTGTGTGTGTGTGTGTGTGTGTGTGTTATATTATGTATGTATGTATGTTTGTATTTGTGTGCTATGTGTACAGTTCATAACACTAGAAAGGAGATTGTGAGAGAAAATAGATTTTCGCGGGGGGGAGGGGGCGGGGGGGAGAGTACTGTAAAGTACAAGTGATCAGAAGCAGAAAGGAGAAGTATTTAGGGGTGGGAAGGGACCAGCAAGAGTGAGGGAGCCGGGAAGAGAGGCATCTGTTAGGACAAAGTAGAATGACACAGAGGTGTGAGGATGCCATAACGAAATCCATCGCTTTGACTATAATGAAGAAATTAATTTAAAAGTGTTTAAAACTTTAAAAAAATCAATAAACAACCACTTAAACATTTAAAATTTTACCTAAATCACTATTATTTTAATTAACGTATATATGACAAAATGAATCATTTTACATGAATTCCGTGATATTACCTTTTGTCTCCTAACTTAAGCCAAAATGAAGTTTTAAATAAAAAAAAGTTCTCAAAAATACTAAATATTTTTGCAATAGCCAAACATAGAAAGAAAAACAATAAAAATAGACACAAAACAATGACATAATCTTAAGGTATTCACCAAGGTGGAATGAACGAGGTAGGTGTGTGCATCCTCTCTTAGAATGCTAGTGATCATTTATGTTCCACTTTTCAATTCTCTAGAGAATCAGTGTGATGCCCCAGCTAACGGGGAGAGCACGTTGAGAATATCTGCATCCCAGCAGGAAAGGTATTCTAGAGACAAAGTTTGTCCATGTCCCCTAGAGACGGAAAACTGTACTTGAAATACAAGTGCATGCATGATCTTGGGTACATGTGATTTTATTTTTCACTAAATCACTAGGAATCTCAATTTCCTAAGGGGACATAATTATTAGATATTATGGAGTCCTACACTCAGATTTCCTCTTCAAAGCAACTGCCCAATTCCAAGAATTTTCGACTATTTCACCAAGGGCTGACCCATGATTGGCTGATATGAGTATATAAAGTTAATTTGTGGAAACTCTGAGGACTCTTTAGAGCTCTGGTCTCAACTACACAATGTCCTCTGTATAAATTTGCTTTCTTCACATCCTTAAGATGTATGCACGTTAATGTATGTATGTTACAGGGGCAGCCCCCAAGAGCTCACCACACTGATCTTCTGCATGCAACAGCAGGTCTCTGGTCATTCTCTAGTGAATTAAATCTTAAACGATGTGAGTGCTTTCATAAATAAATACAGAGAATAAAATGCCAAAAAAAAGGATACAGAGTGAAGTTTTTATACTAGATAACTAAGGGAGTGAAGAACAAATTAAAGAAAAGGACCATGCTTTATTCACTCTCTTATTGTCCAAATGAAAAAATACAAAGAAATGTTATCTCTTTTGTAATAAAAATCACCAAGAAAGTATTTTGTTGCTGGTAGAAATGTAACATTCCCACCTACTTTTCTGATACTTTCACTTTTACAGAAGAATCTGGTTTAAAGTTGCTTTTAAATTCCTCAAAAAAATAAGTCACTGGGCCCTTCAGAATGGGCATGTGCCACACTTCTAATTTTTTTAACTGACAAAGAATATGATTGATGAATTATTGTTGCTTGTTCTTTCTAATGTATTTTGACTCCTGAGGTTACCAGAATTCCCCCCCACACACACACACACATTACTTGACAGCTGAAATTGCACAAATCCTATTCCGCTGGAGAGCTAATAGCTTTACCTTGTGTGTCGTTAGCACCATCCATATAAGGAAATAGAAAGTAGGAGGTGTGGATTTTCAAAATATGATAAACCAAGAATACTGTTAGATGTACCACAAGGTGTGACTTCAGGGCACGCATATTCTTATTAGAATAAACATGCCTCTATTTTGTTTTACTAAAATAATCAGAATTCTGTGCTTTGAGTTGACATCTTTCAAATTATTTTATCAAGTTAGAAAATATAAACCTTAGTTGAAATATGTTTTAACCAACATGTTATTCCAGTGAAATACATGGCACAAAAGACCACAATAGGCAGCTAAACATATTTATGTTCAAGAAGATTGTAGTTGGGGTGGAGCAGCTATTTGTTTATATGTTTTGGGCCTTGATATTTTTACAACATGATTGTTGATGCTTACATAGATAGATGCACATAAACCCACCCCCGAATATTTAAAGTTAAACACGTTAGTGTATTCAATTAAATATAAATTTTAATCAGCTCATGTTGTTTATAATTATGATAGATTACAGTGGAGAGCTTTGATTTTAGTAATGTTGAAAGTGTCTTTTTCATACTTTGCATATAGACTACTTTCATTTAAATATATTTTAAAAGTACCTTTCACCTTTCTCTCTCTCTCTCTCTCTCTTTCTCTCTCTCTCTCTCTCTCTGTGTGTGTGTGTCTTCCTTTTCTTTTTAAAAGGCCACAGGGAAATATTTTGTGTTTATTTAAAAATATATACAGATGATACCCGGGCCTCTTAAATATTTATTTATTTACTTACTTTTTTTTTTTAACCTACAGGTTTTGCTTATATATTACGGCTTCCAGCTTTGTATTTTTTTTCTTTCTTTTTCCTTTTCCCTTTTCATTGAAAATAGATTCTTGATTTGACACGCACAGATACAACCCCAAGAAAGACAGGGTCCTGCCTAACTCCAGCGGGCTTGAACCTGCGGCTGAGGATTGCGGGCACTAAGCCACTGCACGCCCTGATTCCGCAGCGCAGCACCAGTATTGTGTAATGTAGCATGAATCTTAAAGAGTCTTATTAATAAATTCAAACCTGAGGCCAATTATTGGGGTGAATGCTGGAAGATCAGAGAAGCAGAACAAGCCACAACTACCTCACCTGGCCAATTCCTCAGTTGATCCTTTTTCCTCAGACTGGAAGCTTCTGAGTCCTCATCCAGAATGAATCTCAGCTGAACTGTGCTGCTCAAAGCCTAAAAGCTTAACCAGCCAAATGCTGCTAGTTTCTGGTCCTCACGCCTTATATACCTTTCTGCTTTCTACCATCACTCCTTGGGATTAAAGGCTCACTTTCTGGGATTAAAGGCGTGAGTCACCATGCTTGGCTGTATCCTTGAACACATGGATTTCTGCCTCTGGAATGCTAGTATTAAAGGCATGTGCTACCACTGCCTATCCTCTATGTTTAATATTGTGGCTGTTCTGTCTCTGACCCCAGATAAGTTTATTAGCGTGCACAATATTTTGGGGAACACAATACCACCACAGTGTAAGTGCCAGGAAGCCACTGTGTCAGCAAGCTGAGAGAGAAACTGAGGCAAGATGTCAGACCGGAGTGGGAAGAAGAAAATGTCCAAGCTGTCCTGGTCAGCCAGGGCTGGTGTCATCTTTCCAGTAAGTCAGTTGATGCATTACCTCAGAAAAGGAACATTCAAGTACAGATCAGTGTTGGCGGACCGTCTACATGTCATTGAATACCTGGCAGTGGAAATCCTAGACTTGGCTGGGGATGCCATGAGGGACACCAAGAAATCCCGGATAGACCCCAGATGCATCCTGCTGGCCGTTGCCAACGATGAAGAGCTCAACCAGCTGCTGAACAGAGTGACCATCGCCAGTGGGGGTGTCCTGCCGAGAATTCACCCTAAACTGCTGGCCAAAAAGCTAGGAACCAAAGGAAAGTCAGAAACGCCCTTCTCCCCACCCCCAGAGAAAAAAGGAAGGAAGGCCACATCGGGCAAGAAGTGAGTGAGAAATCCAAGGCCACCAAGCCACGGACGTTCTAGAAGTCCAAACCAAAGGACAGCGATAAAGAAGGAACATCAAATTCCACCTCGGAAGATGGGCCGGGGGACGGTTTCGCCATCCTGTCTTCCAAGAGCCTGGTTCTGGGGCAGAAGCTATCACTGACCCAAAGTGACATCAGCCATATTGGCTCCATGAGGGTGGAGGGCATCTTCCACCCAACCACAGCCGAAATTGACCTCAAGGAAGAGATTGGAAAAGGCTGGGGGTACAGAGTTCTTGGAAACAGTAAAGGAGCTTCTCAAATCCCAAGGCCCTTTGGAAGTTGCTGAAGCTGCCGTCAGCCAATCCAGTGGACTCGCAGCCGAATTTGTCATCCACTGTCACATCCCCCCATGGGGCTCCAACAAATGCAAAGAACCGCTGGAAGAGACCATCAAAAACTGTCTGTCCTCAGCTGAGGACAAGAAGTGGAAGTCCATCACCTTCCTGCCTTCCCCCAGTGGCAGAAACTGCTTTCCCAAACAGACAGCCTCCCAGGTGACCCTCAAGGCCATCTCTACCCGCTTCAACTACTCGAGCGCATCCTCGCTAAAGAACGTGTAATTCCTGCTCTTCGACAGCAAGAGCATCGGCATCTATGTACAGGAGATGGCCAAGCTGGACACCAAGGAGCTCTCCAAAGGGGACAGAGGAGGACCAGTATCATGTCACAAGAGCGGGGTTTTTATTTTTTTAAAGGATTGGGGAAGGGTGACATGGTGGGGGAGCAGAGGGTGGCTGAGAAGGTAGCAAAGGCCATGGGAACAGGTCCTGCCAGCCTGGGGAAGTGTCCGCTGCATTTTATATTCTCTTTACAAAGGGCCTCTCCTGAAATTAACCAGGTCTCCACCAGAGGTTTCTTTCCATGTGTTTTCTTCCTGTTGTTTTAGAACTCAGAAAACAAACAAAACAAAACAAAAACCATAGACCTTGTTTAGATTTATAGCTCTCTCTCTCTCTCTCTCTCTCTCTCTCTCTCTCTCACACACACACACACACACACACACACACACACACACACACACACACACACACACAAAAGTCTTTTCAAAGGTCTTAAGACTTTGGTTCCTCTTTTTTCCAAGCGAAGAGGATATAATGGCCACTTGGGTGTATTGTTCGTCTCCCTCAGTGAAGAGAAGGTGGGAAAGACATCCTAAGGTGCTTTTCTGTTATAGAGTCCCCTCCCTGACCTCTAAAATATGTGTAACTACACCTAAAAAGGATTTTTGCCTCAGGATCTTTCCCCAGTTCTTCCCCGCCTCTGTCTCCAACTGCATCCACTCCCTTTCTATTTCTCATTGGAAAAGATGGTTTTTGTTTTATCTTACTGTATTTTATTTTATTATGTTTTGTTATTATCTCCTAAAAGTACTTTTCTAAATACTAGTTAGGTTGCATTGCCTACCTACTGCCAGAGAAATACCAGCAAGTTCCTATTCCTTCTTTAAAACATAGGGAACAGGTCCCTAGCATATGATGAGTGCCAATAGAGGCATAGATTTTCTATGACAGTAGTAGTCATTGAAATTCCCTAAATTAATTCAATGCATGAAATAATGAAGTATAAGAATTGTTCAAAAATCTTTAAATGATGAATATGTGACCAAACACTGTAGCTGGAGTTATCTCCAGTCCTGCCTGGGCCCACAGCCACTCAGACCCAAATAAACACACAGACATTTATATTATTTAAACTGTTTGGCCTAATGGCTTAGGCTTCTTGCTATCTAGTTCTTATATCTTAATTTAACCCATTTCTATTAATCTATAAGTTGCCACATGGCTTGTGGCTTACCAGTAGTTTTACATCTCGCTTCTTCTGTGTCTGGCTGGCGACTCCTGACTCAGCCTTCCTGTTCCCAGAATTCTCTTCTCTACTTATCCTGTCTATACTATACTTTCTGCCTGGCTACTGGCCAATCAGTGTTTTATTTATCAGTCAATCAGAGCAACACATTCACAGCATACAGAAAGACATCCCCAGCAAAACATGACTTCATGTCAATAAAAAACAAATTTGCTTCTCCCAACTCATTGTTATTTAGAAATAAATTAATAATAATAATAGATAGATAGATAATAAGAATGTATGTAAGAGGCAATTAAATTTAACTGTATTGTATTACTATTGAGACCATGCAGTATTGACCCTTCATGCTTTCTAAATTAAGGCCAGAAATTGGCTGCAGTGGCAGGCACCTATAATCCCAGCACTCTGGGAGAAGAGCTGGAGGACAAGGAGTTCAAGGCCATCTGGGGACCCATGGACTGACTCAAAAGATTCAAACCAAACAAAATAGATTAAGAACACAAAATAAAATACTGCAGATAAAACTGTTTAAGTATGTATTATGTGTTAAAATTCCTAACATGTTTAAAATTTCTAAGATCAACACAATGATTTTTGTACATCAGCTTATGCATATCTGTATAAATATAATATAAATGTCTGAAAAACACTATTTTGTTACAACAATTTTTTTTGTTTGTTTAAATAAAAACTTTAAAGTTACCTAAGTGTCAAAAGTATATCGTAAATCAGCTTTTTGGCTTAAAACAAACTTTGTATGTGATTTATTTCTTTTGTAAGTAATACAAGATGGTAGGCTCTAATGTCACCAATTAATGAATGACTTGTCTTAGAGAGCAAGCATCAGAAAGAGGAAGCCACAGTGTAGACGCCCAGTGCTAACTACAGAACAATACCCAGTTATAAAATGTATGGTGCATCCTAACCATGCTTTCTTACAGCCTGTGGGACTCCAACCCAGCTTCAAAGACAAGGGAAGTGCTACCTCTCTCAAAATTGATCAAGGGAAAACTCTAAGTACTTCTAGCCTTATATCTGACTGAGGGAGGGTTTTTATACAGATATGCCACAAGAAAAAAAGAGAGTCCAGAATTCATTTCTTGGATTTTAAACTTACCACTTTTATCATAAATTAATGTAAGTGAATTAAGACTCATGTAGTTCCAAAACTGTTATTAAATCTGTGCAGTTTGGCACTAAGAAAATGAATGTCATCTCTCTTGTGTTTGGTAATGTAATTTCTTCTTAATAGTCTTTACTCAGTATATGTCAAGGCAATTATTCTTGTTGACACCACCCAGCTGCAAATGACAGGAAAGTGGTAGATCCTCATGTAGAATCAGATAATCCTAAATTTAGGATGCCTAAGAGTCTTAGAAATAGAGGGCCTATGGCCAGCCAGCCAATGATTATACATTTTCTTGACATCATTAATTTTAACAACTAGTTTATTGCTAAAATATCACAAAAGGTTACATTTATATATTTGTGCACACATGTACACATGTCAGTAAATGTGTGAAACAATAATTAAATAAAAAGAAGCTATTAATTTGAGAATGAGGAGAAACACGGAAGGAGCTGGAAAGAGGGAAATTAGGAGGAACTGGAAGGAGGAAAGGGAAGAGGGAAATTATAATTGAATTTTAATTAAAAATACATTTAAAGTGGAAAAACTTAAAAATAAGGAGCCAAGTTTAAAAGTAAAAATCAGGACTTCAAATTTGGGGCATGAGACCACAAATATCTATATTAAGTTTACAATAAGAAAATTTAATATTGTCACCACAAAATAGAAATAAGAATTACACTCATCTTTTATAAAACTATAAGTCAGTCACATAAAATACTTAAATTTATGAAAATTCAAAAACAATAACAAAACAAAATATATCATACTGTGGCTTTTGATTTCCTAGACTATGTACACAGGCACTAGGGGGTACACTTCAAGACTGAGAATAAGTACATTTTAACTATTTATTTAAAGTGATATTTGATAACAATTTTGGGCTGGAAATTCACTAGGAGTTATTAAAATGCATTTATGACTAAAACTAATTTTTTCACAATGATTTTATTTGAGGAAAAATAACAAATTTTGTCATAACTTGTCTGAATTTTTTAGATTGCACAGTGTCAATTAGAGAATAGAAATATCAGCAGAGAATGCCCCTTTTCTCTGGTATTGCACCAAACATTCCAAACATATCATATTTTTATCATTCATATTGTCTCCTCTTCAGGCAAGATAAGAGGACTGGACATAGGTGGTAATGGAAAATGACTTGTTCTAAGTAAACATCAAGAATATTCAACTCAATAAATGGATTTTCCTGGCCAAAATTAATAATGATAACTTGAATTGATAATCTTGAAAAATAGGCTACAACCTTTCTTCTGTATGAGTTCTATTAAAGTAGAAAAATAGAAACACATCCTCATCCATCATTTTTATTACCTTATTTGAAAGTCTATTTTAAAGAAAGAAAAATACGTAGAAAAGAATTCCTGATTATCACATTAGAAACACTACAGATTAATCTGAAAAGCTATGCTATAAAGCTTTGAAACAAATTATTTCATAATTTACAATATTATTATAATTTAAAAATTCCTTTCTCTTGTGGTGGTTTAAATGAGAATGGCCCAAACAGGTTCATATATTTAAATGCTTATTGTACAGTTGGTGGAACTGTTTGGGAAGGATTAGAAAATGTGGCATTGTTGGAGGAGATATGTTACTAGGAGTGGGCTTTGAGGTTTTGAAAGCCCACACTGCTCCCAGTATCTGTCTGTCTGTTTATCTATCATTCATCTATCTATGTATCTATCTATGTATCTATCTATGTATCTATCTATCTATCTACCTATCTACCTACCTATCATCAATCAATCATCTGTCGATCATCTATCACCTATCATCTATCTATCATCAATCTAACTATCTGTCTATCTATCTATCTCTCACTCTCTGCCTCCTGCTTGTGGATCAGGAATAAGCTCTTAGCTACTGACCCAGCAATATACCTGCCTGTCTGCCTACTGCCACACTCCTTTCCATAATGATCATGGACTAACCCCTTTGAAACTGTAAGCAAGCCCCCATAAACCCTTTCAATTAGTTGCTTTGGTCGTGGTGTCTCTTCACAGCAACAGAAAAGTAATCAAAACATCCATACATACACATTTTATGTTAATATTGCTCCCTGCTGTAAACTATACTTTGCAATATTGTATGTAGGCCATTACACAAATCCATTATGCTAAAAGGAGGTATGTCATTTTACCTTTTTCAACTGACCGTCTAGGGAATTGTGAACTTTTCTTGCAGATATCTCCTTTTTGAAGTGAAAATTATTGACATCCAAAAGAGTGTTGCTATGAAGTAAGGAGGAGAGCCCAGGATAGAAAGAATAATAAAAATATCTCAGTAGGGTCATATCCACAATGTGATGACGTAACCAGGCATGTTTTATCCATAGTTAATTGCAGGGAGAAATCACATAACATTGTACTTCCTTATAATATTGTATTACCATCACCTTGAGTACTGACAGCTTACCAGGTTGTTGTGGTAACCCAACCCCACCATGATAACGCATACATGCCTGTCATAGGTTTGGAAGTCAGATCATGTCTGCTCACCTCAGTCACATCTTACAGTCCAACAGTGCTAGCCAGTTCTGAGTGTTATATATAAAGCAATTCTATGTCCCCGCTTGCACAGAGTAGTCCTAGTTTGTGGCACTATGGCAATATGATTAACAATTTCCCTTGGTGTAGATGATAAAATGATATTGTCACTCTACTTGGAACACACCTTCACTCATATGGTCAGTCTACAAGCTCCAAGAATCAGAAAAATGATCCTGCCATTTTTTTTCCTTTTATTTTATTTTACAATACCATTCAGTTCTACATATCAGCCACTGGTTCCCCTGTTCTCCCTCCCACCCACTCCCTCCCTTTACCCCAGACCACCCCCCATTCCCACCTCCTCCAGGGCAAAGCCTCCCCCAAGGACTGAGATCAACCTGGTAGACTCAGTCCAGGAAGGTCCAGTCCCCTTCTCCCAGACTGAGCCAAGCATCCCTGCATAAGCTCCAGGTTTCAAACAGCCAACTCATGCAATGAGCACAGGACTCGGTCCCACTGCCTAGTTGCCTCCCAAACAGATCAAGCCAATCAACTGTCTCACCTATTCAGAGGGCCTGATCCAGCTGGGGGCCCCTCAGCCTTTGGTTCATAGTTCATGTGTTTCCATTCATTTGGCTATTTTTTTTTTAATAATTGAGTAAAACTGAAATTTATTATAAGCCACAGTCATCCTAGGGACCTCCATGCTATATATATAGCCTCCATGGTTCTATGGGTTGTGGTCTGATTGTTCTTTATTTTATATCTAGAATCCACTTATGAGTGAGTACATACCATGACTGTCTTTCTGGGTTTGGGTTACCTCATAGAACTAACTCCTGATGTCTCCAGTTCCAAGTGAGTATAGAATCTGAACTCTAGCCACTACTCCCTTTTATTTTTTTCCCTTTATTGAAAATAGATTTCCCTATCATATAATATATCCTGATTTTGATTTCCCCTCTCTCTAGTCCTCCCAGTCCCCCCACCCAACTCCATTCTCATCCAGATCCACTTCTTTCTGTCTCTCATTAGAAAACAAACAGGTTTCTAAGTGACAACAATAAAATAAAACAAAAACTAACACATTGGAATTGGACAAAATAAACAGAAGGAAAAGAGCCTAAGAGAAGTCACAAGAAACAGAAACCCACATACTTGCAAGCTTAAGAATTCCATCAAAACACTAAACTGAAAGCCACAATACATACACAAAGGAACTTTAGGGTAAAAGGGGACAAGAAAATATATAAATGAAATAAAATAAAACTAAAAATAAGCCAGTTTTTAAGGTAAAAGTCCTGACATGACATTATGAGACAAGGAACCTCCAAAGATGCCATTGAGTTCATTTTCTGTTGGCCATATACTGCTGGGCATGCCTGCTTCCCCTAAGAGTAGTTCATTTCTCCAGTGAGACTTCCTTAGAGGAAACTAAATTTTCATTTGCAATTCGAGATAATGTCTGCATTAGGGATAGACGCATGTATCCACTTCTTTCAGTTCTAGAACCTTAGTAGGCCCTGTGCATGCTGCCTTAGTCTCTATGAGTTAATATGTGCATCAATCTTGTTGATATAAAAGGCCTTGTTTTCTTGGTGTCTTCTATCTCCTCTGATTCTTGCATTCTTTCTGCCTTCTTTTTTGTGGGATTCCCTGAGCCCCGAGGAGAGAAATTTGATGGAGATATCCCACCGAGGGCTGAGTATTCCAAGGTCTCTCATTCCGTGTATAATGTATGGATATGAGTCTCTGCATTTGTTCCCATCTGTTGCAGAAGGCTTCACTGATGATGGTTGAACAAAGAACTGATCTATGAATACAGCATAATGTCATTAGGAGTTGTTTTATTGCTACTTTTTTTTTTAACAGTAATATTTGGTTTTGCTCTAGGTCCCTGGGCTATTTAATCTCAGGTTCTTGGTCACCCTAGCAATGTCAGGTGTGGATTCCAATTCCTGGAGTGGGCCTTAAGTCAAATCAGGTATTGGCTGGTTTCTCCCACAAGCTTTATACCACAATTCACTAGCATATTTTGTAGACAGGACACTATTGTATATTCAAGGTTTTGTGTCTGGGTTGGCATTTATGTTTCATCTTTGATACCACACGGAGTATCTTCCTATACCAAAGATTCTAGAACATGGGAATGAAGGCTCTCTGTAGGCACCACCTAAACGTCTCTATGTTCAATGACTTGTGTAAGCGTTGTCTTCAGCAACTGGGGCTTCACCATCAGTTTGTTGAGAGCAACCTATAGTCTTGGCAACAGACTGGGTTGTTTAGGGGTTCCTATGGGACTTCTTTGGCCAACAATTCAATTAGATGTAACCCAGTCCTAATACTGGAAGCTTCATTTGGTGACAAGAGATGGCCAGTTGGGGCTCTCTCCATTATTTGGTGATTTCATTTTTATCACTTTTATGTATGTATATATTTCAGAAAGCTTCTACTGTATTAGGTTTCCATACTACCCTTCAAATAGCCTGTAATTTTAGCTCTCTGTTCCCATATTCCCTCCCTCATCCCCTTCTCCCCTCCTCATGTTCATTTGATCCTCCCATTCCAGCCCCCCCCTCATCTATCCATAACAATCTATTATATTTCCCTTTCCTTGGGAGATCTGTCTACTCCTCAACCCCTGCCCCTTAATCTATACCTAATCTCTGTGGTTCTACAGATTGTAGCTTAGTTATCATTTACTTAATAGCTAATATTAATCTATAAGTAAATATATACCATATTTGTCTTTCTGTGTCCAGTTACTTCATTCAGGATGAGTTTTTTTAGTTCCATCCACTTACCTGTAAATTTCTTGGTGTCTTGTTTTAATGGCTAAGAAAATACTCCATTATGTAAATATACCACATTTTCTTTATCCATTTTTTTCTGTTGAGGGACATCTAGGTTGTTTAATTGCTGACTATTATGAATACAGCAGCCATGAGTATGGTTGAACAAGTGTCCCTATGGTAGAGTGAAGCATCCTTTGGGCAAATGCCCAAGTGAGGTACAGCTGGATCTTGAGGTAGATCAATTCCCATCTTCCTGAGGAACTGTACTACTGGCTTTTTTTAAAAAAGACTTTCCTTACATGATAGTAACTTCACAGAATAGAGCGCAGCATGTGTCAAGAACTACCTGCCTCTGATTAGAAGCTCTGCTTTTCTGTTATCATGTAGTATATTCACTGTGGATTGTGTTATTGTGGCAGATTAGATTGTCCAGTATTCTTACTGGCCAGTTGCAAGGGGTAAGAGGTGGTTGTCTTTGGTGTGTCATGTTTATTATTGAACATGTCTTAAGGGCCAACAAATTTATAAAACTGTCTACAACTTTGCTCAGTCTTGGTTGGGATCACCCTTTGAAAGACTGCACCTGACTTCAGAATTTCACTGTGCTGTACAGGAGAACTAAAACCTCACAGTTCTCCTGGCAGCTACCCAGGTTCTTGAGCCCCGGGATATAGCCAGTAGGAAATGTACTAATCCTTCCATCCCTGCTTCATCCCACTTATGAACACCGGATGAGTTCAAGTGCCGAATTAGCTCCCAAGGAGTTTCTCCATGGTCACACTCTTACAAGGAATGAGAATTGATCTTGTCCCTTTGGTTAGATCTTGGGGGGATTAGAAAATCAGTGAAGTGCACCCCTGGGTGTCTGTGAGAGGTTTCCAGAAACAATTCAGTCATCAGACTCTGACCTAACGAAGGCTTGAATGTTCTGAAGACTTGAAATAGCAATAGTACTGGGAGGTAATGGGAATTTCTTAAAGCTTGAAGGAAGTACGCATGCCACTGGGATGTTGTTTTTGTGGGTTATAACCTACCCTAGCTCCTTCCTGTTACTTCTCCAGTCTCCACCCCATGTGCCTTGGCTGAAGAAGCTCCACTGTCACACACACACACACACACACACACACACACCACCACCACCACCACCACCACCACCACCACCACCACCACCACCCTCATGATTTCTGGCCAAGAACCTGAGGCCAAACAGTGAAGAACTGATCTCACTGTAACCATGACCCAACATAAACCATGCCTCTCCTACTTGCTTTTGTGTGTGTGTTCATTTGATGATCATGGAGACAATAAAGCTAACATGTGTGGGAAGAATTGTCACAGGGTCCTTATTTTTGTTTGGAGACAGGGTCTTACTATATAGCCTTGGCTAGCTGGAACTAAATACATAGACCAGGCTAGACAAACCTACAGCTATCAACCAGTCTCTGCCTCCCAAGTGCCAGGTTTTAAGGTGTGCCACCATGCTCAGCTTGATCATAGGATCTTGCCTCTTTTCTGCATTTTGCCTTTTCTCTTTCACTGTTAAACTTTGGAGTTCTTATTATTATGGTTTAAAACAATTTTCAACAGAAAAGCAAATGTTAAACAATAATCCAATTACTGTGAATTTGCCTAGGAGGAAATATTTTTTTTAATTTACTAATATTTTACATTTGATATTATTTCACGATTTACAATAATTTCCAAAATAATAGCATAGCAAAAGAAGAAAGAGTACAAATATAATTTATTATGAAACAAGTAGATGCATTTGAAAAGGAAAAAGCATTTAATTACATCTTAGTATATTTGCCGTGATTCATGATGGCTATTTACACCAAATGATTTTTTAAATATTAAATATTAAATCCATTTAAATGCAATAAGTTGTGTGGAGAATTTTCATCTTTATTTCAGAGTCATGATACTTTAAAATTCATCATTAGAGCTAATAAGAAATTATATTGAAACCACTCTGTATATTTAAATGAAGCATAAATCAATTATTGAAGCAAGGAATTTTTTCATCATTATAATGATTATCAGAATAAATTTAGTTCTTCAATGCTGCCTAATGATGTCTTCAATAACAAATAATTTGCATAAACTTAATTTTTACTAGGAACTATTTAAATGTGCTTATAATGTCTTTTTTTTTTTTCCAACTATACCCTCTTAAAGAATTCTCCTGCAGCATCAGGATGCTCTAAATGCCAGATCCCATTACCCTCCACACCCTGGAAATGAAAATGAGATTCAGAATCAATATACTGTACTATCCATTTACCGTCTAGTACAGCAAACACTAACAACATTTATGAAAGAGTAACAGACTCAAAAAGGTCACGCTGGTAAAAAGCAGTCAACACAGCAAAGCGGTGTCACAGGAAAGCAGTGTCACAGGACGTGGGACTGTGAGTGTTACTCACTTACTCTGTGTGATCCACAAGAGCCAATCTACTTCTTGAAAAATATCCTTTGGGTTTCTTTTGGAATTTACATGAAAACTCCCTCAGTCATGTAGCAGAGACTGCCTAGCAGTAACACACACTCTGAGCTCCTTGACTTCTGTGGAGAACGAACAAAAGCAATAGAGAAAATATAAAACTCACTCAGCATTTAGCTGCATGCTGCCTCCTATGTGTTAGTAGGACTGTGTAATCAGCACCATTTTATTATCAGCATGGTCACGTACATATCGGGCACCAAAACTTTGTGAAGAACTTTACATGTGTGTCATTTCACTCCATCTTCTCCAGGATCTTCCTCATTTTTCTTTCAACACAATACAAGCATGTCATAGTGTCATCTAGATGCCTCTGGTGCCATGAATCAATAAAAGCATAAGATGAAATGATGCTGGATTGTCGTTACCCATCCCCACATAGGTTACTTTATCAATGGAGATGCAGCCCTAAAATGTTCTGAATTTTGTTGCACATGTAACAGTTTTGAAGGCACCATAGTGATAATTTAAGTGTATGTATCCAGGGCTTCGTAGTTCAGGCTTTATAAGACAACACAAGGGTTTCTTATAGAGCTGGCTGTCAAAAGTGGATGGAGCCAATTTAGGGACTCAATAAGTCCCTACATTGAGGGACTGCTGCCTACATAAGTCTCCAGTGACTTCATAGTTTTTCTTGTTTTATTTGTATTTTTTTATTCATCTATTTATTTTACATCCTGGCCACAGCCTTCCCCCCATCTTCCTCTCCTAGTCCCTGTCCCCCATCCCACTCTCCACCCTTCACTCTCACTCCCACCCCCACAAGCCCCTCCTCTACCACCTCCATCCTGAAAAGGGCAGGTCTCCCATGGGTATCAATAAAACACGACATGCCAAGTTACAGTAAGTGGAAGCACCTCCTCCTATATTAAGACTGGGCAAGGTGACTCAGTATGAGGAGTTGGGTCCCAAAAGCCAGTAAAAGAGTCAGAGACAGCCCTTGTCTTCGCTGTCAGGAGTCCCACAAGAGGACCAAGCTACACAACTGTAACATATATGCAGAGTGCCTAGGGCAGTCCCATGCAGACTCCCTGGTTGTCAGTTCAGTCTCTGTGAATCCCTATGAGCCCAGATAAGCTGGTTCCTGTGGTGTCCTTGACCCCTCTGGCCCTTACACTCCTTTCTCTTCCTCATCCTCCTCCTCATCCTCATCTTCATCCTCATCTTCATTTTCATCCTCTGCAAGATTTTTGAACTCTGCCTAATGTTTGACTGTGGATCTCTGCATCTGCATCCATCAGTTGCTGGATGGCACCTCTCTGATCATAATTGGGCCAGGCACCAATTTGGTCACAGGGACAGCTAGTTCAGGCTACTTAGAATTTTGGTGCTTAGAAAAAGCTGACCAATTAGGCAATGAACTAGTGATATTAGCTAAAATACAAATGCCCAAGGATGGGTGGACAGATAGGTAGATGGGTCAACTTTAATTTCTATTTACTACTTTCATGTAGATAAGTTTCCCTGAATGTGAGGAAGAACAGGGGAAAATCAGCTAAGCCTTGGTGAGTTTTCTCACTCAGAGCCTATCAATGGCATCAATGTCACATTATCTGTGTTCTCTGTATCCAGTAAAATGTATATTGCACTTTCTTGGGGGAAGATGAAACCTGGATTTTTTTCTCTTGGACTTTGAAAACCACACAACTCATTCAAGAGTCAAGCTCAAGAACAAGTCAATTACGTTGAAGGATAAATGTGGGCATATGTGCATGCTTGTACTATATTTCTTAGAGACATCATGGTTTGGAATTGTTGCTTTTGTTGACTTTCTTCTGTAAAGACAAAAGACTCTTTTTTGACATATAAAGAAGATTACACAAATTCACATGATCTCCCAAAAGTAAATCTATTAGTAAACAGCAGGGAATAGAGATATATTTATATTGTTTAAAGGTAAACTCAATTATTATCAAAGAGAATAACACATATAAAAGAGAACTCTATTAATCTCTGGGGGTTTTTTCCTACTTTCACTAACTACCAGGAGGTGCATTGTAACATGAATTGCTAAATGGTCTTATTAATAAAAAACAAACCCAAAGCCAGATAGTGGGGTGAATTCTGAAAGATCAGAGAAGCAAAACAAGTAATAGCCAATCTCATCTCAACAATTCCTCATCCGATCCTGTCTCCACAAATCCTCAAACTGAAAGCTTCTGAGTCCTCACCAGAATGGATCACAGCTGAACTGCTTCTAAAAGCCTAAAAGCTTAAAAGCCTCTAGTTCCTGGTCCTCATGCCTTATACACCTTTCTCCTTCCTGCCATCACTTTCTGGGATTAAAGGTGTGTGCCACCATGCCTGGTTTTGTTTCCAGTGTGGCCTTGATCTCTGCCTCCGGAATGCTAGGATTAAGGGTGTGTGCCATCACTATCTGGCCTCTATGTCTATTCTAGTGGCTGTTCTGTTCTCTGATCCCAGATAAGTTTTATTAGGGTACACAATATATTGGGGGACACAATATACCACCACAGTGCATGGTTATACTTTCACAAAATTTTAGCAATTTGCTTAAATGCATTTAATTATGTTTTAGATGCATTATACTTCACTCAGCTGACAACATGTTATAAGGGTAAAAGGTAAATTTCACAATGAAGCTAAGTATACAGAAAGACTCCCATCAGTTAATATTTATTGCTGTGTTCTTCCTTCTCTGATATAGAGCTGACAGAGTTTAACCCAGTTCCAAACTGTTTGAGACAGAAAGTCAGCCATGGGAGCAACCAACAAGGTATCAGGCAAGTGGGAAGTCAAGGGTTCTTCATCAAAGGGCTATTGGCAATCGTCTTGCTTTCTGTTTTGTTTTGTATTGTTTTTATTCCTCAATTATCATCACCAGAGCAAGGATGAGTATTAATCTATACACTTACAGTGAATACAATTATTCACAAGGACTTTAAATTTTAAATTTAAGAATGAAAAAACTGTTCTGAGAGCATTTGAATGATTAGTTATAAGACCGTGTCTGATTTTTTTCCCCTCTTCTAGTTTCATTAAGAGCAAACTATTTTCTTCTGATAGATACAACAAATCATTGTGTTGAGTTGGGTACATTTGTTTGAAATTTTGTTTTACTTCTACAAAACATCTATGGAGGTGACAGGACAGCTTTTGGGAATAGGTTTCCTCCTTGCACCGCCCAAGTCTCCCAGCTAACTCAGCACGTGGTTTTACTCCCCGCGCCATCTCCTTGGTCCTGGAATCAGATTTATTTACAGGACAGGTAATTTATGCAACAGAAGCCATCTTCACCATGTCCTTCATGAGGAGAAAAATCCTGAAGCCGAACTCCACTAGCATTCTCCGAGTTTAGTGGTCTTATAGAAGCAGTTTGGGAATTTGTATTTCCCTGCTTACTGATTTTAAGCCCTTTAGAAGTTTACAGCTTTTCCCTTGGTTCTCCATGTTGGCCTCCCTTTCAAGTGATCAACACTAGAGGCCTATCTTTTATCTTAACCAACATTTTTCTATATTCCTGGGTCATCACCCTCACTATGATGAACCTTTGTTGACCTCATGGAATATTATAATACCAATGTGGAAATATATTCTATTGTTTTCCTAGAGGGTGTATCCATGGTTTCGTTTTCTATGAGTCCAGTATGTTATAGTCCTCAAAGAGTCTTGTTGTTTTTAAAACTCCCTCCTTAAAGTAAGCACAATGTTTCACACCTAGCCAAGAAACCATTTGTCAGGGAAAGCTGCCTGGAGAGGGAAAATCAGTTTTCTTCAATGGAGTGACATGGAATATATCAACCACACTCTAGGGCAGGCCCAGTGCTTAAGAGTAGCTGGCCATCATAAATCAGTCAGTGTGTGTGTGTGTGTGTGTGTGTGTGTGTGTGTGTGTGTGTGTGTGTGTGTGTGTGAGTGTGTGTGTGTGTGTGTGTGTGTGTGTGTGTTTAAAAGAGAAAAAGAACATGAAGATGAGTGAATAGGGAGGTGGGGATGAGCTAGGAGGAGTTTGGAGAGAGGAAAGAGGATGATCAAAATGTATTGCATGCAATTCTCAAGGAATAAATAAGTACACTAAGAAAAGAAAAAAGGAAACTGTTCTCCTTGCATTGAGCTTGCTTACTCTCTTACTGCTGTTTTCCTCTCTCTGCTTCGGCTCCATGCCATTGTCCATCAGGAAGAGGGTGTTAAGGATTTATAAACTTGCATATCCCCAGCAGTCAAAAACATATATAAGACAAAAGTCCATCCTAATGTGATTAAACCTCTATGGATAACGGTTTCACACAAGTCCCCAAGAGGTAATTCCCCTTCCCTCCTGAATGTGAGGAATGCTAGTTAGTACTGACTTCAGAATGATGACCCCATTCACTTGCTATTGAGCTCATTTTGGCAACTTCCTGTAGTTCCAAGAGCTTCAGGAGCCAATGTACCTGAAAGCGTGTGCGTGAGTGTCTGGCACATCACTGCTGTTTTCTTTCTCAATTGAAGATATGCCACCTTCCCCATCATCTCAGAAACCTGTCAAAATTTATAATCAGCTGATAATCGAGTCTCAGAAAACTAGCACCACATTAAAAAAAATGGGAAGAAAATCTCTAAAAGTTTTATGCAGATTTTCTCAGCATCTTTTTTTTTTCTAAGAACAGGTAAGAAGGAATGTTTTGTTGTCATCTACTGATTACATCATCACCCAAAAGCAAGTCCGTGGGTCCAGCCTTGTATTTAGCTTGTGGTACTGGCCTTCAATGCTGGACTAGAGAAGCATGGTGATCCAGCAGATGTAGGCCTTGAAGATGGAGATTTTGTGCTGTTCTGTGAATGTTATTCATAGACTAGCCAAGCATTTTAAAAAGGTTTCTATTTTCCAAGGTTTTTGATAACTGCTAGGAACATGTTGATAAGGTTTTCTTGTTAGCAAGAATCATACATATATTTATCTCTTCTAAATTTCATCTTTTAAATTAATCCCTCTATCATCAAATCCTTCCTTGTATTATAATAGTTGTATTATATCAAGAATGCCTGTTTTTCCCAAAACTAATCATACTCTACATGGCAACTCTGCCTCCAACAGCAGGCAGAACAATTTGAACTCTATCCCCACCAGGATACCAGTTAAAAATAATAAAAATATAGCCAGTGTGGTTATGCACTCGTATACTCCCAACACATTGGAGGTTAAAGCAAGAAGATTTTGAGTTTAGACAAGCCTTGGGTATGTGCTGAGATTCAAACTTTTTTTTTAAAAAAAAGCTATAAAATATGAGGTGGGGAGATGACTTGGTTAAAAAAGCTCCCGTCACACACGCAGAAGGACCTAAGTTACAATTTCTGGAACCATGGTAAAGGCAGGCAAGACTGAGACATGAGAATCTCTGGCCCTGATGGACCAGGTAGTCTCTGATTGTCCCAACCTGTGAGCATTCGGTTCAGTGAATGACCACATCTCGAAAAATAAGGTGATAAGCAAGAGGAAGACACAACACATTGGCCTCCACATTATGTACACATGCTATGTACATACCTGTATACATACAAACACAGACACATACACACACACACACACCACATACATTGAAGAAATTTAAAATATGACACACCAAATAGACAATAAGGTCTTCATCTTCCAACCCCACTGTCATTGTGGTAAATTTAGTAATCTCACTTATCTGAAGATCACATAATTGATGTCCATCAGTCACACAAGAAATGGAAATTACTGGTAAGAATGTGATTTTGGCTCCTGGTAAATTTCACTGTAAACCTGAGAATGATAGTGATTTGTTGTGTATGATTATATAGAAAAAATAATAGTATTTTTGCTAGTAGTAGTACCAAAGCTTGATCATCTTTGTATGGCGAGACGTCATCTAGGCATGCACTGAGCAGAAAACTAGATATAGTATACACACAGCAGACAGACTTCTTATCTTTCTCCTCATCCCCACACTTGATACACTAAACACAGATTCTTTATCTCACCATTCAACCTCCCTTTTGCCTCTACTCATACTCTGGGCTTAAAGTCTCCTCTATTAGCTAGCTTGCTCACACCTGATAACAGATGTGCTCCATTAGCAACACTTTGTATTGCTTGATCCCATGGGATATTGTTTACAAACAGAGGCAAGTTCAACAACCAACTTACTAAATAATCATTGTGGTATGTGGTATAAATCAAATAAAATATGAACTTCCCTTTCCAATAGGCAAAGCATAAATAGTGATGGTATTTATCAAAATCATCTTGGAGATATCCTGACAAGAAATAGTCTTCATTCCCATGTTCAAAGGCGTGATCTCTGTCTTCTGAAGAATACAGTCATTCATTATCTTTGCAATAATCAGATATGCAAATTTCCTTGGGCCTACTGCATAGAAGGAAAAAGTAAAACATTCAAAAGAGTGCTAGGTCAGGCTGAGGGCCATTGCTACTTAGTGAAATTCACTATCATAGTTCCCTAGTGTATGAAAAAATGCTCAGGACAAGGCCGCTTTAGTGTAGCATATATCATATCACACTGTTTTGACAGAAGAGAAAACATATCTAAATTAAATCATTGCCACAGTCAAACCTAGCAGAAATGCTTTGTCAGCAATGACAAAGTTCCTGGATTTTAGTTTAAACTCAGAATTTTGAGCTGAAAAGAAGCATAGAGATAATGAAGCCCACATCCTCCTTTCTGACTGTTGGAAACCAATTCCAAAATATTATTACAAAGTCCCCAGTGTGTCACTAGTGATCCCTGCCACATCTGGGAGCCCAGCCAGGTCTCCCTACTTCATGTTCATTACTGATCTCCCTCTTCTATTCCTAAAAATGTTTACAACTAAATATTAATTTAAATCCTGAAAAGCCAAACCATCACTAATCCACATGCAATCTTTGCTGGAACATTCTCTTTCATTTCTGTGTTTGGATGTACTTTGCTCTTCCTAAAGATGGCCACTCTTCCTCTCCTGTTCTCATCTGCCCACCTCACGTGTTTCTGCTGGCATCACAGTTATTAGTTTGTTCCTCTGCGGTCCCCAGCAGCAGCAGTTCACAGTGTGGCCAGTGACTGCACAGCTGTTTCCCCTACCAGAGAGACGATGCGTTTAAGGAATAAGCCAACATTAGTTAACACGCCCCAAGTTGCAAATAAAGGAAGAATATCTGAACTATGCTCAGCAAAAGAAGTTTTGATTTGTCCCATGTAAAGTATAAGGATGGTATCCATGATGCAGCCCATTCTCAGGAAGAACTGAATGCTAAACACCAGCTGACAAGGGTCTATGAAGCCCCCTTTTGCTCTTGTCCCCACTGCACTTTGTGCATTGGCTTTGCTCTTTGCTGCCACCGTGGAGTGGCTGTCTCTATTCCTCAGACGGCAGAGTTGAAAGCAAACATTGCCGGTAGTTCTCCAACCAATGTCATCCCCGCTCAAGAGCACACAGGATAGAACTGAAATCTCTTGGTCTCAAATGGAATGCCCCAGAGAGCCGGGTCCAGCCTGGGCAGATGCTCACTCCCCTGCCAACCAGCTGTGACCAGGGGAGGTTATTGTAACCGTTTAGCACGGCCATTGTCAGTGTAAACTCTGAATGGCAGAAATAATGTCTTCGGAAAGAGAAGCTAAACAACTGGGCGGAAAACACTGAGTTTTGACCACGGCTAGATTCATGGTTGAAATTTTGTCTCCTCCTAAATAACACACATGTCACTAACACTTCCAGAACTTGGTACTTGAGGTCATGCTATACATAATACATACATGACTACATTGATATACATAGTCAGCCTCGAGGGTGGGAAGTGGTGAGGAGTGGGAGCCTGTGTCCACTTCCACTCAGTGCTGGGATCCTGTCTGCCTTGAAACTGTCTAGGTTGAGACACTGTTCATCCATGTTAGCTACTGCTTTAGTCATAATATCCAGAAATTGTAAACAGCCTAGATGCTTGGATGATGACTAAATAATGAAAAACGTGGTACATTTACAAAATGGAATATTACTCAGTTGTTAAAAAGATAAATTATGAAATTTTCAGGTCTGTGTCTTGCTAACCTTCACCAGAGAAGTGTCTTCTTGGGATAGATGGGAATCAGCACAGGACCCACAACTGGACAACGTGGACACACTGGACTTTGAAGCACTGGGCCCTAGGCTAAGTGTTTCGAATGAGTTACTTTAAAATACTTTCTACAAAGCTATGATTTCATACAAAACAAAGACAAGCCAACAAACAAACAAAAAACTGATAACCAGAGAGAATAACTCTTTCAACATCATATGAATAGGAAGTACATGAGAAAGATACTACTCTCCAGAATATTATTCTGGGGCTTTTAAGTGTCTTGAAGGTCTATTTATGTACAGGAGTGTCTTGTTTCCACTTGTGTTTGTGTAGTATGTGTGAGCAGGGTCCACGGAGGCCAGAAGAGGACATCAGGTCCCTGGGACTAGAGTTACAGATGGTCGGGAATCACCATATGCATACAAGGAATTGAACTTGGGTCCTCTGGAACAACAGCCAATATTTTCACCCATTGAGCCAGCTCTCCAGCCACAGAGGTTTGCATTTAAATTTGTATTGAGTGTTGATTTTTCTTCAAGCACTGTGACAAGTGCTGTAGTGGCATCCCCTCAGTTAAATCTCAGGCAGATTCTATGGTGGGTATGAATCATACACAAAGACTCTGAGACCTATTGATTGCAGCACTCAAAGCCAGAGCTGCTCTATAAGAAAGGTCTAAGCCAGTGTTGTTCAATGAATTAAATTTGTATAACATACATAATTTTTTAATTTTATTTTACCCAAATTCTCTAAAATAAAAAATAAGTTGATTTTTTTTAAATTTTAATGATAATTTTTTCAGCTAAATATGTTCAAAGTATTTTCATTTCGATATGCATTCAACATGAAAATGTTCACATTCTCTTCTTCGAAAAAATTCTTTGCTTATAGCTCATCAAAATTTAAGCAAGCCAGGTTTCAAATCTCACATAGCCCCTTCATGTCAGTAGCAAACACATTAGACAATGTAGTGCTAAATGATTAAGTTCAGTTTTCCTTCAAATCTAGATATTAGGAAAAATTACCAATCAGACTTCACTACATCTATCCCTCTCTTGCATGTTGTACCCAATCCCTCCTGGGCTGGTCCAATACAGGGCTCACTAATGTGTGATCTCTTCCCTTCACACCCAATGAGATCCTTTCTATGCCACTACACCATCAATGGAAAGACAGTCGAAAGAAGGCCCAGCCCAGGGTTCAGCCTGTTCTCTTTACCCTCACAGCAGAAAGCCCCAACTCAAGAGAAGCTGACATAAACTTACTCTGATATGCTTTCTGTTGCTGTGATACAACAGTCTAACCAAAGTAACTTGTAGGAGGAAAGGGCTTATTTGGTTTGCACAGTCCATCCCAGAGGGAAGTTAGGGCAGCAATCCAAGCAAGAATAGAAGCAGAAATCGTAGATTACTGTAGCTCACTGGCTTATTTTCAGCTACCTTTCTTATAGAGCTCATAGGTTCTACCTGACTGGGAACAGTGTTATCCAGAGTGGACTAGGCCTTTCCACGTAGAACATCAGTCAAGACAGTCTCTTACAGACTTGCTACATAGCAAATCTGATGGAGGTAATTCTTCAGTCAAAGTTCCCTCTTCCCAAGTGATTCTGGGTTGTGACAAACCAACAATAAAACCTAACAAACACAAATATGGACTGTAGTTCTGGACCATATCAAAGGAAAAATTTCAGTACTAGTGACTCAAGAAATTAAAAAAACACAAGTAGTTCAACATACCTCATTTCCAGTTCTGCCTTCAATGCGCCCCTTTCAGCAGATAGCAAGCAGTATATGTGTTTTGACTCAGATGGCTTTCCAAGCTTGGTGTTAGACCATTAGCAAGAATGTCGTAGCCCATTTAGATGGAGAGGGAGGGCCGGGCACTCAGCATATGCTAAGCACCCTTCTCTGCTTCCTTTCTCAGGCTGTGGGCAGCAATTAACATCACCGGCTGACAATGCTTGTCCTCTTTTCAACACTATTTTCAGCACTGCGAAACAAGTCTGGATAATGAGAAGAAACAGGAAGATTGTTGAGAAGCCAACTAATATACAAAGATACATAAGGTGAAAAGTGGGAAAGGCAATTATGTGATCCACATCTGTATGTAATGAAAAATAGCCAGTTCATAAACTGAGGGAGCTCATAGGTCTGCCTTACCTGATTACTATTAATTCCTAAGATACAGAATGTATTAATGCACATTTGAATGCTTTGTTTTACTCTGAGAAAATTCAGACGGATTCAAAACTACTCCTAAACTTAAACATTTAAGAATTAAGTGCTCATGTGTTATTGATCTGCTGTCCTGAAATATTGTTTTATAAACTCTCCTCTGTATATGCATATAGTAATAGCTCAGAGCAAGCTGCACCTAAATATGTTAATCAGATGTGTTTAAATGAATACATTTACATCACACCCATTTCTAATATCCATAATTTATTTTCTTCTATGCAAAGTATCACACATTTGCAAGTTCAATATATTAATTATAAAGACTCTTGTTTCTCCAATTTGTTAAGTTTTTGTCACATGCTTTTGTCACTGACCGCAGTATAGAACAAGGGAGAGAAATTCAAACAATAGACATAGCACCTGCCTTAAAGAAATACAGAATTTAAATTCTTTACTGAGGTGACAGCACAAACAGGGGAAAAAAAAAACACTTCCCCCTTGCTTCTGTAAGGACCAACAGAATGGTAGAGAAGTACATGGAAAGAGCTATGCTCATTGGGTGAAGAAATGGTGACAGGTAATCTGTGATAGCTACATGGCTAGAGCAAGGCAAAAATAGATGTTCAAGAATGAACAACAGAGGAGACACTGTTGTCTGATGGTTCAAAGCTACTCAGGGCATGGTAAGAGAAGAGAACAAAGTGAGGACGTCACTTATCTCTCTTCCTCATGGGACTCAGTGCAGAGGAACACAAGACTGCTCTGTATTTTGAAAGTGAGTCCTGAGGGAGGGTAAGAGGGAGGGAAGGAGAGACAGAGAGAAGGAGGAAGAAAGGGAGAGAGGACTACCATGGCCAAATCTATAACGTCATGCTAAAAATCCTTGCTTTCTGCTCTTATGACCTTCCAATTGCTAATAATTATATAATCCTAAGCAGACATAACCATTCCAGTTGTGTTTAAAGTAGGCTTGTTGTGTTCTCAACTGTTCTGTCTTCACAGGATTCTCTGTCTCTGGAGTCCAACCTCTAGTTCAGCATATATTGCATTTTTAAAAAGAAGGAATGAGGAAGGATAATTTCTTTAGGCATGCTTACTTGGCATTCTGTGACAAATGTACATATAAAATTTATATTCAGAGGCAAGGAACAAACATAAAATCCTTCTGTGCTTGATTGTAAGGGTTTATAATAGCCAGAAGGTGCTTCAACATTATGCCGTTTATACACTCAAGCTATTCAAGGTTTTTCCACCATTTCTACATCTCCTCCATGTTTTCTCTTCCAGTTGTGAATGACTCTAAAATCTAGTGACTTAGAATATAAGCAATTTTTTATTTAGTTCACATGTCTGCAGAGTATGAAGGATATGAGAGGACTGACTCAAAGATAGGCTGGGAAGTTCATTCACCTGACCGGCAAGTTAATGTTGGCTCTGCTGGAAGCCCAGGATGGAGGGAGCCTTAGGTTTTATTTTCCATGTGGGCCTCCCCATGAACTGCTTGAGTTTCTTCTCAGTGTAACGTGTGGTTTCACAGAATCAGAATCCTGAGAGAAGCAGACAGAAGGTGAGTCCTTGCTGTAGACTAAGCTTGGAAGTCAGAACACCCTTTCTACAACATCCTGAGTCAGCCTGGATTCAAGGGAAAAGTCCCCACTGACTACCCTGCTCAGTGGGAAAATTGTCAACGTCGCCTGGTGATAAAAGAAAGGTAAAATAGGAGATAGAGTTTGAAAGACCTTTGAACGATAAGAAGGTTGCAAATTCAAAATGCATCCAATTCGAAGTGAAGATGACCTTCTCCATTATTTTCTTTTGGATCTCTAGCCAAATACATTGCCCGAGAACCCAAAATTCCTCTTCGAGGTTGTTGGCTCTCCAGTGACAACTATAAGAGGAGAGCTAGGGAGAAAAAGCCATTGCCTTGAGACCTGCTAGAGCCATCTGTTAGCCCTGGAGTCTACTGCTATGAATTGTCAGCATACCACTTGGAAAGCTGTTACCAACCAAAATAATGTCCCGGTAACTTGACGTTTGCTTCAAATTGCGTCCCTGGAGCTTGCGTACCATGTGCAGCTTAGGGAGTAGATGGAGAGAAGAACAAAGAACATGGGACTCGAAAAACCACATTTAAAGTCAAACAATGCATACTACAAAGGAATGGACTGCATTCTTTCTTCTAAACAGTATTGTGGGCGTTGTATTAGAAGAATGTGTGTATTCCAAGGGAAGAGTTCGGGAACATCTTAACCTCGGTAGAGTTCTCTTCAGTTCAAAGGAGCCAAGTGCACAGGAGAACAAACATGGGCTATGGAATAGATTAAGGCTCTGATAAATCCCTTCATAATCTAACCCTTGAGCCTCAGTTCTCTTATCAGTTACATAGAAATCAAACCACCTATTCAATAAGGTTCTTAAATAGAAGATAAAGTGGAAGAAAAGCCCTTCTGTCTAGTGCACGAGGGCCCTAAGTGAAGGTTTCTCTTCCTGTTTCCTCTGTTCTGGCTCATCATACTATAGAGCAGTTAACTTATCCCCTCAGGTCAGCTGACCTCCACACCTAAAAACAGTGAGCTGATGTCAACAGCAGCCATGCTGTAAATATTTTACAATGTGGGATGCAACAAGGACCGTATAGATGCAGAAGATGCAAAGATGCAAAGAGTCATGTTTTCTAAAGGGGGGGGTAGGTAGGTTTACAATTACAGGTAAATATTAATAGGAAATCATTACACATGTACAAATAAGGAATCTCAAAAGAATACTGGAGATAATCTTTTTGGAAAACATTTGTGAATTTTTTCTATATAGAATAATATATATAGAATTATATGTATGTGTATATATTTAAGTTATGATTGAGAATAACCTTGGTGAATAAGGCATTATGATACAGGGGAAATATTTTCAATGTTCCATTTGCCTAAAAGCTTATAGAAAACCTAATTAGACTCAACAATGTAATCACCAAGAAATGACACAAAGCTCTTCAAATGCACCATTATCTCCCCTGGGCTTATCCATCCAGATATTTTCTGTGTCACTGCACCAGTACCCTCCGTGATAGCACCAGCAAACAGGAATGTTGGCAGCTTTCACCATGCTTCATGCCCTGAGTCCAGTGCAGAGGGAGTGGTAAGATGGTAAGATTTGCCAAAACATCCTGGATACAAGCTCTGGGCTGAGTTTCAAACCCTGGCACATAACAGGAGCTGATATCAGCTTTGGATGACAGCCCACTGCATCCGCTCTCTCCCTGACTAGGTCCCAGTCGAAGCCATGTCCTGTGTCTTTAGTGGCCTAAAGAAGAATGTCTTGGTGTCATTCAAGTATCTGTCATTTGCTATCATTTATTCTATGAGCATGGTAATATTTTAAATCCACTCAAATGTAGGTAAGCTTTCTGAGGCTTAGAAGATTAAGGGGGTCTTCTAGAACATTCTATTATTATTTTAGTTATTTTCCAGTTTAGTCATTTTAAATTGGCAGCTGGCCCAAAAAGCCATTACCAGCCTTATTAGAATCAATTAGTATTCTATTAACAAAAATTAAGTTCAGGCAAACAGAAAGGAGAGAGTCAATCTGATATGAAGAGATTCAGTTTCCTATCTATGAGATGCATTTCTATTGCACAAGATTGATATAATGGTCAGGTGTGAAAATATTTCTGAAATCATGTCATAAGCTATCAAAGCAAAGAGAAAGGAAGCTGGTCAAATTCATTATACTAGAAGCTCTGGAAAGTCGACATGGAGCCTAAGGGCAGGAATAGAAAGAGAAGCCCTCACAGAAGACCACCCCATGAGAAGAAACTGGTCCAAGTTAGATGCCTGCCTGGAGGCCCCAGAGATGCTGTGCTCCACCTACAAAGAAAACACTACAATCATGGGAACGGCTATGGCAGTGGGGTTCTGACAAAGGTATTGCAGAGAACGAAGGTAGATCACAACATTAAAATGAATGAATGTGGCATTCACTGCGGCATCCTTTGAGAACAACTTTAAGCCAAGAGGGCCCTTATTTAGTGAGGAAAACGTATTCCAGAGGCTCTCAGCAGTCCCCCTGCAAACCATAGGTGCCCATGTCATTTGCTGATGAAAAAGCCTACAGCCCTCCCAGGCTGGAAGGCCAGGCTGAGAGCTGCTGAGCCATACACTGATGCACTGTCCAGACCGAGAGTATAGTCCACCATTGTGACCTCTCCTACCTCAGCTCCTGCTTCCTAGTGCCTTCTTGAGACCCCACCCACTCAGGGCCCTATGATGCAACTAGACTCCTTTCAGAAGTTATTAGTCCCCATACTATCCTCCAACTACAGGAAGCAGCTGGGAAAGTTAGTCCTGACAGAATTCACATGAAATGGAGGCAGCACTTCTCACTAACCCATGACCCCAGGAAGCAGCCAGGCAACTAACTTATCCTTACTAAATTATCCTTACCCAGCACACCAAGGCCTCTAAGAAGCAACCAAGTATCCTTGCCCATGTGCCAACAACATGGCACTGGGAAGCCCTGTGAATCTAGCCATGACCCACGGAAGCAGTAGAGCAACCTGCACAGCCCCCAAGAACCTCAAAAGCAGATAAATGGTCCTGAACAGTCACCTTCAGCCCTAGTAAGAAGGCAGCAGGCTGTTCTGAGCAGGTAGACCCTCAGAAGTCCATGATGTCATCTGCTCAACTCTTATTCTGATAGACAGACTCACCAGTACACAACAGTCTCTCTTTGGCTTCCATACACTGATGACCACTGCTAACCAATTTATCATGGTGGAAGGGTGTAACAAAGTGTGGGGTTGGAATAGGTGGGGCCCCCATAGACTTATGTGTTTGAATACTTGGCCACAGGGAGTGGTATTATTAGGAGGTGTGGCCTTGTTGGAGGAAATGTGTCACTGTGGAGGTGGGCTTTGAGGTTTCATATATGTTAAAGCCATGCCCAGTGACAGAGCTGCTTCTGCTGAATACAGATTACGATGTAGAATGCTCAGCTCCTCCAGCACCATGTCTGCCTTCATGGTACCATGTCCTGCTGTGATGATAATGAACTGAACCTCTGAAACTAGCCTCAGTTAAACATTTTCCTTTATAAGAGTTGTCATGGTCATGGTGTCTCTTCATAATAACAGAAATCCTAACTAAGACAGAAGGTGGTACCAGGGACTCGGGGGATTACTGTGATAGGCCTGATCATGCTTTTGCTTGGAGGAATGTGGACTTTGGGAGTTTGGGTTGGGAAAGCGGTGGAATGCTTTAAGTGCTGCCTAATGGGACATATTAGTAGGAGCATGGAAGACAGTGGTGCTGAGGGTGATTTGAACTGTGGGGCCTGTCTCAGGAGATTTCTGAGGAGAAGAATGTTAGTGTGTTATCTAGAGATTCTTCTTGTGATATTTTGGTGAAGAATGTGGCTGTTTTCCCCCTTGTCTGAAGAGTCTGCCTGAAGCTAAAGTGAAGAAATTTGGATTATCTGTTGACAGAAGATATCTCAAAACAGTCTAGTATAGACTCTGTCACACAATTGTTAGCTGTAAGATGATTTTTAACTGAAATGGAACAAGCTGAGCAAAGGACAATACAAAACGTACAATGTGAGGAGAAAAGGAGCACCAGGAAGTGGAATGGAGCTCAAGAAATGTACTAAGCGAGTGGTGACCTCAAGACAAGATCCCACTCAGCTAAGTTTCCCACTTGTGAAAAGGAATAAAAGAAAAGCTTAGAGACAGGTGTGGCAGTGCACACCTTTAATCCCAGCACTCAGAAGGCAGAAGTTGGTTGATCTCTAAGTATGAGACCAGCCTGGTCTACAGCTCCCATTTCAGGAAAGCCAAGCTCAGGCAGTGAAGGAAACCTTGGAAAACAGAAAGTTGGTGAAAATGCAATTGAACAAGGGGGCCATGATCCAGCCCCAATAAGCAGCAGAACTTGACAGCTTTGGACACATGGTTCTGGAGTTAAGGATACAAGAAATGGTCTATGGAATTTGTGCCTGAGACCAAGGAAAGCCTCTGAGGCCAGGCGTGTGTCAGGAGTGTCTCTGAATGGAGGCCTAGAGATTCCATTGTGTGAAGCTGTGAAGGTAAAGCCTGGATTGCCTTGGAGACCCCAATGTGTTGGAGATGCCAGAGTCATGGAATACCTGCCAAGGAAAGCTGCTAACAGAGAGTGGAACCACCCTAAGAGAGAGAAGCGTGGTGCAGTCAACAAAGCTGAAAGGAGATGGAGGTTAGAGGAATGTTTTGACATTAGACATGAAGATACAGAGTTTGGAGTTTGCCCAGCTGGTTTTCAGTCTTGCTTTGGTCCAGTATTTCCAAACTATGTTCCTTTCCCTACATTTTAGAATGGTAATGTATATTCTGTACCATTATATGTTAAAAGTATGTGATCTGCTTTTTAATTTGACAGGGAAATACAGTTAAGAGATTTCATGACTCTCAGAAGAGACTTTAAACTTTAGACTTTTAAACATTGTTGAGACTATGATAGAGTATGGAGACTTTTGAAGTTAGACTAAATGCATTTTGCATTATGATATGGCTACAATCCTATGGGAGCCAGGGAGTGGAATGTAGTGGCTTGAGTAGATGTGGTCCCCATAGACTCGTGTGTATGAGCTTGGTCATAGGGAGTTGCACTATTAGGGGGTGTGGTCTTGTTGGGGGAGGTGTGGTCTTGCTGGAGGAAGTGTGTGACTGTGGGAGTGGGCTTTGAGGTCTCATATGTGCTCAAGCCATGTCCAGTGACAGAGTTGTTTCTGCTGCCTGCAGATCAAGATGGATAGCTCTCAGCTCCTTCTCCAGAACCACATCTGCCTGCATGCCACCATGAACATAATAGAATAAATCTCTGAAACTATAAGGCAGCCCCAATTAAATGTTTTCCTTAATAAGGGTTGCCATGGCCATGGTGTCTCTTCACAGCAATAGAACCCTAACTAACCCTAACTAAGACACAGAGCTATGAAGCTTACCCCATTCTGTCCAGGACACAGGGAGGAGGGAAGAGTCCTTCCAAGGCATACTCCTAATACCCCACTTCTTCCAACAAGGCTTAACCTCCTAACAACCTTTCCAGCTATGAACTCACAAATGGATTCATCTGTGGAAAACAGTATAGAAGTCCCTTCTAAATCTAGAAATAGAGCAGCAATGTGATCTAGCAACCTCACTCCATGGTTCATATCCAAAGGAAATGAAATCAGACAAAAGCCCATCATCCCAATAGATGAGAAAAGGCATTGAATAAAGACTAACATCCACTCATGATTTAAAACCCTCAAAAATTAGTTATAGAAGGCATTTCTTAACCAGTGGAACAGTATAAAAACTCAAAAGTACATCAGTTTGTTTAAAGCCAGTTGATTATGTATCATACCATCTGTCTCAGGGGTGGGAGGTAATACTCATTTGCGCATGTCATATAGGTCAGAGGTTGGCAATACAGTCATGTTTTCCTGCTTTGAGCATCCTTTGGAATTTCCAGTTTCCTAACAGGTGCCTAGCAACCCATCAGGGTCTCCATGAAGCAGTGCTACCCAAGTTCCTCAGGACACCTCAGGAGAGTACCTTAATAATTCTTGACATCTACCATGTCTTCATCAAGCAGTTAAAATGGACCCACATAATGTCCTTCTTTTGCACATCTAGTCTCTGGGTAGCTGACTATTGTCTCCTAGACTACAACCATAATGGTCAATAATGGCTGGTGTGTCCTTTCTCCTTAATAGCAAATCCACTATCAGAGATTTTAAAATACCATTAGTAAAAACAGTGACTACTTCATGGTATAGTTAATGGAAGTGAAACTTTGCCCATGCTTCTGAACATCCTTCAAATCACACCAATCAATATGGATACCACCCCTGGTTGCTACAAAATTGACAGGAAGAGCTAAGTAGATGGGTCAGTTCCAAATTTGGTAGTGATGGTGGTAAAAATGCTAACAGCAGTCATTCATTTGAAAACAAAGATGTGTGCAAAACATTGTGTGTGTAGGGTGGAATGATATATAATCTACTGTTTTTATGATTTTCCTAAACAATGCAGCTAATAGCCTGAAATGGTGCATGCAATTACCATAATATTAATTTTCTCGACAAATATTTATTGAGCATTTACCATGTGCTGGGCATAGTGCCAGGTCTGGAATATACAGTGAACAAGAAGACACTAAATACTCAAGTAAGTAATTTGAAATTTTGACAGTTGTTCTGAAGAAGGTTACAGGGTATTAGGAGAGATTATGACAGAGGCATGCAATTTGAATCCTCAGATGTGGTACCCCAAAAGATAAACAGGAAATAGGTGAAAAGAGACAGGCAAGAACATTCTAATACTAACAGAAAGCTGATTCTGTCCATGACCTGAAGATCAAGGTTGTTTTGTGTGTCTATTGTGTCCCCCATCCATTTGCCACAGTGGTTGTAAATCTAGTGAGCCAAGAAAAACAGAAAACTTGAAAATTTAAGCAGTGGTCAGAACATGGGGCTTCTAGTGGGTTGGCAAAGAACTTTTGATGACTTGATAAATACAGCAGAAAACCCAAGATGATGGGGATGGGCAGTTATTAATTAGGAGAATCAAAATTGTGTGGTAATTTAATTTTGATAGCATTTAAATACCCTGAAGAGATGAAATCAGCAGTGCTAAGAGGGTTAGATAGGCAGGGGAGGAGGGAGGGTTAGATAGGCAGGCGAGGAAGCTACCTAGAGTGAAAATGGTGACAAAAAGAACAAATTCACAATATATGTTTGTTGTGATGCGCATGTCTGTACACATGTGTAGGGGACACACTTGTGTATGTGTGTACATACACAAGCACATGTGTTCATGTGTGTGGAAGCCCCACGTCATCTTCCTCAATTGCTTTCCACCTATATATGGAGTCAGTATCTCTCACTTGTTGAGGCCAGAGACCAATTTGGCTAGTGTAGCAAGCCAGATTGCTCTAGGGATCTCCAGTGTCTGCCTTTATGCTGGGGTTACAGGTAGACCATCATGCTTACCCAAACTTTATGTTGATGCTGGGCATGCAAACCATAGTTCCTCATATTCACATGTGCGCATTTTACCCACTTATCCGTCTCTCCAGCTTTCAAGGTGCATCTTAAAAGAGATGCTATTAAAAATCAACAACAACAACAAAAAATGAGTTGATTGGAGTGAGAGTTCTATGAAGCAGATGGTGTATCAGGAATCATGCTCACATTTCAGGAAAATGAAGGAAGTAGAACTATGTCTGGTAGACGAATTTCTAAGTGGTCTTACTAAATTAAAAAAAAAGGAGCCAAATATAGGGGTGAAAGCCTTAGATTTGGAAAATAGGGAAAGCCACCAGCCAGCCTTACCTCACCAACTCTGCAGCTTCCAAATGAGTGTTACTTCCTGTCTACCCACGTCTTTATTGCCTTGCTGTTCTGCCCTCTCACTGGCTGTCTTAGCCCAGCTACCTCACTTCCTTGTCACTGCCTATCTGTATAGACCTCCAGGTCTCTATGGTTGGTGCTGGGATTAAAGGCATATGTCACCATGCTTGGTTTTGTTCCCTAGTGTGGCCTTGAACACACAGAGACCCTACCTGCTAAGTGATAAGATTAGGGGCTTGTGCTACCACTGCCTGACTTCTTTGTTTATTTAAAAATGGCTTTCTATTTTCTCTGATCTCCAGGCAAACTTTATTAAAGCACAAATAAAAATATCACCACATTTCAGCACAAATAAAATATCACCACATGTCTGAATGTGTCCCCTAAAGTTTATGTGCTAGAAATGCTGTCACCAGTACAGCAGAACTGGGAGGTGATCGGAGTACAAAGGACTTGCCCTCATGAGGGACTAATACTATCACCACAAGAGAAGGGTAGTTATTACAAGAGTGGGTCGCTTTCAAAAATGACCCCTCTCCCCTTGCTGTGTTACCCTCGTGCTTTTTTGCCCTCAAATCATCTGCCATGCAGGTGCATGCCCTTGGATTCCCCAAAACTGAGCACTTAGATGTCCACACCTTGTGACTGTTCCACTCACATGTGTTCTTTGCAGCAGTAGAAAGCAGACTCACACAGGTAGCCCTGCAATACACACATAAAGCAGATTGTGGATGGAGCGTCACCTTCTAAAATACAAGTAAAATTGTACAGCCAAAGTCATGATTCTCTCTCTCTCTCTCTCTCTCTCTCTCTCTCTCTCTCTCTCTCTCTCTCTCTCTCTCTCTCTCTCTGTGTGTGTGTGTGTGTGTGTGTGTGTGTGTGTGTGTGTGTGTGCATGGCTGTGGCTGAGGATCTAGCTGTGTTTATGCCTTGTACAGGGGAGAGCATGAGCTGGAAAATTGCAAACAAGTATGTACCTAAATAATGAAAAATGATCGCTGATGCCTATAGATGCGCTGGGAGCCTTTCTGATGCAAATATATATCTGAGTTAGCTCTGCTTTCACCTCAAGAACAAAAAAATATATATCAAATTTTTTTAAAAAGCAACATTTAGAAAGAAACACTGCCACCACAAGCTACAGATTCCATTGTTTCTGGAGAAAAATTCATTTACATCAAATATCTGAAGCTGTCAGTGCACACAAAGACTTTCAAAGCATTTGTTTGGAGCTAATACTGTTCTTTCTATTTATATTCTAATAACTCGTCCACCCCCTTATGATTCTTTGTGAACTAACTCAAGTTTTGGCTCTTCTATACTTTTCTTTTTCCCCCTGAGACACACTTGTAATCTTTACAGACTTATTCCAAGAGCAAAGAAGTGATCATTAAAGACTGAAGCATCCTGTGATGATGTGCCTGCTGCTCATTGAGAATGGAATCTGTTCCCACAGTTGTGTAAACCTGGGAAGGCCCAGTGCCATGAAGCTACGGATCAGACTAGATCAGGGAAGATCACAGTCAGACATCATATCCTAGCCACAACCTTTGAAGTAGATGAAATTCCAAAGCTGAATGAAGCCCGATATTCTGAACTTACTAATTATCTTCAGGAAGAACAATCTTTTTTGTGACCTATTTATGGGATCATGATTTATAGTCGTTAAAAACGAAGACAATTGTAAATGGCAGGCACAGAGCTATCATAGTATTAAGAACATGACTTTAGAAAAAAAATGAGGCTAAGCAAAACCCAATCTGAAATTAGGATTCAGATTGTCAAGCTCATTGTTAAGAATCTGGAAGGGAACAGTGAAGACTAGAAAGATGGCTCAGTGATTAAGAGCACTGTCTGCTCTTGAAGAGAACCCAGGTTCCATTCCTGCACCTACATGGTGGCTCACAACCATCTGTGACTCCAGTCCCAGGGAATCCAATGCCCTCTTCTGGCCTCTGCAGGTACTGCATGCTCATGGTGCACAGACATACATGAAGACAAAACACCTGTATTCATTAAACAAATAAACATAGTTAATGAATGAAAGAATGAATAACTTTAAAAAATAATCTGGGTCCATGCAGTACAGGGAAATAAAGCTGAAATCCCATGGAAGGGCATTCTAGACAGGGACCCCTAGACTAGGGAAAAAAACTCAAACCAACACAAGGAAATAAAGTTGCTAGTGATTTCTAGTCGTCTCTATTGTCACACAATAGTAGGCTTTTGAAAGCTAACTCTTAGAGATAGGCTCGAATGGGTTTGAAAATTTTTAGCTTTAGGTCTTTGTTTGTTGGTTTTTATTTGGGGTTACTTACTTGTTCTAGCTACCTAGCACAATTCTGCCATCATTCCGTGCACTCTTTCTCCTACACGTGCACAGCCCATCGTGCTGCCGGCGTTCTCCACCAGGGCGACACAGTGGCGAAGACTGACGAACCCATCCTGATGCTTCATCACCAGGCTAGAGTTTCCATTAGAGACAGAATGGCTGGTGCCAATGATTGCAACCCCGTGCGGCCGAGATTTGCTGCCTAGGAAGCGGCTCTCACATGTTTCCTCTCTCTCATTCCTCTTCAGCCCTTGAGTATCACTGAACCTATGTTGTCTCCATGCTTCTACCTTTTCCAGTATGGCTTGTAGTTGATTGAGTTCATGTAACACATAGCCAGTTGGGCTGGCTTCTTCATTTGAAAGTGTGAATCTAAGCTTACAGCATATTGCTTCTTCTGGTGGTGTTAAATCCTACTCCACTACCCAGCTGTACCATAGTTTATCTGTTCACCTGATACTGACAAGTAAGAACATCTTAGTTGACTCCAAGTTTTGTCAAATTTGAGCAAAGCTGTTATAAATAAGCTTCATGCTTTTGTGTGAGGTTATATGAGTTTTGAGTTTGAACTAAAACTCATTTCTGATCCCAAACCTACCAAAGTGGGTATTGACATAAAAGTGGTTTTAAACCATCAAACCATTGGCATTTACTCAAAGCACAAATTTGCTCAGGGAGGATATTTGCTTAACCTCAGAAGCAAAGGGAAACCACAGAACCCTGCTAAAGATGAACTTGGGTTTATAATCATGCTGTATGCACACAGAGAGAGAGAGAGAGAGAGAGAGAGAGAGAGAGAGAGAGAGAGAAAGTCCTAAGAAAATCACAGGAAACTGATCTCCCATAAAGACAGTGGCCCCTGAAATATAAAATGATATCATTAGCATGTATTTTCTAAAGCAGTTAAAATAATGAGCACACACAAAACTAGAACATAAGAGAAATCATGACCAATAGCAGGAAATTCAAAAAAAAAAAAACGCCATTCCTAAAGGAAAAATTAATACAGTCATTGAAACTAAAAGCATTGACACAGAAACAAAGTAAACAATAGAATCAAGAAAGTTTGAAAGTGGAGTAGGGCACTGGACGAAAGGTGCACTGTAGGGACTGTGGCCTCAGTGAGCAATAGACAGATGGAGCCTGTGAAGAGGGATGCAAGGCACAACAGCCAGTGCATCTGCTCAGAGGTCCAAAGACAAAGCAGAATGTGGGAGACGCAGCTGCTGACGCGACAAGAGCTGATGTTTCTCAGTAAACGTAATCAGGCATCAATGCCTGAGTCTGAAAGCAGAAGACCTCTGTGTCAGTGGGAGATGGGAGCCATCTGAGAAGTTCTACCAGGAGGAAGAGACATGAGATGGAAATGTGGTACTCCTGAAGACAAACCCAGACTCTACTCCGGACGAAGCCACTGGCTGGCAGCATGACTTTGCTGGTGACATAACCTTCTAGCCTCAGTTTTTGTATCTGAAAAATTATGATGGCTGCGTAAGGTGAAGAAAGTATGCAAAGCACAGAAAGCATGCACATAGTAGGTGCTCAACACTAGCAGAAGTTATGTGTTCTGATACCTTTAACACCTGCTCAATACTATGATAAAATCTCTTGATTTTAATTCTGAGTTTCCAGTAGGAATTTGTAGCCCCATGTTTAACACACACCCTTGTCTTCATACCATTTGTTGACAGGTCTAAGTGCCAGGTCTGTCTGTTCCTCTGGCTCTGATTCTCTTAGCCCTCCAGAAGCTAGTCCACATACTCAAAGGTTCTATGACAGGCTTTTCTGCTATTCTCGTTGAATAGAGTCTTTGTTTCTAAACTATTGTTTTAACTCAAATAAATAACTGGATATGCATGGCTGGATACCTGTTTAACATACATATACATTTATGGGCATGAATACATATGTGTACATTCATATATATATATATATATATATATATATATATATATATATATATATATATATTGTGTATATTCACAGTTATAACCCAACTTTAAAATCTGTCAAAATTTATTTCTTACCCTCAATATAGATGAACGTCATATAGATGGATGGCACTGGTCTTGAATGTGTGGTGCTGTGGGTAACAATGATGCTTTTGACAGTTAATTGCTCATGTATAGCATAAACATTTTAGTTCATTCTGTAATCTAATTTTATGACTAGAGAAGAGCCATGATACCACAATCACCCATCATCACCTTAGTTAGAGGGGAGTAAACCCAGAGACATTCAGACACATCCAGTTTTCTAGTACAGAAGTGATAGAAAGCACATGTGTGTCTTCACCATTGTTACATATAGAGAATCCTAAAGATGGCTTGACAGGTTGGGTGCTCAGACTCAGAGCAAGAGGGCAGCAGAGCTAGGAAGTCCCTGTCTCCACCTCATTTGTTAATGTCTTTATTAATTGTGTCCTTACTTCTCCAAGTTTGCCAAGAAAAACCCATTTGCCCACAGTAATACCAGAGGCCATAGCACAGCGATTTGCCCTTAGTAATAACTGTGAACTAAACCTAAGCTTAACTGGTGAGTGATGGATGCTACACAGTAAATGAGGGTCACAGACAAACCAAAATCAAAACTCAAGAATTCATGAACATATTACCATAAGGATAATCCACCTGAAGAGTTACTAAAACAATAAGCCAATTATTGAAGAAAAATGAGATCCTATTCTCTATAAATCAAGTGCATCAAAAATGGAAAAAAAGTCAATAAAGTGATGGCTACTCTGCTATACACATAGATTGTTGCCTAGCCCAATTGTCATCAGAGAGGCTTCACCCAGCAACTGATGGAAACAGATGCAGAGACCCATAACCAAACATATCTCAGGGAATCCTGTGGAAGAGAAGGAGGGAGGAAGGATTATGGGAACCAGAGGAGGCAAAGGCACCACAGGAAAACACACAGACCCAACTAACCTGGGCTAATGGGAGCTCACAGAGACTGGTCTACCAACCAGAGAGCTTGCATGGGACTAACCTAGGCCCTCTGCATATATGTTACAGTTGTGTACCTTGGCAGAGGAAGCAGGGGCTGTCTCTGACTCTGTTGCCTGCTCTTGGGACCCTTTCCTCCTGCTGTGTTGTCTCATCCAGTCTTAATAGGAGAGGAGGTGCCTAGTTTTACTGCAGCTTGATATGCCATGACTGGTTGTTATACATTGAAGGCCTGTGCTTTTCTGAAGAGAAGATAGAGGGTGTGGATGGGGAGGTTGGGGGAAGGAACTGGGAAGAGAGGAGGGAGGGAGGGGAAACTGTAATCATATTGGGGAAAAATTAATTGATTAATTAATAAAAATTGATACTTTCTAAATAAATAAATCAGGTACATCTGTGGCACTGATTCCTCCCAGTCTTTTTCAGTCTTGATGTTCCATCAACTTTTGCTCAATCTGCTTTCTAATCTTAATCACTACTTGGGAGCCTGAACTCTCTTTAAAGCAAGAATTAGGCAAAACTCCTGGCAGTGGGCCTGGGACATCAACACAACCACAAATCCTTCAATCTACAATCTGTCCTGGCTGTAAGAAGTGCTGGGGTAATGGTGGCACAGAACTTGTGGGAATGGTAAAACAATGACTGGTCCAACTTGAGACTCAGGCCACATGAGGGAACCCATGCCAGACACTGCCTGGATGGCCAGGAACCAGAGGCAAGACATCCCAGAGACCAAGGATGGAATCAAACACGACTGTCAGAAAATTAAAGAAATAAAATAAAAATAAATAGAAAGAAAATAAATAAATAAATAAATAAATAAATAAATAGAAATAAAAATAAAAAGAAAGTCAATGAAATGACTCCTACTGATACTCTGCTATATTCTTATATCAGTGCCTAGCCCAACTGTCATTAGAGAGACATTATCCAGCAACTGATGGGAGCAGATGCATAGACCCATGGCCAAACACTAGATGAAGCCAGTGGAACCCCAAAAAAGAGACAAAGGGAAGACTGCAGAAGCCAGAGGGGTAGAGGACTTCATGAGAACATGGCCCACAGAATCAACCAAGCAGGGCTCATAGGAGCTCACAGAGACAGAAATGACATGCAAGAACCTGTATGGGTCTCAGCCAGATCCTGTGCATATACCTATGGTTGCTCCCAACAGTGGGAGTGGGTAAGTAGGGAGTATCTCTGACTCTTTTGCTTGTGTTTGGGACCCTTTTCCTCCTACTGAGTTGCCTCATCCAGCCTTGATAGAAGGGTTTGTGCCCAGTCTTATAGTAACTTGTTATGTCTGGTTGATATTCCTGGGAGGGCAGCTTTTTTATTTCTTAAGGGAAATGGAGGAGGAATGGATCTTGGAGAGTGGGGAGATGGTGGAGGGGACTAGTAGAAGTGGAAGGAGAGGAAACCGTGGTCAGGATGTAATGTATGAGAGTAGAATAAAAAGAAAAGAATTAAGTCAAACGCTAGCTGATGTGCTGCTGCACCTTTTCCTTGCTTGTTGTTGTTTGTTTCTTTAGCAACCTTTTGCCTTGCCTTTCCATTTTTACCATCAAGTCTTGATAGTAATGGGGACAGAATATAATATTCCTTTGTTCCATTGTTTGCTATTTCAAATTCCATTGTTTTGCTATTATCTTAAAAGAGGTACATGATCTCTAAAGACTTGTGATGATAATGTTTTGACATTGTAATTTAACATGGCAATGTGGTCTCAATAATCACTCGGCAACATTGTTTTGCCACTGTCTTGACATTGTAAAATGGTCTCTCTAGACTTACATTTTGCCATTGCCTTGACATTGTAATGTGGTCTCTACAGATTTGCATTGAAATTTGTTTTGTCATTGTCTTGATATCATAATGTCCTCTCCATGGACTTCTCTTCACATACATCATCCACTCCAAAGACTTTCATATCAGCCCCATTACAAGAGCAATGTGCACTGTTAACATCCCATCCCTGGGAACTGGGAATGATCTTTCATGGTTTCTGCTTAACAGTAAGTGTCGCATCTCATCAATAACTATTTTCAAACTCTTTTATCTCAACTCTTCCCAAATCTCATTCTTGATGCAGAGATTTTTACCAAGAAGCAAAGTGGACAAATTCCCATTAGGTAAAATCTGCCTGCACATTTTTCATTTTTAATATTAAACTCACTCACTTTAAAAGCATTAAAGTGGAGTCAATCATGAGGGAGTTTGCTTCTCCAGCCCATAATAGGGAACTATCGCATAGAGTTGTTCCAACCTGGTATGAGAATGCAGCACAGTACATTAGAAGGGAAAACCTGCTACCTCCTCTGTTCACAAAATACCTTTGTAAATTTTTCCCCTGTTGAATTGCATCACTTCTAACACTTACTGCCTTCGACAATGCCTCTGCTTATATCATCTTTCCCTAGTCTCACAGGCTCTGAAAGCACTAAATGGATGTAATATCCATTTTTCTCCTTTCTTCTCCTTACATGCATCAACCATATTCTTTTTCTTAGTCATAAAATACATGCATAAACAAAAGTAAAACCTCTAGTGGGACTGAGTTGTTTTTTCCCAGAGAAATGGAATCCTCTCATTTGAAGCCTGTAGGGAGAAAGCCCGGAAAGGAAGAGGTTCATGAAGGTCTAACAAAGTGGCAATTCTGCTGGCCATATGGTGGTCCACTCCCATCATTTGGATCGCAAGGAGCGTGTCCATAAGATTTAGTGAATTTCAACATGGCACTGAGCATTTGCCTTGTGCCTTGCATGGATTATTGTAGCAACATGATCTCAGAATTCTGTAAATTGCTAAGGTGTCCTCCTTTAGGCTCTACAGAGCCAGGGTCACCACCGCTCAAGGTCACAGTCAGTTAAAGTAAAAAGCTATCCTCTTCCTATTTTCCCAGCTCAGTGAGATTTGAACCCCTCTCACAAGGACACCTGACTGGAGGGCCATCATTCAAAGAGCACTTAAAAGGGAAATACATAGTTTCACTAGCTCTTAACTCTGAGGTGTCTTCCTTTAGGTGTGAAGGCATAAAATAAAGCATAGTGATGCTACTGCATCTGAGACTCTGGAGCCAAAAAACCCAGAAATATTCTCATACCATTGGCAGTTGCTGCAGTTGCTTCATTCATCCAAGGATGAAGCAGCTTCCCATTCTCACTCGGGCTGGATATCCTCTTGCACTGAGCTGCAGTCCTCGCTAATACTCCATCCTGGTTGACTCCACCAACCTAGAGCATCCATTTTCTCTCACTTTTCTATGATGCTTAGTCCTCCCAATTTCTACTGCCCTCATCTTCTCTGTCTAGGAAAGTGGAAAGAGACTTTCAGCTGTATAGAAAGATGGGCATGATCAGGGATGTGATGTTATATCTAATAGACAAACCCTCAGGGTGGTGGAAAAGGAGCCAGACTCAGAAAAATCTAGATTCAGTCACTGTCCCCAGCCTATGAACCCTGTGAAAATTAAGCTGTCTTTTCTTTGTATTCAAATAATGCACATTTAACACATGGAAAGGAGCATCCAGGGGCGCTGGATAGACACTTACTTGCAAGAAGAAGATCCCAGACATCCAACCATCATGAATTTTCTGAAGTTAGCCTGACATTTTCTCAATGACTCTGTAATCGTTAAGAACATCAATTATTTTACTAGATTGTATGGCAAATTGTTTCAAAAATTTCTCTTTCATATAATTTTGGACTGCCAGCCACCCTACCTACTTTATGTTGATTATTTTCATCATGAATTTAACAGAATGTATTGATCATCTACCACATAGCTCACAGTGGTGGTGATGAAACTGCATTTGAAAAAAACTGACAGACAGAACCATGTGCCAGAGACTATTCAAAGTATTTTATGTACATAGCATATTTAATATCCACATCGGTTATATGATATCTAATTTGTAAAAGAGGAAAGTAAAATACAATATCATCAACTTACTCAGTGTCTTGTAGAATGGTAAGGGTTGACAGAACAAGGAACCCAACCCATGCATTCTAACCTCAGAGCCTTTGTTCCAATCACTATGGGCAAGACAAGATTTTCCCAGTGGTGTTTCATCTGCTTCCCTCAGTGGCTCTGAAGACAGACAGGGAAGATACTGGCATCTCTATTGCATCCATAATTCAAGGAGACTTTGTTTCAAAGTGCTAAAAAAGATATTCAAACTTGAGAAGAAAATAATGTGATAGTACTAAAACATCATTTCATGAAATTTCTCTTCTTTAATTCTACACTGTGTTGTTCTGGGTGGTTAAGAAACTGCTTTGTAAATTCTAAAAAAATAAAATTAAATTAAACCACCTCTGTATCACTTGTAGCAAACACCAACCATAACCATGCAGGGCAACAACACCATTTTCAGTGCCCTTGGGGATCTGACTACCATTCTGGACCAATATGACTTAAACTGATGCCATAAAGATTTCAAAACCAAAAGATCCTGTCAAGAATTTGAATTGAGAGACAATAACCATTTGATTGGAGCTGTCTGGCAACAAAACACTGTAGAACATACAAAACTATAAACATCTCTTCTTTAAGGATGGGAGTGAGGGTTATAAGACTCATCCTGAAGAACCAACCAATGCTAAGAACGAATGCAGCTGGGAACGTCTCAGCTTAGTCTTCATCTGCAAAGATCTGCTGGCAGTAACAACATAAAAACATTTTTGGTTTGTTTACTTGTTTGTTTGAGACAGGGACTCCCTGTGTAGCGGGTGTCAATCCTTTGATCCTTCTGCACGTGTCTCCAAGTGCTGAGTTCAAAGATGTGCACTACCATAGCTGTTCCTCTTAAACTTTCCATGTGTATTTGGTTTGCCCTTTTATGCTCTATTTCTATCCCTGTTCCCATCCCCTATCTATAATGCCATCCACTCTGTACTCTCTCTGACACAGCATCCAGTAAATACCTATTGGATGACTGTCATTTATGACAAAGGGAATCCCTTGTTCTTTGGAAATAAAGACCTTATCAATTTGATGATTTTTAAAGACCAGAGGAGCAAGTTTATAGTTTCATTTAGCATACTACAACTGTATATTGGGGTGTTTTCTGGAGAGATCTTAGTTCAAAGAGTTGGAGGCGGTATTAACATGTATGGTAAGCACTGGATGTATTGTGGAGACTGCACAGATTATTATGAGAGTCTTCTTAACCTTGTGTAGGGAGGACTTATTTGTGTCTTTTGTTTTGTGAAGCAGAAATTCGGGTTTTGGAACATAGCAAGTCTCAGCAAACATTCACATTTGGAAATGATGCAGTTGGCTTCATAGACCTCAGTAAAAAAATGATTAGATGAAACCCTTTGACAGTTACCCAGCATGCTGTAGATGCTTGTCTTAGTCAGGGTTTCTGTTGCTGTGAAGAAACACCATGACCACAATAGCTCTTATAAAGGAAAGTATATAATTGGGGCTGGCTTACAGTTCAGAGGTTTAGTCCATTATCACAATGGTGGAAAACATGGTAGCATGCAGGCAGAGATGGTGCTGGAGAAGGAACTGAAAGTTCTACATCTTGATCCACAGGCAGCAGAAAGAGACTGTGAGCCACTAAGCCTGGCTTGAGCTTCTGAAACCTCAAAGTGCACCCCATAGTACCATATCTCCTCCAACAAAGTTGCACCTACTTCATCAAGGCCACACCTCCTAATAATGCCACTCCCTATGAGCCTATGGGGGCCATTTTTATTCAAACTACTACATTCCTCTCCCTGGTCCCCCATCGGCTTGTAGCTGTATCATAATGGAAGATGCATTTAGTCCATTTTCAAAAGTTCCTATAGTCTAGAACAGTCTCAAACCTGTTTAAAAATCCAAAGCCCAAAATTTCTTCTGAGACTCATGCAATCTCTTAACTGTAATGCCCTGTAAAATCAAAATGAAAAAGCAGATCACATACTTCCAACATATAATGGCACAGAATATACATTACCATTCCAAAAGGGTGGAAAGGGAGCATAATGAGGAAATACTGGACCAAAAAAAATAAAAATAAAAAAATAAAGACTGAAAGCAATTGGGAAATACACTGGACCAAAGAAAGACTGAAAACCAGCTGGGCAAATTCCAAACTCTACATCTCCATTTCTGATGTCAAAATGCTCTTCAGATTTCCAACTCTTTTCAGCTTTGTTGACTGCAACACACTTTTTTTTGTCTTGTGCTGGCTCTACTCCCTGTTACCATCTCTCCTCAGCAGATCAAGGCTCTGTCATCTTCAGTATTTTGAGGTCTCCAATGCAATCCAGGCTTCACCTTCATATCTTCACATAATGGCCTCTCTAGCCCTCCATGCAGAGACACTCCTGATACATGCCTGACCTCAGTACCCTTCCTTAGTCATGGAGGGAGATTCTACAACCCCTTTCTTCTATCCTTGACTCTAAAGTCAGAACCTCATGATTGAAGCTTCCAAGTTCTGCTGTTTTCTAGGGCTGGGATATGGTATCCTGGTTCAGCTATATCTTCATTAGCTTTCTGTTTTCAGTGCATGCTTTTGCCTAAGCTTATGCCCCCTAGCTGTCCTGAAATTTGCTCTGTAGACCAGAGTGAGGTTTCTTTGTTTTTTTTCTGACCTTGAATTCAGATATCTGTCTATTTCTGCCTCCAAAATTCTGGGATTAAAGGGGTTCACCATCACATCCAGCTCTGAACTTTTCTTTAATTCCTTTTCACAAGTTGGGAAGCTTAGCTGGGTGAGATGTTACCCTGAGGTCACCACTCCCTTTATTCCACTTAACATTGGGTTCTTCTTTAATCTGTTTATGTCCCTGAACACAGGGTTTAGCTCCATTCCACTTCCTAGTACTCCTTTTCTCCTCAAATTGTGCATTTTATATTTTTTCTTTCTCAGTATGCTCCTTTTCATTATAAGTCTTCATAAGAGTGAACATTAATAACCACATGACAGAGTTAATACTAAGCTGTTTTGAGATTTCCTCTGCCAGCAGAATTAATCCACAACTCTTCGATTTAGTCTCAAGCAGACTTTTCAGACAAGGGCCCAAAGAAGCCACATTGTAGCCAAATTTCACAAGAATGGTCTCTAGGCCACATACAAATATTCTTCTTCTCTGAGACCTCTTGAACTGTACTACTACAGTTCAAATAACCCTCAGAAGAACTGTCTTCCATGTTACTACTAGTGTGAGCTATTAAGCTCCATTTAAAGCATTCAACTGCTTTTCTAATCCAAAGTCCCAAAGACCACATTCCTCCAAACAAAAGTATTTTCAAGCCTATCACAGCAATACCCTACTTCTGGTATCAACCTCTGTCTTAGTTAGGATTTCTATTGCTATGAAGAGAACCATGACCACAACTGCTCTTATAAAAGAAAGTATTTAAATGGGGCTGGCTTATATTCAATATCATCATGGCAGGAAGCATGGTGGCATGCAGGTAGACAAGATGCTGGATAAGGAACCGAGAATTCTACATCTTGATCTGCAGTCACCAAGAAATGACTGTGAGCCACTAGGCCTGGCTTGAGCTTATGAGATCTCAAAGTATACCCCCTTTGACACACCTTCTCTAACAAAGCTACACCTACTCCAACAAGGCCACACCTCCTAATAGTGCCACTCCCTATGGGCCTATGGGAGCCATTTTTATTCAAATCACCACAATGCTCAACCCATATTGATTTCTCCCTCTATATCTCCTGCCCTGATTTTGCTATATTTGAAATGTGCACTCAGAGACTTCACATTTATCTTGCTACTAATGGCTAGAATCAGTGGGAACCTTCATCTAGTATTTTGCAGATAACCATGTTAAAAATTCATTGATTTTCATTGTTAAAAAAAAAAAATCACCAAACGTTCATTAACATATCCCAGGTACCTCATCTCTGCTGGGGCATCAGAAGCAAAAGGTGGTAGTTTAAATGTAATTGGCCCCTGTAATCTCATAGGGAGTGGCACTATAAGAGGTGTGGCTTTGGTGGAGTGGGTATGGCCTTGTTGGAGGAAGTATGTCATTGTGGGGTTGGGCTTTGAGGTTTCCTATGCTCAAGATACTGCCCAGTATCTCAGTCGAATTCCTGTTGCCTAAAAGATGAAGCATTCTCAGCTCTAGTACCATGTCTGCCTGCATGTTGCCATGCTCCCCACCATGATGATAATGGACTGAACCTCTGAACTGTAAGCAAGCCTGTAAGCAGCTCCCCTCCATGGCTTCTGCATCAGCTTCTGCTTCTGGGATCCTGCTGCAGCAATGAAAACTCTAACTAAGACAATGACTGTCACCAATATTTGTCATGATTTTAACAACACAAGTCACCAATAGATGTCTTACAACTCCTAGACATAACTCTGCCAATTTTGTATAACTATCACACATACTTTATTCTTGAGACTGATATATATTTCTTATCTTTCCTTTTTAAAGAGGATGTTCAAATTAGATGCCAGTGACAGAACTGTCATTTTACTTGTAGGTTTAGGACCAAAAAAAGGTCAATATTTAATGAGAAAAAATAAAACCAATTCTCCAGTATCTATAATTAATCAATCAAGAAGCTCAGACATTTAAAAAAAATAATTACTCACAAAGTGTGTGCAAAAGTAAAGGGAAAAATGTTGAATGAGAAGAATAGCTTCTAAAATATTGATGTAATAGAAAAAGGAGCTCCCTGCATTTCAGCCAAAGTTTAACATTTGGTTTTCATTCCTCACTGTTAAGTTTTACAGCATGGACTTCCCAGTTAACACCTACATAGTAAGAGCAAAGTATCAGTCAAAAACCACAGTAAGTTATAATGTAAAACCGAATGCTGGTACACTGTAGGGTTGATACCAGAGGAGGAACGTTGTCTGAAGACCCAGCATTGTGGGTTGTAGCCACAGCAATGCAGCAAACTGTGATTACAAGAATCTGAGGAAGTTCTTCACTAATGTGGATGAACAAGGGTTATGGAAACTTCCCTTAATGGCTGAGATGTTAAAGATAAAAAGTTTGTCTTCCTGCCACCACACCATGCAGTTAACAATGCCCACACACAGAAGATGTGCGGTAACTGAAGACCACAGCCTTGCCTGTGTGGACCCCTCACTCACAGAACAGGGCAGAAATGCCCTGAAAACAAGCACTAGAATATTATGGACTTTGCTCCTTTATTCTGCCAGAGAATAAATATGACTAAAGTTGAGTGCGATCACGGAATGTCTTATATTTTCATATGCGTTATAAGACATGGTCCCAAATGATCTTAACAGATTAAAGACAGTCCACTGTGATAACGAACAAACAACGAAGACTTACATTTGCAAGAATATAGAGTAGTATGCTTTTCTTGTTGTTTTCATATGTACCGTCTCATTAAATCACATTGCAATGCTGTGATGGGCAGATTATTAACATAACCCCCAGTGCCATAGATATGTTCATAAAAAATTGGGGAATTGTCCACAATCATACACTCAGTATACAATTTTATATGAGAACTTAGGCTTTGCAGTTTTTTAACTTCTCATTCTACAATTGTTTGTTTGTTTTCTGTTTTCTGAGACTAGGACTCACTATGTAGCTGAATCTGACCTTGAATTCCTGAACCTCCTGCTTGGAACACAGCCATGTGCCACCATACCCAGCTTATTCTGCTTTTGAGAGCTCTGCATAACACATAGCTCACATGATATACGTGTATAGCTTTCCCCCTTTTCCCCACTTAAATTATGCAAACACCCCACAAAGTGCATCGTGACCATTTTTATCTGTTTTTTTATGAATGAAAAACTGTGGCATAGAGAAGTTTAGTTTTTGCTAAAATCTTGCGTCTGCCAATAGAGGAATTCAGATCTGTTACAAGTCTTGTCTTTGTACACTTCAGGGTAGGCCCTATGCCCAGTAGTGGTTGGTCAACACAAAACAAGCTCAAGGGTATTGTTGTAGCCTTTTTATCTCATGCTGTTTTGTTTAGACTTTTTTTGGTCTTATTGTTAGTGTGTGTGTGTGTGTGTGTGTGTGTGTGTGTGTGTGTGTTGTTTTGGTTGCTGTTTTTGTTTGTGTTTAGAAAGAGAGAGTTGGGCATGGGTTGTGTGGTTGAGGAGGCAAGAATCTGGGAGGAGTGGAGTTGGGAGGAGAATGTAATCAGAATATATTGTATGAAAATTATTTTTCAATTAAAAAAGAAATATTTTGTGTGTATGTTGGCCAAGAAGACTCCAGAAACTGGAAACTGGAGCACTTGAAATATAGATCAGTGGTGAATCACTTGCTTGGTATGCACAAGGCCGTGGATTCAAACACTAGCATCATAAAAACAAATAAAAATGTTTCAGAATAATTCACAATCTGGAGGTGTTTATTATTTCTCATGCTTAGAGATACAGCATTTTCTGAAGTCTTATAAACTAGATGAGATAATTATTAGCAGAGGTAAGGATGGCTTTGGTAATGGAACCTGACACTGCTTGGGTAGTTGACAACCTGAGATGGAGACTAGATAGCCCAGGGACCTAGGGTAAAACCAAATACTATTATTAACAAACAAACAAAACAGAAAAAGGTAGCAATATCATGACTAATAATGTCTTTTTGCTACACTCATAGATCAGTACCTTGCTCAGTCATCATCAGAGAAGCTTCCTTCTGCAAGTAGATGAGAACAAATACAGAAACCGATGCCAGACATTGTACAGAGAATGAGAAACCTTGTAATTTTCACTTCTTTATGGGATGTCTCCAATTAAAGCCCTCCCTTCAGGGCTCAGGGAACCCTGTGGAAAAGGACATGGAAAGAGTGTAAGAGTCAGAGGAGATGGAGGACACCAAGAAAAGAAAGTCCTTTAACTCAATGTGTTCAGAGCATATGTCAATTCAGAGACTGAGGCAGCATACACTGGTCTTTTGTTTTATCATCATATTATATTATATTATATTATATTACATTATATTATATTATATTATATTATAATCCCTCAGGAGACTGTTTGTTTTCTAATGAGAGACAAAAAAGGATTGAGTCTGGAAGGGAGGGAAGGTGGAGAGGAACTGGGAGGAGTAGAGGGAGGAGAAACCATAATCAGGATATATTGTATGGGGGAAAAAATCTATTTTCAGTAAAAGGGGAAAAAAAGGTAGAGGGTCCCTATCAGACAAATAACATGGCAGTTAGTCACTCATCAAGGCAAAAGCATGGTATATAAAGGGGCATGAAATACAATTAGATCGAAATCAGTGCGTAAGAAGTCTGTTACGTTTGAGAAAGTTTCTACTTTGTCTTTGGAACTGAGACTATTGGAGATAGATGCCAATGTGTTTTTATATTATTTTTTTCTGTTTTGTCTTTGAACCCTTTCATTGCTTCCATGTGTTTATGAGAGAGGACTATTGAAGAGATGACAGAGTGTCTGGAGATTATTGCAAAGGTGTGGAGAAGGGAAAATGAATTAGGAACTACAATAGAGATGAAATCCTAAATAACTACCCTTATTTTTTTCAGATGAGAAGAGTGAAAGATACATTTGGGGTTTATTCTGTGTTTCTAGTCAGCTATTATGACCAGCAGGAGCCATCACATACATAAATGGTGTTTGATGCCTAATACTCCAATATCTTCTCAGCTTAGAGACTCTTACAAATGCTTCTTCCATGCCCCACGTCTGAAGTTTCAGAAACTCCAAATGCCTCTGCATGTCCAACACATCTGACCTCTGAGCCTTTCCATATTGATCCCCCCTCCATCATGGAATCTTTCTCAAGAATACATACTCTATCCTATGAACTCCAGTTCACCTCTGAAGACCATTGCCAGTTGCCCCAGTATGTAACTAGACTGCCCATTGCCATGTGTGTAACTACCACATTCATTACATTACACTGGCACGTGTAACTGCTCTGACTCCAAAGAAGCCTGCAGCTCACTTATCATCATCTTCACATCCTAGAAGCTTACAATCTTAAGTACTCTGTAGAGTTTACTGAATGAACACACTGCACACCATCATTACTGATTCTGTAATTACAGTACAGGGAGAAACAGGAAGTCAAGAATCTATGTACCTCAATCATTTCCTGAGTTCTAAAAGGTCCATAACAAATTACAACTTTGGGACTTCACAGGCCTGGGTGGAAAAAAGATGGGTGTTCTTGCATGTTGAGTTATGCAGTTTTCACTTCTAAAACCCAACTTCCTTCCTACCTTGTTGCCCAACGTTTGATATGCCTTCCATTCTGCCTTGATCCTTTTTCAGACTGGTTCTGTGACTGCCACATCCCCTGACACCCTTATTCCTCCATTCCCTGGGCTGTCCTGTGGCCTAACTGAGCAGCTGAGCAGGTGCTATGGCTGCCTCTGCCTCACAGTGGGAGTCTGTGGAGCCTAGCTGCCCCTCCCCGACAGAGACTAAGGCTGCTCACTGGAGATGCATATTGTTTTCAGCCTGATTAATATGCCAAGGGGGTGGAAGTCGGGAGGAGTGCATTTCTTGGATGCCTTTCCCTCTTTGGTGCCTACATCCCATCTACATTCACCAGACCAAATACAGAAATGTGGAAATGAGATGAGAAACATCTGAAGCATGTTTACAAAATGTAACCAACAAAGTAGACAAAAAAACAGATTTAAGGAAGAGTATATTCACTTCAAACCAAGTTTTTCTTTCTTTCTTTCTTTCTTTTTTTTTTTTTTGAAGATTTCCTGTGTCCCCACAGAGCACTAAGTATTCATTACAAAATGTAAATGATGCACAATGGACATGAGTGCCATGGCATCATCACACACTGGTGTTTTTGTACAATAGACAGGAAAGCACTTTGCTTTTTCACTATGACGAGACATGGGGCTGTTACCTACCATTTCTGGGTCTTTTGGAGAGCTCTCCAATAATATTTTTTGTGACATGAATCTTAAAAGATCTTATTAATAAAAACAAACCCGGAGCCAGGTATTGGGGTGTAGGCTGAAAGATCAGAGAAGCAGAACAAGCCATAGCCAACCTCACCTTGCCAACTTCTCAGCTGATCTTGTTTCCTCAGACTGAAAGCCTTTGAGTCCTCATCTAAATGGATCTCAGCTGTATTGCTGCTAAAAGCCTAAAAACTTAAAAAGACCTAAAAAGCTTCTAGTTCCTGGTCCTCACACCTTATATACCTTTCTGTTTCCTGACATCACTTCCTGGTATTAAAGGTGTGTGTCTTTCCCAAGCAAGACATGAGATCTCAAGTGCTGGGATTAGTGTGGGTTACCATGTCTGGCTGTTTCCAGTGTGGCTTTGAATACTAGGATTAAAGGTGTGTGTGCCACTATTTTCTAGTCTCTATGTCTATCTAGTGGCTGTTCTGTTCTCGGACCCCCAGATAAGTTTATTGGAGTGCACAATTTATCGACCACAAATTTTTATATATTTTAAGGTAGATAGTCTAAGTCAAGTATAAACTTCCCATGGTTGAATTTGTGCTAAGATCCTAAAATAGCAAATAAGATTTTTTTATGTCAAAAGGTAAACAATTTTTAAAAGATTTATTTGCTTTTCTGTTATGTGTATGGTTGTTTTGCCTGCAGCATATACGTGCACCATGTACATGCAGTCCCTTCAGAGACAAAAGAGAGTGTCAGAGCTCCTGGAACTGGACTTACAGACTGCTATAAACTGAGTGCTGAGAACTGAGCATGGGTTTTCTGCAAGAGCAACACTTCCTCTTTGTCATTGAACCATCCCTCCAGCCTCAAAATATTAACAAATTTGAGAGAGAAAAAAAAACTTCAGGAGAGAGGGTCTTTTCCATAATTTATACCATCTAGTCTGTCTTAGTAACTGTGATGGCATAAGACGGTTAGCAGGGCCATTAACAACTTGGTCTCTAAAGTGAAAACCAGCTAATAAAAAAAAGTTCTGCTATTAAGAAAATTCTTTTACTTTCATGCCACTATGTTGTGTAGCAGTATCTTCTTAAGTTAAAAACCTTCCAGAATGGAAACTCTTTAAGACATGGGATATAAAAAGGGCAATGAAACAACAGGAAATTTTAAAACGGCATGTGTACAAGGAGGTAAAAATGCAGGATGTTCTGAAGGGAGGTGAAACACTCCATTCTGCAAGGAAGATCACTAAGACAAGAAGTAAACAACTCAAGATAGCTTCAGGAAGTCCCTGAAACTGACCAATTTCACTAGGCCCCTCCCTCCCTGGGAGTATGTAAGCAGTAAAGACTCTGTCACTTTTAAACAGAGTTCTTAGAAGGGCCTCAGATCAAAGAGCCTGGAAGAACTGCAGACCAGCCATTCAGCTTAAAAGAAGCAAAGGCCTACTGAGCTGCCTGGAATGGACATTCTCCAACCTGTTGAGCTTTCTGCAAGTTGTGAAGTGAGTTTCACATTTCCAGCTTTTGTGCACTGTCACCCATGCTGGCCTGGGCTTCAATGTAACTGTCTTTGAGTCATTTCTGCTTTCATAAGTAACCTCTCACACATATTCCCATAAATGACTCCAATAAAACTCATTGGTTCACCAAGTTGAACTTCAGTGCTATCTGAACTTTGGTTCCCTAGTCAGTTCCCTATCTTGGGTGAACAGTAATTTGTTCATGTCTCCCCAAGAATAATGTCTCACAGCATCCTAATATGCAGATTATGCAAGTACCTTTAATATAGGTTTATTAAGAGAATTGAACAATATAATATATATGGAATATGTGTGTAACTGTCTGATAAGAAGTAATTTGTATACTGAGTCTATAAATATTGTTAGTTATTCTTCAGAAGCTTTTAACTTTTCTAGAAATAGCCATCAGAATGTAGCATGTGTTCCTTTTTATTGGACCTTAACATTAAGTATTTGCTACCTTCTGTGTCTATTATAAATGCTTGATAACATACAATTAACAGGTCAAAGGAAACTTTATGTTCAAACAGCATGTTACCATGTAGGAAGTTCTGCTATCTGCTGACCATGGTAGTTCCAAATATTTTGACTCTTCAAATAACAAAGCAGATTCTAATCCTTTTGTCCTTGAATGAACTCTGGCCTTAGTTATTCCCTATTAACAATGGAATGTGGTTGTGATTATTAACACTAGGTGACTTCTAAATACAGGTAAGAAAACATATGTCTACATCTGGTTCTCAGTACAGGCAACTCCCTTTACCTCTGGAGGTGACCATGTGTAAAGGAAAAATAAAGAGGATAAAGGATGCCCAAGAAGTACAAGACTTTTAGCCTCACAAATATTTGAGCCTCTGGGTCAATATACAAATAAATAGGCCCTACTTGAGCTCAACAACCAGTTATTTATGAGTAGAACAGACACAGCTGTTGCAACTTCCCAACTCAAATTGGTTTGTGGGTAGAATAACTATTGTTTTAATTCATTATATCTTGGGGTGCTTTTAGTTGGTGTCTGTCTTAGTTAGGGTTTCTATTGCTGGGAAGAGACACCATGATCACAACAACTTTTATAAAAGACAATATTTAATTGAGGTGGCTCACTTACAGTTCAGAGGTTTAGTTCCTTATCATCATGGTAGGAAGTAAGACAGCATGCAGACAGACATGATACTGGAGAGGTAGCTGAGAGTTCTTGCATCTTGATTCACAGGCAACAGGGAGTGGTCTGGACAGTATCTTGAACATATATGAGACCTCAAAACCTGCCTCCACAGTGACATACTTCCTCCAACAAGTCCATACTTATTCCAACAAGACCACACTTCTCATTAGTGCCACTCCCTTTGGGGGCCATTTTCTTTCAAACCACCAAGGTGTCCATGTATGTGAAATGCTTTGTTTATCAGAAGGGCTTGTTAATTACATAGGTACCAAATTGGACTGAAGTTGGAGCTGTAACTGTGTTGGATCTTTGGAAGAGCATTGCTAAAACATTAGCACACTGGAACATTTTCCTATAAGTAACATCTTCCTGTATTTTATGACATTTAAATATAAGATAACCTGACATTTTTAAAAAGTAAAAACCAAACTCATACAGGTTATGCTGTTCTTCCCATAATTTGAAGCAAGACACCATGGGCTCCACTAGGAATTTGTTGGCCTGCTTTGCTGCCCAGATCTCCCACCCACCCTCTCTGGGGCATTTTCTTAGCATATTGTAGCTGCCTGGAGTATTGTTCCTTTTACATTGGAACAATGTAAATTGATGACTGCCCATCCTTTGTAGGCCACATTTTTCTTAACATCATGCATTTTTCTTCATTTTTTTTTGATACATAGAAACTGGCATGTCCTCAATTCATCAAATTTCCCTCAGTTTTTTGTTTGCTTGTTTATTTGTTTGCTGTTTGTTACTTGGACCTTCTACTGCCAGATATAGGTGAGTGGTTCTCTATGCAGAGATACTGGTGTCAGGACCGCATTCTGAGACTGATTGAATTTCTCAGAGTAGAGGCTGCCTCTCTTGTCAACTTGAAAATACCCCAAGCTAAGTCCTTTATACTGCTCTGTTTTTATTTGAAGTATGGACAGTCTTTCAATGGTTAAGTGTGGCTTGTCCTTCCATGGTTAAATATGCACTGTCCTTCTGTGGTCAAATCCTGCCACTATATCACACTCTGAATCACACCTACAAGAGGCCTGCTGGTGGTAGAGGCAAGTTAGTCTTTCTGTCTTCACTTATGACTTATTATCTGAGCCATATTGTCATTGGGTATTAGGGGGTGGAGGTGAGCAGACGATAAAGGAGGCAGGCAAAATGAAGCCAGACTTTCTTCCCCAGGTATCCAGATTGATCTGAATGAACTTCCAGGGATTTCCCCCTTGACCACCTGTTAACCCTATATCAACTTGAATACCTAAAGGAGCAGCCCGATTCCTGCAGCACGAGACTAAAGATTTTCCTGTGGCTTTGTCTACCCTGAAATCTGACACAGAAGAGGGAGAAATGGTGAGTTTGTTGTTTTTAACCTGACCATGAGATAAATGTTGCAGAATCTTGGGAAGGATGCTCCCTATCTTGACATCCAGAGAACCCACTTTTTATTATATGAACCTCCCAAAAGATTTTTGTAGTCCTGTGCAATTTTATCTGCTTCTTCATTTTTTTTTCATTTGGCAAAATAGGCAATTCGACCTCCTTCATGTGGGAAAACAAATCAAGCTTCGTAAAAATAAATAACCTAACACAGGGTACCCTTCAAGCACAGGCACACAATAGTTTCCAAACAGCCTAGAGTAGCTGAACCTGCACTCACAGGCATCTCAGAGTTCTTCCTGGCTGGGTCGCTTTAGTTAATTTACATCAACGCTCTTCACTGCCGCCTCTTTGTCTGCAAAAATATCAACCTAAGAGGCTTGTGATTAAAATCAAGTGAGGTGTCCAAGTCTAATGAGAAAAACACCAGGAAAATTCCAGTGAAGGGGCATGATACAAAATACCTGACCAGTGTGTTCCTCAAAACTGTCAAGGTCATCAACGACAAGGAGAGACCGAGAACCTGTCACAGCTAAGAGAAGCCTATGGGAAAATGACAACTAGATGTAATGTGGTATTATGGATGTAATTCTTGAACAGACATTGGGTTACAAAAAGGAAAGAGGAATAAAATAGAAATTTTAGTTGACAGCAGTGCCATATTGGTTTCATGATTATAACAAAGGTAATGCTAATACATGATATTAATTAATTCGAAGGGAAGTTGGGCTCAACTTGTATAAGAAATCTCCCTGATACTTTCTCGGTTTTTCTGTGACTGTAAAAGTCTTTCACATGACATGAGGTAGTGTAAAAGCACATGGGTGATACACAATCAATGCAGCGATCTTCCCTGAGTGAGCAAAAGCAGGCTTTTGCCAGAGGTTCTGCCATGGTCTTTTCTCACTGACTCCACGAGGAATGAAGAATTCCCTATGACCTTATTTACCAGTTCCCACGGGTGGGAAGAGTTACAGGTTTCTTTCTTTCTTTTTTTTTTTTTTTCTGTTTTTTGTCTTGGGGGAGCGGTTTAAGTAAGTCTAATTTTCTTGGAATTTGAAGACTAGCATTTGAGGTTGTTTCTGTTTTATGTAAAGGATTTTTGCCATACCTCATGAGAGAGTCCTTCTGATTTAGATTCCTGGAAAATATTAGAAACCTTTATATCAGCTCACAATACCAGCAATGATTAGCTATGTAGAAAAAAATCACTTCTGTTCCCTACAAAAATTTCCTTGGTCCATTAAAAATATTTTTAAATTACAAACAAGACACAAGGAAATGTTTCTAAGCACTTTTTCAGAAATGAAATAGGTAGCCTGGTCACGTGCCTAGAAGAAGCTTCTAACCATAGCACATTAGAAAATGATTTCATTTCCTTTTTTTGTGCCAAAAACTTGTATTCCAAAGATGAAATGATCAAAAGATTTAAATTTTTCAAGAACAAATTAAAATTAGAAAATTTTAAATCCAGATAGTTTTCAAAATACATGGAAGGTTTTAGTTTATGGATTACATAGGCTTGCAAGTAAAAATGTCCACTACAAATTAGTGGCTCTGCACAAAACTAAAAGGAGTGCCCATTACATTAGATACCTCTCCTCTTGTGTGTGAAGTGTTCTTTTTGCATGCACATTATATTTAAATTGGTAGAATATTAAGGTGTGAGATACCTTTCCTAAGCCAGGAAAGGCACCCTGGTTTCCTGCATGCTGTCCTCCATTAGAAAATCACACTAAATCTTAAAGCAGTTCATCCCGAAGTGGGATGTGCTGATATGCAGGCAGAGTGCTGCTCAGTGGCTGGTCTGCATTCCCACACTGTGGGAATCTGGAGTTCGGCGTTGTCTCCCTGCTGAGGTCTTTGTCAGGCAGCATGCCCGGTACGTCTCAGCCCAGGGTTTAAGATTGCTTAGCTGCATTAACACATTTGAAAACACTAGTCTGATCGCTAGTCTCTAAGTGCTTTCATTCTCTCAAGTACAAAACAGACATAATTGAATATTTACTACATCTTAGAGAAGTGTGCAGCTTTCAGAACCCTGGAACATTTAAGAGGCTCAGGTGAAAGATTAAAGAATTAAGTGTACAAACCGTCTTTCTTAATTTTGATCCAAATGCATAATAGTCACTGAAATGTAATACCTAGGTAACGTCGCACGATTGGGTGAATTGCACGGATACCTTCGAGTGCTCCAGACAGAGCTAATGGGAAGCACTTCACCTCCTCCTGTACCATGTAGGAGCATCAGGGAAACAGTAAAGATGACATTTTATAATTCTGCTTTTTCCTTTAAAGCAATTCTCTTTCTTGTTGATCACACTGTACTTAGCCATCATTTAAGTGGATAATTTACTTAACCCTTGCTAAACAGAATAGGAGGAAGTGATCATAATAAATAAAAGAAACAATTTTAATTCTTGAAACTATGAATTTATCATCTATGCCTAAATAATTTCCTCCACTGCTATCAAAGCCAAATTTTTGCATAAATAAATATATACAAGCATATCTTAACCATGCATATGTCAGAACATAAACAGTCTTCCATATGATTCTTACACTGCAGCGTTTGTGGCCATTTTCATATAAACTCTCCCTTTAGTGGGGTTTAGCAATCCTTTGTGTCTAAATTTTAGTGACCATTGCGTGCAAATACTTTTTTTAAATGCAGAATTGCCTAGTGTTGCTGACGAAAGATGGTCGAGTGAAAAATACAGTTATTTTGAAATGCTCAATGAGTTAGATCAATGGTGAAATTCTCAAAGAGGAAAAAGATAATCCGCTCTCTGATATTTTGTAGGCTTTGTTACTTCAACCATTAACATCTCTGAGATGCTGTCAGTAATTTCTTTAATGAGATTATTGTGTTTTTTTTTAGAAATGTAACTGTCAAACGTTTAACATTTGTTCTTGCTAATAATTCCCCAGGCTTCTATTAAAGTGATTTATAGATTTCTTAAATCCACAGTCCTGCATCACTCCGATACCAACTTCTAATAAAACAAGAAATCAGATCTTAGTCTTTGCTTTATCCTTACAGTGAGTAAATACAGAAAAGAAGTGTTTACTGAATAAGCTGTGGAAAGCCAGAGTAAATCTTAGAATTCTCGGAGTCCTAGCATTTAAAGAACACCTTCTTGACACTGAGTCAGGTGACCACCAGAAAAGTGTCATGTTTTGTAAAAAAAAAAAAAAAATGAAAATGAAAATTTCATAATTAGGAAAGAAGTATGATTCTGAGCTCTTCAAAGAAAAAATTCAAATGACAGCCAATTAATTAAATCTTTCCTCAACAACTCCTTTCTTGCTTTAGGTAGGCTTGGCTAAGAAAACATGCTAAATTGCAAAATGCTTCTTTGCCAATTCCTACTCACTTATCCATTTAGCTAAGTAGTTGAAGACATATGATTCAGAAATATTTTCAAAACATCTTCCCCATAAATACAAAATAATAAGTTGTTCATCATTTAAAATGAAATGCTAAACTGTTTGAAAATATTCTCTTAAACCAGCAAAAAATTCCAAGGCAGGTGAATTGGCTCTCAGGGTCTTCCTCTCTACCTGCGCTCTTCCCTCTTTCTCTCCATAATGCCATGTTGTAGTACATCCTTCTTAGCCTCCAATCAACATTTCAAGCACTGGGATCATGTTTGATATTGTCAGATGGCCTGGAAAATTAAAAACCCAATTAAAGGCTCAGCACGCGGGTCAGCTCTTCTGCATATCAAAAGGCCTCCTCTGGCTATTCTGCTCAAATTGTATCTGTTAACAGCTCACTTTGCAGAAAGTGAAATAGCAGAGCGTTTATGAGTAATAAGTACTTTCCAGCTGATACATTTCAAACATAAACCACTTTCATGGCCCCGGCACAAAGTACAAGTCATAATCAAATTGTCAATTTTTTTCCTGTGAGATGCATGGATCTATTGTAACTGCGATTGTTGAAGAAGGAAATGCATTTTATTCACATGTTGGGGGAAAAAAAGATGCACATTTTCCCTACAATTAAAGATTTTTTGTCACTTTTTTTACTGCCTTTCCTTTACATTTCTAAATAGTTACTATAATTGATTTTCGGGTTGCATTCATTTTTTTTGGTAGGAGAATCGTTTATAGTTTTTATGTAGTGGAAGAAATGGTTGGAGTGAATAGCATTTTTGTTTAGCTGGGGTATTAATGTTCACCCAAATGTTTATAATGTGAATGTGCAAAGCACTAAAAGCTTTTGAGCTAAATGCAAATTAGTCGAGCACTCAAATGACATTTTTAGAAGGGGTTTTCATCTGTCAATGTGGCATAATATTAAGTCAAACTAAAGTCACTACTTTAGCTACTGGCCATTTGAAAAAAAATTTCATAAGATACTGGGGTTGACAGAAAAGAAAACAAACTACATAAATATTTTTCAACATATTATATTAACCCAACAGCTGCTCCAGGATTTCACAAGAAGTTAGCATATAATGTCTCCCCTTAGAATATACTGTGAGTGTATGCAATGTCAAAAATCAAAATCCCTGGGTTTTGCATAATGCATTAAGGTCCATATCTAGACAAGAAAGATTTTTCAAAGAAATGTCATGCAATGAAATAACACAAACTTCCCTCGGTTAAAAAAAATAAAAATAATAGATGTAATAATCCAAAAATGTGGTGAATTAGGAAAATGAGCACCCAGTGCAAAGTGTATTTATGGACCTCAGATTGTGCCTCTTGAAATAAATACCAGGGTTTTTGAGTGTTTCCTGTGTCTATTGGTTAATTATTTATAGGGAGTACTTAATCTCCATATTGTTCTCCAAACAAGAACCTACTAGGACCTAAAGCCATTGTCCAAAATTATTGAGAGTCTATGGCTTATCAAAGAAAAGGAAATTGACAGCAACAACAGAAGCCTCTGCTGACACCCACTTCCCCTACACCGAGGTGGAGTCACTCCTGGCTCTGACAGTTGAGGTACTGGAGGTACAAGTGGCTTGGCTTAGTACATGTTGCTATCAGCAGGGCTGGAAGACGCACACTGACACCCACGGAGGCAGCTTAGTGGACTCTGTGGCTGTGCTCACTCTCTTGTGGGTCCACATGCCTCCTTGACCCTTTAATTCTCTTCCTCAGTATAAGAGATATTTTCTTATGCTTTTCATAGATTAGGAAAAGAGTCTTCCTTTTTCTAGAAAAAGAAGAGGGAATGAATGCCTTGAATTATTACTGCCGATCCTTTTTACTAAGTTGATTTATTAGCAGTGGGGATGGTTTTCCACCTTGTCTCCAACAAATTTTTAAATATTTTTTTCCAAGCTTGGGACAGCCTTCTCAAAACACTGCAGCTGATCCCACCATAGCGCCTTTTAGTCCATAATAAAAGAAGCCACAGATCCTTAGCTGCAGAGGCGTGAGTGGGCACCCTGTTAATGACTCAAGCGCCTCACTACACCTTATTCATATTAAAGGGCAACATATTGCATATTAATAGACAATTTAAAATAATTACAGGCTTTAATCTTTTCTAAAGAACAGTTTCTTGTCTCTTGAAAGTTTTGTACTTCTCATATAGAAAAGAAAGCGAGTGCTTTTCCGGAGAAACAATGTATAATAATATGTCAGTAAAGATTGAGCAATTTTGCGTAGTGATGGGTGAAAAGGACATTATGTTCTTTTTTCTTGTCATGGTCGGTATTTTTCTGTCAGTCGGCAAAGGCTGCACTCAGCAAGAAGAAGCTAAAGACGGGCGTTGAGAGACGTGAGGGTGACAGCCACCCTGACAGGTCAGGGGATGACTGCAGAATTAGCCTTACTTTAATTCGCACTAAAATTCACAGCTCCTGACGAGGAAATGGGAAAAAGAAATTTCCTTACACATTTTCTTTTCATTTCATGTGCAGATTATACATATTCGGCTTCCATTAACAAGAAGGAGATTGTACTTTATGCGGCTCTATATTTAAGGGCAGAAGACCAAGAAGACGACAAGAGTGACCTCTCTCTTGTCTTATGATCACTGCCAGTTTGACATGACACTAATTAGACCGCCTTAATCTAAACCCAGTTAGTTCTGCATGCTTGCCGCAGAACCATTGTAAGCCCTAATGTAAATTGCCTTAGGCCTTTGTCTTCCTAAACCCTGCCTCTCTCCCTACCCGCAGCCCCCATCTTTGCACGCTCACATGTATACATACGAAAAACCAGATCTTTAATCATCCTACCCCGTTAATCTTAACAAATAAGCCCGTGAATTTCCTCCTAATATCCCTCCTCTGTAAATGTCACCAATTTCCAGTAGGTAATGCTGTCTGGTGTGGCTTGCTGGACATGGTCGGATGTTCCCTTTCATTGCAAAAGCCCTGAAGAGAAATAAAGGTTGAAAAGGCCAAGGGTTTTTTGTTTTGTTTTATTCAAGGACATGATGATGTTAAAACTGTAAAATATGTTTAAGTGTGAATTTAATGTGTTTCCCCTCTTAAAAAACAGAGTAAGGAAGACACCTTTCTGGCCAGCTGATTTAAAAAGGAGTCAATTAATTCTGAAAGAGATAATACAGAATCAGGAAGGGCCTGGAAGAATCAGTCATCATTCTCCTATAGACACCAGGGAACCTGGTCCACCTAGAGTATGTATGGAAACAACACACCAAGATGTCCTTGAGAAACGTTATGTGTATGTAATCTCCCATGAACCATTGCAGTGAATCCAGCCAAATTGTTATTTGTCCTCAGATGTGTTATCTGTAATTGTATTCAGCAGGAGTTGGGGGCTATCAGGTGTCTCCTCCGTAAGAAAGGAAGCTATAGATAAATATGCATGTCTACTCATGAGTACTTTCTGGTTCTAGCTAAATCAAGGTTGCTTTTCCACGGTCAGCAAATCTAAATGATGTGGCAGCTGTACTGTATGGCATGCTTACTCCCTAAACGGAGTCAGTGGTTGGAGTTGCAGGCTGTTGGAGCAGTATCTCTGTCCTTCTTTCCATGGTGTAAAATGCGACTCTTGATGATAGAGCTGAAATAGGCATCTTCCTCTTAACTCCAGGGATACTTTGCATGGAGTGACACTGTCCTAACTGTCCCATTCCTGTGGCAGAAGGGTTAAAAATGCCACCCATTGTGTTGACAACCTCAGTTCTGCACACACTTTCAAACCTGTTCCCAAACCTTCTTTGTAACAGTCTCACAGGGCTTGATAATGTCTACCAATGACTGAAGGAATACCTGCTACTCTGCACTGGAGGCTGAGCTAGGGTGTGTGATTGTAGTCTCATTTTATCTTGAACACAGTATTGCAAGTATGCTATTTCCCCATTTTACAGAGAATGAAATTGAGGGTTAGAGAGTTTATGTAGCTTGCCTAAGGCCAGATATCTCAGCACAGGGAGTGTACAAAGCAGATCCCATGGTCAGGCTGCAAAACCACTTACTGTGTTAGCAGGAGGATGCAGGAAAAGAGGGCCAGTGTCATACAAATGGGAGCCAGGGGGCATGTGGATTGCTGGCAGAATGTGTGGCCAGTCAGCTGTGTCTGCAGCCTGCAACCATAGCCAGGTTTGCCTGCCCTCTGCCTCAGGTCGATCCGCAAGGAACCACTCCCCACCTGCAGCTCATAACATCCAGGAGGAGCAATGTGGTGTTCACCCTGCATCTCTGTGAAACGCCAGGATGAGGCAGGAACGATTGTACAGATTTCAGTCCACATGGTCACCTTAGGTCAGAACCCAAGCTGACCTTTTGTGGTTGTTCTTGGGTGGCTATGAAGAGGCGGCAGCAGCTTCAGGTGAATTTCAAGCTGTAATACTTCCCTCTCTCCTGGTTTATCCACAGATTTTCTCAGCTGAGTGATGGAAAAGTCACTGCTAATGAATATTAAAAGCCTGTAATTTAGTCAAAAACAATGTTGTCCACACTTTTTTCCCCCTGCATCATTTCAGTTGTATGTGTGCATTCTTTTTTTTTATTATTAAATCAAGCATAAATGGTAGATAATGTTCCCCTGAATGAGGCCCTTAGGCCTGCTCCACTGAGGCTTGTTTAGCTTGCCAAGTTTAAATATTTTCCGAACTGATCCCAGAACTGAGAAGCCTTCGTCACAGCACAGCATTAAACATGATGGATGTGATACATATTTAATACAATAAAATGGCCATTTATATGCCCATACTAGACACAAGGGAAATCCTCACAGGAAAGATTTCTAAAATCAAAAGGGGCCTATTCTCTAATCGATGTAAGGGGATTTGAGCGGATAACTCCCATTAATGCTAATGGGTGTTATGAGCTTAGATCCTTCGTGCACCATTGGCAAGATACACTCAGTGGCACTCGGAAGGATGCTGTCGCACTGATGAGATGCCATGTGAGACTTCCAGGGAAGGAGACTGGGGGAGGAACTGAAGGAAAGTTGGAGCCACAGTTTGCTTCTAGAAAAACACCTTTCCCCTCTCGACAAGGCTGTATTCCAGAGGGACTGGCTAGAAGATATCTCGGGGGCTGTGAGCATAGTAGAGCTTGTTTGCACGCTCACAGTCTTTAAACTCTTGTCACTCAGGTACATTTGAGCAAGCTAAGGGTACTGGAAACAATGACATCGAGGAATAGTTTGATATTGCATCTGCAGGAGAAGAGGCTGTTGCGTGTGCTGCTTCTTTGAGTCTTGAGACAAAATGTTGCCTGGCCCCAATCTCAAGAAAAGGAAAGATAATGCCTGTAGGATGCTTAACTGAAGTAAGTTTAGAGCCCTTGTCTCTCAAGCTACTGTTATTCATGTTTAGTCTTTATGGTGTAACCAATTTGGAAAATGACCTTCTCTTGTCTGTATTTGTGTACCCTAAGTGGACTGGCAAGAGTGATTCCCCTGCACTTAGATCTACATTGTCCTTGGATGGGTATATTTTGCCACCACTGACAGGTCTGTTTGCTAGCAATACTATACCATAAATTAATACTTCCGTGTAGAAAAACTGTTATTCACACATGATAACTCATTTTTAAAACAGCTATCTCCTTAATGTTGGCAGTGGAATGAAACTGAGCACTAAGGAACTGGATCAAAAGCTGCTCCTAGAGTAAGGCACGCCACTAATTATACAACTCTCCATTTGGGTATCTGCCTTCTCTTCTGAACACTCCCAGCCAGCCGTGTTTCCCCTGTGCCTTCTTATGGTGCTCAACACACATTATAAGCTACTATAACACTCTATGTGTTTGTCTGATTCCCCTAACCCATATGCTCTTGAGAAACAGGTCCGTTTCCAGTGCACGCCCACACTGTCCTGATCAAGGTAGGTTCTCAGAAGATAGTTGCAGGACCAATGAAGGAATGTCTAGCCTCCATATGGGACCCATCTTATCTCAAATACTCAGTGTTTTGTCTCTGAGGCATCCTTTATCAGAAGACCTGTCAATCACGTACAGAAGAAAAGCAGAAGGGGTTTGGGAGGTTGGGGACTCTTCCTTCAGAAAAGAAGAAATGACGGTGTCTGCCCTAGACTCAAACTGTTTGGATGGTGCTTTGGGGTCTTTCTCGCTTCTTGCCCATTGGGGCTTCATGCCTCACCACTGAACTGTACTTAACAGAAATTCTTTCACTGGACTTTTTATTGTTGACTTTTTTTCATTTTTGAGATTGTAATTACACTTCTCCCTTCCCTTTCCTGCTCCTGAACCAACCTTGCTCTTTTTCAAATTCATGGACTCTTTTACTCTTTTATCATTAATTGTTATTATATGCTGGCACATACACACACACACACACACACACACACACACACACACACACATATATATATATATATATATATAATGTAAGCATACAATAACAAAATAAATATAAATATAGCCTGGTCACTCCATATAATGTTAATTACATGTGTGTTTTCATGGTTGATCATTTGGTGTTGGATAACCAACTGGTGTGTTCTTCTCTGGGGAAAACTACTTCTTCCCCTCCCAAAATTCCTCAGTTGCACATAGTTCTTTGTGTAAGGTTGAGGCCTTGGTGGGCTTTTCCCCAACCATTGTTTTAAAATACTTACTTTAGAATTTTTTAATTAAAAATAATAATTTTGAGGGTTTTTTTTCTGTTTTTGTTTGTTTGCTTTTTCTTTGAGACAGAGTCTAACTGTGTAGCCTAGGCTAAACCCAAACTCCTTCCTCAGCCTCCTGTATGCTGTGAGAATAGGACTGTACCACCATGGGGTGCTGAAAATAACCCTGGATCACCCTGGACTCTTGATGTTTGAGGAAGAAATCAGTTCAAAATGGCAAACCGAGTCATGCCTTTCTCATGTGTCTTTCTTTATAAAATCACAAGATACCTGAGAAAAAGTCATTGCTTCAGCTATGTTGTCTAAAGCAGTAGAACTGACTGTGTAATGTCTGAAATCGTGACATTTAAGGAAAGTGTGGAAGTCTAAGTGATAGAGCTGGACCCAAGTCCACTGTGTTTGGTAAGCTGCTTGGAGGCAGAGACTTGCCTGCCCACGGTGGGGTTGGGAGATTCAGCACTAGGTGAGCACTGCTGAGACTCGAGCATCATCCTAGTGATCATGCAGACGGCTGGTAACTGAGTGTTTTCACAGATAAAAAAGGACAGGTCCCACCTCTAGGTGCCAAATAGGAAACAGAGCTGATTAAATCTGCACATATGTATCGCTTCATTTTGTAACCATGTAAGTCACATGCAGCTTTGCTGAGCAGCTCTCAAGTGAGAAATAAAAGCTCTTTACAGTCAAACAATCCTCTTTGCACTTATTTACATTGTTTTTACATCAGCAATTGGATTATTTTAAAGAATATCCAATAGTTACACCACTACCCAGAATGCAGAAGAAAGTGAGTTTTACTTTTATTCCTGGACACATCTTTTTCTACAGAAGCCCTTGGCCAATCTCCTCCAACTCCAGCCATGGTAGTAACTTTGGCCTGATGCACAATCGATGGCATGCAGGAGAGACATAAAGTTAAAATGAAAATTAAGCATTTTATTGACAAGGAGAATTAATATCCCAACAAAAAAACAAAATCCATACGTGCTTTCTTGCTGAGGAAAAAATAATGTGCAGACAACATTGACTATCGATGTGAACCAATGAAAGTTAAAGCAGACTATTTATTGGGCCTTCGGAGTATTTAAATGCCCTAAACTCCAGTTAGGACCACTGGCTGCTAGCTCTGCAGAATTCCGGAGTTGCACCCTGCAGTTTGCACTAATTGGTGGGAAATGTAGGCCTGATGTCAAAGACAACTATAATTGTCTGATGAAAATAACTTGCTTTTGACAGCAGTATATGTTGCACCCGGTATATCACACTCTCCCTGAATAAGGAGGTGTTGTTTTACATAGTCAAGGTAATTATAATTGGCTTTAATGTATCTGAAATAACTATGTATAAAAGTGTTGTAAGAAAGAGAAGGCTTACAATGACCTAGTAGCATTTATGGTAAAATAGTTGCTCCAGGATTACAAAAAACAATAAATAAAACCCATGGAAAGGCAAAGGCTTAGATTATGCATGTTTTAGAATGCTGGAAAGCCACGATTTAGAGCTGATCCAATTTTGACCATAATACATTTTGTCATGTGAGGGTAAAATGTAGGGGATGTTTACATTTCTCCAACACACTGAGCTTCCACCTCGGGACTTGCTTTTTTTTTTTCTCACATCAATAGACAATCTTTTAAAACATTATACTCTTGTCTGTCTCTCTTGACAGCAAATAAAATTTAATAAATAAAATTCTGTATGATAAATATGCTAGATTTAAGGAGCAGTTCTGATAAAGTGTGGACATTTTCAAAGATGATTTGTGAAAAACAAATAAATTTAACAAGGCTTATGTGTTACCAGCTCCAGATACATTATCGATGATGTGCAGAAGGATAATGACCCAAAAGAGCATTTGCACAGGTTTCACACTGCGTAAATTACTGCCAGAGACAGAAGCATCCTCCAGAAGTTGGACCCATTGCCTCTGTAGATCAACATCTGACTGGAGCAAGATCTTGGCTTGTCACTAAATTTCAAATCAACAGCAGCCACAGATAACTTACAACAAGGGAGTCTTTTCATTTCACAAGCATCAGATCCCGTGGCAGATTTTTATAATATGCCATCTTTTCTCCAATTTCCTCCTTTAAAACTTCTGGCAGGTTTTGAGCCTCCTGACCTTCTGTCTTTGTGATTGACCTGACTCTCACCATGACCTCAGTCTTAACTCTTTCATATATTTCTGAGGCCATGGGGAAAGGAGCAAGTCAGGGCTCCTGCTCATTTCTCTATCCTCCGACACGAGACTTTTCACCCTCTCTTCTCCCCACACAGGACCGTGAAGCTAACAGTTATTTTGTGTGGAGATAAGCCAAGCAATATTTTAAATGATCTCCATGTGTCCTCTCATTGACTCCTCACATCAATTCTGTCAATCACTGCCATCACCATTCTGTAGATGAGGAAACTGAGTTTTGATGGGGGTGCCTGAGCTCTTCTCTGCTTGTCAAGATGACCTATGTTATAAAATATACAAATTAGTCACATTCAGTCAGGTTCATCACATTTATCCTACAATAATGGACATCCTCTAGCCTTTGTCACATGAAGTTCAGTTGTGACATGCTGCTGATAACTTTCAAAAACTTGGTGTGTAATTTTAATAGCATCGATGTTTTGTAATTTAAAAAAAATCTTTGGAATAACATAAAAATTGCACTGGTAAAGCTATGTCAATATCAAAAGAATATAATAAGTCTTAAATTATCAAAGTAAGAATTTACAAGTAAGATGCATCTATCATGATAAAAATAGATACAAAGAAGGAGAAATGTTTTGAAAACAGAAGTGATTTCTTTTTTATAGCTAGGTGCAAAATATTTAAAACTTCCAATTGTGTTTGTGGATACGATCTGGAAAATATTCATACAGTTTACATTTGTGTGGACTCTCGCATATATATTTAAAAATAATGTAAAGGGCATTTAATGACAGTATTTCATTGATTTTAGAGTAAGGAACTGCTATACTGTGATACCATGCAATTTTTGGTGAAATTTTAAATAAAAAGATCTTTTGATATCAATTTTAAAGTGGAATTAAGAAAATTAAGAAGACAAATTGTTGGCCTTCTCTCAGCACACTCCACAGCACAGTAAACCTCACAAAGGAAGCAAATCCATAATTTTCACTGTGAAGTTGTGTTTATTAAGGAAAATATATTGGGTTTGTGTGGGGTTTTTTTATGTTGTTTTAACAACAGCTTTGTATCAAATAGTACTCACATTCAGTATACCCTACTCTTCATCAGATGCTGTAGGATGTATAGATGGATGTAATTAAAGAGTCATACTAATAATAGTACAAATAGTAGCTAGAATGTTTGAAAATTCAATATTTGACATACTGTTCTCTAAATTCTTCATTCATAAATAGCTACTTATTAAGACAAATTTGGTTCTAGATCAAAATTGAGGTAGAGAAATTAATAGAACAGGTAAGGCAGGCAGAGGGTGAATAAAGGGTAAGTGTTACCATTGAGCTCTATTTAAAAATAAGAAAATTAAGCCTCAGAATTATTTAAGAAATCTGCCAAGCATCCTAAAGCAAGGAACTAATGAAGCTGAGTGTTAAGTTCTCTCTGCTCTGGAAGCAGTGCTCTGGTTCCTAAGACATTTCTGCACAGCACTCAATCCAGGATTAGAATGACTGTCATCACATAGGACTTGATACTGTGGTACTGTATGAACAAGAGAAACAAAAGACTAGTGCTTATAAAACACAGGTCCTACCATAGGTTCCATATATGCTCTCAGCAGGTTGGGCATAAATGACAATATTAGTTCTTAAATCCAAGATAAAAATTCCTTAAAATGAATATGCTCATGGTAGTGAAATTTAGAGCCATTGTTCATTTATGACGAAAATCTTTAGTACACTTCCTTTCACAGGAAGTGAAACTTTTATGGGAGCAGTCACAATGGGGTTAGAACGAAGAATAGATATCTTAGTTTCCAGCTAGGGATCTGATATGAACTTGCTATTTTAATTTTCCAGAAAAATTTAATGAGTGTCTATTAAACACCAGGCACTGGAGTAAGTGCTGAGAACACAAAGGTGGAAACAAAATTGCCCTGAGTTGGGTAGTGTATGGTCGAATTAGGGAAATAGACATTACATAAATAGCTGAAAATTAGAATGGAGAAGAGTAAGAACAGGGTATCACAGGAAAAAACTAGTTACAGGAGGTAGTCATTAGGGAAATCAAATTGAGACTGAGACTTTTGTAGACGGTCACCTGTGGGAAGTTGAGGTTCAGCTGAGGTTATAAAGATTAGTGGAATATGGCACAGATTAAGTGATAGGAAGAAACTTCTAGAAAAGGGCAAGGATCCCAGTGACTCAGGACTGGGAAATGGCCAGGGACATGTCAGAAACAGTGAGGTTTGGCTGGAGAGATGGCTCAACTGTTAATCATAGAAATAGTAGCCGGTGCACTCGAGATCAGTTTCTAGCACCTATATTAGGAAAGTTACAAGAATTTATAACTCCAGCTCCAAGGGATCTGACATCCTCTTCTGCCCTCCATAGGCACACACAACACAGACAGGCAGACAAACAGATACACATACACACACACACACACACACACACACACACACACACACACACACACAGCATATACACACAGAGACATGCACACACATACAGTATATACACACAGAAACATGCACACACACACATATAAAAGATAAAACCTTAAAATGAAAAAAACAAAAAAAAAAGTATAAGGTCAATGTGATCTCAGTCAAGGCAGGACATGGAGCAGGTGACAGAGCAGAGAAAGCTAAGGCCACAGCAGGATGGCCGCTCATCATGGTCGGCTGTTAGAAGTCTGAAGCCTGTCCTGAGGATTTTCAGTTCCCATCACCAGGAAGCTGACAGTGTGAGACTGGTGAGATTACCACATCCTGGGGGGCCACACCATTCTACCGAATTTAGTTCTCCTTTGAGAAACTCTATTTTGTGCTAAGTTCTGAGCTGGGACTAACAAACATATGAGCCCTAAGGCAGCAACCGGGAAGTGTATTTCCAGAAAAGAAGGAGTGATGAGGTGGGATAATGGTAATACAAAGCTAAAAAGGGTGTCTTGGGAATATACCAAGTTTTTGAGGATGGTAGAAGGAAGCCTTCTGTTAGATCAGTTACTTCTAAGCAATATATATATATATATATATATATATATATATATATAAAATTACACATATATTTTCCAATATATTCTGAAAATGCACACTTTAGAATTTTACAGTATGCACACAGCTGGATTGGGCAGCATCCCATGAAGTCCTCCATGGGTAATGTCTTTGTTTATATTATGTTTATCGGGGCTGTACATTGGTATGAATTCATCTGGACCAAGAGAAGGTCTTATCAAAATGCACATTAAGTCAGAGTGCTTGAAATGTCAAGTCGGGGAGGCACAAAATTATTTGATTTGTGAATCAACTCAAATCAGTTAGAAGGAACTTCTTGGAATGTTGATATGATGGCATATGAGACCTCTGGCCCACCAGAGGTGTCACACCACAGGCACTGGGTTCCAGAAACCTGCCCATAGACCAGGGACAGATCCGGATCCCCCTGCCTGGGTGCCTCCCAAATAGTTCGAGCCAAACAACCATCTTCCATATCCAGGGGGCCTAGTCCAGTCCCATGGGGGCTCCACAGCTTAAAACAGCATTGGATGGATCAAAGTTAGACTGAGCACATCTCTGGGCATCCCCTTTGACGAGCAGTTGGATTGGGAAGTAGTCTAAGGCTTATGGAATATTGAGGACCAGGCTAGGAGCTGGAGCTCCCTGGAGAGGACTTATGGAAATAGTTTTCTACTTTATATATTATCATTTTAGTCATTTTAAAATGTGGATTATGTGGAAGATAACTCCATTGTGGGGGCATGCACTATTTTTATAATGGAGTCTTTTAACTAGTGAAAACAGAGCACTGGTGTAAGCACACTGATAGGAGCATACTGATTCTGTGCCTTAGAAAGTCAACGGGTTTTTTTTTTTTTTTTAGATATGCCATTTGTTGTTGTTGTTGTTGTTGTTGAAATTTTTTTTATTTTACATCTGGGCTGCAATTTCCCCTCCCTCCTCTCCTCCCAATGCCTACTCCCACTCCCTGTCTATTCCTGTCCCCCAATCCACTCCTCCTCCACTTCTGTTCAGGAAAGGGCAGGTCTCCCATGGATATCAACAAAACACAGCATTATCAAGTTGCAATTAAGACTAAGCACCTCCCATTTATTAAGGCTGAGCAAGGTGACTCGATATGAGGAGTTGGGTCCCAAAAGCCAGAAAAATAGTCAGAGACAGCCACATTTCATGCTGTTAGGCGGTCCCACAAAAGGACCAAGCTACACAACTGTAACATATATGCAAAGGGCCAAGGTCAGTCCCATGCAGGCTCCCTGGTTGTCAACTGAGTCTCTGTGAGCTCTTATGAGGAGCTGATTAGTTGATTCTGAGTTTACTTGTGGTGTCCTTGACCCCACAATCCTTTCTCTTCCTCTTCTTCAGGTTTCCCTGAGCTCCACCTAATGTTTGGCTATGGGTCTGCATCTGTGTCTGAGATGCCAAATTTTAAGTGGAAGATCAAAAAGAGAAGAAAAGGAAAGGAAAAGAAAAAGACTGCTTCAAAAAATCATGGCTGATTTGTCTAGCTAGCAATATGAGATATTCTTGAAACAAATTTACACCTGGTCTAGATAAGGTAGGGCTTGAGTTTGATTAGTTTGCTTGTTGACAGCCCACATTTTATCTTAGTATTCCACGGAGGCAAAGACCAGCATAGACAATTAATGGAAGAATAGTGCTAAGGAAAGTGAAAGTTTGTCTCTGGGTTGCTGCCCCTGTCTGACCCTTCCCTTTACCATGAGTGAAGGGTCTCTCTGTAATCCATCTTTTTAAGTAGTGCTTGTCCTGCAATTAAATTATGCCCATGACATTTATATTCAGCTCTGCTATGTTTTATATAAAATTATAGGTAGAAAACAAGTAAACAAATTACTTTATGAAAAACTATGTCTAATGAACGCAAAAGGCCTACAGGACACTATACCTAAGACTTCCATTTCACCTAGGAGGAAATTAAGGGTCAGAAATAATGAGTGAACCTACCCAAGGTCAGTGAGCAAGCTAACGATAAAAAGAAGATCAAATCCAACCTCTCTAAATTTCTAAACATGTTGCATGCCATTGGTAAAGACATTAGAAAGAGATGTCTTCATGGCAATGGACTATAGTGTTGCCTTAAGAACAATATTTGACTTACAATTAGATCCAATTAGAGTCTGACAAACAATGTACGGTCAGCTATTTGTGTCGGTGGGTTTCCATCCACAGATTTGATCAATTTCAGACTGGAAACACTGAGGGAAAGAAAAAAATCCCACGAGAGGCTAGAGAAATCACTAAATTAGTAAAATGTTTGCTGCACGGACATGAGAGCCTGAGAATAGTACCACAGCGCTCAGGTCAAAGTCCAGGGCTGGGTCAGGCCGCAGTGGCACATGCCTTTAATCCCAGCACTCGGGAGAGCCAGGAGGATCTCTGTAAGTTCGAAGCCATCCTGGTCTACAGAGCAAGATCCAGGACAGGCACCAAAACTACACAAAGAAACTCTATCTTGAAAAAAAAGTCCAGTGCTGGGGGGATTCAGAGACAGGCAACTTGTGGGAGCTCACTGTTCCAACAATCTACCCGAAATGGCAAGCTCCAAGTCCTGTGAGGAGCTGTCTCAAAAAATAAGGTGGAGGGGCTGGAGGGTTGGCTCAATGGTTAAGAGCAATTATTGTTCTTGCAAAGGACCCAAATTTGATTCCCAGCATCCACATGGAGGATTACCACCTTCTCAGGCACTAGGGACCCACGTGGTACACAGACACCTATGTGTCTATGGGCAAAACACTCATACACACAAAATAATAAAATGAAATCCAGAAAAAAAAGAGAAAGATATGACAAAAGATAATAAGATGGAAAAGCAATCAAGACAGATACCCAAAGTCAAGCTCTTGTTTCCACATGCTCACACATGAGGGAGCACACCTCCCACACATCTGTGCAAACATACATACTCAGCATATAAAATTTTTCTTGTCAATATTCTTTAAACAATATATCATAACAGCTACTTACATGCGGTTTTTATTGTCTGATGTATTATGAGTAATTTACAAACAAGCTAAAGTACGTGGGAGGATCACGTAAGTGATCCACAAATGCTGTGCCATTTCATCTAGTCGAAGAATCCCTTAGTCTTGGTGGATACCTGTATACTGCACCCAGCCCCCTGCCTGTACTGAGGAACAACTGTCCAGGGAGGAGCACATTTACAAAGTTTCATAGACAGGTTTTAGTTAGATTTTACCATTCACAGGAACCGGTAAAGGACTAGGGTAGAAATTTCTTTTCAGAACTAAGAATGTCCTAGAGCATCAGTAATAACCAGCAACCCATCCATAAATTTAAAATCAAGACAGTTAGACATTACATAAATATTTTAAAATGAAATTCTTTGTGTAGTGTACATTTTTTGGATAGGAGTGTGTGTGTGTGTGTGTGTGTGTGTGTGTGTGTGTGTGTGTGTGTGTGTGTGTTTAAAGAAGAAATCATTAATATGAGAGAGAGTTGGGGATACTTGGGAGGAGTTAGAGGCGGAAATGAGATAAATACACACTCATGATTGAAATTCTCAAAAAATAAAATGTTACTTTAATTTAAAAATGTACTAGAGAGATTAAGAGCTCTGGCCACTCTACCGAGAATACCCACACCAACACCGTGGCTCAAATCCCAGCAGATCCAACACTCTCTCCTGGCCTTCACAGGCACCAGACACTTGTGTGGTGCACAGACATTGTGAAGGTAAAACACTGATACACATGAAATAAAAACAAATAAAAATTTTAAATCACATTCAACAGCAGCTTGAAATACTTTTTACCACTTTTGCCACTGTGTATACCAATTTATTCATACTCAAAATGAACAAATACCTTCCTGATTCTACTGAAAATATCAAGAAGAGGGGAAGCCAGATAACGGACTTCAACTTTAGAACCCGTGGGAGAAATAAATGAAGGAATATCTACTCCCTGTAGTTCAATCGGGCGGTGAGTGTTTAACAAGAAGCCCTGATTTAAGGCAATCCTACTGGAGAGAGGTTAGCATGACTTATTTAAGGAACACTCGATGAGAAGGGCCCAGACTATTGCTGTGGTAGGAACAGAAAATAATTTTTGAATTTTGCAAAAAGGAGATGTACAAGGACGTAAAATATACTTGACCTGCAAGACACCTCTTTTAAACAAGAAACTATAAAGATGGGAGAAATGGAAGGCTTTATTGTTTATGTTCACACGTGTCTAATTTCTAAGACAATCCCCTAATTATCTAAAATCCAAGTTAATTAGACATGACTTCTAGAAGAAATTAGTGTTCTTAGGCTTTGGACACTAACAGGTTCACTATGGGGTTAGGACAGCCATTTTGTTCCTTGTACCTATGGCTTCCACAAAGTCACCTGCTGTCAGTAAACCAGATCTACTCAGGATTTCATCTTATGACCAGGCTTACTACACAAGGTTAGTCTTTCTATTTTTACTTACAGAGTTCTGATGAAACCTGGAGAAAATACATAATTTATTTTAATCACAAAGCATGCACTTTTAAGTATTTTTGAAGAACAAGAGAGAAATATGTTCCCAATCCATGCATTTTGAAGCTGCTACTATAGTATTCTGAGTTGTCCTGTAATTAACTCTCTCCCTTTCAGAGTATTCAGAGACTAGTCATTTGGAGAAAATATGAAGAACTCTTTGTCTGGCCTTTCTAAATCTATCTTTCACAGTCGCAAAGTACTGGTCAAACAAATTAAATTACCGCAGCAGTATGTAACTAATTTTATGTAAATTAAGGTGTTAATGTTCTGAATCACATTCCTGAAATCGGTCTGTTTTCTCTTGCAGCTTTTCTTTATTAATGATGCTATGAATAGTCAAATCGAAAAATTAATTCCTACAGGACTAAGTGGGTAGATTGTCACCCTCTGGCCCTTTGAAGAATTAGATCTATGTATAGTTTATAGTCAGCTCAGTCTATAGTTGTCAGTAGCCCAACAAATAAATCAGCATTTTAAGCTTAGTGTTACTAGGTGGTGAGAAGATGTGAAATAAATTTAATATTGTTTATATACAGTGAGAGACCTTAGCTGATGTTCACATTGTGAGATGCAGAGTAAGTGCCGACTGCACCCTTCAGGGGATGCATTTCTCTTTCCGTAAAAGGAACCAGCACACCAACATTTATTCTTTATCTGAAACACCAAATCTCTGCTTCAACAATGACCTGTATGGAGTTATGGACTGTCAGTGAAATAAAATAATTGTAGTGGAAAACACTGAGGAAAATTGCAGTGAAGAAAAAAGCAGCGCATGTTCATTATCTATTGAAATAGCTTCCAAAGCACATAAAGAAACACAGTTTTCTGATGAATTGGCATGCAAAAGTAACTCACTGATTGAATTAAAATTATTTGATAGATATAAACACTTAAATTATTTATCTGTTGTAATTTGTATCTAGGAAAACAGACAGACACTGGTCTACTTTCCAAAATGTAACACACACACACATTATGGAATAGGGTACCAGGTTGAATTATGCAAAAAATAAAATACAATTTCTCCCAAATAAGTCATTATAGTTATGACCAAAATCAAACATTTTATATTATGTTTTGCAAAGTGTTTCTAACACATTCATTGTTCTTGCTTGTTATATCTTCCAAGAGATTAATGACCAATAGATGACTAAAGCCTATTTAATTTTTTATTCAGATAGAAATGAAACCTACTGTGTCATTTTCCAATCTCATTCTGATTCATCAATCTATTTTTAAATGCACATATCATACAAATGGAATAACAAACAGGATCATCTCAGTTTGAAAAACCTCAAAATTGAAATCTTGGATTTTTTTTTTTAATAACTGGTTAGCCTAATAAATTGCAAACTGTGAACACACTCAAGACATCAATTGCTAAAGTGCTTGCCACCAGAAAGAGATAGCCATGTTGTCCCTAACCAGATCAAATTCTAACAGAAGAAACAGCACACGTTGGGATACTTCTAAAAGGGAAACTACAGCTACGTGTGCAAAATGGGTTCATCAGGTAACACCACGTTTAATACAGTTGAAAAACCAGAATCTTTTTGCATCCTGAAACCAAGTGAGGGAGAAGAGCAGCTGCTAGCTTCATTTTCTTGGGAATTTGTCTCTGGCAGCCTTGAAGGCAAGCCCAAGTGTCATCTGATTTAGCAGGCGAGTGTGGAGCTGCGGCCATAGCTCTGTTTGCATGCAGACCCGCGTTCCAACCCTCTGCACCGGTATACAACCCAGATATGGATGAGTGTACTGTATGTAACTCAGCAAACGAGTGTGGCACTGCGGCCATAGCTCTGTTTGCATGCGGACCCGCGTTCCAACCCTCTGCACTCGTGTACAACCCAGACATGGATGAGTGTACTGTAACTCCAGCATTAGAGAGCAGAGAGAGTAGATACTGAGAGCTCCCTGACCAGCCAGCCTAGACAGAATGACAAGCTTTCTGTCTCATGGCAGTAAGGCAGAAAAATGAAAGAAGACAACATAAAATGTCCACAAGCACAGCCACATACTCACAAGCATGCTCTACTCACATGCACACATACAAACTTTTAAATAAAACGTAAAGGAAAGTAAATGGAATTAAGATGGAATGTTATTCAAATGAACAATTCCTGTCATTTTAATCACCTAAGACCCTGATTAATGCATCTGTATGACACACATTATTCCAAATTCTTAGTTTAAATTTAAACTAAATTTTATCAGCCAACATGATTCCTACCTAGCATGAATAAACCACAGCAAATCCTGTAGCTTTATTACAAAAATTCTGTAACTTTATCAATGCCAGCTACTCTGGAGCTGGAGGGCCAACAGAGCAACTGACTCCCAAAACTACATAGTGAGGGCTTCCAGCTTCCTAAACAGGCCTAGGTTCTCCCTATAAACCTCCAAGCCATTTATATACATGCAGTGTAAAGCATGTGAAACAGGCTGCTTTGAGTCTCCTTAACTGTGTCTAATTCCTTTAAATCAGTATCTTCCCAACACTCAGCTCAAAGTATTTTTAGATATTCCATGGCATTTTTCTATTGTACTCAAAACATATGAATTCAACTTTGACCTCTAGAAAGTGGAAACTGTTGGGTGTATTTGTGTATTCCTCATTACCTAGCAGTGGCCCTTTACTGGAAATACCTTTCTTTTTCATAGTAAAGGGACACGAGACCCAAAATCAAGAGAGCTGACATCAGGTTCTGGCTCTAAGCCATGTTGGTATAACACTGGGCAGTTATTTAACCTTGTGACCCTGCTTGTCCAACAGATGTCTTTGAGTTTTGAAACACACATCTGAAATCATTCTTCCCTTACAAGATTACCTCATCTATTAGGAAAGAATTTCCATACTAATATGTGTCTGCCATGTGCAAATGGTAGAAGTACCTCATAAGCCCAAATTCTCCCCTCTCCCATTGGGGAGTTTATGGTCCAGTGGGGCAAAGTGACCTGTAAAATGTGATAGCATGCATGATGAGATCATGAGGAATGGCCAAAGTGTGTAGTCCTGTGTGATCAGCTTATGGAAGTCACTGGAGTCAGTGAGAAGAAATAAAAAATGAGTTGAAGTCAAGACAACAGTTGACTTGTAAGGACAGAAATCAGCCCTTAAAAAATTCAGAATGAGCCGGGTGGTGGTGGTGCATGCCTTTAATCCCAGCAATTAGGAGGCAGAGCCAGGCAGATCTCTGTGAGTTCGAGGCCAGCCTGGGCTACCAAGTGAGTTCCAGGAAAGGCGCAAAGCTACACAGAGAAACCCTGTCTCGAAAAACAAAAAAACAAAACAAAACAAACAAACAAACAAACAAAAACCATCCAGAATGTTAAATCTTTGTTAATTTTGAAGACTGTTTGTAACTCTTTTGATAAGAGCATTTGATAAGCAGGTGGACTGATCTGGGGAGATAGGTATTCATAGTATAACTAATGACACCAACTTTCTTTACTTAAGGCTGTATTGAGGTAGACCATATGCACAATCTTCTACATATCTATTTCAGACATCTTGATGCATTTGGACATATGCATGTACCAGTGAAACCAAATTACTAATGCAACTTTTTCCTTCAGGAATTTCCCGAAGAAGTTTCATGTTTTGTGTGTTTTGTGGTAAGAACATCTAACACTGAAGAATTCTTATAACATACTTGAAAACCCATATGAATTGTTAACTGTGCGTCACATGTGGTACAGCAGATATCTAGAGGTTATTCATCCAATATAACTACACCTTATAGCCATGGAGTATCCATTCATTTTCCCCTCCCTCAACCTCCTAGCAACCATCATTTCACTCTCTACTTCTTGGAATTTGATAATTTTAGATACTTCATATGTAAATGGGATCATGCAGTATTGGTCATTCTGTAATGGGTTCACTTCACTAACTATAATTTCCTGTATGTTCACTCATGTTGTCATGAATGGTATTTATTATTCTGATATATGCATCTAGTATACTTTCTCTATTCATTCATCTACTGATGGATGGTTAGATTGCCCTCATGCCTTGACCATTGTAACTAATACTGCATTGAACATGGGTGGCAAATGTGTGTGTGTGTGTGTGTGTGTGTGTGTGTGTGTGTGTGTGTGTGTGTGTGTAACCAAGATCCTGCTCTTAAATCTATGGCAGTGGTTCTCAACCTTCCTAATGCTGTGATGCTTTACTAAGTCCTCATGTTGTGGTGACCCCCTAACCATAAAATTATTTTTTTCTGCTTCATAACTGTAATTTTGCTACTGTTATAAATGATAATGTAAATATCTGATATGTGACTCCTGTGAAAGGATTGTTAGATACCCCCAAAAGGGTCATGACCCACAGGTTGAAAATCTCTGATCTATGACATATTTATATACCCAAGAGTAGAATTGTTTAATTGTGTGGTAGTTCTTTGAATAAGTTGAAAATCTTTCATGTTTTCCACAGTGACATGCCATTCCACATTCCCATCAATGATACAGAAGGGCTCCAATTTCTTCATGTCCATCTTGATGTTTATCTTTCATTTGAATTTCTGTCTGTCTGTGATAATTATCAAAAACCATCTCAACAGATACTGGTTGATGAACAACTGTTTTCAAAGTAGATGGCTAGTCATATCACACCAGAATGCTGCTGTAATGCCCTGGAATCTGTGCAATGGACTACTTTTGAAATAAGACTCTTCTTCAATAAGAATCTGCTTAGTATTGCACTAAGCGTTTTTTCTTTAGTAGATGCCTAATGTGTCCTGAAATCTTCATTGTATTATACCATTTTGTGGCAAAGTCAAATGATATTAATTACACAAATGATCCTAGTAGCTTAATATGAGCATTGAAATGGATGTGAAAGACAAGCAGAGGGAGAATCATGGATAATTGAACCCCTCCAGTGCTCCAGGCACTATGCTGGGTAGGCTTTCACATCTAGTGCTTGGCTTGATCCTGTCAAAACCGTTCTGAGTGTCTTAGCTAGGTGATCAAGGTCATGTTAATAGTATGCAACCTTGATCTGACATGATGAAAATAGCACTCTCCTTCTGTGGTCTTCCTTCCCCAAACCTGTAATCATGAGAAATACCTCAGAGGGATTTCAATAGTGGGGCATCAAATACCTGGCCAGTCTACCTCCAGACTGTCAAGGTCATCACGAATAATGAAAATCTGAGAAACTGTCATAGCCAAGAGGGTCCTAAAAAGACATGACAAGTAAATGTGATGCATCGTGCTTGGTGAGACCCTGGAATAGACAGAAGGCACCAGCTAATAATAATAATAATAATAATAATAATAATAATAATAGGGAATTTGAATAAAGTATTGGCTTAAGTTAATGGGAATGCATCAATATTCTTCAGCAATTACAGTAAACCTGCCACACATGAAAGTGAGGGAGGTTCCATACAGGATGTATGTAGGAAGGCTTTCTTCACCATCCTCTCAGTTTTCCTGCAAAAGAAAAACATCTGAATTTTAAATAGGTATAAGTAAGTTTTAATTACCTAAAAATTTTGTCATGTGTAGGAAAATGTATAAATCATTATGCTAAGTGAAATAAGCCAGATGTGGAAAGGCAAATTCTGTTTGCTTAATTTCATGTGTGGAATCTGAAAGAAAGAAAGAAAGAAAGAAAGAAAGAAAGAAAGAAAGAAAGAAAGAAAGAAAGAAAGAAAGAAAGAAAGAAAGAAAGAAAGAAAGGCAGAAGTGGGATTATTTGGGTAAGAGGGCTGAAATGGTACAAATAATTTATAGAGGTGTGGATGAAAATTCAATAATGAAATCTATTGTTTGGTACAATTTATATATGCTAATCTCATTTCATAGTTAGAGTAACATTAGGTAGTTTAACTAATATTATGTATACATGACTTAGATACGCACATTCTCACACAGAATGCACATTTGAAATCTCACAGGGAAAATTTCAGGCTAAGCCAAGAGTGTTTTGTATTTTATTGGGTTTTTTTTTCCCGTGTGTGTGTGTGTGTGTGTGTGTGTGTGTGTGTGTGTGTGTGTGTGTTTATGACTCAGGCTGGTCCTGACTTCAATATGTAGCTTAAGCTGGCTTTGAATTAATGATCCTCCAATCTCAGGATACCCCCCACAACAGAGTGCTTGGATGGCAGATGCATACCACCACATCTAGCTCTAAATTGTTCAAAATTGTTAACTCCTGAAAGTCTTTAATTAACACAGAAAACCTGAGGGAGTCACTCATCCACCAAATTACCCTACTTTATATTGTTATATATAATCAATAAACTCAAATAATATATAATATGCATTATATATAATATATATAAGCTTCTCTTCTTATGAAAGAGGCATTCAAATTAATGAAAAGTTTCTGTATACATACACCAAATTTTCATTTATTCATTCATTTTCCTAATGATCTAAATACCACCCAATATTCTGAGAGAAACTTCAATAGAACACACTCATCATAGGTCATTCAAATGCTGTTCCAGGTTTAGGTGTGCACTGCAGGTGATACAACTGGCCCTATAGGCATTTGAGCAATGGAGATAGTGAGAGACAAACACACAAACACCAAAGTGGCAAATCTCTACAGGACCAGCACCGCATCTATAGGACACTGATACACACTGATTTCATAAGACTGTTAGCAAACAGACATCACCCCAGACAGCTTTATCACCTGAATGTTTCTACTCCCTCCAGGCAGATAATGTGCCTTTTATTTTAAACATACATATGTTCATTTAAGACTTCTGCATCTCACAGCTTATTTACTTTCTCCACAAAACATCTGCTAATCTGAACGATTCCATGGTAACAACATGGAATGGCACTATCTATGGTACTGAGTTTACAAAGAATGCACATGATAGTTCATGAGAAGGCTTGAAATATGGCCTGGGGAATTGAAAACTTTATCAACATTTCATTTCTAATTGTGATGATGAATAATAAACTGTTGACACCAGAAAGTTTATAGTATTTATAGTAACCAAAGTCATCAATATTGCTAGATATAGAGAAACCCCAACTTTTAGAGATGCGGGGTACCTTTGCATTGGCTATAGTGAAATGTGTTACCAGATGGATTCCTGTGATGCGATAGCAGATTCTCTCTCTCTCTCTCTCTCTCTCTCTCTCTCTCTCTCTCTCTCTCTCTCTCTCTCTCTCTCTCTCTCTCTTTCTCTCTCTCTCCAGGCAAGGGAAGGGGCAGTCATTCTGAGATTTACACCTGATTTGTGTTATAGTAATCTTTGAAATTAAGAAGTGTATCCTTGCATTTCATTAAATTCTGGCTAATGAGATAACTGTCTTCCCAAGGAGGGGATGATAAAGTGCTCAGGCCATAAAGCATAAATTAATACTGCAAGGTTAAACACTGGAACTAACTCATGTTTCAACAAAAGCCCCTACCAGCAGTTAAATTAACTGACATAAATACCATAAAATCTGTCTTTATTTTAGTTTCGGATGATGCCTCTTTTTACACCCCTGCTTTCAGTTTGTATAACTCATTTTTGCACATTATCGCATGCACCATTTGCCATTTAAAGATTCAACTCCGACGGGAAAAAGAGTTAAGAAATCAAGCACTCAGAGACGAGAAAGAAGCCGGTGGGTCTGAGGATACCATACTGAAGATTGTTAGTACTGTTCCAAAACACTGCAATAGACAACAGTAGTTCAAAGAAACAGTTAATTATGAGACGACCAGCCCAAGGAACTCTACTTTATAAGCTTTTGATAGACATCTTGAAAAAAAATGCTAAAGAAAACCTGTGGTGATAATAGGTTTGATATATATTCTGGTAAAAATTATATCACATTAATGAGGTGGCTTAAAGGGCTCATGCATCTTGTAGGAGGCATTTCAATGTATTAGTGTAATTAGCAGTGATGAGAAAACTGTTTGGAACTGAATTACCTCTCACGAGTTCATTTGAGCTATATGAAATTACACCATGCAAGAAGGAAAATTATGGAGCCATCCAGAGAGAGTTCATGCCTGATTTGATCATAGCCACTAATTGGATGATCATTTTCCTAAACCTTTTCAAATGGTTGACAGTTTCTGCCTCTCATTTTTTTTAATGGATGAGCTCTTTATTTCTTGTACTAAGCAAGCAAACATAGGTTTGTTAGAGATTTGGGTGTTTCTCCAGGAACCTTACAGGTGTAATTGTCACAGTCTGAACAACCTTTGTCCCTTAATTAGCTGCTTTTGGGGAACCCCTAAGGAGAGTCGCCGCCGTTCTTGTTAACAGTCTTAGTGAACGCTTGACGAGTGACTCTCTCTGAGCCTGATGCGTGTCAGCAGTCATGGGATGACAGCGGTTTAATGAAGTTAAAACCTGCCCCAATCTGGATAGGTAGAGCAGCATTGGTGTTAGATTGCTTTGGATTGCTGTATGTGTGTGTGTGAGAGTGTGTGTGAGAGTGTGTGTGTGTGTGTGTGTGTGTGTGTGTGTGTGTGTGTGTGTGTGTGTATGTGCACGCACGTGCACACGCGCGCGCACAGGCATGTACAAGCATGTGCATTTGTGTGTGTCCACACATGCCTGTGTATCTGTGTGTGTTTAGTATGACTTACGTGTTCAGGTAAAGGACAATAAATAGGTGTGGAGATGAAATAATGAAGTTTTCTCAATTGTTTATGAGTCCTGAACACAAGACAGTCATTAGAAGGGAACTGATATCAGGAAATCAACTGTTTGTATAAACTACTTGGTGTGAACTGCATGATACACCAAAGTATGAAAATTAGGGGCTGAAGAAATGCCATACTTTTCCTCTGCTTGACTTCTTACTGGTCTCCAAACCTCCTGCCTGGATCATCATTCCCATATCAGACATAGAAGAAGGTTCCCAAATGAGACTCAATCACATGAGATTAAAAATATTAGAGTTTTTGTCTGGGATTAGATGTGTGTCCTACTAAATCAAAAAGGAAAATCATTAGAAACCATGTTAATCAACTTCTTCTCAAAAAGGAAGGTACAGCATTTAGTGTATTTTTTATTACTCTCTCTCTCTCTCTCTCTCTCTCTCTCTCTCTCTCTCTCTCTCTCTCTCTCTCTGTGTGTGTGTGTGTGTGTGTGTGTGTGTGTGTCTGTGTGTGTGTGTCTGTGTGTGTGTGTGTCTGTGTGTGTTGTGTTGGTCAGAAGAAAACATTCAGGATAGGCTCTCTCTTTTCACAATATGGATTCATCCCCTGGTATTGAACCCAGGTCAACAGGCTTGGCAGCAAGCAGCTTTACCTGATAAACCATTTTGCCAACCCTAATTCAGTAGGCAAATCCCAATTTTCTTGGGAGTCAGTTGAACTGTATGCATTCTGGATGTCTGTGCTGTACAAACACACATTTAAGCTGTCGAGAACCATTCTGAAGGTCAAACCCTGCAAGCGCACCTCCTTCTCGATTCAGAATTTTCACTCTGCATCTTGTGAGTGTCACAGCACACTTATCCAGAAACACTGCTTTTGGAAATTCTTGCAGCAGATATTGCAATTATAGATCAGAAGCTGAAATATTAATGATATTGAAACTTTAACAAGTCCCCAAGCTCCTACTAGATTTTCTGCACCTCTACTTAGTTTAGTTATACAGAGAAGTTACTAGAGTTAGTCACTCATAAAGCAGAAACCAAAACTCTTTATATTAGGAATAAGAAGCTTTGAAATGTCCTTACTGTATTCCAGGAAGGAAGTGTCAAGGCATCTGATATCATATTTCAAGGAATCAGAACTTAGAGGAGCTATTGATTCTAGATGTTAGTTCAATTAATTCAGAGAGCAAACAGGTTCTTTTAGAATTGTTAAGTCACATAACTTTTCTTCAGTGCTCAAAGGAGTCTTGGCAATTGGAGACAAATTGATGGATTTATGTATAAGCTGTATTTGCTTACTACTTTTCTTGAATGTAGAATCTGTTCTCTGCTGTGGATGATTGTTTGATAGATAAAACACTGATTGGCCAGTAGCCAGGCAGGAAGTATAGCAGGACTAGCAGAGAGGAAAAAAGGAAAGGATAGGAAGGCAGAGAGGAGAGACACCAGCTGCCATCCAGGGAGCATAATGTAGAGGCAACAGGTAAAGCCACGGAACACGTGGCGACATATAGATTAACAAAAATGGGCTTAGTATAAGAGTAAGAGCTAGATAATGGTAGGCCTGAGCTAATGGCTGAGCAATTTAAATAAAATGAGAGTCAGTGTGTTTATTTTATAAGTGGGCCCCGGGACTGGCGGGGATTGGCAGGAGCTGGAAAGAAACTCTCCAGCTACAAATGGTACCCAATGTGTTGGCAAGAGTTTCCACCTAAAACCTGAAAAGGACGATTCTAAAACGGAGCTAAAAACAGCCTCCTAGTTGTCTCTCTCAAGTTAGTGGCAGCCTGTGTGTTTTAGTTACTATGGTGGGTTTGTGGCACGAGTGTGGGCTCGATCTACGCTATGTTACACAGAGGTGTCTCCAAGCTGTGCACTATGCTGTGTGTTGGACATAGTTTTTGCTAGTTTAAAAAACAGGGAGAGGTTTCTAGGCTATGCGCTGCTTTGATAGAACTGCTTCTGATAATTGATGGTACATATGGCTCCAGACCCAATTGATAGAAGCATAGAACCACTGTTTCTGAGAGTTGGCTCCCAGAGCTGGCAGTAAACTGTACCACCACCATGTTGGAAAGCTGAGGTGGACAGAGCCAGCAGCCACAGTGCTGTTTCAGTCTTAGAATGCTGCAGTTTAAAACAATATATTCACAATAAGACAGATTCGGATAAAATAGTTTACAATGTATATAAAATATACATAGGCTTGAAAGAGACAAAAAAAGTGATATATACAGTTATATAAAGAAATAGATAGTTTTAAAAATAAGGTCGGCCGGGCGGTAGTGGCACACGCCTTTAATCCCAGCACTCGGGAGGCAGAGGCAGGAGGATCTCTGTGAGTTCGAGGCCAGCCTGGGCTACCAAGTGAGTCCCAGGAAAGGCGCAAAGCTACACAGAGAAACCCTGTCTCGAAAAACCAAAAAAAAAAAAAAAAAAAAAAAAACTGCGTTTGTAATGAAAGAAGTAAATTAAATATTAAAAAAAAAATAAGGTCTTTAAAGAGACAGTAAAGGTCGTATAAAAAATAAGCCATGTGAAGATGGCTATTACACAGACAATCTGAATTGTGTTGTCTTGGGGATTTTTAACTGAAGACAGATATTTGATTGTAAAGACAACAGAGTTAAACCAATATGTATATTTTAAAGATACCTTGACTTCAAAATTTAGATCTAAGGATATGTTGCTTTGGAAAAGAGGTTCTGCTTTTATTTCCACAGAAAGCCAGAGGCTATGGATTTGTTCCAAATTAAGATACATCAGGTTTGACCAGCCAAGACCTCCTGAAAGGTCTCCAATGACACCATGGCCCAGATGATCCAATATCCAAAACCATTTCAAGGCAACTGGCTCAGAAAATACACCCTCACTGACTACTACATAATCCTAAAATTCTCTTTGTCCCTATAAGATACAGCGCCCCCCTCCAGCAGGAAGTAGTACGAGAAGCTACGCCCAAATTCCCAAAAAGACCAAGCTGGCTTTGGAGATGAAATTGGCTCACTTCTTCTCTAAACCCAAGCATATTCCTAAAATAAAAGGTTAAGAGATTCTTTTGTCCCATAGCGAAAGAGCCCTCTGATGTGGAACAGAAAAAAAAAAAAACAATATTTTTATTTAAAACAGGTTGATTATAAATGTTATCTCTTTCTAAAGAAGAAAAGGGGATATGATATAGATATATAGGATATAGATATGATAAGATAAAAGGGTAGATTAATGGACACTTGTTTAAAATGTTTTACATTGGTATGGATTTTAGTTTATGTTTAAAATGTTTTACATTGATGTAGACTTTAGTTGACTGATACAAGTTTAAACTTAATTTTGTTATACTGTATATATATTTCTATTCTCATTTAAGATATTATGTTTATGTAACTCATTTAAATTGTAATGGATAATTAAGAAATACAGATTAATAATTAGTCTTCTATGATAGCCAAACTTTTATCCATGTTAGTTTTTTAGGTATACATAGATATATTTCAGATAGATAGGTAATCTTCAAAGACTTCAAAGACCTACAGAATATGGCATTTAAAATATTTTCAAAAATTTAGACTTTCTGGACAGTGATACATGCCTGCTCCTGGCAGCACCGATTTACTTCAGAGAGGAGGATGGACATCGAAGACACTCCATATGGAGTTTATCTTCGCCTTGACAAAGATAGCCATTTGGGCAAAAAACTGTTCTTGACTGGATTGCTTGATTGACTGGACATGCAGGACCCATAGGAAGGTAACCACTGAACTTTGCTTGGTGAAATGGTCCTTCAGATTTCTGCTTTACAGAGGAAACTTCCAGACATTCTACAGGACACATAAAAAAAATGACTGAGAGACTCTAGCCCTGTGGGCTGAAGACAGATGCTCCAACCTTACAAGAGAACTTTGGATGACTGTCCAGACTGCCAGTTGTCTCTGTCTACCCTACAAGACTCCCGAAAGTTGATTGCATCCTTCTCCCATTTCTCAAGTAATATTATATCCTTCTGAGGTCTTTGATGTAGTTGAAGACTAGTTATAATTTCCTTAGTTATAATAAAAGATAAGTTATATATAAAACCTTAGACTCACAAATATAAGATAGATAAGATATCTTCTTTAATATTGTAACTGTAATTCTTGCTTGATAATTTTTTTGTTATGCGTAATTTTACTATGTTAAAGTTAAAACCTTTCTTTAAAAAAAAAGAAAAATGGGAAATGCTGTGGATGATTGTTTGGTAAATAAAACACTGATTGGCCAGTAGCCAGGCAGGAAGTATAGCAGGACTAGCAGAGAGGAAAAAGGAAAGGACAGGAAGGCAGAGAGGAGAGACACCAGCTGCCATCCAGGGAGCATAATGTAGAGGCAACAGGTAAAGCCACGGAACACGTGGCGACACATAGATTAACAAAAATGGGCTTAGTATAAGAGTAAGAGCTAGATAATGGTAGGCCTGAGCTAATGGCCGAGCAGTTTAAATAATATAAGAGTTGTTGTGTTTATTTTATAAGTGGGCTCTGGGACTGGCGAGACTTGGCAGGAGCTGGAAACTCTCCAGCTACAGTTCTCCTCTGAGTTTCCTGGGTTCAAAGCTCCTCTTTTTTTTTTTTTGCATGTGTTCCCCCCTTTTCATAATTAATGCCCATTTTCTGAATCTGTGCCCTCACATTTGATTGTCAGTTGAGTATGGGATGAAGCAGCCTTCCCTCATCCTTTGGGCTTTGTACCTTTTCATGACAACTAGCTATCCCCTCTGGTTTTGCTCCACATCCATGTTTCTGTCTTTGTTTCTATTTTTGAGTCTACATTTCATACAATAAATTTAATTCATTTGTGGTGTATTTTTAAGGCAACATTAATGCATGAGTAATCCATACTCCTGACCTGTACACTTCATCAGACTCCACTTTCCAACTGTTTCCTTAGGCACTAGGTTTGTGACATGTGGACTTTGATAGACATACTCAAGCTCGTGCCACCTTTACTTAGCTCTCATACATTTAAGTGTCTTTTAGTTACTACAATACAGTGAAAGAAAAATTGGCTAGGTAGTGCTTGAGCTACATTTCCCAATCAAGCTGTACTTAACATTGCAGAGTAGAAGTTTGATACAGGTCAGATGTATAGTCTTTGGCATAGAATTTATTTTTTCTGCCTGAACACTTGATAGGTTTTGTTAAAATTCATTAACTATCACTTGTGGTGATATTGTGTCCTCCAATATATTGGGTACCTAATGAACTTATCTGGAATCAGGGAACAGAACAGCCACTAGATAGACATAGAGGCCAGAAAATAGTGGTGCACACACCTTTAATCCTATCACTTGGGAGGCAAAGATCCAAAAGGATCTCTGTGAGTTCAAGGCCACACTGGAAACAGCCAGGCATGGTGACACATGCCTTTAATCCCAGGAAGTGATGGCAGGAAGTAGAAAGGTATATAAGGCATGAGGACCAGGATCTAAATGCTTTTAAGCTATTAGGCTTTTAGCAGCAGTTCAGCTGAGATCCATTTGGATCAGGACTCAGAGGCTTCCAATGTGAGGAAACAGGATCAGCTGCGAAGTTGGAGAGGCGAGGTTAGCTGTAGCTTGTTCTGCTTCTCTGATCTTTCAGCGTTCACCCCAATACCTGGCTCTGGGTTTTTTATTAGTAAGACCGTTTAGCAATTTGTGTTACATTTGGCTTCATACAATCACTCCTACATTTTTGGAGAACATTGAAGATTCTGTATGAGCCTCTGTTGAATTAAACTTCCCAGTAGTACTAATATTTTGTCTCTACGTGCTGCAGAACAGACTTAGAGTGTGTCATTTCACTTTTTGGTCCACTTAAAGACCCACTTGTTCTTTTCCTCCTTCTCAATTTTTAAATTTTCTCTTATTTTTATTTTAAAGATTTTTTTTTAAAATTATGTGTATGTGTGTGTGTGTGTGTGTGTGTGTGTGTGTGTGTGTGTGCGTGTGTGTCTGTGTAGGGGTGTGGGTATGTGTGCATGAATGCAGGTACCCATAGGAGTAGGAAGAGTACAACAGAAGCTGGAATTATGGGAGATTGGGAGCTGCCCAATATGTGTGCTAGGAAACAAACTCTAGAACTTCACAAGAATCTCAAGCACTTCTACCCACTCAGCCATTGTTTCAGTTCAGTCCCTTATTCTCATTATAAATGAGACTCCTCTTATGATCTTCTCATTCGGTTTTGTAGGGGTCAAGTTTCATCATATTAAGATGTCAAAAAAAATTAAGTATTTCTTTGACTCTGGAAACAAATTGTTTCCAAAATCCTCACCAATTTCTCTTCTTTTCTGTTCTTCTACTATGCTTTAAGTAATATTTATTACCCCATAAAAACATTTAGAAACATTCTTGGTTTGTCACTAATATGAAACTGTGCACACATCTGCATCCATTAGTTCTACATTGCTACCTTTAGCTTAAGGAAGTGCCATCCTCTCTACAATATGAAATACGCTCCATATTCAATCTCCTCTCAGCTTCTCAGAAATCTGTGTAGTGTGTTGAGCTATCCTTCAGCTCTGTTCCTATCCAGTTTCCTAACCAGGAGCAGCATCCTCACATGCTGGTGCTTTCACAGACCTTTACAAAGCATCAGCTATCTTCGCAATCTGCATCTCATCAGCAGCCAACCACGTGGTCCTTGTCTGTCTTCGGCTGGCTTCTATCCCACCACTCCACCAAAATCGCTCTCATCTAAAAGAGCAGCAACGTCCCTGCTTCTAATTCTAGTGCTTATTCTTCACTCCCCATTCCTCTTGAGTTCACAGCAGAATTTGAAATGAGATTGGTGATTCCTTCCTTCTGGAAACACCTTTTAGCCCTGCCAGGCAATTTCTACCTATGTTCATCATCCTTTTATTTATTTAAGCTCTTGCTATTTACATTATTGATTTCTATATGGTTTAGATGCTAAAGATACATGTTACAAATGAAACAGTTCATGTCAGTCACTGTGAATGCAGATACCTATTCGATGTACTCAGAATAAAAATACTGGAGAAAATTTTTCAAGAAAAATGCATTTTTTATTTCCAAATGTATATCAATATAGACTTTCACTCTCCCATAAATTAAATCAAATGAGTTAGTGCACAGACATTAATTTTTGATAGTTTTGCTTTTGAAAATATACTATAAATATAATATGTTCAGCAACTTACCATTCTTGTAGACATTATTCTGGAAAAGACCCCTACTTAACCATATGCTTTACTTAAAGAAAAGAACATAGAGTAAATAATTAGCAAAAATAATACATTGATGGAGATTATTAATAAATTTCTCCATTATTATAATGAGTTTTGTTCAGTTTTACAGAAAGTAGTCAATAAATAATGGAATAGTATTAATGTTTTTAAAAAGAATGAATGGGGGAATCGATGCATAAGAGCTGTACAAGATGCATGATTTCAATTAGGACTAGTCTATGGAGGATCTCAGAAGAGAGTTTGAGGTCAGACTATTTTACTCCGTATTCTGCAAAACCAGCACTTTGTCTGTCACATCAGACACTGTGAATCCTTTCTAATCTAGGAAATCTTTTTTCTCATTTAATTATTTATTTTGTGTGATGTGTATTCATGTGTGTGCATGCATGTTCATGAGTGTACTTTTGGGCATACAAGAGGAGGTCAGAGGACAACATTGGTTATCTGTCCTCCTTTCCCACCTTATTTTAAATGGGGTTTTTTGTTGTTTTTGACTTCTGCATGTACTCAAGGCTAGCTGGTCCTTTTAATTCTGGGGATTCTTCTTTTGCTGTCTCTTAGCTTGCTGTGGAAGCCCTGGGATTACAGGCATGTGCTACCATGTATAACGTTATGTAGGTTCCAGGGGTTTAAAGTCAGGTCATCATGCTTGCACAGCAACCACTTTGCCTACTTAGCCACCTCATCATCCCTTTTTTACGAACAGATAGTAAAATTTAATATTGGCCCCATTCTCTGGAATAAGCATAAACTTTAAATCCTAGCATTGCAGAATAACTTCAGTTTTTTTTCTTCTACTCATTTTAGCTAATATTAGCAAATACTTCCAACTATGCATAAGTTAGCAACATAATTATAATTAGCTACTGTAAAATGAACAGGTTAGTATATATTATATACAATCATTCACCACAATCTTTAAAATAATATTAGTAGAATCTGCAACTTAAAATAAAAATTTCAGAAGTAGCAGGCTAACGATGACATACCTCATATGGGGTATACTCAACATTTGAAGTGAAATCAGCTAACTCCAAAGGCTATGGTCCCTTCATTGTAATGTGCAGTAAAGAGACTCTGCCCACAGGAAGTTGAACAGGGGAAAATGTTTGGGGAGTAGTTAGTACTTGTCTATTCTGTGCCTGTTCCCTCTTCTGGAACAGAGATTGGAGATACAAAAACCCAAAGACTACATGTCCATCTTCCTCCTCTAGTAAGTAGAGACACACAGAAAAAAAAAACTGGGAGACCAAGCTGGAAGCTTGGATACCTTTATACCTTCTTCCTGTCTTCTTTCTTGAAGGCTTAGATGCTCCTGTAGCCAGCCATCTTGCTCGACAAGGTGTACTTCAGGACATAAACCATGTACTAAAGATAATGGGCAAAAAAAGTAAGTCATTGTTGCACCTCTGCTCTTTCCCTTCACTTCTTTGGTGTGAAGAACGAGTCTCTAAGTGTTTGGCTTCCAATGTGAGCTACTAAAACAGTCCTGATTGATGCAGATATACATTACATCATTAAGTGAGGAAAACACATTTATGGATTGTAGAGTAGCAGCATGCCAGATAATGGACAAAATATTGCCTCGGGCTAATGTGCTGTGGAAGCGGGAAGCAGGGTTTGGGGTAACAAATTAATAGAACTTTGAGATGTTGCGTTTATTCAGAAAGAACTGAATGCTTTTCGGCAATTAGCCAGCCTAGACAGAGTTTCCATGTGGCAGCCCTGCTGCTGGCAGAAAGCTGGTTGCTAGATTGACAGACTCAGAACAGCTATTTAAGAACAAGGTTGCTGGGAGTGTAGAAATAGCCACAGACAGTTCATGCTCCTGAGGACAAATGATGGTTTGTTATTATGCTTGAACTATGTGAAATCAGTAAAGGCATCGTAGGAAGGAGCGAAACCATGGGGTGCTATTAAGAGTTGAGCAATTCTGGTTTGTGAGGGAATATGGATTCTACTTACAAAAATAATAGCATATAGGAGAGGAAAAAAGAAGTCATTGTCATTGTTTTGAATTGCTCGTGAGCTATTCCATTGTGTCATGAATCTTAAGTCAAATTTCATGTTATTACTATTAATTTTATTAGTGTGATGTATGTGTACTGCCACAATATTGCTTTAATGAAATAATGTATTGTGAGTTATGTTCCACAGATCTAATGTAATGCTTGTTAAATGTGGTGGGAATGTGCATGATGGGAAAGGGAGATGAAGAAAGGGAGGTGAGGGTAAGGAGAGAAAGGGGAGAGCTAGAGATACATTGAGAAGGGGTATAGAGAGAGTTTTATCCTATTAGTTCAAGTTTTTAGGCATTCTAGTGACTTTCTTGACTTACAGCACGCTTTCTATCAACATCCCCTGCTTTTAGCCATGATTAGCTTTCTATTTGCATCTCTAACATGCCCATTCAGGTAGATGCCTTTGCATGCAGTAGTTATGGTGTTATTGCTTCCTCAACAGATTAGACACGGGACTCTTAATCACTGTATCAGGAAATACTCACACAAGCCAAACATGTAGGTATCAATAACATGTACCTGAAAAGGCCTCTAGATACACATTTGGGCATAATTGCCTGTAACAAATTATAAATGGCTGAAAACGGAACGCTCCTAGAAATTTCTATGTCCTCTTCCTTGAGGACCTGAGGAAACCATTTCTTTTCTGGTTCAGTGAGGATCATTCTTCGAGGTTAGGGGACATTTTTGTGTACAACTATGTTGGGTTCAATGTCATTAGGTTGCATTCATGTGGTTCAGTGCACAAAATCAAACTATTTCAAGACACGAGGAAGAATGAAGATAAACTGGGGCCAGCAAGATGACTCACTGAGTAGAGGCTCTTGCTGCCAAGACTCAGTGGCCTGAATTTGATCCTTAGGAGACACATGATGGAAGGAGACAGCTTACTCCTGAAAGTAGTCCTCTGACTTCCACATATGGGTTGTGATGCCCCTGACATGAATAGATTAACAAATGGAATTGAAGTAGTTTTTTTTTCTTTTAAAGGAATTTAGATAAACTAGAGAAAAGAGAGCATGCTTATTCAGAGAGCTGGCTGGCCAGACTGCAATACACACTCACATTCTGTCGTGATGACCATAAACTTTGGATGGGTAAAATAAGAATCTTGGACAGCAGTCATTGTTAGTATGCTTGCTAGTGGAGAGAAAAGAGCCTCACAACCAAAACAGCGAGAGAGAGAAAGGGTATCAGCTGAACACTCTCCCTTGTGCAAATATTGCAATAAAAGGGCAAAGCCTGTTTAAAGCCGAGTGTCTACCAAGCTGTAACTCAAGTAATAAGGACAAAGGACTCAACCTACTCAAAGGCAAAAAAGGAAAGCACAAATTGTGAGAGTAAGAATCCATTGCATGGAGTCATTTCACTAAATGAAAGACGGGTGTGGAACTGCTGAGCATGGGAAGCTGCAAGGGGACCTTGGGGTGTCTAACTACCCTGTTTTCTTAATTTAAGAAAGGGAAGGAAAATTGTTGTCTATCTGTGCTTCAAACTCATAGTCTAAGTGACTCTCGGAGTTTCTTTTCCTATTCTTCTTGCTCTTTTTCTGTTACCTAGACTACAAAAAAGGAGCATCTGTTTAGACAGACATTCATTTGTCTCTTTGATAGTAGGTGTACATCATGGGATCTGGAAGCTTTCGTTATATTAAAAAAAATGACCATTAGAGTTAGCCTTGGATCTTTATGGAGTCATTTAATCAGACAAAGCCTTCACCTTCCATGTCACCCTTGATGTACACAGAAAAAGTCTCATTTGAAGACATTGGTGCCAAAGGGGTTGTAGATAGGACTGGGAAATAGACTCAGTCAATAAATTGTTTTCCGTAGAAACGTGAGTGCCTGGGTTTGAATCCTCAACACTCATATTTTTTTAAAGGGAAAAGCTGAGAGTGGCATTTGCCTATATCCTTAGCAGTAGGTAAGGACAGAGTCAGGAGGATCCATGATATTTGTTGATTAGCTGTGCTAGCCAGTCGGTAGCTCCAGATTCAGTGAGAAACTGATTTAAAACTAAGTTCAAGGGGCATGGTGGGAGCCAGCCAGGCCCTGCCCTGCCTCGCCAGGTGGATGCTGCAGAAGCCAGCCAGGGCGCCACTAGAACAAATAGGTGATGGAGAGGTGGGAAAAAAAGGAAAGCAGAGTGGTGCGTGTGCTGTGGAGAGGGGTGGGACTGGAGATACGGCTACGGGGACAGGTGTGAGAAAGGGCTGAGGTCGACAGGGGAACAAGTCTTTAGTGTGCAGCAGCCTGGAGCATACACAGAAGCGGACTCAGCCCCCAAACTCGCTGCCCGGCCTTTGGATCCCCCGGTCTCTGGACAATGACAGAGGTCTGAGATGAGGAACAGTTCACTTTCTGGATCGAACCACCTCGAAAGACCACCATGGCCTGCCATGCCACCAGAGGCCATGTTGGTGCACGAAGTCCATGCTGCTGGCCCAGGCCATGATGAATCTTGAGATCCATGTGGACTTAACGTCATCTATGCTGCTGTATGAGTCCTCAGGGATTTGCTCCCTCGAAGAGCCATGCTGACGTGAGTGGCCCGTGTAGCCACCTGAGGCCATGTTAAGACCCTGTGGTCCGTGCTGCTGCTGAGGGCCATGAGTGGGTTGGTGGTCCTCATACAGCCATGCGCCATGTTGATGTCTGTGACCCATGTTGCCCCACCCAAGGCCATGTGGATATCCTTGCTCAGTGCTGTTGCCTAAATCCATGTTGATATGTGTGGGATGCACTGCTGCCAGGGGCCAGGTTGAAGTGAGGGCCCCATGCAGCTGCCTAGGGCCATGGTGATGTCCGGGTCTGGGCTCCCTTCGAAGGCCTTGTCTGGGTCTGTAGCCTTACTGCAACTGGGGGCTGTATTGGAGCTCTGTGCTGTCACCAGAAACCGTGTGGAAGCACATGATCCGTGCTCCCTCTGACTGTGAAGAACAAGGAAGCTACTTTTGCACTGATATCGATGACAGCAGAAGCAGAGTTGAGAGGGAGGGACATGGAAGGCCTCTGTGACAACCCCTACCCCAATAGTCCCTTCCCCCCCTCCAAAAAAAAAAAAAGCTAACAGCCTAGACAGACAGGAAGCCATCAAAGAGAACTCTTACAAAGTGTGACAGGGATGCTGAAATGTACCTCTCCATAATTGATGGCTTCTGGCAGTGGTGTGAGAGGGGAAGGACTCAGTTCTGTTTAAGGGGCTGGCCACTGAGAATTTGACCATGCTCCAGTGAGTATGTAGATAACACAAATTGGACTTGTTTTATTATTGTTGTTGTTATTATTATTATTATTATTATTATTATTATCATTATTATTATTATCTTTTCGGGGGGTTCGCAAGGGTGGGGTAGCAGACATGGAAGGACTGGGAAGTGAGTGTGATGGGGTTCATGATGTGAAATTGCCATAGAATCAATGAAAAATGTTACATTGGAAAATAAAATAAAACTAAGGCAAAGAATGGGATGGTGGAGGAGGATCCTTGGCTTTGACCTCTGGCCTCCATACAAATGTATGCACATGTGCACCCACATACAAATGCAAACACATGTATGCACACACAAAAAATAAAGAAACCATTTTTTAAAGGCATATTGAAATTACAGCTCAAATCATTTAATGCCCTCCCAGGGATAATTGCTAAATGAGAAAGCAAATGTTCCTCTTCTATGCTTCTGGAAATGTAAGCCAAGTGGGCAGGACCCTTCACCAATCCTGTCTCCCCAGGTCATTTCTCAAGACACTTCACTCTCAGAGGCTAAGAAAAAAAATGGTGCTTGCCAAAGAAACATCATAGCAAGTAACTTGATCTCTTTTTCTATCAGTTGCAAAAATATCCTTTATGGATTACACACTGATGTTCCTTGATGCTACATAAGGAGTTGGGGCTTGATAAATGGTATTATACATTCATTTCTAAAAATAATGCCTGGAAAAGCTGTCAGATTTATCAAAAATAGGAAAGACTTTTACATTCTGGACTGAGTCATGGAAGAAAATTGCTTCATGTTGGTAAGGAATAGAAATAACAATTATCCTACATTTCTTGCTCCAAGCATGGCACTCTCTCTGACATCTGTGTATTTCAATCATTGATTGATCACTGGTCTCCCATCTGTACTCAGGAGTTCCAAGAAGGTGGGGATTTTTATAAAACTGTGGGCACACATCTCATAAAATATATTCAGATGTCACATGAAATTGTAGCTTTCAGATGAGCAAGATGTGGGGCTAATGACCAAAATGTTGAAGGGATCCTGTTGGGCCCACAAAAGTTTCTTTCTATAACCTTGCAATAGTAAGGCCCTAGGGGAGATTGAACTCTAGTTCTTCTAGTTTGATATTGTATATGAAGCATGTTCTAAATCCTCTCACAAGACTGTGGGGATAGCTTGAGCAGCACTTACAAAATCAACTCTAAATTTATTGTCACCCAAAAATATAATTTTTTAACAAGTGTTTAGTAAGACGTAAAAGCAAGAATATTCTCAAATGTATCAAATTTTTGCAAGTTTTTTCTCCAAAAATTTCCCAGGAATTTCAAAAGATTCCTAGGAGGCAATTTCACCATTAATCCACGTGGGATAAAATAACAGCCAGCGAGCATTGCACATTCAAGTAGAAAGTGAGTGGTAAATGGGACACTGAAGCATTCGAGAAAAACACAAGGAAAAAAATGTATTCCTAAAATCTCATGACTTCATCGGCAATGGGAACGATAGAGCAAGAAATCCTGGATCTGATTATCTAAGCGTGTCTTCTATACTCCCCTGTCTTACTGGGTCAGCTCAGACAAGTCTGCAGAGTATTTCTTTTTTGTTTGTTTATTTCATTTCTCTTCCAAAACCTTCCTCACCTTTGAGTGTTCCTACCTTTGTTTTTATTACCCTAGTGGCCAAATAATTATTTAGACTATAGCATGCTATCAGGTAAGTTTTCTTTTTAATGTTAGTTTTAGAAAATCCTATCTTCTCTCTCAGAACTCTGCTCAACAAAACCCAGAAAAAATATGTTTACCATGAAATCATTTTACAAAGGCACAGCCCAGCTAAAAGGAAACACTAGTTCTATTTGTGATCATTGGCCCCAGTGAAGATTTGCAGAAAGAAAACAAAAAGAACATGAAATTGTCAATATCATTCTACGGATCTGGGCAGTGAAGTTTGGGATTTAATTGTGGGTGATGCTGACGGAATCTTCAGAGCTGTTCAGTGAAGGCAGTGTTTCCGCACCGCATCTAACACAGGAAGGAGACAGAACGTGTTAACTTTCCACACTTCTTCACATCTTTTTCTGTGCTGCACACCTCTCTGACTGACACCCAGCAGCAATTTCAGGTAATTTGCCCTCTCTCAGGTACTGAATTACTTGGTCCTACTTTAAGAACAGACAGAGAAGAAAATGGGCGGGCGCCGGTATCTCAAGGTAGCCATTTATATTTCTTGAGCACTGAGCATCCTCTAACTCTTCCTGATGTTGCTGACTCTGAAAAGCGAAAGGAATTGTATTCAATGCCTCCATCGTTCCTTTCTTTTTCCAGATGTAATTCTGAATCCTTTAAGCATCAGCAGTTGCTTTTGTCCTTTGCTGGGTTGATGATCACACATCTTTGCTAATTTAAATACAGGCATTTACGTTTTGCTGTTAATTAGTAAAAACTGGTTATTCCTCAGAAAAGAAAAGTCACTGATTCAAGATCACATATGGAGTTATTGTTTGTGACCAAGCTTTTGCTCCACCTAACCTAGTAAGTCAGGCTAAAAATCAAAATAGGGTTGTACTAACATTCCACATCACAAAGTTGAAAATATGCTAGTGGACGCTCCCCTCCTCCCAAAGAAAAAAAATCAGAACTAAAATCATTACAGCCTAATTCCCCAAACAGGTAAACTGGCAGGATAAGAAATTTCCTTTGACCTAATTCGTAGCAGAAAATGTTACTTGAAGAAACTGGTGTGGTCAGTTAACTTCCTGTTCTGTTTCCTATGCTCATCTTAGAAAGAAAGTAACTTTGTAATAACAAACTACTCTAGGTGTGTGTGTGTGTGTGTGTGTGTGTGTGTGTGTGTGTGTGTGTGTGTGTGTGTGTGTGCATGTGAGCTTTCTTATGCCTTTTTCTGTCTATAACATCACCTCCTCTGACTGACCCTTTGAACATTTACTATATTATATGGAAAGAAACGTTGCCCAGTTCTAGAAACACAAAATTAGCGAATTAAGTTCATTAATTCATTATAAATTTAGACTTTGAAAGTCCATGCATATACATATAATTGTCACCATTTGTTTATCCACCCTTCAGAGAGGGTAATTAGTGCATTTGTAATACAGCTAGAGTCTTTATGTCTCCCAGAAAAGTGTCTAGAAACAATCACTTATCTTAGCAAAGTGTCAATGTACAAAATCAGCTTTCAAAACTAAATTGCCTTTCTATACACCACCAACAAATACATCAAGGAAAATATTATGGGCATATTCCCATTTGCAATAGCACCAAAGACAATAAAATATCTTGGGATAAACCTAATCAAGGAGGTGAAAGACCTCAATGAAAGCTTCAACTCTCTGAAGAAAGATTGAAAAGGCACTAGAAAATGGAAAGACATCTCATACTCATTGTTCAGAAAATGGAAAGATATCTCATACTCATTGTTCAGTAGAATTAATATTATGAAAATGACCATCCCACCAAAAGCAATTTATAAATCCAATGCAATCCCAATCAAAATGCATTATTCTTCATAGGAATAGCAAAAAAAACAAATCTGAAATTTGTATGGAACCAGAAAAAAAAAAACCTGGCTTATTTTGCTTAGCCTAATGATTCCCCAATTCCACCCATTTTCCTGTAATATTCAGTATGATACATTGTGGGGAGAATTGCTTCACTGGAGAGATTTAAACAAATGTCTACCACCTCCTTATATGGCACCAACAAGAAACCAAAGTGTTCCCACTGAAATCCAACCTGGAGAACCAGTGAGTTTACTGGGCTTACTCATAGAACAAGGATATGGGTTACTTATAGGTGTTTGGATGATCCCAAAGCAGCCATACCACTACAAAGTCTCATTCTAGCAATGATGACCATTTCCCCATAGCTGTATAGATGGAGTCTTCCCACCCGCTATCACATTCCACCCTATCCCTGTTAGCTTTACCACCCTCCAAATGCTCAAACACCTGCCAAGACCATGAGACCATGAGCAAAGCAGGCAGAATTGCATACAAATGTCGAAGATATACAGGAAGGAACTGGTAGAGCCTTAGAAGGGTGGGGTCCAACAACCATCCCTACACCTCATTCTATGAACGGATGTCAACAGTCAACAAACCTGACCTCTGGGGGTTTCTTGCAAGTAGTCACTGTGTTCTAATGAAGAAAATGTCCATTATGCTATGGGGATAGTATTCTATAGCATATGTACATGTATGTCATATTTTAGATATCCAATCATCCGCAGACATGGCCCTAGGCTGACTGCATATTGTAGCTACTTCAGGATGGAGTGAGTGATAAATACAACAGGCAGGTATCGCTCTTGTTTGCATTCTTTTCATCCATCAAAGCAGTGCACAGGCATGATATACCTGGGCCTTTGTCAGTTCTACTCTTAGCTTTTACGGCCTCCTCCACACTGAGTTTCACACTAACTGAACTAATTTATGTCCCACTGAAAGTGTAACGGATTTATTTTTCATATCCTCCCATATTATACATATATATAATATATTAATATATATATCAATAGCCATTCTAAGGTGTGATTAGGTTACAATGTGGTCTAAAAATATTGAACTTTTTTTTCCAAATATTAATAGACTGTATGTGGGTAAGTTTCTATTCAGAATATTGTGCCAATTTTTTATTGCTATGATTGCTTGCTCTTTTCATGTTCCATTTGTTAAAGTCTTTGTGCAGGCTGTATACCAATACTCTGTCAGATAAAGAGCTGGCAATAATTTTCTCCCACTCTTTGGGTATTTACTGTTATTTTTTGATAATCTTCCTTCTTCAGAGATACATTGTTCTTACATTATCATGGCTCCTCCAGTTTTCTTTTATTAATGTGGGTATGACAAACCCATTCCATTTCAAATTCTTCATGTTCTATATTCTTTAAGGTGAGTTACTCATCAGCAAATGTGGTTAGAGTTTTTATTTTATCCCATTAGTGTACATGAACTTCTTCTATTTAAAGTGATTATTGGTACAGTCATTTACTATGCCTGTTACCTCGTGCTGAACATCTTTGTTCTCTTCTCCCCTCTTTCTGTCTTGTCTGGTATTAGACATTGGGGTTTTGTTTTATCACCTCACTTAATATGTTATATTTCTTTTTAAAAAATTATAATATAATTATATAATTTCCTCCATTCCCTTTCATCCCTCCAAACCTTTCCATATACCCTTTCCTGCACTCTTTCAAATTCATGGCCTCTTTTTTCTTAATTGTTGAGATACATAGATAGATAGATAGATAGATAGATAGATAGATAGATAGATAGATAGATAGATAGATAGAGACAGAGACATATCATGTACAACCTGCTCAGCCCTTTTATTGTTATTTGGCCGTACATGTTCTCAGAGTTGACCTCTTTATATAAGGAAGTTTACATTTCTGCCTGAAGATCTTTTCTCCATAGAAATATAATTGTGTTGGGTTCTATAAGCATTTTAGATATCTTATTGCTCGTATCTTATTTTCACTATTTATGTTGAGATATTTGGTATAACCCTCATCTTTCTTTCTGTATATACAGGATTTCTTTTTTTCTTTGTCTCCTTTCAAATTTTTCTCTTTTTTCTTCATCTTTGGCTTTCTGTAATTTAAAAATAGCATATCTAACGTTTTGTCTTTTTATTTGTTTGTTTGGTTGGTTGGTTGTACCATTTGAGACACCCCAACCATCTTGGGTCTATGGGTTTGTGAGTGTCACTAATTCTGAAAACTTGGGGGTATTTTGAGATTTTAAATATTGTGCTCCATCATCCTCTTCTTTATCTGGTATTCAATTTGCATGCATGTTATATCTGTTGATATTATCCTCACAGTTCTTAGACATTTTGTTTTGTTTTTCCATTTCATTGCTGGAATTGTCAATTCAACCTATCTTTGGGTTTACTCATGTTGTTTTTGAGTATATTTACATTGATATGAACTGCAAAAATGATATTTCACCTCTGTAACTATGTACTATACTGATAACTTTTTCTTTTTCATCTTCCTTTAGCATTTGTCTTGCAGCTAGCACATTTCATCTGTTCCTTCACCTCTTCTACTGTCTAAAGAATACATCAAAGCAGGTATTCTTTTAAACTCCTTCTGAAGAATACCTTGTTGGGCAAGTGGCTTGGCAGCCTTCTGACATTTACATTGTATAGCAGAAAAAAAATGTAACTGTCCTACACTCCGGAAATATAAACTTCGAGGGATATTTCTTAAATTGTTGGATGATTTATTATTTTAGTCACCACACTATTATTTGGCAATTCAAAAAGAAGCAGCAATATACAAACTATCTTTGATCTAAGCAACTTGTTTTAGTCAAATGCCCTTTACAAGAAAATTTTCTCAGTTTATTTACATCATTAAAAGAATTTATTTATACCCTTTGAAAAACACATCTACTGGTGTATAATTCTAACTGGAAACAATTTTGAAATGTCCCCAGACTTTGATTACAAATTTGAATGACAAAAATAATTTCTCCCAGTGTTGAAAGGATGTATTGTTTCATAAATACTTATCTTGGCTTATGGGAAAATAACATTGCACTGAATGTATTCCTGATGTAAAGGCACACTACAAATAAGTTAACAACTTAAATGTGAAAAATAAAACTATGATGCTCTCAAATACAATTAAAGAAAAATACTTTTGTACCTTAGAGATGAGAACTTTTATGACAGGTTAGAACAATGATGTTTTCCAGTGCTTAACTCTTAAGATTGAAAGAAATTATGATGTTGAAAATTAAATAAGAACCAAGACAAGTTCAGTGCGAGGAGAATTGTCTTTTCCACAACATTGCTAAGACAAGTGGGTGGTCCACAGGCAAGGCAGAGAAATTCAACCCCTTCTACACCACAGAAAGAGAGAAGCAGAGAGAGCACAGATACAAATAAGACAGAGACTCCGAATTGACCACAGATCGTGGAAGCTCAATCATAGTAAGAGAAATAAGTCAGTCTAAGAAAGACAAATATTGCATATTTCTTCTCGTTTGTGGATATCAGATGTTATAGATATATAAAATCACATGTGTAGTGATGGTAGGAAAGATATGAAAACATTTGGAGAACAAAGGGAACCCACTGGAGGGAAGAGGAGGGTTGATAGATACTGGGAATATAAGTCAGTGTATGTATATATGCATGAAAATAGCTTTATGTAACTGTATGCTTAAAGATACACATGTATTAGAACCAATCTCTGTGATATGAAGTTAGGCAATGATTTCTGAGCTGTAAAACAAAAACTGTAAGTGGAAAAGAAAAAATAGGTAAGACAAACTTATTTAAACTTGTTTCTCAGTCGTGAAGAGAAGGTAAGGAGTTAAAAGTACTTTTGTTCTAGAGGACCTCAGTTAGCTTCCCAGCACCCATGTCAGGCAGCTAAAAACTTTTTTATCTCTCCAGCTCCAGGAGATCCAACACCTTCTTCTGGCTTCCTTGGGCAACTGCAAGTACACATACTCACACAGAGACACATGTAAATACATGGTTTTGAAATAATAAAAATAAATAAATCTTTTTTTAAAAAACTTGTTTTTAAAAAATCATAACAGGTGAAAAGACAGCTGGCAGAGTGAGAGAAGCTAATTGCAAGTCCTATATCTGATGGATAAGTTTGTAAAAGTTAATTCCGGCCAACTTGATAGGATACAATGTTTTCCAGTACCTGGCAAGGCACCATTTCTGGTACTTTCTTTGAGTGTTTCCAGAGAGAGGCATCTGAACCAGCGGGGAATGTAATGAGTCAGCTTCAGTGCACTATCCAGTCACACATGCCCATGGAGAACAAAAAGGTAGAAGAAACACAAATATTCATACTCTCTAAATGTTCTCTCTCCCTCCCTCCCTCTCTCCCATCTTCCCTCTCTCCCTCCTTCCCTTTCTCTCCCTCCCTCCCTCTCTCTCTCTTTCTCTCTTTTTTTCTCTCTCTCTGCCCCCAACTTGTGGATATGATGTAAAGTTCCCAGCTACTTGACCTCCTACCCCAATGCCAGGCCTGCCTGACTCCATGCTCCCCATTGAGATGGTTGTGTACACACCTCCTGAAACTGTAAGCAAGTCCCCAATTAAATGATTTCTTTTATAGGTTGCCTTGGTCATTACGTCTCTTTACAGCAACAGAAGAGTTACTAAAACCTGCCTAGTGGTCTTCCAGAGTCTTGAGTCTTTAGCTTCAGACTGAAGATCACACTCCAGCTGTTTCCCTGGTTCTCTATCTTCTATAGAATTTATTGTGGTTATTCCTGTAAATGTGAGGACCAAGCCAGGTGGTGGTGGCGCGGCGGCGGCGGCGGCGGCGGCGGCGGCGGCGGCGCACGCCTTTAATCCCAGCACTTGGGAGGCAGACCCAGGAGGATCTCTGTGAGTTTGAGGCCAGCCTGGGCTACAGAGTGAGTTCCAAGAAAGGCACAAAGCTACACAGAGAAACCTTGTCTCGAAAAACCAATAAATGAATGAATGAATAAATAAATAAATAAATAAATAGATAGATAGATAGATAGATAGATAGATAGATAGATAGATAAATAAAAAAATAAAATGTGAGGACCAATTTCCATCATTAATTTTCATTCATCTACTTAATTTTCTATTCATATATCTCTATTAGTAAGACTTTAGCTAATGTAATATACATGGAAATCAACTTATAAAAATGAATTTGAGCTCACAATTTTGGTCAACAACCAATTATTAGCCCCCTTGCTTTGGTACTTTGGTGGCCCAGATTCCATAGTAGAAGTTGATAGAAGAGAAAATGTGTTTATCTTATGGCAACTAGACAGTGAAAGAGAAAGACACCTGTGTCTCACCATCCCCTTCAAAGGAATGTCCCCAGTGACCTTAAATTGGGCCCTATATTATAAAGGTCTTTACCATCCAATAGGGTAAACTGAAAACCAGTTAACAAACTTTAACAAATTGCACATTTGAAAGGCATTCCCTATCTAAACTGTAGCACTGTGTCTTTATCCATATCCATCTGTCTGTCTACCTGTCTTCTTCTATCTCCTATTTCCTATTGGTTCTTTCTCTTTGACAAACTCTGAGACATATTTACATCCAGATTATATTTTAAAAATACAATTTGGCAGTAGAAAAGCAAATAATCAAATTGAACACAGGCAGGGAATTTTCATGGACATTTTCCAGAGGGGAAAACTATCAAATAGAATCCATAACAAGACAGCACTTTTCAGACCCACTAGTGTTGTTATCATTTAAAATAGGGTTAATAAGAAGTTAAAAAAAGATAAAAAAATTTGCAATTATCATATATTGTGAGTGGGGATATCAACTGGTGTGACCATTTTGGAAAACAATTTGATAATTTCCAGTGTTAAGTATCAGTCTAACACATTATGTAGCAATCTTACTTTTAGGTTTATACTGAAAATAAATGGACACATATTGATTGACATAACTTGCACAATGTCCACCCTAGTATTTCTCAGACTAAAAGTGGAAACATCCCATGTTCTTTCAAATGATTAATGAATAAATAAACCTTCACTCAATTGAATATTATTTGGTAACACAGAGATGTGAAATACTGATATATGAATAACTTAATATATCTTAAGGGTTGTGGCTGGAGAGATGTCTCAGTGGTTAATAGCACTTGCTGTTGTTCTTCCTAAGTTCAGAGTCCAGCACCCACATCAGGAGGCTCACAACTGCCTATATAGCTCTGGGAATATAATGCCCTCTTTTGGTCTTGATGGGCACACCCACACATGCAGCAAATAGACACAGAGACACATACATTAATAATGAGCAAGTAATTCTACAAAATATCTTAAGTTAAAGTATGTTATCATAAAAACAACAATACTTTATGATTTCATTTACATTAAGTGTCTGGAACAATTATGCCCAGAGGGAAAAGAGCAGCTGTGTTCCAGCTGTAACATTATTGGGAAGTGACAATAGTTTTGTCTAATGGATGTAGGGTTTCCTTTTTTTAATGACAAAAGTGTTCTGAAAGCCACAGAGACGATGAATGAACAACTCTGTGAAAATAGTAATGGCCTAGTATGCTATTAACTATTTACTTTAAATTTGTGAATTGTATATGACTTATATCTCACTAAGCTGCTGTTATAAACCAGGAATCTGGGGGTAGGATTCTGGGAACTTTCCTGGTTGCTGAACTTTTTAAAAAATGAATTCTCCCTACCAACCCCCCGGATCCCTTGAAACCTGAATTCTGTATAATACATCTTGAACAGAGTGACATGCTTATTCTGTCAGTGTTAGAACTCTGTAGTTTCTTCTACACAACTTCTCCTCATGGTTTTGTATATGATGGATTCAGCAATGATTTTCCTCCTCGTTTCTCCCAGGGCTCCCAGCCAGTCGTCTTTTTCAACTATACTGTAGACTTTCCTCCTCTCAATACATCCAGACGCCTTGGCTCCCCTCTCTCTTGCTGTCCATGTACAGGCAAGCACCTTGAGATACTGCCTCAGTATAACTGACTTTCTGAAATGTACAGTAGAATTTCCAAATCATCACCTTGCTCCTCAGACAGAACGTGCCTTGGACCTAATTCCTCCCTTGCAGACTTTCTCCTCTTACGGTGCTCAGCAACCCGTTCCAGTCACTGGAGCTGGTACTGTTTACTAAGTCGTCCTGTGCTTCCGCCATCCATGTCTCCTCAGGGTCTTCTGAATGCCTCCCTCCTCTTCAGTCCCACCTTGTCTACCTAGTGGACTTCTTCCATCATTTCCTAACTGAAACAATAGAATAAAAATCCCAATGTGGTATGTTTGTGCCAAAGATATAAAGGGTTTTTCCCCAGAGGAAAAATGTGATGGTAAAAGTAGGAATCTGAATTTTAAAAGCCCTAAGGGGAAGGATAAAATTAGGATAAAGAACTATGAATCCCCTTTTTGGGGAAATGAATTTTTAAAGGTGCTTTTCAGTTCAAATATTGGCAGGTTCTGTGCTTTATTTGCCTGAGTATGTCATTCTCATACACACCGATTCCTAGTCCGAATCTTCTCTATTTCGTGGTGTGAATGCTTGGCTTCAAAATAGCCTATCTCCTCTTCACTATCGTGATTAACTTTGTCATATTAGAATAATGGTTTCCTAAAGGAATTCTCCTGGCTGCAGTTTCTTACCTGTCATTTAAAGTTTTAAAATCTCATTCTTAAAAGCAGAGACAGTGTTTTTTACCTATTAGATTAACAGAACTGAAAAAAAGACAAACAGTATGCAGGTGCTGGGGGAAACATCTATCTACTGATGGGGGCAATTTTAACAGAGCTGATTTTTTGCAGACCCCATAATGCTTTTCAAAATATGCATGCCATTTCATTCTGGGATTCCACTTTAAAACTCTATACCCGACAGAACTGCTTGCACATTGAAGCAAATGTGTCCATTGTTTCATTTTTTTTTCCTATGAGAGGAAATCTGAAAACCTACTTAAATGGGCTCAAGAGAACATGTTAGTTATGGTACATGTATGTTCTCCTGGATGGATGGTAAATAGTTATTTTAGCATTGCTCCAAATTCCAAATATTTTCCTGAACAAATATGTAAATAAACACTTATTTGTATTTATTGAACATTTTCAAACATTTATTATTTTTTTTTAGTATGTATGTGCATGCGTGCATATGTGTGTGTGTATGCGTGTGTGTGTGTGTGTGTGTGTGTGTGTGTGTGTGTGTGTGTGTGTGTGTACTGACAAAGGCCATAAGAGAGTGTTAGAACTGGTGTTTCAAGTAGTTGTGGGCCAAGAGACCTGGATGTTGGGAGCTTAATTCCTGTCATGCTGAAAGGGCAGCAAGAACTCTGAAAGGCTGAGCCATGTCTCCAAACCCAACATTTATTTTATTTTTAGTCTTTTCTTTAAAAATTACAATATAATTACACCACTCCCCCCTTTCTTTTCCCTCCTCCAGCCCCTTCCATATCCCTTCCCTGCAACCTATCCATGTATCCTGCTCATGCCCTTTCAAATTCATGGGCTCATTCTTTGATTATTATTGTTACACACACACACACACACACACACACACACACACACACACACACACACATATGTATGTATGTATATAAATGTATCACTGGATAAATAAAATCTGCTATGTCTGTTTAGTGTTATTTGTGTATAGATAACTTCAGGACTGACCACGTTTTATTAGATAACCCACTAGGGGACTCATCCCTGAGAGAGTAACTCTCCCTCTCTCTGCATTCTTTAGTTGCCTGTTGCCCTTAGTCTAGATGTAGGACCTTGTGAGATTTTCTCCCTTCCACATTAGCACATCTATTGGTATTGTCATTGTTCAAGTCTTGTTTAGAGAGCCATATTGTTGCTGTATTATGGGTGTAGTTTCCCTGTCTTTTCTAGAAAAGCCTGTATCAAAGAAGCTTCTCTTTGCAGCAAATGGAGATCACTGTAGAAAAACCACAAATGCAGAGGTCAAATGATTATGGGTAACCTAGCCCCAATAAATGCATCTATAATACAACTTCCACACCTAATGCTCAGGGACCATCTCAAATAGGAGGGGTCAGAAAGATAATAAGAACAAGAGGACCAGAAAATCCAACATTTACCTTTCAAACGCTAAATATAATTTGATATATTTTTATGACTTGGTATTTTCATAAGCATTTTATAATTATATATGAAATTCTTATAGCATTCTTATAAAATACTCTTGCATATTGCATATAACACTGTAACACCCATTTTCAGACAAGGATCACAAGATGCTCATGATTCCTCAGCTCTGGCTTCACTGCTATGATTCAACATGGACACCCTTTGTTTTTAAGCTTTTCCCCAGATTTTGTCACAGCAGCTGATTGAAATCTATGAAAACAGCCATACTACATTAAATGAGAAGACCACTCATTGCTCATGCTTTGACCACCAGGTAAAATCCTGTGACAGTCAGGGCAGATTCCTCCGTTACTCTGATTCAGCAAAGTTAGCAATTATGATCAACATTCTGTACAGACAGAAGTCACTCAGCTGCTTCTGCAAGCCAGACTGCTCCAGGTAGCCTCTTGTAGAACAGTTATCTGCCTTTCCTAGGGTATGCTTCAATTTGAAATCCTCTGCTCTTATAGAGGAGTCATGCACAAACCAACCATGTGGCATGTACCTCACTGTTGCCCATGACCTGATGACACCCCAGAGTGGTTGCTGTAGGCTAATGCTACTTGGGTATTCATACTAACTTCCCCATTTACTACATGACATCCAATAAACCAAAATCTCTCTGAGCCTCTGTTTACTTACCTCTGTTTATTACCAAGAAAAGATCACAATACTCCTTATATCTCAGAAACAACAAACCATGCCGTGTCTGTCTCAGCAGCTGGCTCACAGGAAAATCTCTCAATTCAAATCACCCATATTTTATTGAAAACTTTTCTGGAAATGTGACTGTAGATACTTGTGTCTCTTTCCCATATACCACCACACTACAGAATCATGTAATGCTTTCTTCATCCTTACAAAGAAACTTCTAAAGCAGTGTTTCAAGTCCACGTGGAAAGCTAACCTTTAGGTAATGGCATTGAGGTGGACCTAAGTTTTAGGGGTTCCAGCCTCATCAATGAGATTAGTACTGGCCTTTTCTACCATGTGACAGCTCTAAAGAGGCCATCTCTGTGGAATTTCTTGTTTGTCCTACCAAGTCTACTGGCATCTCAACCTTGGATTTTATTGCTTCCACAACTTTGTGCTATACATACATACATACATACATACATACATACATACATACATTCATACATACACATACACATACACATACATACTTATGTATGTGTGTGTGTTTATAAATTGTCTTGTCTAAGGCATTTTGCTATAACAGCTTGGAAGAAATGAGACAGGAAGTTGGTTCTCAAATGGGGAGGAATTGTAATATCTGCAGGTGGTTTTGGTTCAGGCAACAGGAGTTGAAGGGAGGGAGCTGCTGGCATCTGGAAATAAGAATCCAGGGAAGCTGCTGAGGATTTACCACTGCACGGGGGCAGGTCTGCCAAACAAGGAATTTTCCAGCACAGTACTGCTGGAGTAGACAATTCTGGCCTAGAGGATCGCTGTGCTTGCCAAGATAGGAACAAGCTCTCACCATTCACTTTCAGTCCCTCATTGTTTATGATTTTTTCAGTTATGGCAAATAGCTCATCTTTATGTTTTCTTTTTTGCTGTGAAATGAATCTTCTTATTTTGGTAAAGAAGTGGTGTGTTATATGTAAATCCAATAAATTGTGTGCCAATCACTGAAAATGCCATCCTCAACTCATTAATGACTGTCAGTCAATATCCCTTCAGTTATTCCTACAATTAGGAGCCCTCATGGCTAAATTTTATGTAGCAGCCAGAACTGTGTCATGAACAGATAAATGAGGTTTGTGATGATTCTGATAGTGGCCTTTCAGCATCTGAAATAGCAAACGGAATCATAGAGCAGAATGCTGACAATCAATCAATGCATATTTAAGCATTTATTGAGCTCCACTAATGAACTCTACTCTATATCGGATGCTAGGGGGAAGAAAAACCTGCCTTATATGTCTTTTACATCCCTTGAGGAGTGTTTAGTCAAGTTCAGGAAAAAAAGTGATATTTAAAGATTGAAATCGATTTTATACTCTGAGTCCCTAAGAGCTCGATGTGGAGGACAGTTAAATGGCAGGTGATGTCTCATATGGTAATTTGATAAGATGATAAAAGAATTATTATTAGGAACTATTTTTACAATTTTATAATACAATCATGTGACAGAGTCACTGTGAAATGAAGGCAGGCAATCCTTTTTAAGCTATTTAATTTAAATTTCTAAAAATAATTTCAGATAGACTAGGAAGATGTCTCAGTCAGTAAAGCACTTATTGTACAAGTCTGAGGAGGTGAGTTCAGATCTCCGCACCCATGAACAAGTCAGGCATGGGAGTACTGGCCGTAATTCTAGTGCTAGGAAGCAGACAGACAGTCCAGCTGAACCAGTGAGCTCCAGGTTCAGTGAGACCCTGCCTCGGAGGACAAGACAGAGAACGAGGGAGAAAGATGTCTGATATTTACCTCATGTCTCCACACATGAACACACAAACAGTAAATAAATAAATAAATAAATAAATAAATAAATAAATAAATAAATAAATAACAAATGAATGAATGAATGAATATTAACAGAGCGAGTTTACTTCATGAACATGGATAATAGCTCTCTGACTCATGGTCTCTGTCGTCAAATGAACACCATAAAGCTGGCAGTGAACCTGATAAATCCCCATACCATCTAAAGCCTGCCCTTTGTATGTTTAAGCTGGCTTAGTTTTCAGATTTTAAACATCTATGGCACCCAAATGAGATTGGTAAATCTGAGGGACAAGGGAATTGTTTTTTGGTTGATTGTATTAAATCAGCTAAGATTACTCTTCAGGCTTGAAATTTAACTAGTTAGTCACAACAGAATATTTCCTGAGAAAAGAAAGCCTTGTCAAATAAAGGCTGGGTCCAGAAAGCCTGCAGACAATGGAGAGGTGAGCTTGTTCCCTGGAGTTTTTCTCTGGGTGCAATAAGGGAGTACCTGGTTCTGAGAAAGCTCAGACTAGCTGTGTGCTGTGAGGGGACATTCGGTATTTCTTTACCTTCAGGGTGGCAATTACCTTCACAATTGCATGCACATGGAGAAGAAAATAAACTCCAAATTACATTGTGAACTCTGGAGATTAGTGCATCATTTCATGGACAGTTGAACCTCTGTCCCATATAAATGCTTCCATAACAAAGCAAAAAGCATCATTATACCATCTCCTGGATTTCCACGGAGTTTGCATGAGGGCGTTGCCACCTGACTTACATTACGGAGAATGGGAGGGAGGTAATGAAAACACAAACCAGGCTTTGAAAATTTAGGAAGACATCTGTGTCTGTCCTTAAACATTCATCCTTTTACTCTGTGGTAGCCATGGAGTATAAGATACATCACCCACTCTGTGTCTTTTGGTAATGAAATTATGTACAAATTGTACTTGTGAAGGCAAATATACATTGAGAATATGTGTCAATATAGATCACTGTCAGCCTTGGGGGGGGGCATTAAAATGCCTTATAGTTCCAAGTTAACCTTTGAATTCACAGATCAAAGTGGAAACTTGGATTGTGACTTCCTGTGTTGTTGGAATCGTGTGAATTAAGGCAGTGACCATCCCCTTCACCTCTGAGAGTTGGTATAGACAAGAGCACAGAAAATCTCTGAACTTCGGACATCTGATCAGGCTGAAGGATTTCTTCCAGCCTCTTAGCCACCACCCCGTCTGATCCCCTGTGCTCAGTACTCCTTGAGTCATACCGAACCGTCATATCAAAGTTAGGTTGGGGCTTGGTTTCATATTTTCACTTCCACTGTTCCCAGAGCATTCACAGTAAAAGCTTTAGGTACTTATGAGGTATTTTCCCCAAAACCCCTACCCTTCTTTCCTTCCATTCCTGAGTTCAATCAATTCTCCTTACATTAAAATTGAAGTCTGGTTCTGATGCATTAAAAGGTGAAAATACTTAACAATGTTTATACATTTTAATCAATTTCTCAGTATACAGTTCTTAAAAAAAATAAGGAAATTGAAGCAGAGTGCAAAGCCAAAGTGGAATGGGTAGCCAAGGACAAACTCCTGGCAGGTGCTTTGGATCTGAAAAGTTTCATCCTTTACCATTTCCCAGGCCTCCGCCATTCTTGCCTCTTCATTAAGCCCCACTTTCTGGGTGGATGCTCAGACAAAAGCTTAGTGTCTGAGTGCAGCACTTGCCACTGAAATGTCTCAAGCACACCACAGCTCAAGCTGTTCCCTCCAGTTCATGTTCATTGTTTGTAAACAGAAATGGAAGGTTATGATTGAATCTGAACATGATGAATCAGTTGTCATTGATTCAGCCTAGAAGATCTGGCTAAAGATCTTTAGGCTCTGGTAGAAGAGCATCTCATAGGCTCAGAGCTGCCCTATTTGAAATGTAAAAAAAAAAAATGTGTAAATCATAGGATACTAGCAGTTAATATGAAATGTCAAGTTGGGGGAATTAGGTTGCCAGTGACTTATGAAGATTAACCAATAGTCAGAAAAAACCTAGAACTAGATTCAACTTTAGAGGACCTGAAATCTCAATCATCAAAATAGAAATCCCTTGAAGATCTGCTATCTTGGGTATCAGTCATGATGTTGTTGTTCAAAACGTTGTCTAGAAACCCTGAAAGACTACTGTGTCACCAAAGGAAATACATGAAAGTTGGCCTCATATAAGTAATATTTACGATGCAACCATATCTATGTTATCCTACCCTGAGGGGTACCCCATTCCATTGTGTACTTTGTTTTTCTATATGTATTTCAAATTGTCTTTTTGTTTTCCTTCTCTCCACTATTTCAGCTAGAAATTGTTATCAGCACAGAGTTCAAGCCCACAAAATATTCATGAGTAACGTCATCAGGAGCATGCATCAGATACATCTTCTGGTTCTCGTGCTAGCTCAGAACATTGGATTAAATTACAGTGCCATGTATTTTATATGCTAGCCCTTGCACTAGTCCCTGGGTAAAACCCTGAATGAGCTATGAGATATCGGCTCCCATGATCCTGAACAGCCAGGAGTCAGCTTTGAGGAACCTGATATTATCCTGTTGGCCCTGCCTCTCCAGCCTTTCTTAGTGGTGAGGCTGAAAGTGTACACTTGTATTAAAGCCAACATAATTGGCTTTATTCTATTGGGGGTTTATTCTATTTTGGAACTATTGCACTCATCCAAATGACAGAATCACAATTCAGACATGGGTTCAGATGCCCAGAAAATGGACTTCATTGTTTCTGTCATGCTGCTAAGCCATTGATGACATTTATTTTTTAAGACGTAATGATACAGGGATAATAGGTAATGCTGGTTCCACAAACAGTAGAAAAAATGACCAATTATCAGTCATCAACAGACATATAATTAAGTATTCTTATGAAAACTGTCTATAAAATATGAATTTGTGTGCTATTTTTGATATGAGTATAAAATACTTGAATAGCAAATGACTTAGATTTCACTGAAATATTGTCTTTTCAGTTGACAGTCACTTAAAGCGTTTATGGTTAAAAGGCTCATTGGCCAGAGCCCTTATCAAATTGAGGAGTGCACTCCTTATCAGACTGGAGACAGTCGGTGTGGCTATGTTGTTTTGATCCACTTCTCCATTCTCTACTAATACAAAGGAAACACTACACTTGTTTCTGTCAGAGATGATGCAATGAAGTGCAGAGAAAATGAGACCCTAGACCTTCTGTTTGTCTTCCCAGAGTAATTTCTTCATGAAACTTCAGAAAACCATCAATGACTGTTATCTGAACCTAGATATTAAAATAAGGTTTGGCCAAATGAGGTAGCAAAAAATGTATATCAATACAAAATAAGGCCACCTTTCTGTTTGTTTTCGTCTTTGTTGACTGCAGTTACTGGGTAATCTTCCTGGACCTGAGCAAAGTAGCCTAGGCAGAAGTGATAGTGTTGGTGACTTTGAATGCCAGTGATGAAAACTCATGAGGCTACAAAGAAATTTTAGAGTGTGATCATCCCTGAGAGTCAGCCTTGCAACCGAACGGCACTTGACCCTGCAAAATTCACAGTGTCTCTCACAATCTTACAAAGAGGCTGCCTCCTTAAATAACTCATTCCCTTACCCTAGGGTGTTCTTGATGCAAAAGTTTTTCTCTTCTGTCTTTTTCTGATGTGATTCCTCTCTCTTCCTTATTTTGCTCCTGTACAGAATAACTATAATCCACTGCTAAAATCATATCCTTTCAAAATTTGGAGAACAAAATCACCACATCCCTGTGTTTTATCTTCGTGGGGACAGCCTTGACTGCTTTGTGACTAACTCCTACATACGTGCTCCAAATGACAATAGAATGATCGTATGATTGCACTGAGGAAAGACTGGCATTTGTGGTTCTTCCTAGCATGAGTTTGATATACATGATCATTCACAGAGCTCCTCGGTGAATGAGGCATATTTTCAGCTGGAGTTGAATTAAAGATGAGGTAGGTATCCATGTTGGGTTAGTCAGCAGTCTGCCCATGGTTTCTTTTTATGATCTATCAAATTAAATAGTCAATCCATTCAATTTAAACTCCTAATGTGTAGCAGATCTGTAACTAAACTAATTAACATTTTATCCTCATATGAAGAACACATTTACTCTGTTTATATGGGATTATATTTATAAGATTTCCTACAGACCATCTGTGTGGTCTCTTGTAAAGCTCCATCTCTCTTGGAGCATATTTTCTTAGCAGAAAAAAACCACAAAACTGTTGTTGGTAAAGAAATTTATTCACCACTAAAGAATCACTTTCCAATTTAGAAACACAGAAAGAGGTTCAGTGTGTTATCAACTAACACTTACTACCTGGGAAAAGATTGATTTTTGTTTGCAAACCATATGCTTGATATCAAAATCATGTTTAGAACCTTTCATCCATGATTGTAGATTGATATAGTCCTCCTTGGAAACTGTATTTATCTTTTCCAGTGCTCATCAAACACTAAATACCTAACCAGGTTGCAAGAAGAATCTTTAATTCCATCACTTCACTCTGGTAATTGCTTTTTCCTCCTTATGTTTAACCAGAGTAAATGAACTATAATTTGAAATTTCTCTTGACACTCCTATCAGATGCTTCAGAAAACTCAGCAAGGTGAAGAAGGATGGAAAGGCAGTCAAAGGAAAAATCTTTTCTTCTGAAAATGAAAAAGAGGTGTTGCTTACATGAACCAACGTGGTTACTATAAAGACATCCTGAATTCTTTAAATCACATCAATTCCAAATAAACTTAAATTCAATTAAGAGGCCCCCCCAGCCAAGATGACTCCATGGGTCATGGGTACATTGAAGAGTTAATTCCCCTAAACAGGGGGACCTACCTCTGAACTCTCACATTCTTGTTGCCACATGAAGGTATCTGTCTTTCATGCCTACCCAGCAATTTTTTCAAGAAAAACACACAATTCTGGTAGCCTTTGAGTCATTTTCATACTTTGAAGTGTTGCCTTCCCAGTGCACAGTTACTACAATATCATCCAATTGACATGAAGTGCACATATGAAGGATTCAAGCTCAGCCCTCGCTATCTCCGTTATAATTCCTTAGATAGCCAGTCACATTCACCAACAGTGAAATTACCTTGCAAAGTAAACTTTTCAACTTTAGGAACTAACTTTTTGTCCTTGTGTGAATTTAGTTGTGATCCACTGGGGACTGTGGGAAACGTGACACAGCTGATTTCCTACCACTGTCTAGTGTTAAAGCTTCCAGTCACCGTGACAAGGAGGAATGCACAGTCACTACTGTGCCTTGAGTGCCCAATGTGATGCAAAGTACTGCACTTGCATTCATTCTTCTGATCCTTTTAACGCCCTTGTCAGAGACTGTGATTTCAGTAGCAGGATATCAAACAGCAGCATCTGAACCCCCTGGAAATTGCCAGGCACTACATGGTACATGGATGGTTAAAACAGATGTTGTCGCTGCTATCCTGGGGATTATTTCCAATAAAGAAGACAAACTAAACAATAAACAACTGTGCAATTTAAATCTAGATAAATGTCATGAAGTACTAAAGTGATGTCACCTGAAGACATCTGATTAGTTCGTTGCAGAGAGGGGTAAAATAACTAACATTTATTGAGTATCCATATGCTGGGTAGGGGCCCAGAACGTTACACAGACCAGTGTGTGGAAATCTCAAGACAATTTTCAGTTATGTGCCACTTCTCTTCCTCCCTTTCAAATGACTCATTTGAGGCACAAAAACAGTCCAGTGATTTACTGAAGATTGAGTAGGTTGTAAGTGATAAACCTGGGCTCTGGGCCCAGTCATTTAAGCTGTCCCTTGGAACAAGTCACTTGGGTTCTCTGTAGGCACCACTGTAAATTCCTCACACAATGTTATGAAGTGCAAATGTGTGTGTGTGTGTGTGTGTGTGTGTGTGTGTGTGTGTGTGTGTGTGTGTATAGAAATGTAATGGGATGAAGAAATCTTGGGTCCAATAATTTGTACAATTATACAGTTGTCTTCTGGTCTATGATTCAAAGTGTACATGTTTGGTAAATGTAGGGAGCCGCCATTCAAAGATGGCGCTGGCTTCCTGGTAGCCTAGTTGTAAACAACTCCATATTTGGCTATGCTCTCGGGACTACGGGACTACGTGTCCTGTGACCTGTGCATGCACAGGTATGGTAATCGACCTTATGTCCTCAGCCTATCCCGTGGCTCCCCGTGCTTGCATTCTGGCAGGACCCAATCAGAGTACGGCACATTTGCCTGAGTTCTCGGGGCCCCTCACCTCCAGCTCTCCCTTAATCAAGAGGCGCTCCAATAAAGTGTGATCTAAGAAGAATCCTCGAGTGGTGGTCGTTCTTCCTCGCTGGCCAAGGAGTACGCCGCAGGTAAAGTACATGGATCAAGATTGCATGGCTTCTACACCAAGAAATTTTTGTGTCAGGCTTAATGACTCATGTCTGTAGTCTCAGTGCTAGAGAGGTTGAGGCAGGAGGATTGTGAGTTTGAGGCTTCCTGGGCTACATAGCAAGAATCCAAAAGAAAAATGTAAAGAAATTTTATATTTTAGTATTTCCTGGAAATAAATGCTATATTTAAGATTGTGTTATAAAACCATTATAAGCCAGAAGCATCTAATATTAAAATAATAAAGTTTAGACTTTGAGCTTTCAGTGTGGAGTCCAACTCATAGCTCCTTCTGATTATGAGTTAAGAGACTTGTTAATTAAAATTTATTGAACTTCTCTATAGTCTAAACACCTAAGTCATCCACAATGTCCCCTTCGTCTCAGGAGAAGAAACTTGTAGTATCATTGAATTAAAACTGCCGAGGGTTTAAGAAGCAGCTGTTTGGACCCAAAATAGGACTCAGCAATTTAGAGCACTTGCTGCTCTTACAAAGGACCTGAGTTTGGTTCCCAGAACTCACAATGGGCGGCTCGCAATCAGCTATAATTCAGTCACAGGAATCCAACATTATCTTCTAGCTTCTGCAGCCACCTGTGCATGCATGTGCATATTCACATAAACACACACATATCTAAATAAAAATTTTAAGATAATTTTTAAATAAACAAAAAGCAGTTGTTTATATCTGGATTGAAAATGTCACAAAATTATTCATCCTTAAGCATAATGTCTGGTCAGTCATCTGTGCTCCAGCTCCTGTGTTCTTCTAATAATTAGAAAGAGAAAGATCCAAGCACTATCTTATGAAAATCTAGATACAACATAAGGAAAACATTTTGTAAATGTGTTTTGCCTAAGAATCATACTGAAAAGCATTCTGATATGAAAAATGATCAAGTCTAAATATCAATAACACCCAATGAACATATAGAGAGACATCATAATTAGCTACTGAGATTTTATTAAAACCATAATCAATTCATAATACATTCTAAAATATCTTATTTTTTTCAGCCCCAATACTGCTAAGAATAATGTTGTCAACATTATTATGTCTTCTATAATAGAAAAAAACACTTGGTGATAAGTAGATAAAGAATAGGCTTAGACTAATTCACCGTGTGAACAATAGCTGCTGAGGTCTAGGGCAGGCCTGTGATCTATCAAGATGGTGAAATGAAGGTTGACCTTTTAATCAGAAATGTAAGGTCCTAAGGACCGCTATCATAAGCTACAGTCCCAAAGAGCTTTTGTTTGTAACCAGTCAATGAGGAACACACAGGCAATAACAGTTTGCATTGATGGTTTTGCATCTACTTCAGAACACCGCCCCATAAGAGATCTGGTTGCAACCACGCAGGTGAAAAGATACCTGGCTCTCCTCAAGGCCTCCTTAGAGGAAGTGACCCAATGTGATGGAAATCATTACAGTCACAGGGTCCTGCTTATGCTTTTAACAAAACAGCACACTGGGAACCACCTTAGCTATTTAAGTTGGTCTCCAGGGAAACCATTAAACTCATGGCAAATAAAGATTTATTATTAACATTTGCTATTCTTTGAATACTTTGATGAAATAGCATGTCCTTCAATCAAATATCTCCTTATAAAAATATGAATGCTTTAATATGCCACAAATATTACACAGTTAAGTATTAGTGGAAGGAAATTATTCACCTGTTAGTTATCTGTGGCTCTGAAATAGCATCTTGCATGTGCTATTTTCCAACATACTACAACTCATAGACACCAAAGAGTCTGCTAGGTGCATCTTGAAGAGACTGAACCCCAAAGACCTGGGTATTAATTACTTTCCAGCACTCCTCATGCTACCATCACTGTGATTAAGGAGTGCCTTTAATTCCAAATGTGCAAGTTTAAAAAGACTCATGGTACCTAAGGATCAGATCCTTCCTTTAAATTATGCCCATCTCTAGATGCCTTCCTCTAAAGGGACTGTGGCTGGGTCACTTGGAGCTATTGGAGAAAGGGAGGTGTCTTCATTTCCATTCAGGGTGCAGGGGAGTGGCTTATTAAAGGCTTCATAAGTCTTGTATGGAAAAACAAACAAACAAACTAGACCTTCCCCTCTTTCTTTCTCTCTCTCTTTCTTCCTTACTTCCTTTCTTTCTTTTAAGACATTTCTCTATTACATAGCCTTGGCTCTTGGAACTCCATATGCAAACCAGGCTGGACTCAAACTCACAGAGATCTGCCTGCATCTGCCTTCTGATTGTTGGGATTAAAGGTGTGCACCACCATGCCCAGTATTGACCTTTTCTTCTGTGGACTATTTCTTCCCTTGCTCTTTGTGGTAAATGGAAGTCAGTGGTCCTCACCAACAAGTGATAATAAAACAGTAAGCTTAGCTGATTCTGGAGTTACATGTGAAAAAACAAATGTCTATTATATTGTTAACTATGGGAGAAAGTCACACTCCTTTAGAGGGTTTTTACCAAACGAGGCTCAGACATCAGAGAAGCCCTTGACTGAGTGGACCACTTCCTCTACTGTTTAGATCCCTATGGCCTGATGAAGTTCTCCCACTCACACTAGGTTAACCTGCTGAGTTCTCATGCCTCCAAGTGTGTGTGAAAATCACTTCCATCCCCTCTTGTACAGTTCTGTCCATCTGTTAAGACATACACTAATAGGACCAACTTTTTTCCCATTTGAACAGTTTATTGAAACGTGTTTTTTTTTTTTTACACAGAACCTACTTCTTCCATTAGTCAGTCATTTTCCTTATAGAGTTCTGCAACCATCAACAGTTTCTCTTCCGAACATTTCATCTTTCCCCAAAGAAATCTCATACCTATTAATGTAACCACCAGTCCCCTTTCCACTAATGTTTACATTAGATTATTTTAAGTTATTGGTTCTTTATAAATAACTGATACAAATCATTTTATATGTATATGACTTGCCAATTTTTTTATTTGAAAAAGTTTTTATTCATTTTACATACCAACCACAAATCCCCTTCTCATCCCTCCTTTTGCTCCCCACCCCTGCCTTCCCCCTGGCCCATCCCCTCCTACAAAAGGATAAGTCCTCCAATAGGGGGACATCAAAGCCTGGTACATTCAGTTGAGTCAGGACCAAGCACCTCCCTTCCTGCATCAAGGAAGAGCAAGGTGTCCCACCATAGGTAATGGGATCCAGAAAGCTAGCTCATGCACCAGGGATAGATCTGATCCCATTGCCAAGGGCCCTCTAACAGACCCAGATACACAACTGTCTCCTATATGCAGAGGGTCTAGTCTGGTCCCATGCAGGTACCACAGCTGTCAGTCTAAAGTTCATGAGTTCCTATGTGCTTACTTCAGTTGTCTCTGTAGATTTCCCTCCCCATCATGATCTTGACTCCCCTTGCTCATATAATCCTTCTTCCCTTTCTTTAACTGGACTCCCGGAGCTCCACTTGGTTCTTGGCTGTGAATTTCTGCATCTGCTTCCATCAGTTACTATGTAGGCTCTATGATGACAGGGTATTCACCAATCTGATTACCAAGGTAGACCAGTTCAGGTACCCTCTCCAAAATTGCTAGTAGTCTAATCTGGGGTCATCCTTGTGGATTCCTGGGAATTTCCCTAGCACCAGGTTTCTCCCTATCCCCATAATGTCTCCCTCTATCAAGGTATCTCTTTCATTGCTCTCCCACTCTGTCCCTCCCCCAGCTCAACCATTTCATTCTCATCCCCCCTCCCCTCCCCTCTATTGCCCCCCTCATCTCCAGTTACTCATGGAGATTGCCTCTGTTTCCCCTTCCCAAGGTGATCCAGACATCCCTCTCAAGGTCCTTGTTAGCTGGCTTCTCTGGAGCTATGGGTCTGATTATACTTTGCTTTACATCTAGTATCTACTTATAAGTGAGTACATACCATGTTTGTCTTTTTGAGTCTGAGTTACCTCACTCGGGATATTGTCTAGTTCCATCCATTTGCCTAAAAAATTCATGGTGTCATTTAGTTTTTACAGCTGAGTAATACTCCATTGTGTATATGTACCACATTTTCTTTATCCTGTTCTTTGGTTGAGGGGTATCTAGGTTGTTTCCAGGTTCTAGCTATTATGAATAATGTTGTTATGAACATAGTTGAGCATGTGTCCTTGTGGTATGATTGAGCATTCCTTGGTTATATGCGCAAGAGTGGTATCCTTAGGTAGATTGATTGTCAGTTTTCTGAGAAACTGCCCTACTGATTTCCAAAGGGGCTGTGCAAGTTTATACTCTCACCAAGAGTGGAGGAGTGTTCCCCTTGCTCCACATCCTCTCCAACATAAGCTGTCATCAGTGTTTTTATGTTAGCCATTCTGACAGGTGTAAGATGGTATCTCAGAGTCATTTTGATTTGCATTTCCCTGTTGTCTAAAGATGTTGAGCAGTTCCTTAAATGTCTTTTGACCATTGAGATTCTTCTGTTGATACTCTCTGTTTGGATCTCCAGCCCATTTTTAATTGGATTGTTTGGTATTTTGCTGTCTAGTTTCTTGAGTTCTTTATATATTTTGGAAATCAGCCCTTTGTCAGATGTGGAGTTGGTGAAGATCTTTTCCCATTCTGTAGGCTGTCATTTTGTCTTATTTACCATGTCCTTTGCCTTACAGAACCTTCTCAGTTTCAGGAGGTCCCATTTATTAATTGTTACTCTCAGTGTCTATGCTACTGGTGTTATATTTAGGAAGTGATCTCCTGTGCCAATGCGTTCTAGGCTACTTCCTAATTTCTCCTCTATCAGGTTCAGTGTAGCTGGATTTATGTTGAGGTCTTTGGTCCGCTTCGATTTGAGTTTTGTACATAGCAATAGATATGGATCTATTTGCAATCTTCTACATGTTGACATCCTGTTATGCCAGTACCATTTGTTGAAAATGCTTTCTTTTTTCCATTGTACAGTTTTGGCTTCTTTGTCAAAAATCAAGTGTTCATAGATGTGTGGATTAATGTCAGGAACTTAGGACCAACTTTTTGAGGCTATCTCTGATACCAGCCTGTTTTCTTCACTTTATATTTACTTACTTAAATTGTAGCCAGTTTGTAGTATATGTAGCATTAAAATAACATTATTATATTATTTATTATAAATTATTTGATATATATTGAATTTCAACTATAATAAATATACACACATCTTTTATGCACTATTTTTTTCATGTGATTTGCTTGAAAATAATGATAATTTTTATGTTTTGCCTTCAAAGTACTACCTTTTGGCAAAGTAACTAGCAACTGACAAATGCTAAGTAGCTACAAACTGCCACATTGCAGTATCTTGATGACCAATAAATTTTGGTGGTTAATAAGTATTTCTTATTTTCATAAAACTTTAGAAACCATAGAATACTTCAAATGTTTCATCTTCTTTGATAGCCAAGTAACTTTGTGTGGGAAATAAGACAGATAATGTATTCACTACACAGATCAAAGTACAAGAACTGGGAAATGAAGGTGTTAACTAGACAGTGTTAAGATGTTTTCCAGCCTGGGAAGTCTATAAAGAAATAACAGAGCTAGTAAACATGGCAAGCCATGCACTTATTTGCCCCTGCCTTCCATTTCAACCTCGTTTAAATGGTCATAAAAATGTTCTTAAAATGTGAAGTTAGAGATGAAGAAAAAAGGAAGAGAAGGTTAAATATTACAGGCTGGATAACAAAAGCTGTCTCAGCTCAACCAGAAACCTAAATCTGAAAGTCAGGGGCTGGAGAAGGGAGGGTAAACCAAAAAGAGGCCAATTGCAACTCTAGACTCTTGGAAAGGCTGGGGGACTTGAAGTCCCAGCTCTAAAGGTATGCAAAGCTAAAACACAAGCGTTTGAAGGCAGGTATGTGTAGAGAGCATCTCTATCTCCAAGCCCCTTCCCTGAGCTCTGCTGACAAGAGGAATGGCTCAGTTCTCAAACTGCAATAGATTTGGACTTGGTGACCATAGGTGTCTCCAAGAGCTGAATGGCCTTCATTTTTGAAACAGTAAATTATGGAGAAGCCAGCATCTGAAAATGGAGACTGTGAATGCAGTTAAACAAGTAAGCAGACAGAGAGAAGATTGCACAAGAAGAGATGGTACATTTGGACCACAGTAGGAGAGGGAAGCAAGCCAGTTGATGCTGGACTCCAGATGAAAGCAGATGGAAGTGGAGGAGGTGAAGTGGACACAGAGGTCCTGGAAGATGTGGAGGTAATGGGTTGGACCCACCAAGAAGGTTGGAGTCACCTTCCACTTGCATAGGAAGTTGGGGGATATTCATGGAACTGTTGCTCTGTGTTTTTTAGCTGAGAAAAACAATCTGGTATATGGACTGACATATAAAGCATAAGGAGAAGGGGGAACTTAAAATAATCCATGGAGAACTTATAGACCCCAACAAATGAAGACTTTTTTCCTAATCGAATATAAAGCAGAATGGTTTGGGAGAAATGCACTCCTTTTTGGAGTATAATTTCAGAGGGGACTTGACTCCACTTGACTTCAACTTCCTAGAGAAAAGAACTGGACTAACTTAGTTTGGGTCATATAATCCTTGACAATATAGAGCAGGAAGCTTTGATTTTCATCAAACATGTGCATAACATCTGGGAAGGAGTTGCCTACAGTAAGTGAGGATGCTGGTCCTGGAAGGAGTCTTCACTGGGTAGACAGAGTGGGGGATGTCCACTACAGTGCTGATCAGTGGAGTGTGCAACCTTTATTCTGACTTTATATAATAAATGTGGATCTGTGAAAAAAAACTGTGTAATAATATAATAAAACTCCCTAGATTTCACCTATTAATGAAAATAATCTTAAAACTAGAATTAGAATGTGGCATTCTAAGAATGCAAGATTTACTTGAGAGAGAAAATTCTTAGGGAGAAAAATGATGCAATTATATGAATGGAGCAAAGGAGAAAAAGGGAAGTTTTAAAAAAAATCTCTTGAGACACTATTTTTGATGCTTCACTTGATGTGTACTGCATAAGAAAAAGATATATATTTACCAAAAGGTTAATAGCAAGAAAAAAATAACCTCAATAAAAACTCAGGCCTTGGAGTCCATATTTCTTCATGAGCTCTCAATTTATATACATTTTATGCTGTCAAAAACAATAGAGTCAGCTATGCTTAAGTTTATGGCCCTGGGGAAGCCTGACAAGATTGAGTATTTAACAGAACCTGTGGCAGAATCAGGATGAAGCCACCCATTTGTCTTGGCAGCTCACATGACTCATTTAAATATTTGTTCATATAAACTAAACTGGTAACAGAAATGATCATTTTGATTTGGTTTGTTTGCTTACACGAGAGGCTGAACAACCAGGAGAGTGAGATGAAAGCAAGCAGAACAAAATGTCAACAATCTCCCTTCCATTTTTTGAGTTTGCATTCAGGAGTAAAGAAGTTTCTTCAATGGTTCTGTGATTTCTTTCCCCCGATTTCCCACCTGTCACCTAACATTGACTAAATAATCATCACGGATGCACTGTGAGAGCCTAGGTGCTGGGTTAATAAGCAGTTAGGTAATGACGTAAGAACGATACTGAGTCTCTTCACACAGGCTCATGGTAACCTAGAGGAGCCAGGGTTGCTTGCTGGCAGGCTGTTCCTGATCAACTTCAGCAGCTTTAGTTAAGCTTTTGTGTGTCTACTGACTTTCACTGACGTTTTCTTTTCTCTTATTTTGGAGAGTTTTATTAAGATATAACTGATACACAATAAAAGCTTTAAGCAATTAGTTTTAATTTAATGAATTTTAAGAGATGTATAGGAATATATAACCATCCCACAATCATGACCTAAACATTGTCATTGCTGCAAAGAGATTTCCAGCAGTTCTGGAGACCTCACCCCTGACTCCTAGGTAGCAAGCACTTGTTTGCTTTCTGTGAGGTGTGTGTGTGTGTGTGTGTGTGTGTGTGTGTGTGTGTGTGTGTGTGTGTGTGTGTGTGATGGTTTTGTAGTTCATCTATAATATCATGTATGCAATGCTTGTTTTTCTTTGTTCTGGATGGCATTTTGTTTATGTGAATATCCCGAAAGTTGTACTCATGCCTATGAATAGGCATTAGGTAGTTTCCATTTTGAGGCTTTCCTAAAAAAAAGTTTCTGTGAATATTCAAGTATTCTTTTCAGTTTTAAAAAAGGTTAAATTTATATACAATATGTATATTTTTATGCATTTTTACCCTCTCCCTACTCCTCCCGGATCCTTCCACCTCCTGATTTACCCAGCTTCATAAAGAACATGTATGCTTATGTGTTGATGTGTTTACTTTTCTTAGATGAATATCTAGATATGAATTTCTGCATAATATGATAACTGTATGGCAACTTCATGAGATACTGAAAAATGATTTTCCAACATCCCTGTAATACAATGCGCTCCCAGCAGCCCTGTGTGGGAACTCCTAAGTTCTTACACATACAGTTTTATAATTGTTTCTCTTGTCATTGCCTCAGTCTGTGATTGACTTCCATCTAAATTATGAATATAGTCTGAAATAAGGGTTGAGTATCTATTATTTTGTTCAAAGTTCCTCAGTTATTATAGCACTGTTTATTAATGAGATTCTAATTTCCCCCATTGCCTTGTCATGGCACATACCTTCAGAAATAAATCAATAGACTTCTGTTCTCTGATCTGTGTTCCCATCTTCATAGAAGTCTGCCTGGGTGGACAGCACTGAATAGCAAACTTTGAAGACAAGTACTGTAAATTTAGGACCTGGTTCTATTTTTTCAAAATTATTTCAGCATTTTAGGGGTTTTTTTTATTTGTAGGAAATTTTAGAGTTAGTTTTTAGTTTTTAATTAAGTAAAAATTACATGATCTTTGGACTAAAAACTGAACTGGGACTTGACTGGAATCAAGTTAGATTTGTCAAGCAAACAGAAAAATTGACATTGTAACAGTATTGCGTTTTCTTATTCTCCATGGAGATATTGTTGTTTCTTGAAATGTCTTTAATTTCTGTCAGATATGTCTTCTAGTTTTCAATGTAGATGCTTTATAAAATTTTTAATTTACCTTCAGAAATTTTATGGCTTACTTTCTATTATAAGTCATGTTGTTACTTTACTCAGTTTTTAGTTGTTTGTTGCTTGTATGTAGAAATAAAATTTATTTTTATACATGAAGTCCTTATTAAGTGCATCATGAGTCCTTGTTAAATTCATTATTTCATAGATTTTTATGTTATTTAGGCTTTATTTACATAATCTAAAAACATGTTCATCTTACATTTTACTTCTTTAGATGCATTTCCCTTTGTATGTCCTTAAACACTGCTATAAACTCCAACAAAACATTGAATGAAAGTGGTAAGAGTAGTTTGATTCTCTATTTTAGGGAGAAATTACTTAGTGTTTCACTGGTTAGAAAGTACAAAGGTAGATACTGATTTGTTTTGTAGATACTTGTAATGATATTAAGAATACTCCCTTCTTTTCCTAGTTGAAAGTGTTTCCTGCTTTCTGCTTCTTGAGGGAATTAGTATACAATATCTTCTTTGACTATGAGGTAGAATTTACTGATTGGTTCATTTGGGCCATCTTTCTTTGAGAGAAGATTACAACTACAAGTTCTTTTGCAGTTATAAGACTACCCAAACAGTCAATTTCTTCTTGAGTGAACTTGGTGATTTGTGTACTTTGAGGACTTTGTCCATGGCATCTAAGTTGTTCAATATATAGTGCAACACATAGTTCAGCATCTCAGCATTTATGCTCCTACCCAAAAAGTGGTGCAACTCTCAGCATTAATCAGAGCCTTTTTTAGCAGTATAGAATGGTCAAGGCAGGGATTCATTAGTCCTCCTGTTGCTGAGAATATGGCAATACCAAGTGCCTGGACCTGAATGGGACATATTTATCACCTACTTCAAGGCCAGGGAACAGGGCAAAGCAAGGGTGAAAAGTCAGTGAAAGACAGAGGGTGGAATAAGAAATGCACAGTACTCTTTTCTAAATGTACTTTGCTATATTTTTAGCCCAACAGGGCTACTGTTTGTTCTCTCATTCCTCATGTAAATAATTTGTGTCTTTTTCTCTCCTTTCCTGAAAAAAGTCCATTGAGGTTTTAGCCATTTTAACAAAATACTCACATGAAGAGAATCTTAAAAAATAATAGAAATGTTCACCCAAAGGCTCCCACTCTGCATGCTAGCATACTAGAAACTCATTTTAAACTAATTTAACTGTATTGAGAGAAGAAGGGCTGGGGAGATCCCAGCAGCAACTCTGGTTAATTTAAAACACAGCTTTATTATTTCTCCTAATAATTAAGGAAATCCTAACTATTAAAATGCAAGCATTTCTTGAGATGATGACACATTTTTTATCTACCAATATTATTATTTAATCAAAGATGAGCTGATCTGAATCTTCCAACATGAACAGTTTAAATATCTCACTTCAGCATAATTAAATGTTAATCTTGAAAGACAAGAGGTTCTATGTATGGAACTTTTAGTAGGAGTGGAAAGAGGCAATCCTGGATGCCTGTGCTCTATATGAAGGTCTGCATGGTTAGAAAGTTGACATGTAATGGAGAGAAACAATTGCAAAATAGATATGTAATTAAGCTACCATCTAAGTATTTATGTTCATACCCCAAAAGTGGTGCAACTCTCAGAATTAATCAGTCTCTTTTAGCAGTATACAATGGTCAAAGCAAGGATTCATAACTCCTCCTGATGCTGAGAATAAGGTAATACCAAGTGCCTGGACATAATGTAATATGTTTATCACCTACTTAAAGGGCAGAGGACAGTGCAAAGCAAGGATTAAAAAGACAGAGGATGGGAATAAGAATTGCACAGTGCTCTCTTCTGTATATGACATGGGTTTGAAATCACAAACATACCATAGCTGTGACTGCCTCCATTGACTTGCACACGCGCGTGTGTGCAGGCACACACGCATGCACAAACACACGTACACACAAACATACATGAAAGAAATGAAAGCAGGGGTAGGACTAGTGAGGAAGGGGAGGATTGACAGGTATGGAAGGAGAAAATGATCACAATACATTGTATACAAGAAAGAAATTGTCCCTCAGCCTTTGGTTCATAGATCATGTGTTTCCATTCATTTGGTTATTTGTCCCTGTGCTTTATCCAACCTTGATTTCAACAATTCTCGCTCATATAAACCCTTCTCTTTCTCTCTAATTAGACTCCCAGCGCTCCACCTGGGGCCTAGCCGTGGATGTCTGCATCTAGATTCCTCAGTCCTTGGATGGGGTTTATGGCACAACTATTAGGGTGTTTGGCCGTCCCATCACCGGAGTAGGTCAGTCCCGGCTGTCTCTCGACCATTTCCAGCAGTCTTTTGTGGGGGTATCTTTGTGGATTTCTGTGGGCCTCTTTAGCTCTTTGTTTCTTCCTTTTCTCATGTAGTCTTCATTTACCACTGGATCAGGCCCTCTGAATAGGTGAGATAGTTGATGGGCTTGATCTGTTTGGGAGGCATCTAGGCAGTGGTACCAGGTCCTGGGCTCGTTGCATGAGTTAGCTGTTTGAAACCTGGGACTTATGCAGGGATGCTTGGCTCAATCTGGGAGGAGGGGACTGGACCTGCCCGGACTGAGTCTATCAGGTCGATCCCAGTCCTCGGGGGAGACCTTGATCTGGAGGAGGTGGGAATGGGAGGTGTGCTGGGGGGAAGGGGAGGGGGCAGGAAGGGAGAGAACAAGGGAATCTGTGGCTATTATGTAGAACTGAATAGTATTGTAAAATAAACAATAATAATAATAATAAAGAAAGAAATTGTCAAAATAAAAAATAGTGCTAAAGGAAACAAGTGAAATTTGCTATAATTTATTCAATCAAATATTAAGGAATTTGTTCTGTGTTTTATGTCATACACATTTATGCCTAGAGCAAAAGATAACAAAAGTCTATTCATCCCTCTTGGGTGTATAGTCTGATATGGCAGAGTATAAAAGAAAAATGGCCAAGTAAACATCACTTAATATTTTAGATGATGTCAGAAGTCATCTTAGAGATTAGTGCTGTTTACACCCTTGGCCAGAGAAGCCTCTTTCTGTAGTTTGTGCACAGACTCATAACTGATCAAAGTGGTAAGAATAAGTGAGTGTTGACTGTTGAGCCCCAAGTGGTTGATCTCCATCAACCACCCTCAGTGTCTGAGAGCACTGAATAAGAGGGACCAGAAAGAATGAAAGAGCCAGAAGATGGGAGGTATGCTGTGAGATGCTGCCTTCTACATACGACATAGAATTGCATTCATGAACTCGGTGCAGCTGTGGGCACCTGCACATGATCAAGCCAACAAGATCAGTCAACATTGCAGCTGGCAGCACTAACTGGACTCAGTGAGTGAGGTTTTTACAAGATGGAAAGGCATGAAGGTGGGAGGGAGAACTGGGGGGGGGGGAGTGTCTTCTTGGGGAAATAGAAGGGGAGAGCTGGAGGTAGATATAACCATCATACAGTGCATGCATGTATGAAATTGTGAAAGAATAAAATAGATTCTTTTAAAATTGTCAGTAAATTATTATAGGGTAACATTCTTTTTCAAAATTCATGGTAAATGTGAAATTGGCAGAAAAGCAAATGAATGAAGTTCTGCCCTATCTGGGGAAGACCATTCAAGTTCCATTTTTCAGATGAGAAGTGGAGTGTGGCAGGGTGTTCTCCATGTCCAAATAAAAACAGAATCAAACTTGGGTAGAGAGTGAAGCTGGAGAGGTAGTGGGGGCCAAGACAGATACAGTGGATTAGAGTGAGATGGGAAGAAAAGCCAGAAGGGCATTATGAGTAGAGGAATGTTCTCTGTGAATTTCTCTGGCTGCTCATGGAAAAAGACCATCAAGAAACAAGAAGAAAAACAGGTAAACCAGTAGGGACTGTTTCACTCATCCCAGTAAGAAATAACGAGACATTGACTATACAACTGTGGAATAATGAGAAGTGACAAGACTGAAGATATATTTTAGTTATAGATCAGATGGATTGATGAGGAATTAAAAGTGAATGGCAAGCTCCACCTTCTTCACAATTTTGGTGAGAGTTGGCAAAATGGGATTGTACTTTGCACTTCTTAGGATTGTTTGTACACATATCTAGATGATTGTCTGATTGAAGGCTGCAGATGTTGAAGGCGATGCATGGTCTAAGATCCTCAGTGAAAATGGAAACACTGCATTTGCACACTGAGTAATGGAAATTGTCCTGGAGAAAACAAGAATATGGTAACATACAGATGGTCTATGCTAGATTACTCATTCAACTAGCTGAAGAGCATTTCATCTGTAGAGATCTGGGTGCTTCAACTTGATCCTAACTTACTTTGCAACAGCTTATCCATTGAGTTCTCAATGCAAACAAAAATGCATGTGACATTTACTACGTGTGTACACACACACACACACACACACACACCTTCTGTCCCACTGACAAAATATCTGTTCCTCCTCAAGAATTCTCCCAAAGTCATTTTATTTATGAAGCTCCTCTAAGGAGGAGCACCTCTGCACCCCCCGCTTCATATCCCAAACAGCATGTATCACTGGCCAACTCTCCACACAGTCTTGGGCATTTGCCTGCTACTAGAAGTTACTTCTCTAGCACCCTGGCCTCCCCACTTGAGTGAACCCAGCATATGACATAATATCCCAGATGAATAACAACAATCAGTATTAAAAGTCCTTTTACAAAATTCCCAACATCATGCAATATACAGCCTGATTCATCCCCACAATAAGTCTGTGGGTAGACAACCACTTTTCTCTCTTGCTCTCATTTGCTTTCTGCTGCTGTGATAAATACAGTGACCCAAAGCAAGCTGGGTAGAAAGTGGTTTATTTCATGTTACAAGTTACAGTCCTTCTTTGAGCAAAGTCAGGGCAGGAATTCTAGCAAGGCAGGAACTTGAAGTAGTAACTACAGAAGTAGGCTGTTTACTGCCTTGCTCCCAAGCTCATGTTCAGATAGCTTTCTTATACAGCCCAGACCCACCTGCCTAAGGATGGAATGTCCTACTTGCCTAAGTCACCCACAATGAGCTAGGCACTCCTACATTAGCAATCAAGCAAATGCCTCCATAGACATGCCCACAGGCTAATCTGATGGAGGCAGTTTCTAAATTGAGAGTCTCTCTTCCCAGGAGTGTCAGGTTGACAACGAAGGTAAATCATCATATCTCTTGAGGAGACAGAACATTAGAGAGGTTGTATGATTTTGCAATGATCACTGCTCATTTGGGTAGCACTAGCATGAGACCCAGACTATCTGGCATTCAAGCCATGCTTCTAAGGCAGTGGGCACAGAGTCTCCCACTAGATGGCTCAACAGAACTAGATAGTGCTCTGGACTGTGTTGAGACACTTACGGATTCCTCCAATTTTAAGAGATGAGGAATGTCTTTACATGGTGAAAGATGAAAACTTCTATTGCACAGCTTCGCAAACATACCCCAGTGCAACAAAATATATCTTTTCAATGACTTTACATGAAGTTTGTTTCAGCTAAACATAGTCTGTCAGTTTAAATCTTTACAAAGTCAACAAATACCCTAGAACTTTTTTTATTTTTCACCATAATTGTTTCATCTTTATAAAAAAAAAGGATAAGAAGGTAGAAAATTGAAAACATACCTAGATAGATATGCAAACTGGCTATGTTGTATCTGTTGCTGGATAGGCTAACACAGAAACAGTGTGAACACTCTTCTGGGCATGCCATGAATTTATGGTGTCACATACATTACAATTATTGATTTACATAAGTATTACAATTTCTCTACTAGTGTAACAGATTTTAGCTTGAAAGGACCATAAACTGAGATGTTCACTGTAGTTTAGAGCTGGCAGCTGGTGGGAAGATAAATTTGAAGCTAGAAGAGTAGGCAGGAGGCTCCTGCTGTTTCCAGAGAGGGTGTCCCTGGGTGATACATCTGCCGTGGGAACATCAAAACACATTTCATCATAAGATCCTCCATGTAGACTTAACACACATTTCTTTGACTCTAAGTTTATTTGACAAAATGAAAAGAGACACAGTGTTTTATTTCCTATTACTAAAAATTGCCAAGGTCTTAGTTAATGTTGACTTACATGAAACACATGAAATAATGGCCTCAAAATGACCATGTTAAAATATTCAGATATGTGAAGATGCTACCTTACATGATAAAAGACACTTTGCAAATGTGATTAAATTCAGAATCTTAAATCCAACATGGTGATACATGCCTTTAATCCCAGTATTTGAGAGGCAGAAGCATAAGGGTCTCTATAAATTGGAGGTCATCCTGGTCTACATCATAAGTTGCAGGCCAGCCAGACAAAACTACATAGTGAAACCCAGTCTAAAAATAAATAAGCATTAAGAAAACATTAAATTAAGAATTTTGAAAGGGAAAGTTTGTGTTGTGGGTGAACATAATATCTTGCCATTCGTCCTTATCGCTGGATAGCAGAGGAGTCAGATTGAGAGAGTGAGGATGTAATTAACTGTCAGAGTTACGGCACTACAAAAGAAGCCAGATTTAGAAAAATAAGTATTGCCAATTTTCTTTCATTTATGGGTCCTATATTTTAAATAGATAGATGGCTAGATGATTATATATATAGATATATATATATAGAGAGAGAGAGAGAAATAGATAAGTGATAGACAGATGGATGGATAGATAGATAGATAGATAGATAGATAGATAGATAGATAGATAGATAGATAGATAGATAGATAGATAGGAAATGAAAGCAGAAAACAGAAAGATTGGGAGAAGGAATAGACTAGTAGAATATGGAAAGAGGTAATAAAAAAGTAAAGGGAGGGTGTGAGGTGAATATGGTTCAAGTATATGATATACCTAAAATAAGTTATCTTTATGGAACCCTGCACCATAATGAAAAATAACTAAGAACAACAGTTCTTGTATCTACATGGGAGTAAGATCATGCTGTACTTGTGTTTGTAATCTGCTCATTTCACTAAGTATAATGATCTCCAATTCGATCTATATCATTATAGATAGCAGCATCTCCTCCTTATATAGCTGAAACAGCATCCCACTGTGTATATCCACTCATTTTCTCAATTCATGGATCAGTTGATGAACATAGTTTGCTTCCATAGTTTGCTTTCCTTTGAGAGTGTGTTTTCTGGATCATACTTGTGTCTACAATAGCTAAGTAAATTTAAATTCCTATCAACAGCATAGAAGAGTTCTCTATTTTTTTATGCCCTTGTCTGTATTTGTAATCTTTAGTCTATTTGATAATAGCAATTTTACTGGAGTCAGATCATACTTAATTATATTTTTATTTGTATTTCCTTGATAATTAATGAAATTCAGTATGAATATTTTTCTCATGTTCTGAACAGACATTTGTCTTCTTCCGGGGACTGTGTTTTTAGGTCCAGTGAGTTTAGATTTTTATGTCCATTTTCTTAATGAGGTTGCTTGGGCATTTGGGGATTTGCAAGTTTCTGTTTTGTTCTGATCTTTCTTTCTTTCTTTCTTGTTCCTAGAGTTTTGTTTTCTTGCTTGCAGTTCTTGTACTTCTAGACACCAACTCCATCTCAGGTGTGTGTTTTTTGAATCTTTGATGGCATTCCCATTCTACCCTTTGTCTCCTCGCCCTGTTGATACTTTCCTTCATTGTGCAGGCTCTTGACTTGGCATAACCTCATTTGTCTAGGTTTACTTTTGTTTCTATGGTTTTAGGCTCTTCAAACACCGGTCTTCATCCTTCCAGTGTCCTGAAGTAGGTCTACTACTAATAAAACAATAGTTAATGATACCTAGAACAAAGGAGAAAAGGCTGAGCCAGGTGGTGGTGGTGCATGCCTTTAATCCCAGCGCTCTGGAGACAGAGCCAGAAGGATCTCTGTGACTTTGAGGCCAGCCTGAGCTACCAAGTGAGATCCAGGAAGGGCGCCAAAACTATACAGAGAAACCCTGTCTCAAAAAAACAAAAAAAAAGAGAGAGAGAGAGGGGAAGCTGAGAAGGCTTTCTGTCTAGAATATCTGGAACAAAATGAAACTTCCCACTTTTACCACTTTTAATTAACATAGATCTGGGAGCTCTAGACAGAACAATTAGACCAAAAAAAAGAAAGAAAGGGAGAGAGAAAGAAAGGAAGGAAGAAAGAAAAAAAGAAAGAGAGAGAGAGAGACCATCATGTCATCTACCTTACTGTACATGTAGACAATCCCAAAGTCTTCAACAATAAAATATTAAAACTAATAAGCATGCATTGGAGAAACAACAGTCTTTTCAGCAAGTGGTGCTAAGAAAACCTGGTCTCTATGTACAGAAGAATAAAGTGAGATGTCCATCTCTCACCAGTCACAAAAGTGAAACTCAAAGTGAGAGAATGGCTTGAATATAAGACCTGGTTCTACAAACACTGGAAGAAAACAAGGGAAACATGCCTGGAATGCTTAACTCAATTTGTATACCAACAGCACATTGACTTTTAACTTTAGAACTCTTTGTGACCTTATTCTTCATTTTCAACCTTATTGAACAAGTCGGTTCTTGCTTCAAAGCACACATTAAACTTGAATTTACTGATTTTGGAGATAGACTGTCATTTTGTAGACCATACTGACATCATATCTATAACCCTCCTGCCTCGGCTTTCCAAGTTCTGGAATTACAGGCAGGTGGGCCCATGACTGGCTAAGCTTTAATAATTATTCTCCCTCTATCTCTATCTCTCTCCCTCCCTCTCTCCTGCCCCCTTCTCTCTCTCTCTCTCTCTCTCTCTCTCTCTCTCTCTCTCTCTCTCTCTCTCTCTCTCTCTCTCTCACAACAGAATGCTTTTGGTCTTATATTTTAAACATCCCAACCTGGTGTACTTTTGTTGGTACATATTTTTATTTCCTGTGTGAAAATCCTGCCAGGATGGTAGGGACTTCCTGGATTTCTGTAATATCCTTTACAGTATGTCATTGTCAGCTCTGTGTCTTGTAGGTGATCTGTGACTGTTTCCTGTCCATGTGCCCCAAGCCTCTCTATAAGAAGATGTCACAGCTGCCTCTACTTAGATGTCCTACAAGAAACGAAGCTCAAGTTGCTCTTATGCTGCTAGCTTAGGAACTTTGTGACAAATAGAGGACTTCAGTTCTGTGCCATACCTAATTCAAGGTCCTTATTCTGTTTTTTGTTTTTGTTTTTGTTTTTTGTTCAAGTGAACCCCTTTGCACCCTTGATAAGGGAAAATAGTTGCTTCAAATAGAATATTGCCACACCCATCACCAGCCCTTTCTGGCTCCTCACCTCTTAGATATCCTGCATTTTAAGTTCTTTTCCCTGAGAGAGTGATGGAAGTCCAGCCACCAGGAAACTATGTACTCCATCTCTAATTTCCCATTCCTAGGCTCACTTCCTTATTTGCTTCAAATGCCTAAAGATTCACATTTGGTTGTTTGTTCATGTGTTTGTGTTTTCAGAACTTCTCATGCTAGCCCAAACTGCCCTAGTAGCCTGGTCTTCAAATCATAACAATCTTCCTACATCAGCCTCCCAGCTGAGATTGTAGGTGTGAGCCACCCAGCCTGGCTACTTCATTTTCTATAAAGAGAAATGTGTGTGCATTTACTCCACTATTGCCCTAAATTTACGTGGAAAACAGGAAAAAAGTTTATATCATACTGATTGTGGTATTTGACGCTGTCTTATAATTTACCTATTTTCTCTGTGAATTCTGTCTCCATTGATAGCAATGGAAGACAGTTCTTCCTGCTGAAGAACTTTGTGCTTTGTGCTGTTTGTATGAAATGTATTTTTCTACTTGGATTTCCTTTTGTTATATATGTACATGTTCTTTTAATACTACTAATATACAGTTATGTGTATTCCAATTATTTAACTCTATGTCATCACAGTGACAATGCAGTTTTATTTAAATTATTGCTCATCTTTAAGCTTAATGAATATTTTTATGGTAAAAAGAATTACAAGCACCAAGCTAAGGAGTTAATAATTAACAGTAGTGATCAATGCTTTTCAGTATGACAAATTACTATCTTATATTTCATTGAGAATAGCAATTAAAATTATCAAAGTGGTTTTTGATTGGGGAAATATGAAATATCAGGCACACTATTTTTCTCATCCACCAATGTATGCTTTTATTTAATGTACTGATATAGAAATAAATGCTTACATTCTGAATCTGTATCTTGAAATATGTTAGCAGAAGCAAAATCTGCAAATGTCAAGCTGGAGAAAATAAAATGGGACTAGTTGGTTGTCTCATGAAAACAATTACTCAAATTCTCATGTGCGTCAGTTAGGTGGGAGATCTAACTTTAACTAGGTGCCACCCACAAGTTCAGGAAGAAATACACACATAACTCTATCAAACCTGTTAGCAGTAACAAATGAAAATGAGAGTCAGTCTGCTGTACCTCCTTAGTCTTCACAATGTTAAAGTACTTCCATAATTCCATAATTCTTCTTGATTGCCACACTAATGCTCTAATAAAGTCAGAGAGAAATGAGCAGCTGCATTTCCCACTTTCAAAACTTCCGTGGGAGATCAGTTAGATGAGAAGCGCTGCTCCCAAGCATGAGCTCAGGGATGCATACTCCCTACAAAGCTACCAAGGGGTCTGACTGTTGGTGTCCAATAGCATCAATTCCTGTATCAATATGAATATAAATATAAATAATCATAGAATAGAAACATGTATTTCATACAAAAGAACCTTTTATGTCTAAAAGTATTTAGCAGCCAATATTTACTTTAGTATCACGCTACCTATAGATAAATCTGTCTTTATTCTAAGGGATGACTTTCCACATTCCCCCTTTTGTTCTATCTCATTTATCCTCCAGAAAAAAGAAATGCAATGCATGCGTGTTGCTGGAGTGAAAACTCTTGTCAATGCTGTACTCAAATAGAATAAATGTAAATTATTTCTATTTATGATAGAAAAGGTGTCATCAATGAACTAAAGCAATAATGGTTGATTTGTTAAGTAATATTATTATATGGAAACAAGGAGTAATTAAAAATTTGAATCAGTCACATTTAACACCTGGGAAATATCAACTTCTTATTTACTTGATTCTGTTTTGACAGATGAATATGTATTTGATCTTTATTATGTTTTAATATTTTGAGGAGTAATTTGCATTCACAGAATGAATGAATTCATACTCTCACATAGTACAAGCCTCACATGTCAGTGAAACATCACTAATGGAGCACACATGTGCACTCAATCCACAGCTCACTTTAGAGCCCTTGTCAAGTTCCCCATCTCATTCATAACCATTTGTAAATTGGCTTCACTCATCCTTTAGATAAGTGCAATATATAGCATGGGTTATTAGATTTCTGATTTCATGTACTCAGCATTTTTAAATGATTTTTAACATGTTGCTGCACGTAATTGTGGATTTTCATTCCAATTTCCAAATGGAATTCTACTGTATGAATATACCATAATATTTTATTCATTTCAATGTTGGTGAGCATCCACATAGTTCTTTTTTCCCTTCTTTAGTCCACATATGTTTGCTTGAAAGTGTTCATTGCAATGAGTCACAAAAAGTTTGAGGCCTCTAGTTTCTGCTACACCCTCCATACTGGGCCTTCACTGGGACTCCTCTTGGAAATCCTGTTGTTGCCTTGTGTCATGGAGATCCTGCAGGTTTGGATCTGCAGGTCTTCCCCTTCACATGCTCCAGCAGTTCATAGATAAGGTTGATGTTGGGGTGGGCTAACTCATAGCCTGGGTTCTGGATCTGGGTGGTAAGTGGGTTGGTTAGCCCGCCAGCTTTCCCTCAGCATCACTACCTGGGCCATCTCTCCAGCACTGCCCCAGTTAGCTCACCCAACGCAGCAGGCAGCAAAGAGCAGGGCCAGTTCTTCTCTCATGATCTCAGATCTGTCTCACCTGCACCCACACACCAAGACCAGCTCTACTGTTTTTCCCAGGAGAGGTGCAGGGCCTGCTCTCCTATGTGCTGCAGCTGATAAGAGGTAGGACCAGCTGTCCCACTCTTGTGACCCCAGGACCAGCTCTCCCACCTGCCACAGATATCCAGATAGTTCTTATTTTAGGATATGACAAATAAAATCATCGTGAACATTCACTTACTCTTTGTGGATATGTGTATGAGTTTCTGTTGGTTGTGACACCTTGGAGGAGATTTTTTCCCACCTCTGGAAGATTCTCTTTTAGTCTGACTTTGAGCACTCAAATATCATATAAACACTCTCTCTCTGGTCATTACTGTTATCAAGGGAATGATGCAACTGTAATTGAGTAAAAGTAAAATGTCTAGTTAAGAAGGATATCTTAGAGAAAGAAAATTAAACTATAAACGTATTACCAGAGAGAAGCCCCACAATAACTCATTCCTTTGTTCAAGTATCCAACTTCTCCTCCAACCACAAAATTACTCTCATGAAGTATGTGTTAATAAATCACTTGGTGTTTCTAAACAGTGTAACATATATATAACTCTTATAGTATCTTTATATCCTTTTTTCAGTAGATATTCATTTTTATAATATCTGTTCATTTAGTTGCTTTTTAAAAAAAAGGTAAAACCATAAACTCAGAAAGCTATTAATAGGTACCCAAGTTAAGGTTCAATCAGAAAAGTTAGATGGCTGTAGAATGGGTGAGAAGGTTTACTTCAGGGACTTGGCTGCATGCTGTTCTGAGAGCCAACTCAGTTCTCTGAAGCTTGTGTGTCTGGTGCTGGAGATGGAAGCAGGACATGGTGAATGATGGATTTCAAGTAGGTAAAGCAACTATGGCTAAAAATCCACACACATGAGATCTAGTAGGGGAAGCAACAGTAGCTAGAATTGACACACATAAGATGGGGCTTACAAGGGCAGCCTGAGACCAGTGTCCATTCCTATGGCTCTTTCTCTGATGCCACGAGTTTCGCTTGGATAGAGAGCCCTTCACAAACCTGCCTGAGCAACCTGAGAAGCTGGTGGAAGACCCAGGAAGGGTTACCCTCATGTCAGTGACAGGCATGAGGGTAGGCAGACCTGACTGCCATTTCACCTCTACCCTTCAGTCTTGTGGCAGCTCCTCTCTTGTTGCTATCTAAGCCTAACTTGAAGCATTCAAGGGAGGACAACCTAGAAAGTATAGTTTTCCCACCAGAAAATAAAAATCAATGGGTAAGTTGCCATTTGAAAGAGAAGAAGGAGAAGAAGAGGAGGAGAAGAAGGAGGAGAAGAAGGAGGAGGAGGAGGAGGAGGAGGAGGAGGAGAAGAAGAAGAAGAGCATTAACATTTTGAAGAAACAATCAACCTGTTCCCTTGAACAAGAGTCGGAACCAGAGCAGTGACTCACTGCAATAAACATTTGCCAGTAAAACCGATGGAACAAAGAGATTTACTATATGACAGACTGAAGCCTCCATTGCCACCAGGACAAATGAAGAGTTGTTGGGGAAGCAGGAAGGAGAAACCAAGAGATTTTTCTGTTGAAGTGGTTTGTTTTGCTTTGCTTTGCTTTTGATTTTGCTTTGTCGAGGGTGGGGGCATAGCTGGGATGAAGGAAGGATGTAGGGGGACCAGGAGGTGAGCAGAATTGGGGTGCATGATGTGACCCTCTCAAAAAGTCAATAAAAAGTTTTTGAAAAGGGTCAGGATTTCTCCTCTCAGCTTCGGAACCCAGCACAGCTTTGCCTGTCCCACTTCATGCCCTGCGTCTTGTGGCATGGTCTCCCCACCCTAGGCAGTGAGCCTGTTTCTGGCCTCTTTCTCTGCTTTGTTTTGCTCTTGGAAGTAAAACGCATAGAGCATATAATCAGTTATTTCAAAATAATAATTCAGTGGCTGTTAGAACACTCACAGTACTGTGGATTCCACCTCCATCTATTTACAACACATTATTTTCTTCATCATTCGAGAGAGAGAATCATTATAGTTAAGCAACTGAAACATGTCCCTCCTCACCTTCCAGTCCATAATGATGAGCAATCTTACTTTCTATGGATTTACCCACTCTCACTAAAGGGAACCATATAACATGACCTTTTTGTGTCTGGCTTCTTTAATTTAGCATAATCAAAGTTCATCCACAATATAATATAAGTGACTATTTCTTTCCTCACTAAGGCTGAGCAGTGTTCTGTCATGGATGTACTACGGCTAGTTTACCCATGCCCTACCAATGGGTATGTGATTGTTTCCATATTATATGTTATACTTGTTTGTTGTTCTCTGCAATGAACAGCATTCCTCTCCAGGCAAAGCACTAGTACTTAACTTATTAGGCATATAGCTGCTCAAAATACCACGAAATTTAGTCTGCAACCTAATGAGACTGAGTTCTGCCTGGTGTAATTCAAGAGTAAGCTACTGTTGCCACCCCCAGGAAGTGCTTTGAAGGGAGGAAATATTCTCCTCTCCTTATTATGCTCTTGTAGCTTCTTCTAGCCTACAAGTAGGCTTCTGCTGGTAGCTTTGTCATTTAGTGCACACCATGTCGGATTCTACACATATTTCTGAGGTAACCTCACCCTGGGACTGGAGACTGCATTTCAGGCTCTGGTTCTAGTCTTGTCAAATCTCCTGGGATTAGTAAATCCCACTTTTCTTTAGTTAGTAATGGCCATATGATGTCAACTAAAATTTACAGACAAGTTCACATCTTGTACGTGTGCTGCCTCCTCTCGTCAGCAGCCCAGTTGGTCTTTGTCAGAGGTGAGTCTTCCAGAACAGAAGTCATTATTTCAGGGCCATACTGACCCTCCTTCTTTCTTTGATTTTTTTGAAAATTAATTCATCAGTGATTTCTACAATTTGTTTCATTTATATTAATGTAATAAACATTGCAAAGTTTAAAGCTATGAGAGTAAAAGTGCTTGCAGGTAATCAGTCATCCCAAACAATATTTAATACAACTCTCCTACCATAAAACAATGTGAATTATGCCCTCTTGTCTATAAAGCTTTGTGTCTCAGGCCCTTCTTTTCAAATTCAGATATTCGTTAACTAAAACAACTTAACTAGCAAATCTGAAGGATGAGATTGTGTGCTTGAGAGCTCTTGGGGATAAGACTCTCTCCCTGATCTCGACATATGACTGCTGCATCTGTAAATGCCCAGCTCATGCAGATTTGAACTAGGTGCTTAAGGGATGAAAGTGTGAAGTTCTGCAAGGGGAATACAGAGACACAAACAATTATTCAGTGGCAAAGAAGACTGCCCAGGAGAAGTGTCAAGGGGGTGCAATTCTTAAAACTACATGAAATGTGACCATTGGAGGGAAGGAGGAAAATGCTGACACCATGGGAGAGCAACATGTACTGTTTATGAATGGCCAGTTTTGGGGTGTTGATCTACAATATTGATTCTAAGTAAAGGAGGTGGGGAAGAAATGGAACAAGTCAGGAATGTTGGCTTTGGATATTAAAGACTAAGATTCTCTGATAGAAGCCTAGAAGAGGACACATGGTGACTACGTTAGAAAATAACCATCATATCTCAAAAAGTCCCTAAGGTGACTTAGACCAAGTTTTCATCCATTCATCAGGAAATGAAATTAACAACTCTATTTTCCTGAAGTACTTTTTCACGGAGTCTTCCCTTGCCCCTGCCTGCAGCCTCTCCTCTCAGTCTTTATATTATTTCTCCCCATTTCCCTCATTCTTCTTGAACTAGGTATTTTTTGAGAGCATTAAAATACTTTCTCTTTCTGATGCTTCACATTTTTAGACAAACCTGGTGAAATGCATTTTCATGAGGTGCTTTTGAAAGGGGAGATGACTAAAAATCATCTGACTCAAACCTCTTTCCCATTGTTCATACTTCAATCCTCGGAATATAAATCCATTTTGTAATTACTCCGATACTCTCAGCTCAGAAGCTTCGCTGGACATACCATTCCATATGTTTATGATTCTCTGAATGAAAAAGTGTTCCCTGACAACCATTCCGATTTTTCCCTTTAATTTCCATTTATGCCTTATTGTCTTATAATGTTCGACTGAAAATATATGTTGCAATATTGTGTGACATTATCAGTATTACTTAAGATTTTATACACCCATATATCAGCCAAACATCAGATAAATCTCCCTATTCTCCTTCCATGCGTCTTCTTTGCTGGAAGACCACAGGTAATAGATTCAATTTCTTCTCTGTGACAAGTTGACTTTAAGCATTTCTTACAAACTGAAGAGAAGAATCAATTTGCATTTGGGGTCGAATTATTTCTAAAATAGGAGCCGAAGATGAAATTTGGCTTAAGGTTTGTGCAATTAAAGTGATGGTGATTGCTGCCATGCTTTTTGCTTCAACTTATTTCAGGGTTGATTTTTAAAGACTACTGCAAAGCCAGACACAAGACTAATTTGAAGGTCTTGCTAATAAATAATGTGGTTAAAGGAACAGGGGGTGCTCTGATGATTTGTAATCCTGCAATAATGGCTTCTAAATAGTTAAGATTAGTCTGAGAGATGAGATCCTTTCCACCCTCTATGCCGCATGCCAGCGAGGGACAAAAATCAATCTTGCAAGGGCTCTGATTACTTCTGCCGCAAGTTTCTTGTCAGCAGATTCAAAATGTGCAGGGCCATGAATCTTCCACAAGGTAGAGGCGCTGCCCATCAGCTGGAAATCTCTTTCTTCCAACTTCTGGTAGAATATCTGCTTGTGATAAATTAAGAGGAGAGCAGAAAATAGAAGACTATTTGGTGCTACGATTTTAATCCTGTGTTATCGGGACAAAGAGAAAGTGACACCAGTTCCTATGGCTTGGAAATGAAAAATGTACCCTTGGAAGGAGCCAAGCTTGAAAGTTAAGGAACAAATGCAATAATGGTCTTTGTCATCTTAAACCACCGTGCTGTTTAGCAAATGGTCGAGGGAGAATCATACTAAGAATTGAAACCTGAATTAATAAATACTAATGCTGAAAGCAAGATGTCTACATTGGACCCACGTTGATAGCAGTGTGAAAAAAGAAATTGAAGTTTGATTGTCATAAAAGACAGGGATGTGAACAATACAAGGAACAAGACAGAGGGGTGATTCCTGAATCTGTCCACATTCTAATCCTCCAAACTGGAAATATATTATTTTACATGGCCAAGGGGAATTGGTGGTTTTGTAATTAAGCTGTATACTTTTATCTTAGATTGTCCTGGATTATGCAGTGGTAACTATCTTATCATAGGGTCCTCAAAAGAGAAGAGGGAGACAGAGAAGCTCAGAGTAGTGTGAGCAAAATTCAACTCACCTTTGCAGGGTTTGAGGATAGAGGAAAGTGCATGAGTCCAGAAATGCATCATCTACAACCTGAAAAAGGCAAGAATACCATGTGACTAGTGGCTACAGGATGTTGATGTAGCATTGCTCACAACTGGATTTCAGCCCAGCGAGGTCTGCATGAAATGTCTGGTCTACCAAACTATTGGATGTTGTCTAGGTCTTGTTTCAAGCCACTGAAGAGAATTTGTTAGAGCAGCAATAGATAAGATATAAAAAGATGAAATAACAGAAAACTTTCAAATGTGTAGTACAAGTTGGCTGTGTTATCACTGTGTACGGAGTGATCTTCCCATTGGACATGAGGAAGTATTCTGGGACAGCCTTTCCTGTCTCTGGCTGCCTTTTACTTCTCTCAAATACATTAAAATCATACACACCCTTGGTCAGAAATCGTACTTGTAGGAATTTAATAAAATAATTAAAGATGAATAAAATGGTTATTGATAAGACCACTTGCAATAGTCTAAAAATGAAGAGTTCAATGAAGCTATTTAAACAACCCTTAGCATAACCTCCAACAATATATTATCACAGCAAGGTGGATATGAACACACGGCCGATGTGACAACATCAGCAAGGCCTGTGCAAGTGCAAGACAGATAAAATACCAGCACAGAGGTAAGGTTAGACACAACGTCCCACCCTTAGCAAAGGAGCTGTTGACAACTGATAGTTGCTTTAAAAGGAAGAATCAATTCTAAGAGTGTGACACCTGGTAGGCTGACCATGCTCCAAAGAATGTTCCCATACCCAAGAGTATTTGGGCAGCATGAGTTGGGCTCCAGGGCTAAAAAAGGGGTGACTGGCACAGAGGGCAGGAATTTGGATGGGTAGAGAGGCAGCGGTGCATTCAGGAATATCTGAGGAAAAGAAAGATGATCAAAATACTATGGATGATCTTCTCAAAGAATAATAAAAATTCTGATTTTTTAAAAAATCATGTAGTTGTTAAAAAATTAATTAAATGAAAATGTATTTAAATTGACAAAGTAATATCAATATTTTGATTTACCACCAGGTAAAAAGGTCACAAATTATGATTATACTAATGTATAATGGTAGAAATACTGGTATATCATATTGGTTGACTGTAGACCTAACACAACAATACTTTCTACCAGTTTTCACATCAGCAAAATACATACATGAATAATGAATGTGTGAACAGAATATGTGCTTTTATACTCTTTAGGTTAAAAAAGATAGTGAGATATTACTACATATTAATTTTTCTGCCTCTGTATGCATACATGTTTATAAAATTTAGTTTACAACCACCTGCTGGTAGAGACATGAAATATACAGTGTCCTGTAATTTAAACTTTCCTCTGTGCAGATCTGTGAAATACAAATCATCGTGAAAGGAAAAAAATGGCGTCTACACTAAAAATGAAAAAAATTGCATTGTGTGTGTGTGTGTGTGTGTGTGTGTGTGTGTGTGTAGGCATGTGCACACCATAGCACATGTATGGGGGTTCTGAGGACAACTTAAGGAAGTCAGTTCTTTCTTTCCACCATGTGGACCCTAGAAATCAAACTTAGATCTCCAGGCTTGGCTGCAAGCGCCTTTATCTTCTGAACTGTCCCACCAGCCCACAAATGAAATTTTTTTCAGTACTATTAAAATAGTGAATTGTGTAGTTTGACTCCCCCCACCCAGCCCCCAGGCCTGTCTTACACAAGCCCAATGACATCCAGGGAACAGGTTTTCCAAAGGCCTGTCGTTGATATAGATGTAAAGGGTTAAGATCTCCCTGAAAATTTATATTCATATTCTTTGAACCAGCAATGCCATTCCTAGGAATTTAAAGAAATAATAGGAAAAATCTCTCATGAGTAAAAATATTCACTTAGAGGCTTAGTTATGGGGAGAAAAAAAATGGGAAAGCCTTCATGTCCAATAAGAGGAAAATTGGGCAGTAATTTACAATAATGTTTTCAAAGAATATTTAATTACATAGGAAAATGTGTTCAATATGCTGCTAAGTGAATAAGAGCAGGCTGAAAATTGAATATACAATGTGATTCCACTTTAGTCAATGAAAAAGAAAAACATCAAATGTGAAATGCAGTCGTTTTTGAGAAGTATAACCAGTTTTGAGATTCTGTTTGTTTGTTTGTTTGTTTGTTTGTTTTTATTGTTTTAAAAGTGTATCTATTTGGGTATATCCAGTAGAGCTTTCTGGGTTCTGTTTGTTTGCTTGCTTGTTTTACCATATGCAAATGTTATTTTTCCAATTAAGAAGATGGTTTTGCTGGTTAAAGTGCACTGTGCCCTCTGGAAGCAGCTAAGAGGCCATCAGGCTAATACTTGATGTGTTGATGAAACTGAGGTGTTCCTGCCCTGGATGGCACGAATGCCTTATAAGCATTTTGTGATTTTGTAATCCACTAGCTACCAATATTACCTCTAATGTCATCACAGGGCCATGAACAGGTAGAGAACAACAGTTGCCTTTAGGAAGGCTTCCCCTACAGACAGTCAAGGTGTCGGGCAGATCACTAATGACATCACTGTCAGAGCTGATTGATAGTATGTGTTGCATAGTAATGCCCAGGCTTGTCCTCCGTCTCATACTTGTTCCAAGGAGCATCCCAGCACATCAGAGAACACCCCCAGCCTTCCAACAGGTCACAGGCTTCTTTCTAGTCATAACCAGATCTTGCACATACTGTCATCTATTCCACCAATGCCATCAGGGTGCAGACTAGCACAGTATCATTCCATCTCATTCTAAGGAAACTATGGAGTCTCAGTTCAAGAGATCAAAGCTGCATTAACTCTTCCAGTTAAGGCCATTTGCTATCACTTGGCAATCGGGAAGGTAATCAACTCAATGGTACCCAAGTGGTCTGGCAATTTATTAAGTGAGCAATTTATTCCTTTCTCTCTCTACTGAGATAAAACTGTTCACCATTCAAATTTGCCACATTCCTTGGAGATAACAAGGTGGGAAATAGTCTTTCTTAGAGATGGGGAAACTATGGTTTAGTATTTAATCAAATGAACAGGAAGGAGGAAATAGGAAAGATTTTTCTGACACATGCCCAATTCCCCCAAAATGCATTGTTCCTGTCCTAATGTGAGAACAAGTTATTCAAGCTATAGCCTTCTCTTTTGTACAAATATATAGAGAAGCAACTAATTTGGGGGCTCATAAATGGCACCAGCCCACAGGATAGTGAAAAGCCAGCAGAGCACAGGGAACCATGGGTGAAGATGATGGATGAATTCAGCCAATAAAGTTGTAAATGAGAAATAGTCTAATGAGGCATGGAGATCTGCAAAGATTTAAAAATCTTTGTTTTTCACCAGCAATTATCAAAAGCAAATATTCCAGGTAAATCCAAGTTTATGCTAAAAAACAGCATATTCTTGAAATTTTATCCATGTGTCCTGTAGTTCACAATGAGGAACAGTGGTTTACACACAAACCCTCCTCGTCCCCAGTCAAGTTGGTCTCATAAAGCCATGGGACTGTCACTCCAGAGTCTGCAGAAATTGCTGGTACCATAGGTTCAAGCCAGTGACAAAACTCTTGGACTCTGCCATCCTTTGAGGTCCCTGGAAGCCTCCTCCTTCATGCAGACAGCAGCTACAACCACAGAATGCACACAAGCTCCTAAAATGCACAATCTCATTTGCTTTGCATCAAACACTCCTGCAGGATAGGTGACGGTGTTACTACCATGAAGATGAAAAATAACTGAGATGCAAAGAAGTCAATGGTGTGCTCCAGTCACACATGTGAGAAAATTGTGGAGGCCTGTGAAGCCCCAAAACATGGCTGTCTCTTTCCACAGATGACCCATCAGTGCTTCAGTCTACTGTATGGGCTTTTCTAGCGAAAACCTTCCAAATACAAGGAAGCCTCATGCAACATTCCCACAGTGGTGGTGCCCAGATACTAGGCACAGTCTGCCTGATATACGTATCTACAGAAACATTTCCAAAATGAGTCTTATGTCAAATGTGATTCTGCAAAGCCACTCTCTGTCAAAAGTCCACATGAGGAAACTTGAGATCTTGCCACCTCAATGGAACCAGGTAACATGCCCACAACCCATGCACAGAGTCACGGTGCAAAATCTGCATTAAATGCACTCTATGTGGAGTTCAGAAATTCCTTAAAGAAAACTCAAATTAAACATTCAGGAAATGTCTCTTGTTTGTTAGTATATTCAAACTTGGCTCCTGGTATTCATCAACAAAGCTTGTTTATCCTTAGGTTATCACTGATATACCAACAGCATTTAGTAGAACAGAGTATGTCCTAGCGCCTGCCTGATTCACTTCTCATCTCCGGGACAATAAAGCATATTAATCACAGACCCAAAATAATTTGCTCTATTAGCAAAGCTATGCCCAGAGTTCCGTGAGCTACCTCAATATCCAGTATAAAATTTTACTTTCGCAGAGATATATGGAAAAATCTCAGTAACTGTCCTGTTTAAGTTTTGTATTTACTGGTTACCTTCAGTGATTTTTATTTCCTCTGTATTTCTATATTTCAACAACAAAACAGTTTGGCTTTTGTAAGAAAAATTAGACAAACTAGGAAGAAACTTCCTTCCAATATATAAAAACACCACCAATAAATAAAGGCTGATGCTTATTGCTCATTGTTTAATAAGCAGTAACTTTCTCACTGCTCACAATGACTTGCAGAATTGGATAATATCTCCATTCTACAGATGGCAAAGCTGAGTCATAGGATTGCAGATTCATTTGTCTATGTTCAAAGACACTCAGAAAATCAAAAAACGCAGCATTGAAAAAGGCAAACTCATTCTGAAGTTTATATTCTTATATATTGTGTCATTTTATCATATAGTAAATACATTTAGAGTAATGTAGCAATCTAAACCATTTTTTTAAAAATACAGAAAAAAGCCAGGCGGTGGTGGCGCACGCCTTTAATCCCAGCACTCGGGAGGCAGAAGCAGGCAGATCTCTGTGAGTTCGAGGCCAGCCTGGGCTACAGAGTGAGTTCCAGGAAAGGCGCAAAGCTACACAGAGAAACCCTGTCTTGAAAAACAAAACAAACAAACAAACAAAAACAGAAAAAATATGGATGGGAAAAGCCACTAAAACATTATTGGTGGGTGCTTTTCTGTAACACAATTTTGGCTCAGTGGGTAAGGGCACTTGCTGCTCTTTCAGAGAACCCAAGTTCAGATCCTAGCACCCACATACCATCTCAAAACTGTGTTCCAGAGGATCCCATGCTCTCTCCTTGTCTCCATGGCACCAAGTACACACATGGTTCAAATACATGCAAATAGGCAAAACAATTACACATACAAAATAAAAATAAATATTTTTTAAAAAAATCATAATGCAGAATGGCCCTAGAAAATACTCTCAGGTAAATCTATAAACATTACAGACAGACTAGATCGTAAAGAACTTTGGGATCAGAATCTTGAGATCTAGCATACAGATGAGGTCCCAATGAATTCAGTCGCTGACTCTGGTGTACAGCTGAGGAGGCAAGAGAAAACAGCATTCGTGTTACCGGGCAGTCTCAAATTAGTACAGAAAGCTAACAGTCGGCTTCAGACTTGGTAGAAAGGGGCCACAAATTTGGTCCTGTTACTTCTGGAATGTAAGTGGGAAAGGGGGGCGGTAAATTCAGTCAACTCTACAATTTTCAGAAGACATAGGATAAAATGAGTTCACTTCCTTAAGATATTCTAAGTAGCATGGATATAAGAACCAAAGAACATGGTTGGAGCACTAGAGTACACACAGTGAGGTGCAGTAGAATCTAATGAAAGCTATTCATATCATAAACATAGTGATAAGTTCCACAGCATTCTGTGAAGCCAACATCAAATCCATCAGCATACACACATATATACCTGGGGGGTGCGGGGAAGCATGGCCTAAGGCTGCCTATTCTGTACTCAGTGAGCCCATCTTTTAACAGTCCAGGCCCATTTGTTAAAAAGTTCAGGCATGTCTTGGCTCCCTTGTCCTGCCACTCTGGGTTCTGAATTTACTCAATGCCGTTGATTCTCAGGAGCAGAGACAGCCCACACATACTCGTTGTTGTCCCTTCTCAATAGCTATTGGGTGTGACCAAAGTGGAAGTTATTCCATTGCCCGGTCATCAGACTGTAAACTTCTTTAAGTTGGGGTGGTCATTGCTCATACTAACTTTTGTTGACATGTATCTTAATACCTAGCACAAAGCTATGAGTCAAGTGGACTCCCTGTGGTTAGAACTGAATTGATTTGGACTCTAACCTATATTTTTCCAGGGTGAGTGTGCTTAAAAAGTAGGGGTAAGGGAAGTAAGCTAACTTCTCAAACAATTGCTCAGAAAAGTAAGTGTTACATACATCTGTTTAAATTGTATGCACTCACTTTAAACATGAGACATTATTCTGCGTGTTTATGATTCACTTTCTAGTTTGACCTATGCATTTGCCTGTCATTCCTCGGATTTAAAAGACTGTCTGCAGTACCAGCTATGATCATAGTGTTAACAGTGCAACTAGAGTTTCAACCTTCTCCAGCACAAACCCCCTGCAAAGGACTGTGTCGGAGGTCACCAGGGTACTTACAGTCAATGACCTCACAGAAATTCAAAGGCATGAATAAATCTTTTCTTGTCAGCCCAAGCAGACACATGACCATCATCAAAGGTGTCCTTGATGTCCATGGGCACACAGCATTTGTGATTACCTTACAAGACCTGGAAAAGATCCGGTCCTTAAACATGGCATCATGGATGAGGAAGTGGTCCTGAGGCTCCATTTACTATTGAGACACTATTGGCAGGTAGTGGTGGCCCACGGAAAGGTAGTCATTTTCTTCAGTGTCGTAGTTACTGGTAAGCTCCTCATGCTCTAGTAAATGCCTCACCCTACCCATGCCCTGTACACTCAAAAATAGGGGATGGGAATCCTAGTTGGGGGGAGGACTAGTGGAGATGAGTATGATTGCAATGCAACCAATTTGTCTGTGAAATGGCCAAATTTTTAAGCTAAAATAATAATAGCAAACCCTTTATGAATAAAGCATGAGGTTGACAGATTACAGTACACTGAGGGATGTGGATCAAACAGGCTAGTCCAACTTGGCAACTCTTCTTATTTAACTCCATCCACATATATTCCATAAGTATACATTACACCATAAACTTTAAGCACACTACATACAGATAGAAGGGGTTCTTGGGGGCTAGAGAGATGCCTTCATGGTTACAAACACTGCATGCTTTTTTTATAAGACATGGGTTGGGTTCTCAGCATCCACATGGCATGTCACAATCATCCATGCTCCAATCTGAGGGGATCCGATGCCCTTTACTGGCCTCTGCAGGAACCAGGCATGCACTTCGTAAAAAGACATACTTGCAGGCAAAACACCTGTACATGAACAATAAAGACTTTTTTCAGGAAAAGAGAGGGTTTCTTAATGTTTTTCTGTTGCTGTCTCTGATCCAGCAGTAAAAGCTCAGCCTCTGGTTGGTAGCGTTTTAAGAGGCATTGGATCAGGAGGCTGCAAAGGATCTGCTGAGGAGTTCATAGACACATGGGCTTCTCAGAGGTGGGACCTTTGGAGAAGAGGAAGGTCACTGGCAGTGTGTATTCAAAGGGTATGCCTTGTCCCTGGTCACATCCTGTCTCTTTCTGCTTCCTGGCTGTTAGGTGGTTAGTAGTGTTTTATCGATTATGCTTCCCCTGTCCTGATGTGCTGCCTCAAAAGCAGCACAGTGATGGGCCAGTCAAGCACATGTGGAAACCTTTGGGGTCCTGAGCTAATATAAATTTTTCCTTCTGTGTCTCTCACTGTGTGACAGTGATGAACAGCCAGCCGCCATAGTCTCTCACTAGCTGGTGGGCTTTCTCCTACATGGCCTGCTCCTTGGAGTCCATACTGACAAACTGTCTCCCCTTCAGCTCACCCACCCCCAAGCTTGAGCTCTTCTGATTACATTGCTTGCCTCTTCTTTTCATTGACCAAGTATCTGGTGTTGTCCCCTCAGCCCCTCAGCCCCCCACAGGTAACAACTGACTGGATCTCCCCGTCATGCTTTGAGACTTCTGCTTCCATGAAGGAGGGATATCACGCGACATGTTCTCTCAGTCCCTGACCTCCTGAACTCTCTTCAGTCTCTTCAGCATTCAACCCTCTACATAGTGATGTCAAAGACCTCACGGGTCACCGCTAACAGCAGCGCCTGCAGAGTTTTAATCTTCAGCTTTCTATCTAGCAATCACCTTTCCTCATTATCCAGCCTTTCGGCTCGCTCGTGCTAATGAGAAGCACTTTGCTGCTGAGAACTAACCCCGCCATATCAGCCGCACTGTCTTGCCGCTGACCATCTCAGTTCCTCCCTAACGCGGCCAGGATCGCACAGTAATGCTCACACACACCCCAGCGATACTGCAGTGCCCTGCTCTCCTTCCATGGCATTCAGATGGTAATATGTCAGCTCTGACTACATTTATTTCCTCAGTGTCTGCAAGAAAACTAGTAAGTGTTGCTGGATAAGATCACATCTCCACAATTAACAGGCTCTCTTCATTTATGTCTATAAATCTCGGTGCAGGATGCCAAAAGAAAAATACGTGGAAGCTAGTTTGTCAATTTAGTTGTCTTCCTCTCTTCCAAAAGTCCGTTTTATGGCATCTCACCCTGAGTATAACATGTGATACTCTCTGAGTGTAATATTTGATACAAGTGTAACAAAACCACAGGGTACTCCCAAAACTAAACTCCCTCCTCTTACCCATTCATTTTCTACCTCAGAAAAACAGGACACTTAATTATTCAGACTCAAAACCTAGAAGCCAATCTTAAATTCTTTCTAACCCTTGCCACCCTTTTAACTAGCTGCTTGGTGTTTTCTTTCAATTTTTTTTAAAAAAAAATTGTTGTTAATTTATGTGTGCACTTGCCACAGTGGTGGTCAGAGGACGACATTCAAGGTTCAGTTCTCCCCTACTACTCTGTGGGGACAAGGAACCAAACGCAGGTCCTCAGACTTCACAGGAAGCACCTTCACACAATGAGCCATCCCACCTGCCTGTCCGTTCAGGTGTTGTTTTGGTCCTGTTCCTAAAGTACATGTAAGATTTAACTAATGGTCAGCATGACTAGGAACAGGCAGCTCGCCGTTGGAATAGCCCGTTGTGGTATGCTGCTCCTAACTCTGTGCAGTCCAGACTCCATGAAGCAGGGAGTATTCAGAGCATGATTCATGTCACTCAGCTCACACACGCAAGCACACTCACATACACACACCCCATCAATTCCTGATGGGCTCTGCTTAAACCTTCCCCAGGGCTTCCAGTTGCACAACAGATCATAATTTCACTGTGCCCTACAAGACTCCATTCACCCCTGCCTCCCTCGATGGCATCACTCTCCCTCCAAAAGACTTCTTTTTAAAGTTCTACAATCAGACACATGTTAATTCTAGTGTTCTTGTATTCACAATTTCTTTTTTTTAATTTAAGGAAAGTTTTTATTCATTTTACATACCAACCATGGATTCCCCCTCTCATCCTTTCTCGCACTCCCCCCAGTCTCACCCCCTGACATGCTCATTCCCCCATCCCCTCCTCCAAAAGGGTAAAGCCTCCCATGGAGGGTCAGCAAAACCTGGTACATTCAGTTGAGGCAGGACCAAGTCCCTTCTCCCTGCATCAAGGCCGTGCACCATAGGCAGTAGACTCCAAAAAGCCAGCTCATGCACCAGGGATAGATCCTGACCCCACTGCCAGGGGCCCCTCAAACAGACCAAGCTACACAACTGTCTCCCATATGCAAGAGGGCCTAGTCCAGTCCTGTGCAAGCTCCACAGCTGTCAGTCTAAAGTTCGTGAGTTCCCGTGAGTTTGGTTCAGTTGTCTCTGTAGATTTCCCCATCTTGATCTTGACCGCCCCCTTGCTTATATAATTCCTCTTCCCTCTTTTTGACTGAACTCCCAGAACTCAACTCGGCTTGGTGCTTGGCTGTGGATTTCTGCATCTGCTTCCATCAGTTACTGGATGGAGGCTCTCTGATGACAGTTAAAGTAGTCACCAATCTGATTACAGGAGAAGGACAGTTCAGGAACCCTCTCCGTTATTGCTAGTAGTCTAAGCTGAGGTCATCCTTGGGGATTCCTGGGAATTTCCCTAGCACCAGGTTTCTCCCTAACTCCATAATGTCTCCCTCTATCAATACATCTCTTTCATTGCTCTCCCACTCCATCCTTCCACCAGCTTGACCATCCCATTCCCTCATGTTCTCATCCCCCATCCCCTCCCCTTTACTGCCCCTCTCACTCCCAGTTTACTCCAGAGATCTCATCTATTTCCCCTTCTCAGGGTGATCCAGGCATCCCTCTTAGAGTCCTCATCATTAGCTAGAGTTTGCAATTTCTTCTACATAGATTTCTTCTAATTCTTACAAAGCTGTCCCCTGAATATCAGTAGCTATCACTTTCTAATAAACACACACACACACACACACACACACACACACACACGCACGCACGCACGCACGCGCACGCACACGCACACACCAGTCACCTTCTGTCATATTTAATCTATTTAATCTCCTTCATGGAATTTATGAGGAATCATCTTCATTTGTTATTTTTCCTCCCTGATGAGAAGGTGAGTCTCCTGAATCCAGGGAATGTTTCATTTGGTCACTGCTGTGTTGCCAAAGCAGTGTGTAGTGTTCAGTATATAGATGCCATTAAATGAAATAGGTTTGACTGGTAGTAATATCTGGCATCATCCATTTTGATAAGGTCGCAGAGTAAAATCCAGGATGACCTCACATAGTTCACAAAGGAAAGTCTGGGCCATGGATGGATGGAGAGGAGGAAGGGTTGGTCATGGTCTTTGAAGATGGAGATTGTTGCTTGAATGTGGTTGTTATCAAAAATTTACTCAACCTTAAGAGATATATTTAACCCAATTAAAAATATATGATGTCATTGAAATTGGGGACTCAAATGAAATTTCTGACCACAGAAATAGGGTTACCACCAAGAAAACAAAAAGAGCAAATGCGGACAGTGTGAGGACTGTTTGTGGGGCTGTGGCTTTCTGTAGCCACTGTGGAAATCAATGCAGGGGATCTGTAAGAAAATGAAAATGGAACTACCATTTAATGCACTAGTCACCAAAGCCCAAAGTGGAATCAGCCTAGGGGCCCATCAATGGGTGAACTGATAATGAAAACGTGGTATGTATACACAGCAGTGTATTATTTACTCATAAAAAACTAAATCTTGCCATTTGCATGAAATAGATAGAAATGAAGATTATAGTGTTGAACAAAATAGATTATATATAGAAGACAAATATCAAGTATTTATGAATGTAGAAGGGAACTACTGGGGAAGAAAGGGGTGTGTTTGAAAATGTCACAATGAAACCTATTGTTTTGTACAGTTAATGTATGATAATAAAAATCTTTTAAATACATGTTCTTGAAAATGGATTTATTGGGAAAGTGCTACAGGTAATAAGAGGTTATTGAAGAACAAAATACTTCAGATATTAGGAGAAGACGTTTTATAGAAACCTTAAGGTTAGAACCTACCCAGAAGAGGTAAGATCTTTTTAAGTCACATCCCAGCTGATTAACCACAGATTATAAGACATTTCCCATGTTCTCTCTTTCAAGCATAGAAGTAATGTGGAGACTCCCACCTGGGAATCTCCCTAAAAGGTGAAAGTTACCTTGACTTTAGTATTTGAACTGAGAAGAAGTCATCAATTAGTTTACTAACAATGAGATAACTGAACAGGGGTTCCTAAAGAAAATGAAAAGTAGAAATAACCAGAAGGGCGATTTTGAAGAGCCATCTCTCAGTTTTGTAAACTAACTCTCGCCTAATGGCCCTTTTTAATGTAATTTACAGTTTCGTCATTACCCTTTTTGTATTAGTAATTATTTCTAAAATACCAAAGAACCATCTTTTTTGCAAGGGCCTTCCCCTAGTCTGATTTACAGCAAGCTCAAGTTGGACTCTATCTTTCTCAGGTTTGACATTTCAAAATATTTATTGCTCTTTTACATTAATGCCTTTGTCATGAATCTGAAGGTGACCGTTATTTCTTTCATCACATTGTAATTAAATGGATCAACTATGGCCACGTTATTTCCACTCTCCGTCTGCACAGCACATTAAAACCCTCTGATGAGAAAGTGAGACCAAGCCCTGTGCGAACAGCAACAAACAAGCGTTTCTGAAAATATAGGGTCCTCTTGATGCATCGCTAAAGAAGCTGTTCCAAGCGGAAGCACAAAATCTTTAATATTTTATTGATCAGATCTAAACCTTCTGCCCAAAGTGGCAATTAAATTTCAATTAAACTGACTGAAAGCATCATATTAAATTTCAGCACTTACGAGCTATCAGATAATGCTGCAGGACAAATCTTTAGTATGATCACACTCTTTTCAAATTATATTATCCTGTTCATTCACAATAAAAGTGACAGTTTTAGGTATACTTTCAATATTTCTTGAATATAAACCCTCTAATGAACACATTTATTGCCTTTAAATCAATTATTATTGGATATTTTAATAAAGTGAATTGAGCACTTTGTTTTACACACTGCTTAGAAGTTATTATATTTTGCAGTCAGCACAGCAAAAAAAAAGTGGCTTAAAGAGAAAGGGACGACTGAACAGCTGATGTACAGGAGGCAGCCGCAGCCTTCTTGAAGAAAGGCTTCCTGTTTCTCTCCGTCATTTAAATTATGCATATCAAATAGTGCCTTGTTAATGCTTTTTTTTTTCTTTTTTAAATTTAGGCTCAAATTCTCAAATGACCTAGTGGTAAAGCAGATATCACCAAATCACAGTTTGGTAAATTATCATGTATACTTTCTTATAGAAACTGGAACACTTAGGTCCTTGTTTATCTATATCCTTTGCCCTGTGAGTGCGATTTATAATATTGTATTTTAATGTTTCAGAACAAAATCTGTGTTTAGCGTTGACCACATCTGGGATGATCTGAAGGACGTAGGTAGCATTCTGATGCAACTGGTTCTTTGCTTTGGCCTTTGCTGTGATGAATGCAGACTCCAGGCTTTAACATACAGCTGAGGTATTCAGAATTGATCGCCAAGATGGACACAAGGAGGCTCCAGTTATGTGTTGTTCCGATTTCTCATCGCACCCTTGAGTCACCATGCTGCCTTTGCCTCATATAAGTCTAAGGTACTGGTCCCGTTGCAAAGGTACCCACTCACTCACAAGCCAGGCAAATGGAGCAGAAATCCCTCAGAGAGATCACTAAGGGTGAAGCTGCCTTCCACTTTAAGAGAACCTAGCCTGCTGTGCGAGTTCAGAGAAGCCTTTACTGCTAAAGTTGAAAGAATACTGTAATAACCCCAGTGCAATTCATTGAAGTGTATTAAATTAAAATTTAGATGAAAATCATGGCTTCTTATTGAAATGATTCAATTAGATTATGGTCCCTGAATTTGAGTAATTGAGTCTCTGAGCTACAGGGACTTTAACAAGTCATTAAAACCGTTCCTGTGAGGCACTGGATTAAGAGACCAACAGTGAGGCTATGCTTGGCCATGGCACTAATCCATCAAGAATGGTAGAACATTGTGTCAGTGTACACTGGCCAGCCAAGTCTGCCTTTTCATACATTACTCATATCACTGGTAAGCCACAAATTGCTCACCCCCTGAGAAACAGCTTCTGCAAGCCCCAGTTCAAGAACCCTGTATCCTCTTCACCATTCTTCCTATGGAGCCAGCCCTACTCAGCTGCAGTTGACTCAGGCAGAGTCAACTACTCACTGTGTACTTGAATGTTAGGACCCCACTTCCCAACAAAATACGTTGTTTACAAATTTAAAAGCAATGCATGAGATTTAAAAAACAGGATGTATCTTTTCTGATTATTTCAAAATTTGTTGTACTCCAGGCAATAGGTATTAACTGATAGACCTTGGTCCCTGGGTGACTTTTATTAAGACAAAATCAGTCTCTACTACACTCAAATGGAGAAAGAACCCAAAAAATTATGTCAAGTAACAGTTCTTCTGCATCAGCCCTCACAGGTCATCTTAGCATCCAGACCATTGGAAATACATTCTCAACCAAAACTAAAATTATTCTCACTGGACAAGGTGGCCCACACCTTTAATCCAGCAATCAGGAGGCACAGTCTACAATTTCAAGACCACCATAGTGAGATAGTGAGTTCTAAGACAGCTAGGGATAAATACTGAGACCCTGTCATTAAAACATAATAATAATAACAGTTCTCACTATTGAAAAACTTCCATACACATCATCAAAGCCTTAATTATGGCTTCAGTCTATTTGTGGGGGATTCTGCTTTGGTTAAAGAGAAAGTAACAATAGATATATAGCTGAAAATTCTCTTGTGGGAGGTCATGTGCAACAGCAACAGACACAGTGGTGGTATCACAGAGTAAGCTTTGGACTGGTTTTGATTTTGGCTTTGTTTTTTTTTTGTTGTTGTTTTTGTTTTTGTTTTTGTGTGTGTGTGTGTGTGTGTGTGTGTGTGTGTGTGTGTGTGTGTGTTGTTTATAAGGCAGAAAAACTTCAAATTAGTTGTTGACTCCTTCAAAGCTAAAAGCCTGAGAGCGTGCCCAGCTAAACTTTGTCAGGCATTGTTAAACAGATGAGAAAAGCAAGCCACACCCTAGGCACCTGCCTGCACTAGTCAGGTCCTTTGGGGTTCACTCTCTTTCCCAATGTTTTCAAAGTGTTCTTAGTAAACCACTTAAGTGAGCATTTACTAGAAATTCTATTTATATTAGCTTTTTATCTAAAACTGAGGAAGCCATTAATCATTATCCTTTGGTATATAGTTAGACTTTGTCAACTATCATGACAACTGCCATGGTGTAAGAGGTACACTGAGCCAAGTATGAATGCCACGAGGACATTTGCATGAAGCCCCACCCATTGCATCATCTTCAGGCAGCCAGGCTTCCAGGTAACACTACCCTGTGTCACTAAACTAACTCTGATAAGATAAACAAACTGTTTATTTCTTTACATTGCTTGAGACAGAGGTCCAATATGAAACTCCAGCTTACTTAAAACTCAAAATGTAGCCCAGGCTGGTCTGAAACAAGTGATCTTCCTACCTCAGCCTCCTGAGTGTTGAGACTATGGGTAAGTCCTACCACACTTTAGAGCCGACATTTTTCTCACTCCTAGCTAAGTGTTCCTAACAACAACCATGGCAAAAGATGTTTGAAACGGTCAGGGTTACTGTAAATGTGAATTCACATCCAGAGCTGCCAGTAATGACCTTTGCTCTGCTCATAGAATAAAAATGACTTAGCACCTGCCTTAAGCCAAGCAGGGCTCTGTCCCCAGAGATGTGAGATTGAACAGATTCTTCTGTATTCAAGGGACAAAGAATAAAGATGGTTGTAAAATAGATAACACTGTACGGTGTTGCCAAAGGTAAAGGAGAGAACTGAGGCAGGCAAGGGTGGCGGGGGAGTGTCAGGGAAGGACTTATGTAAACTGGGTTAATCAGAGAAGACGTCCCTGAGGAGATATGACCTGAAAAATCCTATCAAAACTAGACTGCCACCCTGTGAAAGAAAAATCTACAATTTGAAAGTGGAGGGAGTGATTTGTTTAATAATAAAACATTGCTTTAAAATTTCGTACACACATTTCCAATCTAGTTTGTCCTTTTATATATTTTCCTATGTTATAAAATAAGCATTGGAATTGACATTTGCACAATAAAACAAATGTAATCTTTATTTATTTGTTTTTGTATTTCACCATGTCCAGTTGGTGTTGCCCGTATGTGCATGGCTATGGGCCATTCACTGGGACACGGACAGTCTGTCAGTGGTTCCATCCCCTAACAAAAAAAATGACTGTCCCTTCCCCAGCTGCCATCGACATCAATAGCTCCTTAGCTAGGGCTGGGGTCCTGTGACACCTCTCCCTCCTTCCATACTGGGGTTTTGATTGGCTTGATCTCATGTGGGTAACAACAGCTGCTGTAAGACAACAAGTAAGTGCAGTCACCAGGTCATATCCAGAAGAGAGTATTTCACAGCCTTACCTCCCATCTACCAGTTCTTAGAACCCTCCCCCCTCCCTTTTCTCATCCCTTGAACCTTGGGGAGCAGTGTTACATCAATGTTCCATTTAGGGCTGACCGGTGTCAGTCTGTATGTCATACCCCCACTGCCAAGAAAAACTTCTCTGAATGAGGTTGATGTTCTTCCCTCTCCCTCTTCTACATTGTTCTCTGTGCCTGAAAAGGGTGGTATGAATGTCCTGATTAGGGCTGAGCACTTCATCATCACTTAGACTCAGTATCTTGAGTAGCCATGTGTCTCTGCACTCACCACCTTTGGTTGGGAAGAAAGCTTCCCTGATTAAGACTGAGTGGCATTAGGAGGCAATGAATGTAAGTATTTAATTTAGGAGACATCTTGACACCATGTTAATTCAGCTAAAGAACAATGATCTGTTCTGCTCTTCAGCCATGGGTTTTGAATCATGTTTACACAACCGAACACAGATAACTTCTTGTGGAGCATGCCTCAAGACCAATCAGAGAGCACTTGATTTCCCCCATAACAGTCATACCACTAGTGGATGCACCTTGTCTGGTAGGTTGCTATTGCAGTTGATAGGGTTCTCAGCTGGATAAGAACACTGTGGCCCAAGGAGGATCCTGACCCTAACCCGGCACACGGATCACCCTGGACAGGGGAAATAGACGAGCTCTCCTGGGTAAACTGGGGGCACGGAAGATAGAGGGGAAGGGAAGAAGGTGGGAACATGAGGGATTGGGATGGTTGAGTTGGGGGAGAGAAGAAGAGGGAGAGTAATAAAAGAGATATCTTAACAGAGGGAGCCATTATGGGGTTAGGGAGAAACCTGGTGGCAGGGAAAACCCCAAGAATCCACAAGGATGACCCCACGTAAGACTCCTAGCAATAATGGAGAGGGTGCCTAAACTGGCCTTCTCCTGTAATCTGATTGGTGATTACCCTAATTGTCATCATAGAATCTTCATCCAGTAACTGATGGGAGCAAATGCAGAGACCCACATCCAAGCAGTGGGTAGAGCTTTGGGAGTTCAGTTGAAGAGAGGGAGGATGGATTATATAGAGGGGGATCAAGATCATGACAGAAAAACCCACAGAGACAGCTGACCCGAGCTTCTGGGAGCTCATGGACCCTAGATCAACAGCTAGGGAGCCTGCCTGAGACTGACCAAGGCCCTCTGCATATGGATGACAGTTGTGTAGCTTGGTCTGTTGGTGGATCCCCTAGTAGCAGGACCAAGATCTGTCCCTGGTGCATGAGCTGCCTTTTTGGAACCTATTCCCTGTGGTGGAATGCCTCACTCAGCCTTGATGCAGAGGAGAGGAACTTGGTCCTGCCTCAACTTGGTATGTCATGCTTTTTTGACTCCCATGGGAGGCCTTACCCTTTCTGCCAAGTGAATGTGGGTGTTAGAAAGGAAATGAGGAGAAGGAATGGGAGGAGAAGGAGGAGGGGAAACTGTGGTTGGTATGTAATATAAATAAAAAATAATAATAAAAATATAATTTAAAAAAAAAAAAAAGGCCGCTGTCACCTTTTCTCCCCGACAGCCTGTGTTGAGTCTTCCCACACAATGAAAACTGGCCAGAAGACAGGGAGCTTCTAGTTCCACTCTGGTTTGATTTGTTTTGTGTTTTGTACCCGGGATACATGGTGTTTTTAGCAATAGGGTCATATCAACTTGTTTTGTTAGACAACCAAGGGGAAAGGCATTCACTTGTTTTATTTTGGGGACATCTGGTACCTCCCTGATCAACAACTAATTCTGATCAACAACTAATTTTTAAAAAGATATTATGGAATTTGAAGGTAAATGGAAGGAAATGGAAAAACTCATGCTGAGATAAGCTGGGCCCAGAGAGACAAATGCCACATTCTCTCTCTCTCTCTCTCTCTCTCTCTCTCTCTCTCTCTCTCTCTCTCTCTCTCTCTCTCTCTCTCTCTCTCTTCTTATATGTGGGTCCTAGCTTTGAATCTTTAGTTTAGTGTGTTGAGTTTGGAGTTTGGAGAATGCAGGAAACTAGACAAAGCTTATTGAGGTGGATAATGGTAGCAGAACTTGGGTGATGTGAAAACAGAGAAGGTGGAGAGTGGGGAGAGCAGTCGAGGAGGATTATGTGATGGGGAAGAAAGAGGAGAACGGGAGGATTAACTGAGAGGAAGTGGCAGTGGGGGGGAGCCACTTGAAAACCAATTGCTTTGTAAGCCAACTAAAACGTATGACACAGAAGGTAGAGATGGCCTGCATGGCTGAATGATGCAGAACCTAATAGCCAGGAGTTATGAAAGCAAATGTAACATTTATAAGTAAATAAATAGTCATGTGCTGAAGATGAGTTCCCAAAAATGTTTACTGACAGAAACAGAGGATACAAGACTTTGAAGAGAAAACTCCTCAACTAAAGGCAGCATTGTGGTCCTGAAATAACAATGTGACCACGCCTTGTTGAAAGCACAGTCACTGTTTCTGATTATCCTAAAAGAGGAACCCAGATGCCTCTTGACTCCTCAGATCCTGTGACCTGGATGTTCCTTCCTCTCATCCCAGTCTCCTTCTAGTGACACTTGATTTTTTGGAGACAAGAGCATCTCTCACCATGTGGCCTTGACCTCCATTCCCTCCCTCAGAGAATTCCTTCACTGTCTTGACTTCCTCTTTTTCTTTTGGCCAACTGCACTTGACTTTCTTCTCATAGGTCCCTTTAGAAGGCGCTTTCCTCAAGCCTTCCCTGACCCACTCCTCCCAGATCGCCTGTCCTCGTTAATCACAATCTGCCTGTATTTATTCCAGAGCCTCATATGAAATGAGACAGGAGGATGGCCAGACCCAGAGCCGGGCACCTAAGGGGTTTTCCATGCATACATGCTAAATGAGTAAATTATAAACAAATGGATGTGCCTATGGCATATTTAAATATTGCTACCAATTTTGTGATATCTCCAGCCATACTTGTGGAGTTCAGAGTTCTACAGACGGCATTTTTGACATTTTGGTTGCGAGTCTAGACTTCAACAGCTGAGCCATCCCTCCAGCCCCACTGATAGCAGTCCTGTGATGGGTTTTCTCTACGTGTCTTTATAAAAGAACTTTTGTTTGTTTGTTTTTGAGATAGGATCTCAGTGTGTAGCTCTGGCTGTCCTGGAACTCACTACATAGACCAGGCTGACCTTGAACTCACAGAGATCTGCCTGCCTCTGCCTCCCAAGTGCTGGCATTAAAGGCATAAGCCTCTATACCCAGCTTAAAACAAAACTTTTTTATCCTGAATTTTAATTATTTTCACCCTAAATAGTGTAAATGTTGATGGAATTTGGCAAGTTTACAGTGCTTTGGATTGTGTCTGATGTAGAGTAAATATACCAGAAATGTTTAACCATATAAATTCCCTGGGAATGTAAGATACAGCCCTCAGTTATAACAAATCTGTAGACATTGGTGGTGATCAATTTTCTTAGCTACATGTCTACTAAATATTCTGGACCACTATGAAAGATGTTGTTTATTCAAATTCATAAAGTTGAAAGTTCTGTATTTTTTAGATCATCGCGCCATAAATACAGAAGATGGGTTATAGTAAAAATAGCAACAATTTACCCTACCAGTGTGATGTGCCTTACACTGTGTGTGGGGGGGGGCAGGGTCTCTTGTGTAACCACAGGCTAGGCTTACTTCAGATTACCTGCAAGGGGAACTTAATCCAAGAGTCACAAGACACCACCTAAGTGAGCATACTCACTGAAAACACTGAAAAGACACGTTAGAGAATGAGCGTGACTATAAGAAACCAGGCATTCCTCCTTAAGAAAAGCTGATCAATTTTCGCCTGCTGGAAAAGATACCAGTCTTTTATTCTTCCAGTGTCCTGATCAGGCAAAGCTTTGTGTAGCCAAACAGTGCAAGAAAAGAAAACGGGCAAACACAGCTGTATGTCCCCAAACTGGATCCCTCAGTAGCCAGTCCACATTCTTTTCACAAACACTCCCAACTGAGTGGGTTTTTTCATGTTTTCCTAAAAGCGACATCCATTTCTAACAGATAATTAGAGGCAACTCCTAACTTTGACCAAGACAAAAAAGAAAGGAAAAGCCGGGCGGTGGTGGCGCACGCCTTTAATCCCAGCACTCGGGAGGCAGAGGCAGGCGGATCTCCGTGAGTTCGAGGCCAGCCTGGTCTACCAAGTGAGTTCCAGGAAAGGCGCAAAGCTACACAGAGAAACCCTGTCTCGAAAAAAAAAAACCGAAAAAAAAAAAAAGAAAGGAAGAAAGAAAGAAAGGGAGGGAGGGAGGGAGGGAGGAAGGAAGGAAGGAAGGAAGGAAGGAAGGAAGGAAGGAAGGAAGGAAGGAAGGAAGGAAGGAAGGAATCAAATCAATGAATATAAATACAGAATGAGTTCCTAATTATTTACAAGGATACATACTCATAGCACTAAGCAAAAACAGTCCAGGATCTGAACTGCATGTTGTGTTGATAAAGGGTGATGTGTTTGACAGAGTAATTTTTTCCCCACAATTCAATATGTTTGGTTTACTTTTGGTTATAAATACCTTTCTCATGCAAGTCTGCCTTTCCTTCTAAGACATACATGTGTACGTACCCCTGACAACCTGATCAAGCTAAGCTGCTAATAAATTCATCTGATGGCTACTCTTTGCCTCTCTTGCCCCTCCTAAATATATAAATTCCCAAATGTAATAAAAGACTAATTTTTATTGCGTTTTAATGGGGTGATTCGGCAATTTTTTATGCCTGTATTTTATTTCACTACAGTGAGAGATTTCAGAAAAGGTTTCAAGGAAGAGATGTAAGGAGGCAGGGCAAAGAGGAAGACTCCAGACAGAGAGAGGAGCTTCCGGTGCATGAAGTGCTTTGCATTTTGTAGAGTCTTTCCAATTATTTCCAAGTGTAAGCAACAGTGTTGTGTGAGTAAATCTCTTTGCCAAGACCGTCATAATTGAACTTTCCCAGATTTCCTGAGTACGTGGAAGCTGCTGCTAAATCAGAAAGGGTGAGCCTGCGCCATTCTAACGCGCTTACTCATCTTCAATGCTATGCTGGATTTATATTTTTGACACTAAGAAAAGAACCATGAATTTTTGTCAACTGCAGCACAGAAATTTACATTTGTTCTATAAAATGCACTGAAAGGACCAGCCTGCTCTTTGAGAATGGGAAATGTAATCTATCCAACTCTCAATAAACTTGAGAATATATATCTGGTTAAACCCATCTCAAATGAGATGCAGTCCTGACAATATGGTGGGCTCCGAAAGGCTGGCAGTAAAAGGAGATATACAGTATCTGACACTGGATTGTTTCGAGCTTAATTTCAGTAAAGTAATAATGTCAGGAAAACAAACGCTTGGTGATACACAGATTGATACCATTAGATAGGAACCCTGCAATGCCTTATGAACACAATCATTTTTGACTTGATATTATGTGTAAAAAAAAATAAAGTAATATTCAGTATGCCAGCTCCAGATTTGCAGTTATAAAAGACCAGGATAGTGGTCAGGGAAAGGGATAAAATATGGCAAAATACAGTCTTCTGTGAATAAAGTCAAATAGGATTATCATGTTCTAAAATATGTTCTGTATGAATGCCCTCTGTGATTTGCCCTGGGTAACAAGGAACTGCCCACACTCAATGACATGGAATTTTCCAACAGGATGGTGAACAAAGAACGTATGTGGATCACAAAACAAAAGCACCCCAGTGACACTTCTGTCCTCCACAGCAGAGATGCATGGGATAATTAGGGAAAGACAATGGCTATCTTGAGAAACCCAAGCAAAAAAGCATCACTTCCATTTATTTTTTTCTCTTAAATTGCTTTTCCAGTCAATAAATAATAGTGTAATCCATCCTACTTGCTGGAGAGCATCCCTGGCTACCACCTGGAACAGGTTTCATCTGTGGGCTCACACCCCTCTTCAGGAGCCCAAGTGGCAGGTCTGCCTTTGACTTTCACAGGAAGAAATTCCAAGTATGTTTCTGCTTTCACAAATAGTGATTTCTGGTTTTGCTCATCCTATACTAAAAAAAGATGGTGGGGGGCGGGGATCACTTCCAATTCTCCTTTCCCTATTGGGAAAGATATTTAGTTATAGATCAGGTTTATAGAGACTGGTATGAAACAAATGTACACAAAGAAATAGGTATTCTACACCCCCCAAACACTCTCTCTCTCTCTCTCTCTCTCTCTCTCTCTCTCTCTCTCTCTCTCTCTCACACACACACACACACACACACACACACACACACACACACACACTCTACACACACACACACACACACACACACACACACACACACACACACACACTTCCTCCAAATATCTCTAGAAGCCTTAACAAAGTAGCTACTTGAAAATAGACCCTTAAGAATCAGGATACAAATAAATGGCCCATAAAATAATTATCCTTTATAATTGTAGAAATACTATGACAACCTTCAACCAATAGCTAATGCCACAATGTTCAAAATTTCTAAATACTTTTATTTAAATATTACACAATTCCCAGTCAGGCTATGAAATGAGCAAAAGAGAGATTATGTTTTTCACTTTCATCCCCAAATAACAAAATTATTATTACTGAAAAATCAATATTGTTGCTATTAATAGTTATGTCTGTTAGCCATTTGGGGGAAAACGTTATGCTTTCCTGTATTTGTACACTGTAGTCTGTCACTCGCTTTCTCTTTAATCTTGTTTGAATGTACAGCTCACTCGTCCCTATTTTATTGACTCCATCACAGGCACACTGTCACTTTTTATAAAATGGTCACTGCAGCATCACATCAAGCAAATTTTTGCTTCTGCAGTCAGTAATTTAGTGCCTTTATGGAATTGCAATTTCAGGGCTCACTGCTTGTTTTTCTAAAATGTACTTTAGGAATTAGTTACTCCAGCCACAAATCAGTTGAATTTATACACAGTTGTAATACAGTTTATGGCCTCATGGTACATTGCTTCAAAAACAGCAGATGTGAAATTATGATAAATATAATGAGTGTTTTTTTGCCTGATCTAGTGGAGTAGAGAAGGATCTGGAGCGTGTTTACCTATCCCATACAGTACATTTAATGTCTTAGTCAGGAGCCCTGACAATGGCTGATTAATGTCCTCATCTCCTTTATTAAAGATAAGAGTAGCACTGCAGTCAGGAGATAGAAAGCACACCATAAATCTTCGTAAAATGAGCAGTCAAATAATCACTCATCAGAAATAAAATCTACATACATTAACACTAACACTCAGCCTTCCACGCACACTCCCATAAAAAGCGAGGGGAGATGACGGTCCCGAAGTTTTAATTTGAACCAGTTCTTTAGCCTGACTATCACCAACCCTGTAACCTGGATGCAAAAGCTGGCATTTAAAAGCACATGCGAAAGGAGCAGATGCCTCATCATTACATTAAGAGCATGAAGCAGGCAACAATTAAGCGATTCACTGGGAAGACATAATGCTGATCTATGCTAGCAATTAATCACAGAATACATTAGACAATGATGGGTGACCTACAAATTTTTGACAAAATAATTTTTCATCATGTTGGCGATTTCTTAGCCTAATATGCCTGCAAGGCACAGAGTCAAAACCTGTCATTTATTCCATCTCTCCTTGACAGGCGGCAACCTGTCTTCCAGACAAAATGAACATTATCTGTGCTCACTAGACATTTAGTGCAGGGCTTAGCTTATGACTAATGATAATCGACAGACAGAAATGTTAGAGTCTGGAATAATGTTCTCTTTGTTAAAGAAATTTCTCGAGGTAGAATTTTTTTTCCCCCAGAAAGATGTATATAGATAAAAACTGTTTTTTATCTGGGTGTTAATGCAACTCAAAGAACCAATATTTCCCTTCGACCAAAATAAACAGAATGATGGAACACTTTTGAAATTAACATCTCATTTGAATACTGACCCTTGCCCGAAAATCCCTTACATGGTTAGGAACAGCGCTGCCAAAGAGAGCTTCAAAGACAGAGCCTTAAACAAGAAAATACAGGCAGGCTGGCTTGGGCTCTTGTGCTTCAGGTTTTATTTTGAATCTTGTGGAAATAACTTGGAAACATCCCGAGCATGTGTGCTGAAAATGTAAATAAAGAAAGGCTCCATGAGGACTGAACTCGCTCCACACGCTCCTGATTGCCATTTATCACTGGGTTCTTCAGCGCTGAGATGACCTAAAGCATATACTAGGGAAAGACCATTCTGAGTGGACAGAATGCATAAAATTATAAGTTTATTAAATTAATTTAAAATTCCACAAGCAAGTACTTTGTCTTATAATTAATGCAATTGTTTTATGGGCTTCGGATGAAGAGAAATGGATTTCCTTTAGTTATTTTTCTTTTGCATTCCATGTGCAAAATGCCATCGTAGAGGTAGATTTTTTTCTGGATTCAGGCACCAAATTTCGATTAGCCTTAATGGGACTTACACATGCACACTGATGGGCGAATGGACCCCTTAGGCTGGAAATTTAAGAGAACAAATGGCAAGGACATCAAAATAGTAAAGTCTAATTTAAATGATCCATAAGCCTGCACAGTTCCTTCCCAGGGAAGCAAACAAATGTTATGCCTTATGATGTCTGGATTGTTTTGATAGCCCCGTAAATACATCCTCTAGACTCATTAGTTAAAGGGAAATTTCTTTATCTAGCAGTGCAATCTTTGACCACACATTCTTCCATCATTTTTTTCTATATTGAATAATTCATTGTTGCATGGTTGCACCATCTAGGTGATGCTTTCTCTCACAGCACCCTGCTTTGTACCTATTGCAACAGTTTGTATGCCCTTTCTTTCCCAAAGATAGATGGAGGAAAACAAAGATTCTTGACCCCAAATTATGGGTGTTTTATCGTGGCTGTTTCAAATTCCTTCTGGGAGGAAATTCACTGTTGCATGAAAGAAGGGATGGAAGGAGAGAAGGGGAGGAGAGAGAGGGGGAGGGGAAACCAAAGATTAAACCACAAAGGAGAATGGTCACCCCTTATCCCCCATTCCTGAGCCTCATCCATTTCTACCATATTTGAACCACTTATTGGTGCCTCTCAACAAGGTGGTAAGAACTAAGGGCTGTGGCAGCTCCTCAAGGACCTCACAACCGTCACCAGCTAGTCACTATTTTAGAGTCATTTTGTCATCAGGGCAAAGCCAGGTTTGTATTCACTGTCTATTCCTCTGCGTGGGAAACCTTCAGAAATTCCTTTGTGTTATTCAGAACTGAAATTTGAGCTCAACAAAACTATGAATGAGAAAGAAGGACCTGTACTGACTAATGGCCATTTGGTACTGATCATCTATTAAATGTCACAAAAGAGTAAACTAAATTTATAAAAAAAATAAATACATTATGGACCAGGGAAATGCCACACCTCTGCTCTTACAAGAGACCTGAGCTGGTTTCCAGCATCCATTTCTGACCCCTCTTCTGGACTCAATACACACCTGCATTCACACATGCACAGACCTACACATAGACACCAATAGGCACATATTTAAAAAATAAAAATAAATCTTTTTTATTTAAAAAGGGGGTAATTTAAAAAGGGGGTATATTAATATTTCAAAGTGCCCAGTCCATGTTGGAGCCAAAGACCCAGAGTTGTGTGTCTGCTAATTCTAACTGTGGAAAAAAACCTACTTTGTGAACTCACTGTCTTACAGTTTTTATTCCATATCTTGCTCACTTTTCCTTGTTTTCCTCTCATTCCCATCTTCTTTCTCTACAGTTTCAGTCAACAGACTCATAATAGACTACTTCTCAAGTGAGGGATGTGACCCAGATGACAGAGCACCTACCTAGGATGCATAAATGACCAAGTTCAAGTTTCACACACAAAAACAGACTCTTCCTCAATTGCTAAGTAGAAATGGATGGAAACCAAGAAGGGTGAGTCATCTTATGGGACATGTAGTTGACACTGGTATGATGTGGGGTGTGTGTGTGTGTGTGTGTGTGTGTGTGTGTGTGTGTGTGTGTGTGTGTTTGTGTGTGTGTGTCTGTGAGTCTGTGTCTGTGTCCATGCTTGGCTATGAATGTATGGAGGACAGAGGTCAACTTTTCGTATCTTCTTCTACCATTCTCTGTCTTGGGTTTTGAGATGGCCTCTCCCTAGATCTGGAGCTCATTATTTTGCTGTATTGGCTGGCCAGCAAGCCCTGAGATCTGAAAGTCTCCCCGCCAGCAGTAGAGTTACCGGCTGGACACCACACATGGCTTTTTATGTGTGTACTAGGAATCCAAAATTGGTCCTCACACTTGCCCCGGAATCAACTTACCCACTGAGCCATCTCTCCAGCCTCACTGCTTTGGCTGTGACATTCATGTGTCATCTGAGTGATATTTATCAGAGGAACCATCCTCCTCCCTAAAGCCAGGCCTTCCAACAAACTGCATTCATCATCATAAACCAAATCAACTGAAGTCCAGTTCCTTGATGCAAAATCATAAGACATCATTCTCCTATATATCACCAGAATCAGGTTTTTGACAACTAGAACATCCCCACCCTGCACACATGCCTCTAGTCCTGGAATAAAGATGATCATGGGGATTTTCTTTCGCTTCTTACTTGTGCTCATCTCTGACAATACTTTGTAAATTTTTTACAGAAGAAGGAACTAACACAAGGAAAAAGTTACTGACCTCCCCAACAACACTCAGAACAGAGAAAATTGAAGGTAAAAGTCTCTGGTATGGAAAGAATACCCCCAAAGTCCATGGGTAGCAGGCACTGTCACAAGACAGCTCTGAAGGCCTGGTTCTGGCATGTAAAGTTCATGCAAATGGCTGTAATTAATGTTATGTAATGATTGTATGGAACAGAGTAGATTCAAATTAGTGATGACCCACTCACTCAGTATGATTGAGCTTCAGGAAGCCCAACCATCATTTAATTCAGTTCCTTCATCATCCTTCTGTTAAAAAAAAAAAAAATGAAGCTCACTTCTTCATTCATCTGGTAAATATTTACCGAGTTTCCACTATGTGCTAATCATGTCGCAGGTGCTAGAGAACAGCTAAGGGGTGAAAGGAGAGATGACGACAGCCCTGTCTTCACAGAGTGCGCAGGGCCTGTTGAGAAAGGCTTTTAAGCTGATGGGTGAGAACAAATCAGTTTGCGATGTTCAAGAGAAGAACACTGTTATGGTTTGAATGTGAAATGCCACTCCCAGGCTCATGTGTTGAAGGATCAGCCTCCAGCTGGTGGCCTGGTTTTGAACGTGGTGAAGATACAAGTTTCAAATACTACGCATAAGGCCGACTCTCAATATCTCACAGCCTATCTGCTTGCTCCATATTAATGAGTTGCACCAAACACATTATAAACGTGAGCATTATACTAATCCTGCTTCTCCTGTTTTTGCCTTGCTCTGGAGTGTAGGGGGAGCATTGTCATCTCCCTGGCAACTCGAGCTAAAATTCTGGGAATCGTCTTTAATTTCTTCATTCTGTTTACCCCCAGCCTCCACTTTTTCTTCCAGCATTGGCTGCATGTGTTTTCCATGAAAGCATCATGCCTGCCTTTTCCATCACAGTCCAAACCTCTCAGCCTCAGACTAAAACAATGACATCCTCGTCAATTAGCTTCTTCCATTCTTCCCTCTGCTGATCCGCTCTTCCCACATCATCAGAGAATTAACTATACCCTGTCATTCTCCTGCTTCAATACAGATTTCCTCCCCAGACCTACATGTTCACCCCTGTGCATCTCTATCATCTCACTTCTCATGAGCACTTTCCCACTATGTTTGAGTCACCATGAATTTGTGTTCTTCATTCTAAACATTCCCTACTGTATTTCTCTCCTGAAATCATTCACTGATACCCCCACACAGACTGCTGAGTGAGACAGCTTTTTCATAAGCTTGACAAACAGCTTAGAGGGAGAAAAGACTTATTTTAGCTCATGGTTTCAAAGATTTGATTTTGGTGTCTGAATTATTGAGCCATAGTAAAATGGGAATATAAACAGGGGTGACAAAGGGATACTTGATATTTTATAACTAATTTTATAGAACATTGCAGACTATTTTAACATAAATGATAATGAAATACCTATAGTAATACTACTAATAAGGTAGATAGTGTCTCACTTGATTCTCTTCACATACAAACTTAATCTATTGCTTTGACATGACACATGCCTATTTCAAAATGGTGTGATTTGACTGATGTTGTCTTCTGAGCCCCTTAGAATTTTTATGTACATTTTTATGATTATTTTTTACCTATTCTCTCTGGAAATCTGGATGAATGTCCTAAAAACTATTAGACCAGACTGTATAGACTGTATTCTTCTGGACCTCGAGTTAGCAACTGAGTGTGCAGCAGTCACCCCAGCTGTGAACAACACCATTGTGGCTGCTGTACAATGTGGAGATTTGGGTGACTATGATTGACACATTACATTTATCTGTGTTTCCTTTTCCTAGCTCACCTGGAGAATTTGAAGAGTAAATGACTGTGTTTTGTAAAATCCTTTTCACTTAGTCTTGGCTAGATCCTCAATACACACGTGAAGCCTTAATTGTTGAAAAATTAAGTGGCCTAACTAATTTGGTTTTATTTAAAAAAAAAAAAAAAAAAAAAACACTTTCAGGGTTGGAGATACATCTCAGTGGCAGAGCCCTTGACTGGCATGTGTCAAGCCCTGGATTCAATCCGCAGCATCACAACCAATCAATAGACTTTCGTTTAATCTTCCAATCTAAAATTAATTTTACATTTTATTCATAAAGATAAGAAAAGCATCCCTCTTACGTAGTTGCTTCATACAGTCTCTACACCCCAATATATTTTACATCTGCTTTTCTCATATTCTTGATTAGAAATTCATGTCAACTGTACTGTACCAAGCAAAGGCTTGAAATAATTTTCTTTGGTCATTTTAAATATATGTTCCCAGGGTAAAAGTAGTCATCTTCAATCACACAGAGCCTGTGACCTCATCCTGTGATGATTTTATGTTACTTATATCAGGACAAGCTTTACCCCAGGTGTCCCATGGGCTTTCACAGACATGACAAGAACATGTTAGTTACCATTATCACTTGATATTTGGTGCTTATCGAGAAAACAAGCAAACTGCTCTCCCCTTTGGGAAGATGCAATCTTTAAGCCACACTCTGCTTATGTACATCAATATTTGTAGAGGTAGGCATCTCACGGTACCACCCATGTAGTTATTTGTTGATCTTTCCCCCTTGTCCATCAATCTTATTTCAATCCTGGGATCACAGCTAGAATAGTGTAGCAGGCTGTATTGCATCTCTATGATAATTTAATTTAACTGCAGCCTGCTATGGTCTAGATTGCTCCTCTTAGCAGCCAGGGCTGACTGCAAGCAGTGCCAAGGCCTAGGTTGTTGTCAGCAATAATTACTGGCTAAAGAGAGCTATGAAAGAATTATGACACTCTCCATAAATGCCCAGAAATAAAAGCCAGAGTATACATAAGGACACATATAGGGGTATTTTAACAAAACCATACATTTCTTTGTCAAAACAGTTCATAACTGATTAGCTGACAAATTCTCTAAACCCCCTTTGCATCTTTATATAAGTCTGTGTGCTAGCTGCTCGGCTCCAAGCATAATTCTTTAATGGATTTATATATATATAAATAATCTGAAAATGAAGTAGGAGACTGAAAATGCATATGAGAGCCAAACAGAAAGGGGAAAATTCTGATAACATGTTTTTCTTTTTCTAATCAGAAAAATAAATTCAACTTCAAAAATCAAAGGAAAAATGAATGCCTCTACCCTCTCTAATTACTACCTTTGAACAGAGTTGTAAGGACACACACATTTCAGCAAGTGGAATGATGGATGAAGATGCTCATGCCACAGAGCACTCCATATTCATGTGCTAGATGTCCCAGCCCTGGTGTCTGTAAAGTGGGTGTCAAAAAGAAGATAAAAACTATCTCAATGCCATCATTGTAGAAGCATTCTTCCCTTCCCTCATTTTCAAGCTAACTTTGTAGAAAAGTAATTACTGAAGAATTACTGAGGAAAAGAAACTATATGGTTAAGTTAAAAAAATTTCTAGTAGTTATGGAAACAAGTTTATTTTCAGATGAATTTGCATTAACTCTGAAATAATGATGAAAACTTCCTCCCAGTGATACTACAAACAATGAATGCCTCATGAAGGATGGGGGAATAGTTGGTGAGTCATTTAGGGTGAACACCAAAAACTAGTAAAAATGTTAACACAACCTAATGGGAGAGATAAAAGAATAAAACTAGTCCTAAGGTTACTTTGAACATTAAGAAGAAAAGGGCATACATAAAAATGTTATCTTGATGTGAAAATTATCTCACACCATTATATAGGAATTATCTCACACCATTGTCTCAAATAAATAAAGGTAAATAAAAATTCAGAAAGTTTATGCATTTTCTCGGTCTCTAGGAATCTCGGGGCCTAATATGGAGACGGAGGCTTGAGTAATGGTGTGGTCATGTTCTCCCAAACGCGCAGCATCCATCTCAGTATGGTGGTTGCCTCATAGTTAGGTGAAACCTTGAGGTTGCAAAGGAGTTTAACTGCCATGAAGTTAACCACCCCCACGCTCATCATTGCAACATTAATGTGAAGTGCTCTTTCACAGCTTTGATCTTTCATTTCCTTGTCTGTTCTATGGAAAGACTTTAATAGCAAAGAACCTTCTGGAAGAAGATGCCTCAAATAACATCATCATGACTCAGGTGATATTTTTACACATTACTTTCGTGAGTTGTATCAAATAAGTCTTGTATGTTTCCTATTAATTAACTGAGTACCCAACTGATTTCCCCAGTTAATTTATAAGTTTATCAATGATAAAGTCTTTGTCTAATAAATAAACTGTTGCTTTTTGCAAAATATGTGGCTCAATGAAAAAGTGAGATGTATTTATGTATATGGGAAGATTATATATAACTAATAAGAATTTTGTTTATCCATTTACTAATTCCACAAACTCTATTAAGAACAACTGTTTTTCTGGTTGGTTGGATGGGTGGTTGATTGATTGGTGCACTGGTTGGTCTTTCTTGAGTGAGGGATCAAATCCAGGGCCTAGAGATTACACCTGCAACTGCTATACTGTTGAGCCATGTCATTCACTCTTTTTTTTTTTTTTTTTTTTTTTTTTTTTGGTTTTTCGAGACAGGGTTTCTCTGTGTAGCTTTGCACCTTTCCTGGAACTCACTTGGTAGACCAGGCTGGCCTCGAACTCACAGAGATCCGCCTGGCTCTGCCTCCCGAGTGCTGGGATTAAAGGCGTGCGCCACCACCGCCCGGCGCCATGTCATTCACTCTTAACTTGGACAAAGATGATGATGAGATGGTTTGAATAAGAGTGGTCCCAACAGGCTCAAATGTTTGAATGTCTGGTCCCCAGGTGGTGGACCTGTTTGGGAGGAATTAGGAGATGCAGCCTTGTTAGAAGAGGTGTGCTGTGGGGGGTGAGCTCCGAGGTGTCAAATGCTCATGTCAGGCCCAGTCTCTTTCTCTCTGCTTGCTGCTTATGGATAGAGATGTGGACTCTCAGTTACTGCTCCAGCACCATGCCTGCCTGCCGAATGCTATGCTCCCCACTATGATGCTCATGGACAATAAGCCTCAAATTAAATATTTTCTTTTATAAGTTGCCTTGGTCATAGTGTTTTGTCACTGATTAGAAAAGTAACTAAGATATGTGGTAAAAAATTTTAAAGTAAAGAGGGAAAGTAAGAATTAGGATCCGTGGAATACAGTTAACAAGTGAGCTATGGAGGAAAAATTGCAGAGGTAAATGTGTAAGAATATAAATGCACTCTGCCCATAGACAATGCTTTGTTGCTCTGGACGCCCACTGGGAATCACCTCAAGAACCCACCCTTTCCATAATACTTTGTCTCTATGATTCAGTTATAAAAATCTCCATCTATCACTGAGTATATCTGCATCTAAGACATAAGAATTCAATCCATGTGTTCTTTTACCAAGAGTCCTTAGCCAGGGTCCAAGATCTTTACTGAGAAGAGAGCCCACATCCATCACCCTTCCACGTACACTAACAAAAACCCAGACAATGAACTCTTTAGGCAACTGTTGTAGGTTTTTGCTAAGGATTTTGGTCTTGTGTTCATTACTTTTCTAATGCTGTCATAAAACACCATGACAAAGGCAATGTATAGAAGAAATTATTTAATTGGGCTATGGTTTCAGAGGGTTTGAGTCCATGATGGTTGAGCAAAGGCATGGCAGCAGGAACAGCTGAGAGTTCACATCTTTATCTTCAAGCACAAGACAGAGAGAGCACACTGAAAACATCAGGAAGCTTTTGAAACTTCAAATCCCACCCCTATAACACACCTCCACCAACAAGACCATGCTGCCTAGTCCTTCCAAGTTGCACCAAGTGGCTGAGGATCAGGCACTCAAATATATGATCCTGTAGGGGCCATTCTCATTCAAACCATCACAGTCATTATCCTCTAGACTAGGTAAGCATTGTTATTCTTTGTCCAGAAAACCCTAACAAAATGATAAATGTTTAATGCAATATAAATACAGTAGCATTAAATGTCTGTCCTGATCTCTGATTCCTGTCACAATTCTTCAGAGAATTAATGAAATGATTAACAGAAATCACTAATCTTGGTTAGTGTTTGCTTGATCCACTATTGTTTTTTGAAAGAAGTATGTGAATCAAACCTTGGAAATACACTCTGATCCTACTCTAAAATTGCTGGCAATATATAGAAAACCATTTTCTGATATCTATATGCCATTGCACAGAGATTGATTATTCATCAGATACATTTTAACATGCAGAACACACACAGATTATACAGTGCTAATAACCATGTGCTTTAACACGAGATTTATGTTATAGACAAAAACAAGGTTTTGTTTTCCCTAAATATCATCTATTCAGAAAACATCGGCCTTCTGTATCTGTTGTCTTTCTATAAATGAAGAGGTTTTGTGTTGGACACTAAGGGACACTTTTTCTCTTAGCAGTAGCTACATGGTTGATGATGCAGTCTATCTTATAAAGCACCAAAATTAGTATCAAGTATTCAGTAGTCATAATCTTTGAAGATGATACTCTTTAATAAAAGGGTACAGTGATGATTTGAGATTAGTGAGGACAGGTAAAGACTTCCTGTTTCCTGTAAATAATGGAGGAGGTTGGACACTGTCCTGCTCTAGGGATAAAATTCAAAATTCTGTATTTCTTCATCAGAGCTCTTCCTGTAGCAGACAGCAGAAGAAGCTCTTGGGGGTGAAAAAAGAAGCCTCTTTTGGCACTAAAAAAATAAAACGTGGAGTTTTCCTGTATTTGTTCATTAATAGTTCTTCATTCTGAAACCCATGCTCACTTAAGAGTTGGGCTTGACAGATGGAAATATGAAATCAAATACTAACTCAGAAGAAAAAAAATACTACTCTAGAAATATGATTGCAGGGTAAGGGTCCACCACTACTTCAAAGTCAAAAATGTCTGACTCACTGATTCTCCTCTGACTATAACTTTCTTTTTTAAAAAAAATTAAGCTAAGAATGGTCAGACACCAACCAAACTAAACTAGTGAAAACTCATGAAATTTAGACCAACACCTGTGGAGCCTCCACAAGACTGGGCTAGGCCCTCTGCATAAGTGAAACAGTTGGTTAGTTTAATTGCTTAAGGGGTCCCTTGGCAGTAAAAAGTGAGATAGTTGTGTAGCTTGATCTGCTTAAGGGGACCCCTGGCAGTAGGATCAGGATCCATCCCTGGTATATGAGCTGGCTTTTTGGAGCCCACTACCTATGGTGGGACACCTCACACAGCCTTGAGGCTTGGACCTGCCTCTACTGAATGTACCAGGCTCTGTTGACTCCTCATGGGAGACCTTACCTTCTTGTAGAAGGGAATAGGGGTTGGTGGGTAGGGGAAGGCTGGAGGGGTGGGAGGAAGGAAGGGGGGTATCTGTGATTGGTATGTAAAGTGAATAAAAAATTTCTTAATAAAAAAAAAGAATAGTCAGACACCCAGACCCCCACACACACAATAATGATTGCTTTACAAGTACTTAGAGAAAAATTTTGAGTCTTTATCTCATCTTAAGATCAAGCCTGGTACATAGGGACACCATGAGACACTCCTTGAGCTGGGATCATTTTACCTCTGGTCACAATAGGGATCACACCAACTTGAAGCAAAACACCTCAGAAATTACAAAGAAAATGATGCATAGTAACAGGAAAACAGCAGTTATCTAGACTGTCATAGTTAAAAGACCTCCTAGGGAAAAAAATCATTTTTTAAAATTCTTTCTACTTATGTTTTTATTTCTTTATTTTTAGAGTAAGCAAATTGGGGACAAAGTAAAATCACCTTGTCAGAGGGCTGACCTCTATTTTACATAATGTGTAGCTAAAAATCTTGTATTTTAAAACATGTAAATATATGCAGATCTGAGCACAAACCCTCAGAAGGGAAATGGTTTAGCAAGACAGCAGGGACTGTGGGAAAATGCTAGGGCTCTTGAAACCTGGAACTTACAATGAATTATTATCAGAATCTTGTTGTGACCTTTACTTCATATGCTGGAAGTTTGTTGGCTTAAGGAGAAGTCTGGGGCTGTAAATATCTCTTATTTATTTGACCTTAGAGATATAGGAATGGGTAAGACGACTGCCGATTCAGTCCAAGAGCTGATATGGCTCCAGTTTCAGGTCAAGCCCAATGCTTTAAGGTGGCTCAGCTGTGCTCAGGACAAAGGGAACCAAATCCTATGCCCGCTACAAAATAATTCTTTGCTTGGAAGATATTGTAACTAATTTGTAAGCATTCTAGACAATGGCACTAACAAAAGCAAAGTGTCTACCACTTTTTCCAACCACAGCTTTTTGTTGTTATTGCTAAATCTCAGTGAAAAGACAAACAGAATGTGAAAGCAGTTTGAAGAAAGAATTGGTCTGTCTTTGAATGCCAACCTGCCAAGTGAGATGCACCCACTGACGCAACAGTGGTATAACTGTTATGGAAATAACCAACTCCATAAACCAAACAGTTTCTGGATCTGAGGCTAGCTCCACAACAGAGGGTTCATTCCAGGTAATGTAAAGCTAGTCTAATCCCTTGACTGGGGAGGTCTTAGGACTTAGGAAGAAGTATGCCATTTTTGTGTAGCTAAATTGACATGACTCCAAACTGTCTTATAAATATTTATGCTTATATTCACAGACAAATGCTACTCCCAGCCTTAGTCAGAGAAACTTCTCTCCACAATGAATAGCAATGAATGCAAAGATTCATGGCTGTTCTAGGTCATGAGGCTAAGTGATGGTTGGGTGCTTAGGCTTAAGCAGGATGTTTATACCACTCTCTGAGGCTTGTGGAACATTTCAGCAGTGGGGATGGAAAGAAAATTAAGAGACAGAAGATAAGAAGTGGGGGCTGTGAAATGTTGTCTTCTGGGCATGGCACAGCCATTTCAGCCATTCTACAGTGGCAGAGGTTGTCTCCAATGGACCTGCACAAGACTCTGCCTGTCATTAGTCAACTATGGATCAAGAAATGTCTCATGTGACCCTATCCCTTGTTGGTGAACTATCCGTTTCTGACAGAGTCTGTGGTAGGGGTAGTTATTGAGTACTCACAGCTGAGCCTACCAGATTGTAACAACAGTTTCAAATCCATGGTCAAATAGTTGGTCCTGCTTAAACTCAGTGGGTCACAAAACAAAGCAAAGAGATATAGATATAATAAGGGGACTAGTAGGGAAAGAGAGTGACAGAAGTATTAGGAAGATAGTAAGGACAGCCAGAGTGCATTGTGTGCATGTGTAAAACTGAATCCGTTGCTTTGAAGAAAAAACAACAACAACAATGCATTTCATCAAAAGTGAATGAGAATACATGAATGGAAATGGGACTGCCTATCTGGAGTAAGACTGAGAAATGAGCATGACATGTTCCAAATCTGCCTAATTTCTCAACTAAGGATTGTGGTGCCATTGAACAGCTGGGATGATTCAGTGCAAACATCGTTTATGAATGTTCAGAATTACAGGAGAAGACCCAGATTTCAATGCTGCTCAAAGTATGAGACCAGAACTCAACTCTCCAGTCCCTCAGACTTCTCCATGTTTGGGCCCCACACTTACTATTGGTAAAATGTTCTTTCTGAGTCTCCTCAGACAGCCATCCTTTCTCGTGGCTCTGTGAGCCAATTAAGAGTGAGATGAGCTGTGGAAAGCCTGACCGCTCCTTACTGTATTTTCTTCTGTTGAGGAAGAAGTCATGGAAAGGCCAAACTGTGCCCTCCACTTCAGTCAAAGCAGACATGAGTCATGGTTGAAATTGGACCCTACCTTTAATTTTGCTTGTGTACATTCAGTGTAAAACATGTGTCTCACAAATGGATTCTATCAGAGCAGCAAAATCTTGAGAGGCTGTGATTGATGGAAAATTCCAAGAAACCCAATTAACATCCATGAGGAAGTCATCAAATGTGAAAACCTTAGGTGAATTAACTGCCATCCTGAATGTTATGATGAGATGAATAATGGGCATCTAGGGTTTTATTAATGAGTATCTAGTAGGAAAGATGGAACTAGAACCAACAAGTTTAATCCCCAATAATGTATGAAACAAGCCTGAGCCAAAGCCAAGAGATCTGTAGGCGCCAAGGCAAAAATGAGCTACAATAGGAAGCATCTTAACACATAGGTGTGTTCATGCAAAAACACATACCAGCCAGCCCAAGATGCACTCATAGCACAGGGGCCTCCACTTCATAAAAGTATTGCCATTACTCTGTTGTCTTGAACTAACACAAGATTACCATATGTTCAATGAATCACCAATCAGTGATGGCTTCCTGTAGTTAGTAAGGTAACCAGAAAAAAGAGGAAAGTCTGACAGACTGCAGAGATGTTGCCATGCCTGGATATATTCTGTTTCATAAAGGCTTTATATTAAGAATATTTCATCCAGGTGGTTGTGGCACATGCCTTTAATCCCTGTATTCGGGAGGCAGAGGCAGGCAAATCGCTGAGTTCCCTGCCAGCCTGGACTACACAGTAAGTTCCAGGACAGCCAGACCTTCACAGGAAAACCCTGTCTCAAAAAAATAACAGAAGAAAAGAAGGAGGAGGAGGAAGAGAAGGAGGAGGAGAGGAAGAAGGAAAAAGAAGAAGAATTATTTCAATATGGAATTGACCTTATTTGTGGCAAGACTGAATAGCTGCTTCTCAAGGGATATCTTAAACAACCCAAGATATCTCGAGAAGTTCCTGCTCCTGCCTGAAATGCCACCATTAGCCCAAGTTATGGACTCTCTTTTTAGAAAGTGATTATTTTCCAGAATAGTAGCAGCTACCACCCTGCAAGCTGATAGTAAATAGTCACATGAAGGTTTAGGTCTCCTGCTGACAAATAGTTATGATAGAGAAAACAGCAGAAAGGTTCTGATCCAACCCTGTTGCTCAATGGGAACCCACATGAGTTTGGGTCCCTAGATCACCACAGCGTAGTGCTAGCAGACTGCGTCAAGTGCCACGCTCTTTTGTGTATCTAATCTTTGCTCAACTTGTTCTCCCCTCATGGAAATGTCTAGCCCACTCCAATTGTCCCACGCGTGTCCTGGCTGAGAATGTTTCAAAACAGTAGGTAGAAATTACTTTGTTCTTTCATTACCATCACAACATCTAGAACATTATTTGTGCTTCACAACTATTTAAATGATACTTAGAGAGGAAGTTAATGGGACAGTTAAAAGCAACACAAGTCACCTTTGCTTCGGGTCCCGCCAATAAAATGGAATTATTTTTCCAGCAGGTCTATGTCAGTAAGATGAAAATGTGTTTGACTAGAAAAAAAATGCCAACAATAAGTATGATCATATGTTAAAATCATATTCATCAAATTTAAATCTGAGCCCTGTGGTGGTGGGTCATGTTTTAATCCCAGTACTCATGAAGCAGAAGCGGGTGGATCTCTGTGAGCTCAAAGCCAGCCTGGTCTACATAACAAGTTCTGGGACAACCAGAGCTACACAGAGAAACTCCTGTCTCAGAAAACAAAACAAACAAAAAGTTTTAAATCTACATCTATGATTAAAATTATTTTAATTTTTAAGAACACTAAAAACAAAACAGCCATCAATGCCACTATGCTTGTCTAGGAGAACATGGCATTCCTAAAAGATTTTTTTTTAATTTAGAAACTCATTAATATGATTTTTCTAAGTCACATAGATATTTTGAGGAGAAAATATTTTGGTTGCCTTTCAGGTGTGTGTGTGTGTGTGTGTGTGTGTGTGTGTGTGTGTGTGTGTTCATATGGTTTTAAATTTTCTGCATGTAGTGTTCAGAAAGAGATAAAACACATTCCAAAGAATTCGGAGACCCAAAGCTTCAATAAGGCTGAAGCCTGTGTCTGCAGAAACATATGCTGCCCCTCCAAGGGGATCTCCATGTGAGAGCTGGTCAGCAGAGAACCTCCAGTTATTCTGTTTTCAGCTCATAGTGCTAGCAGCCTCTTAGACAGCAATAAACACCTTGTGGGCACGTTACAGTGCATTCGTTTCTTATCCAAGGAAGTAAAAGAAGGCAGTTTACACATGGAGCTTCCTTATGAAAATGGCTTTAAGGTATGTGCCGACAGGGGCAAGAAGGGAGGCACAAGAAGGGGAGTGTGGAGCCCTGGAATTCTAGAGGAGACAAGTCTTTCCTAGAATGGACCAATGCACAGGTGAGAAATTATATACTTCAGCTTTTGATTAAGTAAATTTCTACAAAATGAGAGATTTTTGCATTTGAAAGAAGTAAAAATATCATTTGTTGCTTGTCTGTCTAAAGAAAGAAAGTAATGAAGGGGGCAAAAAAGGAAAGAGAAAAAGGAGGAAGAAGTTAAGCAGTCCAGCATACTCTAGAATGATAATTGTGCTTGTAATGATAAGTCATAGGATTTGGGATCAGGAGTTGCTTCCTGGGATAGGTTGATAGAAGGTGATTATGCAATATGGGCCAAAGCCTTCAAGCTCTTCAAAAAATCTTGCAATAACTCTACTTCTTGGAACATATTTCAACAAAATCAGTAACCAATTATGTTTAAAATGCTATGTATGTGTGTTATTGATCTTTTATTATTATAAAGTCAACTAATTTAAGGTGAGAAGTGTTGAGTTAAACAATACTCTATAATGATGCGGATATGTACTGACATGGAAAATGTTGGGAGCGAATTATGAAACAATATATATTTATATGTAATATATATGTGTATATACATATATCATAACCCAATATCATAATATGCTTTTGAGTGTTTTGCTAAGAATGTTTTCTAGTGTATGTATCTGCCTCTATTTACCCAAAATGAAACTATAAAGAATAAGTGTGTGTTCACCAATGAAGTAGGTAATTTAATTGTTTATGTGATATTTCACAACCTTATTTTTTTAATAATAGGAGTGATACAGATAATAAGTACAAGCAAACAATACGGGCTTCAGGCACAGCTTAGAACAGACCTAAAAATACCTTAGACAGCTTAGCATTCCCAAGACCCTACATTCAATTCAGAGCATCAAAAAAATTAATATAAGTATAATGAAAACTATGGTGCACATCTGTAATCCAAGAGCTCTGGAGGAAGAGGCAGAAGAGTCATCACAAGTTCAAGGCCAACCTTGGAGTACTGGGACAACCAGGGCTACATAGTGAGATCCTGTCTCACAAACAAACGAACAAACGAACAGGGGCTGGAGAAATTGCTCAGTGGTCAAGTGCACTCTCTATGTTCCAGAGAACCTGGGTTTGAGTCCCAGCACCTACGTGGCAGCTCACAAGCGTTGGTAACTGAGTTCCAGGAGATCCAATATCCTCTTCTGACCTCTGCAAGCACCGGGCACACACGGTGGTGGACAGACATGCAATCCAAAAACCCACACACATAAAATCTGAAAACTAAAACAACAACAAAATTGATTGTAGATGTTAAAACTCAAAATTGTTTTATGTTGATAACACTTTTCACTGGTTCCCTTTTTATTCAAAACTAGAAAAGAGCACATAATTTAAAGGAATAAAAATAATTCAGCTCCAAAAGTTTTCGGGCCTCAAAGTACTTCTCTCAGCTTTGTATTTCTTTGCTATATCTTCTGGGACACGGGTATAGATTGTTTCCCAACTTGGGAATACACAACCCCAAACTAATATGTAAAACAAATTGTTCTGTCATCTCATCGTTAACAATCGAGAAGAATTATTGGTATTATAAATAATATTCAATTGAAATTTTAGAACAGATATGGTTCTGCCTGAGTAGTTTATTGGAAAATCATTTGTTTCACATCAGCTTTGGCATCCAGTATTCAATGTGAATTATGTGGTTATGGCTCAGTTTATTATATTTCTTTTTGTTCCACTGTGTATATATGTATCTTAGGCTCTAAAAAGGTAATTTGTGCCCTCAAAATGTATTATGTAACAAACTGCGATTCATGCAAATCACTTTGATTTGTTTTCCAAAAATGTAACCTGCTTCAATTAATCAGTTGCTATTCATTTTGCCTGTTTCAATTGCACTCAGAACAAAAGCTCCAGTGGGTTATCACTTACATGGGGGTTTGGCTTCCAGAGGGTGTGAACGGCACAACAATCAGACGTTATACCAAGCATACAATTACAGTGTGTGTCCCACAAACTCCAGTAAATAACGTGTCCCATTATGCCGGACTCCCACCTTCAGAAGTTCTCCGCCACCCGAGCCTCCTACCTGCACTAATCACAGCATTCTGCAGTGCGTGGGTGCACAGCTTTCAACCTGCTGGGACCTCGTCCACGAATCCCAATGGGTAGCAGAAATCAGGCAGGCAGATTGCTATATCTATGTTCTGCAGCCTGCCCGTCATGGCAAATGAGTGGCTGGGAGTGCTGTGCTTCTGGGCCTGGACTTGGTTCAGAAAAGAAAGCATGTCAGCGCACAATGTCATTCTCCATTGTGCTTGGAAATGGATGGGGCACAATATTTTCATGTAGCTTTTTTTTTTTAACTCAAAATGTAAAAATGGACATAGCAAACCTTATGAGATGCTATAAGCCAAGGGAAGAAAATGTTCTTTTTTATGGAAGTTTTAATTACGGGCAACATAAAGTATAATTACCACTCGGGCTTTTACTTAAGTGTCTCATTGTTTCAACCCTATGCAGAGGATGAACCAGTAATAATGAGGTGGGATTAGCATTTTATATGAAGTTTGTTATTTATTTTCTTTACAATAGCAGGATATTTAGTGTCATCTAAAATAGAGGGCATTATTAAGCTAAAGTACTTTTCTATGCCAGCTATTTATAAATCACATACAAATAGTTGTAAAATATAGGGTGCTGAAATGACTAATTGTGGTGGGTAGGTACTCATTATGGGCAAAACTGCCCACAAAGGGAAGCTGTGTATGGTGGAATTCTGATATTACTTTGTTTACCATTGCCAAGTTACTTGGGAGATGATGAGAAATTCTATTTTGGGATATTTCTTCGGGGGCCAATTACCATTGAAAGAAGTCATCCCATGAGATGTTAGACAAACTTCCCCCTTGGAAGAATGTCAGATCTGAACTTGGTTGTAGGAAGTCTTGGGAGAGTCAATGGAACAGGTGCCCATTGTGTGTCAGGTGACCCCATGTTTACATGTTTGACCATCAAAAAAGCAAACCTCAGTTCCAACAAGTTAAAGCCTCCACCAGTACATTCAGGGAACACCCTGAAATATATAATCTGATCGTTGCAAAGTTATGTTTTTTGAAGACCCTTCTAGTGTTTTCCATAGTGGTGGTATTAATTTTTTTTTTTTTTTTTTTTTTTTTTTTTTTTTTTTTTTTGGTTTTTCGAGACAGGGTTTCTCTTGTGTAGCTTTGCGCCTCTCCTGGAACTCACTTGGTAGACCAGGCTGGCCTCGAACTCACAGAGATCCGCCTGCCTCTGCCTCCCGAGTGCTGGGATTAAAGGCGTGTGCCACCATCGCCCGGCTCTGGTATTAATTTACATGTCCTCTGATTGCTCATGAGGCTTCCTTTTTCCTCACATCCTTGCCAGTGCTTGTTACTTTTCCTTCTAAGAATGTTTTGTTTTGTTTTTTGAAGGGGATTGCTATCATTATTTTGGGGTTTTTGTTGTTGCTGCTGTTTTGTTATTGTTAATAGATACTCTGACTGGAGTAACATGGAATTTAATGTGGCTTTGATTTACTATTCACAGATGCCTCGTGATTTTGACCATTTTTTGTATACTTCTTGGCCATTTGGACTTCTTTTGAAAGCTGTTTATCTGGTACTTATCTGTTTTTTATTTGATTCACTGCTTTTGCTATTGTTTTTTTTTTAATAGTTCTTGATATACTATGAATATCAGTCATTGTAGAAGGCTATCTGGAGCACATGTGCAGGTCAGAGGACAACTTGGGGGAATCAATTCTCCTCTTCCACCATGTGGGTCTCAGGGATCAGACACATGCTGTCAGACCTAGCAGCAAGGGTCTTTGCCAACCAAAACATCTCACTAGTCCTATTGCCTAGTCCCTTAACTGTACAGGAGCTTTCAGCTCAATATGGTCCTTTCTGTCAATTCTTGCTTGATTTCCTCAGATACTGGAGTCCTGTCCAGAAAATAATTGTTTTTGCCAATATCTTGAGGTGTTCTCTTCATGTTTTTTATAGTGAATTTTAACATTAAGGTCTTTGATTCATTTTGAGTTGATTTTTGCAAAGGGTGAGAGATAAGTCTCATTTCAATCTTCTACTTGTGGAATTCCAGTTATCCCAGCACCATCTTTAAGAATATATCCTTTCTGCCATCTGTTTGTCCAACTCTGTTAAAAATCAATTATCTGCAGATTTATGGATTAATCTGTGTCATTTAGTCTCTTCTATTGCTTATTCCAGACTTCTGACCTCCAGAATCATAAAATAACACATTTGTGTTGTTTTCTTTTTTTTTCTTTTTTTTGGTTTTTTGAGACAGGGTTTCTCTGTGTAGCTTTGCGCCTTTCCTGGGACTCACTTGGTAGCCCAGGCTGGCCTCGAACTCACAGAGATCCGCCTGGCTCTGCCTCCCGAGTGCTGGGATTAAAGGCGTGCGCCACCACCGCCCGGCTCATTTGTGTTGTTTTAAGGTGTTAACAATCCAGTAATTTCTACAGCAATAATTGGTAGCTCTTAAAGATATCACAAACCAAAGCAAAAAAAAGCACTCTAACATATAACTTTTAAATTTTCTAGGGAACTAATGCCTAAAACAATCTTGAGAGGAATAACTCTCCATGTACTTTCTAAAAGACACTCATGTGTCTGGTTTTTATTGCTGAAGAATGGTCATGGAAGACACTAATCTCTACTGGTAGAACATGAGTGAAATCTGATCAGCTCTCAATGAATTATGAGCATATGTCTTCAGATCACAGTCCCAGGGAACCTGAGTCTCTGTAGAAATTAGCATCCAATGGCCAACTATTTATTATCCACGACATTATCTCTGGGTGATGGTGACGAGAAGCCAAAAGCTAGAGGCAAGAAAAAAATTGAGAAAGACCTCCCCTCCAGTAATCTAGTCCTTAACCAAAGTTCAGCACAGAAAATACTAAAGTCTACAAGCAGAATGAGAGAAGGAGGAGAACAAAGATCACCTTGGTGGTGTGGGGTGTTCACTGTGTCTTATTTCAAGTCAGTAGCCACAGAAAGAAGGCTAGGAGCAGGACAGAGAATTGAGAACATTGCCCTGGGAAACAAGGAAGCAAGATGGAAAGAGATTTTTCTGAGAAGCAGAAAACGGGAGGTATGGTGGTTCTGGGAAGCAATACAACCAACCTCAGGTAACAAAAAAGTTGAGAGCTGAGCTTTCAAATGTCAATGCATCTCTGGAGAATAAATGTGCTTGTATCTCAAGATCCATGTAAAGGAAAATGCTGATCCTGACTGCAAAATCTTTGAAACCAATGGAAACTGAATCTGTGCAGCTCAGACACAGGAGACACTGATTCAGCACCCATCCCAGCAGCCTGGCTCAGGGATGTAGATTCTCTTTACTGGAAATTTTGACTCCTCTTGACACCAAATGACTTTCCATAGGATGAAAATTAGAAGATGGGAAAAAGTAGAGAATGTGATGAATAGGGAAAATGGCAATCAATAGGAACAGGCTGACAGATGACCCAGATACTGGATTTAGCCTGCAAGAACAATAAAATGTCTCTGCTAAGTGAGATAGAATCTAGTGAAACTTGGTACTGGAAGAGCTTAAAAGTTATGGAAGAAATTTGAAACTATTTTTTTAAACCGCAGCTGAATGTTAGAAAAAATGTAAGAAATGATGATGCCCTTCAGTAGGCAGAAAAGGACACACTGGGCAGAACAGAAGAAGAGATAAGTAAACTGGGTAACAGGAGAGCAGAAATTACAAAGAATGCAATGCAGAGAGATAGTTTTACAACGGACCAAAGACTCTCTCCAGCCCTTGTTTTAGTGTGCATGTGCACATATGTGTGTCTATGTGTGTAGACAGGTGTGCATATTCGAGAAAGAGAATGGAGAAAAGAAAGAGAAAAATAATTTGAAAAGGTGATGGCTGGGTATTTTCAAACATTTATGCAATGTGTCAAACTACAGATAAACAAAACTTGAAATATTTCAAATCAAACAAACAAAAAGGAAAGCCACTCTCAACATACATGACAAACTATTAGGAATAAAAAAGTCAAACTAGAAACAACCATAAAGAACACATTACACACAAGTGAAAAGAGTGATCAGAGACAACCGAGTTCTCACTAGGAAATGGTGCAAAAGGGCGCCAGAAGGCTGCATCATACCATCTTTAAAGTGATGAGAGTGGAAATAAAACATTATGGGCAAAAAAAAAATCATCCCAAGGAAAAATATTTCAAAATGAAGAAACTACCTTAGTGATCCCCAAAGAAACACTCACGAGGTATGAAAGAATGGCTCATAGTAGGAGCACACATCTGCAAGGAAAAGTAAATACCAGCAGAAAAATAATGGCGGGCAGTTATCAAAAATCTTTATAAATAAATCAGTAATGTCTTACAAATAATATACATGGTGTACATTCAATGTGTATATATGCCTCTGTTATTCTAAAGAAAAAATTACAGCAAAAATACTAGGAAAATAAGGTTTTGTTTTTGTTTGTTTGGCTGGCTGGTTGGGTTGGGGTTTTGGGGGGGTTGGGCTGATGGGTTTTTTGTTTGATTTGTTTTAGTTTTAGTTTTTTGCAACAGGGTTTTACTGTGTAACAGACCAGTCTGTCTTTGAACTCACTTTGTAGACCAGGCTGGCCTTGAACTCACAGAGATCTGTCTGCCTCTGCCTCCCAAGTCCTGGAATTAAAGACATGTGCCACCACAGTCAGGCTGAGAATAAGTTTTTAGAAGTGTAATGTCTACAGTGACATGAAAGACAACGCGAGGAATGAATACAAACAAGCTGCCACAGGTGGACTAAGTCAAAGAAGAAAAGTGTATTCTCCAAATAAACACTAAAAAGTTAAAGATACTCAACTAGAGCCATAGAATAGGACCCTTTCTGCATTTGTCTGTGATGGATGGGTGTTTTGTTCCTTGGTTTCTGTTTCCTCTCTGGTCTTCTAGCCTAAGTGGTCAAGGGTGAATGGAGCAGAAGACCATCCCAGGCACAGATGCTTTGATCTATAGTCTCTCCTATCTGTGAGATGTGATGGGGTAAGGGTGGCCTAGAGATTGAAGGAGTGGCCATCTAATGACTGGTCTATCCTAAAACCCATGCCAGGAGAGTAAACCCACCCCTGACACTGCCTAGAGCACCAGGACCCACAGGCTGGATGACCCAGAGACCTAGGATAGAATCAAACATGACTGGAGGAAAAAATGTCGGTGTCATGATGTCTAATGATATTCTGCTATGCACATAGATTGGTGGCTACCCCAACTGTCATCAGGGAGGCTTCATCCAGCAACTGCTGGAAACAGATGCAGGCCCACAGCCAAACATTAGGTGAAGCCTGGGGAATCCTGCAAAAGAAGGGGAGAAAGGATTGTAGGAGCCAAAGGGGTCAAGGACACCACAATAAAACTCAAGAGAATCAACTAACGTGCTCATAGGGACTCACAGAGACTGAACCGACAACCAGGGAGCCTGCAAGGGATTGACCTAAGCAGTCTGCATATATATTATAGCTGTGTAGCTTGATCCTCTTGTAGGACTCCTATCAGTGGGAGCAGTGATCATCTCTGACTCTTTTACTGGCTTTTGGGACCCTACTCCTCATACTGGGTTGCCTTGCCCAGCCTTAATATATGGAAAGATGTTTAGTCTTACCATAGCTTGATATGCCATGTTTTGTTGGTATCCATGGGAGACCTGCCCTTTCCTAAACAGAAACAGAACAGGAATGGATTGGGGTGGGAACAGAAGAGGGTTGGGGGAGGGACTGGGAGGAGAGGAGGGAGGGAAAACTTGGGCCAGGGTATAAAATAAGTAAACTAAATTTAAAAAACTCATAGACTGTTGTGTTAGCTGAAAATGTGCTTCACAAAAAGAGAGAGGAGCTGGAGAGATGGCTCAGCAGTTAAGAGCACTTGCTGCTCTTGTAGAAGACCTGGGTTCAGTTTCAGCACCCACATCAGGCAACACAACCACCTGCAACTCAAGACAATTCAGTGTGTTCTTTTGCCATCTCCTGCACACATGTGGCATACGCACCCACAGACATGCACATACACATAAATTAAAATAATAAAAACAAAAGTCTTTTTTTAAAAAACAGAGTTCTAACTCTACACCAACACTCAGCTTTCTACTGAGTTTGTTTTTTTGTTTGGTTTTTGTTTGTTTGTTTCAGTTTTGGTTTTTCGAGACAGGGTTTCTCTGTGTAGCCCTGGCTGTCCTGAAACTCACTCTGTAGCCCAGGCTGGCATCAAACTTAGAGATCCACATGCCTCTGCCTCCTGAGTGCTGGAATTAAAGGTGTGGGAACCCACCATCCGGCTAGCTTTATACTGTCTTTAGGATAAACACTTTCAGAACACCATCAGACATAGACAGATAGAGGTTGAAAGCAGAACACTAATGTGGTTACAGAATAGACAGGAAATGAGAGATTTTCAAGGAATAAAAAAGGTGCATTTTTAATAACAGGGCTTCAAAAATGTTATGGATGAATTGATGAAGAGAGTATGGTAAATATGTTCATGGAATATGATTCAGCCCTGAAAAGAGGAAACCTTCTAATTTGCAACAATAGAGATGAACATAGAAGACTGATATCAGAGTGCATGAAGAAATCCTGACAGAATGACAAATTCCACAGGACCTCACATAGACACAGAATTTTTTTTTTTTTTTTTTTGTTTTTTGTTTTTTGTTTTTTGTTTTTTGTTTTTCGAAACAGGGTTTCTCTGTGTAGCTTTGCGCCTTTCCTGGAACTCACTTGGTAGCCCAGGCTGGCCTTGAACTCACAGAGATCCACCTGGCTCTGCCTCCCGAGTGCTGGGATTAAAGGCGTGCGCCACCACCGCCCGGCTAGACACAGAATTTTTAAAAGTCAAACACAGAAGAAGAGAATACGATGGTGACTGTGCAATGATGGTTGAAATTAAGACGCTCAAAAAATATCAAACAAACTTCTCTTGGACAGGAGAGATAACCTCAGGGAATCTAATGGGCCACAGAATGATCACCAAGCAAAGCAATGTGCTGCTTATTTGAACACTGCCAACTACAAACAGGACCAGCACATATGGTTAAGAGAAGAACCTAGAAGGGACAGAACTAAAGAGGGAGCTGGCCAGACCTACCATGATATCCTTCCACGTCAACAGCCTTCCCTGTCAGACTCTGACAGATCACTAGAATGGTCAGCAATACAGAAACTCGGGGTGGCATTCTCAACCAAACAGAATGGTGCCATAGTTCAAAGCCTTTTGATTTGTGTATGTAAATGTCTGTCAACATAGATTGAGTTCTGGGTCATAAAATAAATCTATGAGGCCATCCAGAGCATGGTACACCATGGGACAATTCTCTGACCAAAACACCATAAATAAAGAAATCAGCAATATGTATAGAAACCCTCAAATGTCTAGAAAAAAAGCCACACCTATCTGAATTGCTCAGATCAAGAAGGGTTTGGTAGCTCCCATCATTCCAGAGGCTAAGGCAGGAAGCTTATGAATTTGAGGCCAGCCTGTGCTACCTACTGAGACCCTGTCCCACAGAATCAGAGAAACAGATAAACAAATGAGATGAAGATTAAAATACAGAAAATTTTATACATTTTCAACAGAATAATTAAGACTATATATTTGTGATACACACCACATATAGTGTTTCAGGAAAATGCATTAATTTGATTACATGGGAGAAATATCTAAAATAAAGGACTCCAGATCTTATTCTAAGAAATTAGGAAAAACATAGTGCAATAAGCTGAAAAAAAAAATGGAGGGAAGAAGACACAGTTATCTGACATGACAAGAAGAGAATCAGCCAAAAAGGAAATCCACACCATTCCACAGATCCAAGGGCTACCTTCCAATCAGTCTACATGAACCACCTACCAGCAACAGGTGAGTCCTTAAATTAAAACAGCACGACATGTGTGATCCCCCTTAAAAGACTTCAGCAAAGATGAAAATGTAGGCAAAGAATATTAGTAAAAATAACATGATAAAAATTAAAATGTAGGAGATTCATGAAAAAAATTATTGAGCAAAAATTTAACAATTATTGAAGCCTGGTAAATGGAACATACAGGGTTGTGAACTGTTATTATTTCATGTTGTATGTGTGATGAATGTATAATAATAATAATTTTTATTGAATTATATATAAGAAGCAGGTTCCCCCTACCTTCACTGAGAGATATTGCTGATGATTAATCAAGATCTTGTTATTCATAATCTTCTAAATTACACATAAATCATTCATTGCTTTTAAATTTTTATGTTGCACTGATCTTTATGTCATTAAATAATTAACACTAATGAGCTAATTAAAGCAAATTCCATAATTGATAAAAGCAACCTCTTTTATTCCTGCAGATAGCACATAATTAAATGACTATTATGTGCATATATAGACATATGAATATTACATGCATATGTATATACACGCATATTTAAATGTGTATGAAAGTATGTGTACTTTGTATATTTATATAAATCAGATGCCATCTCTTTTGTTGTTTTCTTTGGTTTGGTTTGGTTTTTTTTTTTTTGCCATCTCTTATACTAAGATCAAATTAAAAACCTGAACTCTGTAAAGCTTCAAAACTGGACCTTTCATCCCAAGGTTTTTTTGTCATTGTTTTATTTTTCAAATGAATAAAGTGAAGAAAATTGTTTTTTGCCCACACTGACCTCTGAACACCGGTGTATATTTTGAACTTATCATTGAATATAGACACAGCTAAAGGTGGAGGTAGACAGTCTCTTCTGATACATGACAATCTAAATTTGACACACCAAAGATACCTTAATCTTCTATTCACCAGGGGAAAACTTCTAATCTGTTGCTAGTCTCAAAGGACCTCTTTTCTTTCTTTCTTTTTTTTTTTTTCCTTTACTCTAACATCTTGAACTTTTTCTGTTAAAATTCTTCTGGCTAGTAACTTAACAGTACTCATTACAGGCTGAGGACACACTACCATTTTTAAGCTACAATCGCTTCCTTCACCACTGGTAGCCCTAAAACCCCTGGGTCAACTTTCTGAACTAATTTTGAGCTTTGATTTGATTAGGGCCCATGAAAGGCACAGCCTAAACACCAATTCAAACTACAAAGGATGATGCTGCTCTGTGGTGATATTTTATTTGTGCTCTAATAAATAAAGCTTGCCTGGAGATCAGAGGAAAAAGCCAACCACTATAGTAAATATAAAAGTCAGGCAATGGTAGCACATGCCTTTAATCCTATCACTTAGGAGGCAAGGATCTGTCTGGATCTCTGTGAGTTCAAAGTCACACTGGGAACAGAGCCAGGCATGGTGACACATGCCTTAAATTCCAACACTAGTTAACTATAAAGGTCTGGAGGTCTGTACAGACAGATAGAAAGTGACAGAGCTGGGCAGGAAGAAGAAGTGATGTAGCTGGGTGGAGAGGAAATGAGATGGCAGAACAGAAAGGCATATAGGCGTGGGTAGACAGGAAGTGGGTCTCTTTGGAAGCTGCGGAGTTGGTGAGGTGAGGTTAGCTGTGGCTTTTCCTATTTCTCTGATCTCTCAGGTTTTAACTACGATATCTGGATCCAGGGTTGTTTTTTGGGTTTTGGTGGGTTTTTTTTTTTTTAATCAATAAGGCCATTTAGCACTTCATCTTTCACTGGCCTTGTCCTGCCTCTGCCCCTAATAACTGTGTGAACTCCAAGAACCATTTCTTCTCTATGGACTTCAAGGGTATCCCAGCAGAACTGAGACAAAGACACTGACTATGCTGAATAAGAAAGCTAAGTTCCCTGCCCACCTGCCCCCCCCCTCTCTCTCTCTCTCTCTCACACACACACACACACACACACACACACACACACACATGAGAGAGAGAGAGAGAGAGAGAGAGAGAGAGAGAGAGAGAGAGAGAGGATAATAATGATGATAATAATAAATGAAGTCAATATTTTTAAACAGAGTTTAGAGAATGAGCCTACAATGACCTGCAGAAGAGCAATGCACAGAGATCAAAAGGCAATTACTGCTAGCCAGAGGCAGAGCAACTGGAGGATTAGAAGTTCAAATCTATTGAATAACAATTAAATATTTCCCATTCTAATTCAAAGAAAGAACTCTAAGACCCATTTCTTTCCAAACTCCAAGTGGTAGTATTGCCTAGTAGTGATTAGATAGTTCCAAATTCCTGAGACTACCCAAGCTATACTCACACATGCGGCTGTAAGAGAGTCTACATGGTTCTTGACCTAAACTGCAACTAATAATCTTCTTCTTTTTTTAATGTATGAGTGATCTGTCTGCATCTATGCCTGCATGCCAGAAGAGGGCATCAGATCCCATTATAGATGGTTGTGAGCCACCATGAGGTTGCTGGGAATTGAACTCAGGACCTCTGGAAGAGCAGTCAGTGCTCTTAAGCGTTGAATCATATCTCCAGCCCCAATATTCTAATTCTAGCTAATATCTAAGGATCCCATAAAATAATCGTGGTAATGCAAGACCTTGCCCTTTCTGAGGAGTTTATAGGGAGGAGGTAGGGAGAAGGGGAAGGGGGAGGGGACAGGAGAAAAGGAAGGGAAAACGGTGGTTGGTATGTAAAATAAATTTTTAAAATGTAGTAATAAAAAAAAATCATGGTAAAGGCTTGAGACATGGCTGGGTAGTTAAGAGCACTAATTACTCCTCCAAAGGATCTGGTTCATTTCCCAGCACCCACATAGCAACTCACAACAGTCTGTAATTCTAGTCCCAAAGGATCCATCACCCTCTTCCAAGCTCTGCAGGCACTGCATACACATGATACATAGACATGCATGGAGGCAAAACACTCGTACACATTTTTAGGTATCATTTCAAAAAAATATCAATATGCATAAGAAAAGATCCAGACTAAACAGTGAAGATGTCTAATTTTTAAAAAGGGAGAAAGACATTGGGATACAGTCTTTTCAAAGTAGTCTAAGTTGCCATACTGTGGTCTCAGAGATGGCCAATTGATTTACTATTATCTATGAGCTATGATGTAAATTCAAACACAAAAGTGTTTTCTTAGAATTTTATAAATACTTGTTAAGAATGTTATAAATATTTCATTTTCAAACCTCTCCCCAGAAAATCTTTTCCTATTCCCAATGTCCCAGTCTCATTGAGTCTAAGGTGAAGTCTTTAGTCTAGCCTTATGGAATGTCATGGAAGGTTATACCAATAACATAAATCTTGACCCAAAAAAAAAACTGAAATAATGAAGCTAGCATTAAAAATAACTCACCTTCAAAGCTATAGTTTCAAAAGACACAGAACTCAGGTGCCACTAACTGAAGCTGATATTATCAGAGTCTAGCTTTTGTTGGCTTATTTATGCATGCTGCACTCACAGTAGAACAAAATTATAATGAAATATATTTGCATTATGACCTAAGGCATCCACGGGTAGCCTGGGGTTTCTGGGGCATATCCAATTCTGTATAATTTTATTCCTTTTAACAAATTAAATGTCACTTCATTTGTATACCTTTGTAAAACTTTTTCTATAATAGATTTATAATTCAGAGGGAAAAAAATACCTTCAAGAAAAAGGGTTTAATTAGAAAGATGCCACAACCATTTCTAAGACCTAATTGAAACTAAATTTCCTTCAACTCCAGCTGCATTCCCAGAAAGTGATGTGGGAAGTCAGTGGCTCTCGCAGGCAGTCCCCCTCCAGGTGGGTCCAGGGTTGGCTTTGAATAATTCTGACCATCATTCTTGACTGGCTGTGGGTGCTTGTGCTAACCTGGGTTACATTCAAAGCAAATCAGAGTGGCTCCAAGCCATCCAGATTAGTCCTCCAGGTCTCAAAGGAATGATTTTGTATGTGTCCAGCTCTCCAGTGGGGAAGAGGACTGAGAGGTGCTCTGGCCTGTCAGGGCCATGAAGATGTCCTAAACCATGAATACACAGCTGCTTATTGAGCTGCACCAGAAGTAAACCAAGGAAGGTCTTTGTTTCCAGGTTTTGGATGGTTTCCTCCCATCCGTTTCGCATCCACCTCCTGGAACAGAAGCATTCTTCTCGTGTTCTAACCTGTCACGTCCACGGTTTTCCTCTGCGGATGTTAGGTCTGTCTTCTTGTCTGCTTCCTCACTTCCTTTTCTTTTTCTTTTCTTTGTTTTTAATTCTCTCATGATTACTTCCCAGTAGCTCTTTAATCTATAACATTCTACCTTATAGTAACCTTTTCTTACTTTGAAGAGGCAATGTTTTATCTTCTGAAGACACCAGCAATGTTTGTGAACATTCCTACCTCAACCTGGACTGTTCCTCCTGGGTGACAGTTTTCTGTTTTTGTCTCCAGCTGTCACATGAAGGATTCCCCTTATAGGCCCAGTAAGCCTTGGTTTCCTACTCAAACAGAACTCTACTGAAAATAGAGTTCTCCATACCGGTCTGAAGTTCCAAGTTCAAGAACGAGGCTTTATGGAAGTGAGATGGTGCTTGTTTTACCAGAATAATTCTGGGATTTGCATATTCAGGAAGAGTCCCAAGGAGACATATCACAGGCTCCCAACCAGAGGGTCCAGCTGTGCCTGGAAAAGTTCTAGAAATGAGTTAGAAGTCAAGTTAGGTGTACAGTGTCCTTCACATGTAGAAACGGTCATGTATGTTCTGAGTTGCTGCCTCCAGTCTCCCCTGTAGACAAATTTTCTACTTAATTATAGCCTGCCTTCTCTACTTTCAGAGACATGTGAGGTTACCAACTGCTGAACCTTTTCAAGGTTCTGTAACATCCATCAGGTTCAACTCACTGCTATAGCATTTGTTCTCCATAGTCAGAAGTGCATCACCCTTGGCCCTGCCAGTTCATTCATCTTCTGAGCTTATTTATTCGTGTGCATCTCAAGGGAGGAGTGCTGAGCCCAGAGATACATGGGAAATTCGTAGAACTGGGCTCTTGTCTGTTTGGTTTTAGCTATCACAATGAGTAGGGGATGCTTGTTAGCAGTGGACAGGTACAGAACAACTTCACTATACTCATTCCATAAACATTGGGTTCCTAAAATCGTATCACAGTCTAGTCCCAGACTAAGAAACATGGCATCTTAAATTTTAATATAATGTTATTATTGATTATCCGAAACTTTCATACAATGTATTTTGCTTGTATTCATCCATCATTCCTCCGCTTAACTCCTTCCAAATCCACTCCTACCTTCCTACTCATGTCAAAATTGATGGGGTTTTGTTGTTATTATTTAAAATAGGGCATTAAGAAAATGTGTGCTACCCATATGCTTTTGGGTGTGTAGCCATCCACTGGGAAATAATCAGCCTGCCATAGACTTCAGGGACTTGAGGAAAAACTGAGTCTCCCTCTCCCAGAAGCCAGTGGCTGTTCATAGGTTCTCAGTTAGGGCTTAGGCTATTGAACTCCTTACCGCTCCATAGTGTAATGTTGACTGGCTTGATCTTGTACAGGTCTTGTACAGATAATCATAGTTGTTGTGATTTCATGAATAAAGTGGTCCTGCCTGTCATGTCCAAAAGATGCTATTCCACTCAGGTCCTCCTGGACCTCTGACTTTTACAATCTCTCTTCTCCCTCTTCCACAATGATCCCTGAGTTTGAGGACCATTGATACAGGTATCTCATTTGTAGATAAGCATGTCACAGACACTTATTCTCTGTACTTTGGCCAATTGTGTTTCCATGGTAATTACCACCTACTGCACAATATTTTTATTTTTAGAAAAGATTTATTTTTTTATTTACATGTATGTGTGTATGTGCTTCTGTGTGTATACATACATTGTTTGGTCCCTTGGAGCTAGAATTACAGGTGATTGTGAGTTGCCAGACATTAGTGCTAGTAACTGAACTTGGGTCCTCTGCATGAACAGGAAAGCCATCTCTCCAGCTCTTATCCACTGAGTCATCCCTCAGCTCCATCATGAGATTTTTTTAATGTACATTTTAAAGGGCCCTTTTGCTTTCTTATTTCATTTTGCTCTGATTAGAAGAAAATATTTTCTCTCTCTAATTTACCCACTTAAAATGCAAATGACTTATGTTGATTTTATTAATAGCATGTTGAAAATTTTAGCAAGCTGAGTTTGCAAAAGTGGTAGCTGATATTTTTGTTGCCTTTCATATTTATAATTTTGTGTTCTCTAGGAGAATGCATAATTCATCCCTGAGTCTAATTTGCAATAAATATAATTAACACAAATATTTAAAAGAAATTAATGATACCACCCTAAAGAACACAATTATCAAAACACAAAACAGCTAAACAAACTTGAATTTATTGTCTTATTTTCTTTACTGACTCCAAAATATGAGTCTTCACTAGCAGGAAATGAGAAAAAAAAAAGAGATATGATGCAGGAAGAGACACCCAGCACTATCCTGTGTCTCCATGAATCTGAAACAAAGCATTGGATGTGTAATGGGTCCAGAGAGAGGAGGGTGGCCCAAAAAACAATGCTAGCACAATAGTTAACAGTAAACAAAAAGCAAGTGAAATCCAAAGATACTGAACTTTCATTTTAGAAAAGAAGCAAAACAAAAGGAAGGCTGAGGTCCTCTGGCTTTGAGCAAAACAGAACAGAAAGTAACAAACAGAATGAATCTGGAGCTCAAGCCTGAGATGTGTGCAGTGAGCAGATGTGGAGAGACCTGAGATGTATGCAGTGAGCAGATGTGCAGAGACCTGAGATCTGTGTAGAAACAGATGTAGAGAAGGAGCTCATCGCCCTTTCCTCCCTTCTGCTCATTGGTGCTGTGGTGAAGAACATCTCAAGACAGGCCATACAGTCCAGGAAAGCAGAAGTCAGCATTGTTATATCTTTCAGTCCAAGAAGCTCCTCACACCATATTGGATAAGTGACCAGCTCTTCCAAGAGTCGTTATGGAACCCTAAAACCAGCTGTGGCATGGGGGCAGATTCACAGACACAGGTCTACTTCCATGGGATGTGTGAGCTGTGCTGCAGAGGGATGTTTGGACTTATTATATTTGCCCAGCATCTTAAGAGCCAGAGGAAACAGGTGTGTGGTTAGGAGGAAAGGAACAAGGTAGTCCTGGGACAAAGGTGACCCTAGATAGGGCTGGCAGGAACCGTGTCCTTTGTCTCTTCCTACATTGCTTTGATTTAACTGCTTTCTCCACATTTGGGCCCCAGTAAAACTTTGTGGCATTGCAACATGCTTGGATATCCCCACACATTGGCCTATACTAATAGAACTTATCTGCTATGAGGAGAAACCCAAGTCAGGGGGAGCAATTTGAGAGTAAATATGGTAGCTTTGCCTACAGAGCATGGGTGCAGAAGACATTCAGGTCATACACAAAGAAAAACATAGCCGGAGCTCAGCTTGTAAACAGGCCTTTCTGGTCGAACCTGTTTAAACTATGGACAAAAGTGTTTCAATACCTGGTCACTAAGGAAAGAGTAAAATGACAGATCTAAGGAAACAATGAAAATTCTCTATCCTGAGTGGAGAGGAAGCAATATTGCCTAGTCTTGTTAGTCCTTTGGGGGTTTTGTTATTGTTTTATTTGGTTGGTAGTTAGTTTAAATGTCTTTATTTTATCTTATGTGTAGGAGTGTTTTGTCTGTATGTAAGTGTGCATATCACATGCATGTGTGGTGCCCATGAAGCTCAGAAGAGGACGTTGGATCCCCTGGAGCTGGAATTAGGGATGGTTGTGAACCACCATATGGATGCTGGGAACTGAACTCAGGTCCTCTACAAGAGCAACAAGTGTTCTTAACCATTGAGCAGTGCGTGTGTGTGCGTGTGTGTGTGTGTGTGTGTGTGTGTGTGTGTGTGTGTGTGTGTGTCTGTATCTGTGTGTGTGTCTCTGTGTGTGTCTCTGTGTCTGTATGTGTGTCTGTATGTGTGTCTGTGTGTCTGTGTGTGTGTCTCTGTGTCTGTATGTGTGTCTGTGTGTGTGTGTCTGTGTGAGTGTCTGTGTGTGTGTGTGTGTGTGTGTGTGTGTGTGTGTGTGTGTGTGTGTGTGTTTGGTGTTTGTAGGAGCAGGGGGAAGTACATGCCACTCATGCATGTGGAGATCAAATAAAAACTTGCCAGAGTCGGTTCTCTCCTTCCACCCTGCAACTCACCGGGATGCAACTCAGGCTGTCAGGTTTGTGGCAAACATTCTCCTCACCAGACTGTCCTGCCAGCACTATTCTCTTGTCTCTGTGGTCTCATCTGCCCTGTGGTTGCTGTGCTGTACCTTACCCTTGTCTCTGAGATCTCCATCCCTGCCCTGCCTTTTCCTTATCTTCTTCCCTCCCTCTTTCTTCCAGCCTTTCTTTCCTTTATTGCCAAATGATGGGTAATCTTAAGTTTCATAACTTTGAAATTCCTCATTTAACCTATGGTGTCCCATCTCCTTTCTTATCTTGTTGGAGTGCAGTGATGTCCCTAATTTTTATACTCATTATAACTGTCTTGTTTGGGTTTTTGGCTGTTGCTTTCATTACTGTTGTCTGCTTTCTCTCCTCTGAAGGGTGCCAGCACTGCGACTCTAAGAGATGACTACCCACTGTAAAGACCAAGCATAAAACTGAGAGAGGCACCTTTCCAACAGAGACACAATTTCAATGTAGAAACAAAGGGACATGAAAACACCAAACCCTTTAATAACTACAGGCACTGAAGTCGTTGAAATGCTGAAGACAAAATTGAAAAGTGTACTTTTCAAAATTATCAGTGACCTCGAGGAGAATCCAAAGAAACTGATGAATAAAGCGAGAAAGTCAGTTCAAGACCTGAACAAGAAATTCAATAATACAGATGAGCAATTTGGTAAAGAAATTGAGATTCTGAAAGAAAATTCAAATCTTTGAAACAGAAGTCAATAAATCCAATTTTTAAACTCATCCATTGACTATCTCAAGCCAAGGGAAAAAAATAACATGAGAGCTGGAAGGACTAGTCAAGGAAATATATTAAAACATCAATTTAAAATGTATAATTAATCATGACCACAAATGATCAAGTAACCAAGAGTAAGAATACATGGGTAAAGGAAGGAGCTAAGATACAGATTAATGATATGGATGACCTGTTCAGTGAATTTATATCAGCTATCTCCCCAAATTTAGAGAATTATATGAACATTGTAGTATGTGAGACATTTAGAACCACAGACAGGACCTAAAAAGGACCCATCTGTATTACATTACAGCTAACATACCAAGAGTAAAGAAAACAAATATGTATATGAAATTATTTCATAAGAATAATAATTAAATAGGATCTTTCAGCAGAAACCCTAAAAACACAGAATGATGTATTTCAAGTTCTGAGAGCAAATAATTATAAAACAAGGTTACTATATCCAGCAAAGAAATTATTTATAATTGATAGACAAATAAACACTTTCCAGTATACTCACAGTCTTTAATAGCCACTAAGCCATCACTACAAAAATTACTCAAAGGACACACAGATAAGGAAAAAACATGCTTATGATCAGGAGAGCTTAGGAAAGAATAGATTTTGTCAGAGGAATACATAAACAAATAAAAACCAGAAAATAGTCAAACATGCTCAGCTCAGTAAACCAGCAAATAACTCAGACAAATGAGTGAAAACAAACATGAAGAGTTTGAATCAACAGCAAAATTACAAGAATTAATACATGCCTCTCATTAATAGCCATAAATAGAAATGGTCTTAACTCCCCAATCAAAAGACTTAGTCTGAATGGCTGAATTCAAAAACAAGAACCAACTACTTGTTGTCTGCAAGAAACACAACTTCCTGGCAAAGAAGTATAGGAACTCAAAAGGATAAAGAAAGTTATACCAAGCAAACAGAAACCATAAGCAAGCCAAAGTAGCTATACTCTTCACTGATAAACTAGACTTCAAGACAATGCTGATCAGAAGAGATGAGGAAAGTCATTGTGTATTAATGAAAGGGGTGAGAAGAGATGAATATGAAATGCAAATGAATGCACCAAACATGCTGCATCTCATTCCATAAAACAAACAGTACAAGAAGCAGAAATAAAGATCGGCCCATGCTGTGGGATGTTCTGTATGGCAAATGTGTTGCTCTGATTGGTCAATCAATAAAACACTGATTGGCCAGTGGCTAGGCAGGAAGTATAGGCGGGACTAACAGAGAGGAGAAAAGAAAGAACAGGAAGGCAGAAGGAGTCACTGCCAGCTGCCACCATGACAAGACACATGTGAAGATGCCAGTAAGCCACGAGCCATGTGGTAAGGTATAGATTTATAGAAATGGGTTAATTTAAGATATAAGAACAGTTAGCAAGAAGCCTGCCACGGCCATACAGTTTGTAAGCAATATAAGTCTCTGTGTTTATTTGGTTGGGTCTGAGTGACTGTGGGACTGGCGGGTGAGAGAGATTTGTCCTGACTGTGGGCCAGGCAGGAAAACTAGCTATAGGCCCATCTAAAGCAACAGTGGGAGGGCTCAAGATCCCACTCTGCTCAACAAATTGATAATTTACTGAGACAAAAATTAATAACAACAAAAATCCACTTCAGAGTTAAACTGTAACACAGGTCAAATGAATCTAATAGACATCTACAGAATATTTTATTTAACAACTATTGAATGCACAGTCTTTTTAGCATCCCATGGAACTCTCTCTGAAGTAGATCTCACTTGTGGCCATAAGGAACATCTTGAGGGAAGAAATACTAGGAATCAAACATTAAGGGTAATGGGGCAAGGACATAGGGGAAAGAAGATAGTGTAGTGAATTAGCCAAAACTAAGGATATAGGGGGAAAAATCTTTATGGAAATCCACTACTTTGTAAGCTAACTTTAAAATAGACTTTTAAGGGAGTTTGAATAGAGGTATCCCACATAGGTGAGCAGTGCTGCTTCCAGAAGACATGGGTTATAAAATGAAAATCTCAGTACCTGACATATCATAACTCTCTACACGTTGTTGCCTACAGAGACCCTAAAGGCACCTGAAACAATATAAGCCACTGATGATGCTCTTGGTTGTCTGCCTATAGCTAAATGGTAAGATAATACTGATGAAGACACCTCACATTCTCGTGGCAGGACACAAAAAAATCAATCTGGAACTGACTGAGAAATTTGCCCCCCCCATGGTTAGCATTTGTTGTTCTGGAAGAGGCTATGCAGGCCAGTGTGGGGAGAGAATCTGCTCTTATGTAACGCTGGGTCCTGCATGTTATACTGACCTGCCAGGCAGACTGCTGAGGTGCAGACAATGGTTGTTATGGGTTGAAAAAACACACTTTTCTGATTGAACTTGAAGCCTACTCCACAGGAAGGAATTTATGCCTGGATATCTAGTACAGTAAATCTAGTCAAAATCCCATGGCTGTAGAGCTCATAGGCCCCAGAGGGGCAAGCCTTCTATTGTTGATTTGCTAAATGGATATATTGTCAAATTGCCTTCTAAACATTTACGTTTATTCCCATCGATCTGAGCTGCTCTCAACCATGGTCAGAGATTCTTCTTTTACAGCGAGTAACAATTACTTCAGAGACATAGAACTGGTCAAAGTGATAAGGGTAACGAACGATGAGTTCTTAGCCCTAAGTAGGGTATCTGTATCAACTTCCCCTAAACCCTTACTCTGTCTGTTTTCATGAAGTTTAAAAGCCACAGAATGGGTGAAGGAACAGTTCTGACACCAAGAAGAATTCACTATCCATGCCAACATGTTGTAAGCCGATGCGCTTTCTACTTCTCCTTGTGGTCCGTATTGTCCCTCATCATTCTACATCAGTGATACACTTTCAAGGAATGATTTCAATAATGTCCAAATCACCTTACCGTCTTCAAATTTCATGCAAGAATAGGGGCTACAGAGATGACTCCAAATTTTAAAGGCCTTGCTGAATTTTAAATTTTAATTTTATTTTTTTTTTTAATTTTAAAGACCTGAGCTCAGTTTCCCACACCCTGATCAGGCAGCTCTCAATCATATGAAACTCCATCTGCAGGAGATCCTGTGCCACTATCTGAACTCTACAGGCAACTTTACTCATGTATATACCCCACATACACACACACACACACACACACACACACACACACACACACACACACACACCATGTATGATGGTACATGTCTTTAATCCCAGAACTCAGGAGGCAGATAGTCTCTGTGGACTCAACATCAGCCTGGTCTGCAGAGTGAGTTACAGGCCAGCAAGGGTAATGAGATCCTGTCTCAAAATTTAAAAAAAAAAAATGTTTTAAAGTAAATATTTAGTTTTCTTATATATAAGAACTAGAAACCATCAAAATAAATTGATCCATTCACTTCTTGCAAAAGTGGATAAATACGCATTTGTCATAATAAACTGATAATCTGAACGAAAATATTGATAAATAAGACATACAATATCTTGTTTTTCTGGTTTATTATAATTTTTTTTTTGGTTTTTTGAGACAGGGTTTCTCTGTGTAGCTTTGGAGCCTGTCCTGGAACTCACTCTGTAGCCCAGGCTGGCCTCAAACTCACAGAGATCTTCCTGCCTCTGCCTCCCGAGTGCTGGGATTAAAGGTGTGAGTCACCACCACCCATCATAAATTTTAAACATAATAATTCCTGTTAGATGACTTAGAAGAAATTGCTGATATTTTGGAGGATATTACCATCAATGAAATAACATATTTAAATTACTACTTGCAATTCCATCCACTAAAGAGTGACCACATGACACACATACTGTGGATTACTTCCTGTGAATGAGTAGTTGGTTTCTCTTTCTCCAGCTATTTGCACAGGCTATACCTCCCTGGGTTCTTTATTAAGCATTTTATTTGTTTTCTAGATTCATTCAATGTGTATGTAGGTTGTATCACCACGTCAGCCCCAATGACACAATTTGTTTCAAATTTTGAAATAGAATTTCAATGCCCAGATATTTATAAACAAACAAACACAAACACCCAGTGTCCCCCAAAGTCTATTGTCACTGTGCCTGTAAATTACTATTCTGGTAATTTATCACATGCGACCAGCTTATCACAGCTAGTTGAATAGTGGCTAGGAAAGATTTCCCCATCCCCTTCACCTCAAATCACTCCTACAGTAAATGTGAAGTATCATACACTTCCTTTCCACAAAAAGGCTTCAGAGCAGCCCAGCAAACTGAGCCAAAGGGCTACACATACTGAATATTTTATCTTTGAAGAAACAGTCAAATATAATTCTTTAAAGATGCATGTATCTATGGAGGTACATTTTAAAAATATGGGCTTTGAAAGAACATTTATCCTAACCTAGAAATAGCAAAAAGCTACATATAACACAAAATATCTACCACAAACCAAGAAAGAAGCCTGACATCTAAAGAAAAACACATCTCTCTAAGAAGAAAGGAATGGTCATTGCTTCAATTATGGAAAACATATGGCAAACAGATGCAAAAACCATAGAAGTAATAGTGATCTCAGCTAAAAACTTTAAGAAATGTCTAAGTTTTCAGTGTAGACTAGCATAAGACTTTCAAATCTTGGGCCAATGAAATGGCTCAGTTGGTGTCTTGGTTCCATTTCTGTTGCCATAATAAACAAGAGACCCTGACAGAGAGCAATTCAGGTGAGGAGTTGGTTTGTTTTAGCTTATAATCACAAGTTACACTCCATCACTGCAGGGAAACAGTGGCAGGAACTTGAAGCGGTTAACCATATTGCATGCACAATCAACAGCAGAGAGCAATGAGTTAATGTATGCTGATTAATACTCAGCTCACTGTATCCACTCTTCTAACGCCCAGGGTCCTCTGAGTAGGGAACGGTGCCACCTACAGTAGATGGATCCCTCCACCTCAATAATGTAATCAAGATAATCCCTTACAGACATGCCTACAGGACAACTTGATCTAGACAATCCCTCATTGAGACTTGCCTGCCTAGTGATCCTACACTGTATCAAACAATCAAAGCTGATCATCACATGCCTGGAACACTGATGGAAAGGATGGCCTGAACACACACACACACACACACACACACACACACACACACTAATAATATCAATGATATATTTTAATACACGGGCTGGAGAGGTGGCTCGGTCATTAAAAAAGCATACTGCTCTTCCACAGGACCTGAGTTTGGGTCCCAGCACCCAAATTAAGAGGCTCTAAACTGTCTATAACTGTAGCTCCAGGGATCCCACACCCTCATCTAGCTTCCACAGACACACATGTGCCTATACCCACACACATAAACTAAAACAAAAATAAATACTATTAAAATAATGATAAAATTGGAAATCTCTGAGAATTGTACACCAGGGTCTGTACCTAACCAACCACGAGTGTGCATTTTTTTTTCATGGACATCCTCTGGTCACTAGAAAGAAAGAAGAGTGTGGCCAAGTCAGGAGACCAGGAAAATCTTCTGTCAGGAGAATGAGTATACTTGGGGAGTGAAGCTACCACTACAAAGAAAAGATTCGAACTTTCTCCTTACCCTTTCCTTTTCTGAAATCCAACTGCAAACAATGGCCCAAGGGCTGCAGGGCACAAGCAAATACTTATTGACTCTGGAGAAGAAGAAAAGACGAAGACTCAGTGGAGTGTGTTTGTAAAGGGATAGAACCAGCCTATCCCTGGATTAACAGTGCTCTCACTGACTGGAGAGAGGCAGAAAGCCTATCAATGCTAAGTTTAGCAGGCACATCGAGGAGGAACAGTATCTCTGAGAAAGTTCATTGCTGAGACCCAAGGATTAGGCATGCCTAAAATAAAGCCTGGACACAGAGAATCGCTCCTGTCACCACCCTCCAAAGCTCTGGATAGCCAGTCTTGGTAGTCTTCCACTGCAAGATCAAGAAGATGGAGCCATAAAGCTCTTCTTGGGCACAGGCACTAAGAGGATGAAAGAAGAAAATGAGAAGAGGCATCTTTAAAAACCTTCCAGCAAGCCAGCCTGTGCCACTGCTTGGCATGGGCATTTGCTAGAGAAATCTGCAATTGTTTGTGCACAGAACAAACTATAGGAACAATGGCAGAATGCAAACAACTTAAATCCTGAGTCTATTGATGCAAGATCCAATACTGACACCTTAGCAGATGAGGTGTGCACATTTCTGCACATCACTCCTGTTTCCCTCAGTCTCTACAGATCTGTAGTTAACACCAACCTTCAAAAGCAACCTCCTATCAAACAGCTACCAATGCATGGAGCCAAAGCCAAGGACAAAACAGATGTAGAAACTACCAGTTGCTTCAAGTAATATTTGTAACATTTTCATGGCTCCAAAGGAAGAGAAAAGTTTCAAGAGATGAGGAAGTTCAGCCAATATATCAAAAATTTTAATGGAATTACTAGGGAAAAAACATGATGAAGTAAAGAAAAATGAGTTTGACAAGCCCATAGGTAAACACTGCACTTTGCAGGGGAATCAGTAATCCTGAAGCTGGGACTATAGGGTGTAGTGGGTAGCCATTCCAGCTTGGATCTGGAAGTTCCAACCCCCATTGAGACTCTGGCAACTGTCACGCCTACGAGGCGGGGCGAGGGGAGGCGCTGGAAACCCGAGAGCTGGATGGGCCAGCGCTCTCTCTGTGCGCGCTCTGTGCCTGGACCCTGGACGGTGAAGGTTGACTGTGCAGAGCTCCAGAGAACACCGCTGGATTGCGATACACCTTCCCCAGACCCCCGCAACCTATCTATTCCTTCATTTGTAAGTCATCCACTAAATAAATCTTCCTTTTAACTACGTGGAGTGGCCTTTATAATTTTCCCCAATAATAGGGATTTCACAAACCAAAGCATCAACACCAAAAGGAGAAAAAACAAAACAAAAACACTCCTGAGAAGAATCAAATAGTATCAAAATTGGGTGCTCATAATCCCAGAGGAGAAAAAAAGGAAAATGGTCAATTGTCAGAACACCATGAAATACATTTTTTAAAAAAACTAAGAAACTCAGAAAATACAAGAAAATAATTTTAATCCAGTCACATATGCAAACTGGTGGAAAGGAAGAAAAGAATAAAATTTGAAAGGTAAGAAAAAAGATGTATTACCTATAAAATGGATAAAGATAAGGCTCCTTTTATTTTTAATTAATTGTAATTGATTGTTTTAATTAATTGTAAACAAAAATGCAATTCCAGTGATGTGCCCGTGCATGTCCACTGTGGGTAGCACTATCCCTAGACAGATATCCCTGAGCTGTGTAAGGATGCCTGACGCATCCTCCATGGTCTCTGCTCCATGTTGCTGCTCCAGTCTCTGCTTTGACTTCCCTGGATGACTGTGACCTGGAATTGAAAGCCAAAGAAGCGATTTCCTCCCCTAAGTCCTTTTTCATCATGACATTTGTCATCAACGAGAAAGGAAACTAGAACAAGTCCCTTCTCCCTCACCCCTCCCCAGTTCCTTGGTGTCAAGTTATACTACAGAGCCAAGTTGTTAAAAAACAACTTGCTACTTACACAGAACAGACACATGTATCAATGACATAGAACAAAGAATCCAGATACTAATCTGTAAAAATACAGCTGCCTGATTTTTTTTTTTAAGACTCAGAAATATATACTGGAGAAAACAGCATCTTCAACAAGTGGTGTTGGGATTTCAACATGCAGAAAAATGAAATTGGGTTCCTTTCTCTTACCCTGCACAAAACTCAGGACAGGAACCAGGAGGTAGGAATTGAGGCAGAGGCCGTGGAGGAGCACTGCTTACCCACTGGCTTCCTGTGGCTTGCTCAGCTTGCTTTCTTCTTCAATCCGGGACCACCTGAGCAGTGGCATGTCTCACAGTGGACTAGGCTCCTCCCTACCAATTACTAATCATGAAAATGCCCCCATCGACTTTTCTACAGGCCAGTCTGATGGAGGCAATTCCTCAGTGGGACTTCCATCTTCCCAAATGACTCTACTTTGTGTCAAGTTGACAAAAACTTTCCAACACATAAGGTTTAGGAAGCAAAAACAACAATCAATAAGTGGGATTTAGTGAAATTAAAAGTGTCTGTACAACAAAGGACTCTGTCAATTGTGGAGCACAGAGGAGCCAGCAGAATGGGAGAGAGTCTTTGCCAGCCCTACATTTGCAGTATGGATTGCTGGTAAAACTGGCTATGTGCCCGGAGAAGTGTGGATGGAGACACCTATCTCTCAGCTGGGACTCAGTCTTTTCCTTTCAGAGGGAAGATTCTCTCCCCAGCTGTGAATCCAAGACAGCACATAGCTGCTGGACTGGCTTATTTATTTCCAGGCTATCGCTATGGGTTCCTGAATCTTACAAGATCTCTCTCTCCCTCCCTCCCTCCCTCCCTCCCTCCCTCCCTCCCTCCCTCCCTCCCTCCCTTCCTCTCTCTCTTTCTCTCTCTCTCCCTCTCTCATTCATTTCACATGGTCTCCCATAATCTTTAATCTCAAGGCACAGCTGTATACCTGTTGCCTGGGAGGGAGTGGTTTGTTTTTTATTGTCTGGCAGGAACCAGATGAGCGCCGGGCCTCTATTCAGTCAACCTGCTTACGGTAGATTTCTCATTTTAAAATATGCAAGCCAGAAAAAAATGATAAAAGCCAATAAAGTGATGAAAAGGCAAATGTCAGGTTTGTTCATTTTTAAAGTCAGCTGTAGCCAGAAGTTTCTCCAGTCCTGCCTGGCCCACGGTAGGGACGAATCTCTCCCACCTGAGACTCAGAGCCCCTTGGTCCCAAGTAAACACACAGAGGCTTATATTATTTACAAACTGTATAGCCTATGTGTCAGGCTTCTTGCTAGTTAGCTCTTATAACTTAACCCATTCCTATTAATCTATATGTGTGCCACGTGGCCGTGGTGTTACCAGTCTGCTGGCATATTGCTCCTTGGGCTGGGCGTCAGGCTGGCGTTTCCCCCCACTCCACACTTCTCTCTGTATCTCTGCTTGGATTTCCCACTAGGCTTGTAAGCTTTCTTGCCATAGGCCAAAGCAGCTTTATTTCTTATCCAATGGAAGTCACACATATTCACAGCATCCAGAAAGACATCCCACAACAGTCACCCTTCAAATTAGCATGGATATTGACAGCTGTAATAAACAGCAAAATAAATATGCACAGAATTGAGTAGCAGGACATACATCAAAACACAAACTGGGTTGTGTAGCTGTAGGATTGTGTTCTCTTCCATATATTAGCATCTGTCATAGTTTGCTTCTGACTGAAAGCAAGGTGTGAGGGGCAAGATTGATTTGGCTTCCATGTCCTAACACAATCAATCACTGAGAGAAGTCAGGGCTGAAACTTAAGGAGGAGCAGAGACAGGAACCACGAGGAACACTTCTTACTGGCTTGCTCTCCATGGCTCTTCAGCCTGCTTTCTCATACAAGCCAGGCCTGCCTGCACAAGGGTGGTAATGCACACAGTGGGCTGTGCCTTCCCACATCTATAATCAATCAAGAAAATGCTCAACAGACAGGCCCACGGGCAATCCGATGGAAACAATTTCTCTGTTGAGATTTCCTCCTCCCACTTACAGCTAGGTTTGTGTCAAGTTGACAAAAACTGAACAGTACAATAGCTTACAAAGTTTCTGTAACTGTCTTGTGGTAAAATTATTTCTATTTAAGCATAAATTAAATGACGACTTAAAATTTTTAAATATGTGCTGCTGACATGGGGTCATGGGGTCATCTGGGCTGGGCTGCAGCAGAGGGCCATGTCTGGATATGTGGCCCCACCACAACCAGCATCTGTGTTGATGTCCATGGTTCGTGATATGTCCATCCAAGGCCCTGCCAATGCCAGGGGTCTGGGCTGCCATCTGGGGCTATGTTGGTGTCCAAGGGCCACGCTGCTCCTGGGGCCTTGCCCATCTAAGTGGTCTGCACTGTCACCTGGGGCCATGGTGATGTCTCAGGCCAAGCTGCTGCCGAGGCCATGTCTGGGTCTGTCATTCCACTGAAGCTGGGGTCTTTGTTGATGTCCAAGACCACAGGGGGGCCACAGGAACCATGCTTGTTGAAATCCAAGGGCCCTGCTGAGCTGGCTCTGCCCCTCACTGGCCCTGGAATGGCTGGCCCTGCCCCTCACTCACTGGCCATTGCAAAAGGAGAGCTGGTCCTACCTTCCACGAGAGAGCTGGCTCCTATACTCAGGAAAGATGGTCCTGCCTCTCACTGAGGGCTTGGGAAAGCTGGCATGGGCCTAAGAGACCTGGCTCTGCCCCTCGCCTGAGCAGGGGCAGTCCCAGTGGCCCAGACTGACCAGCTCAGCCACCACCTAGACCTACATCCTGGACCCACTCTAATACCTACCTCATGTGTGATCTACTGGAATGTGTGATACCGAGAGGAGTTTGGAGGAGTGTCCAGGGCTGATGGCATGTCAGAGACTAGAGGTCTTGAACCAGACCAATGACTCATTGCAATGAACATTTGCAGCTGAGGCTAATTGGACAAAAGGGTCTACTTCGTGACACACCATAGCTCCTAATGCCATTAAGGTGAATGAAGAGGTGTTGGAGAGACAGGAAAGAAGGAGTGAGGTGGGGTTTTTGTTTGGTTGGTTTTGTTTTTAATTAGCTGGGGGGGGGGGCTTTCTTCTGGGAATACACTGAAGGGGGTGGGGACAGATATGGAGGGACTAGGAGGTGAGCAGGATCAGGGTGATCTGAAATTTCCAAAGAATCAATAAAGAATTATGTTATACATAAAAACATTAAATAAGAAAAATAAAAATTTTAAGTTTGTCTTTTTAAAAGAAAAAAGATCCCATTTAAAGTTATTTTTAATTAATATTAACTTGTCTCTATTCTTGATAATTTCATACATTTATACAATAAAATAGATCATGTCTACCCCATCATACTCTAATTACCCCCAAAACCTCTTCAACACGAGTCCTACCAAACTCCATGTCCTCTTTTTTGTTTATAGTCAACTAAGTCCAATTATGTTATGGATAGGGGTCAGAAATCAATTTTTTAATTTAAATAAATTAATTTAATTAAAATAAGTAAATTTAAAACAGGAGGGAACTTTAATTGGGCAGGGAGTGAGGGGCAATACAGGAGGAAGGGAAGGGAAGAAACCCCTTTTTGAGTTATTGGTCAGAGGAGTTCAAAAGACTCCCAAAATAACATGAGCTATTGCCATGGCCCTTTGTTTCCTCCCAGATGTTGAAGGCATGTCCCTGTTGCTGAAGACAATGAGCACTGGGAAATCTTTTGTGAAAGCGTGTCTCCTAGAAATATCCCGGAAGCTTCAACCATGGTACCTCAACAATATGGCTGCCTAAACAATACCTCAATAAGTACACCACCAATGGACATGGAAGGAGGGAATCTCAGTGGTGAAGTAAAGCATTGTAGGGTTAATCTGAACTAAACTCCTAAGAAATCAAAGAATAAGCAAAACGTAAAATGTGAAAAAATTACAACATGCTTTTAATATGATAATATCTCCGATAGCAAAATTCAGACTTATATAGATCACTCTTCTAACTGGATGCTTAAGGTGCATAGAGACAAAAGGATACAATTTAAATTTTTTATGCCAAATAAAAGAGTCATCCAATTTTTTGTTAACTCAAATATTTATTTAGTATTGCCACAAACATGAAAAAGTCCTAGGAATTTGGAAGATAACAGTGGATAAAATAGAACACAGTGCCAGCCCCTATGAATCTTCCATTTCTGTGTGTGCTTTAATGCAGATCTTATATCTAATTCTATATTTAATGGAAATATAGTTCTGAAATAAAGTATTGTTCACATTCAATTGTTAGTATCACTGGGGACCTATTAACATTGAATATTTTTTCTTACGGTGTAAGATTTCAATGTAAAAATAGAAGACGTTATAAATTATTTATATATTATCTTACTTTCATGCCTAATATAATATTCACATGAATGAAAAAATTATCCTCAATTTTCAGTTAGTACAAGATGAAGCAAAATCCCTTCAGCAGAGGACATGGAGGTGATTTTACCTCTCAAAATGTTTTTTTGTTTTGTTTTGTTTTGTTCCTCCAGGGGGCATTGTGTATTTGTGTGTATATGTGGGTATGTGTGTATGTACATATATGTATTCTTGTAGATATATGTGAGCATATGTGTGGATGTGTGTGTGCACATATGTATGTCAGTATGTGTGTCTGTAGGTGTGGGGATGGGGGGGATGTGTGGATATAGCAGTATATGTGTACACACATGTATATGCTTCTTAAAATTCTTAGTTGATGGACCAATCTGTTTTCTTAGATAGTTTTTCTAAGCATAACATAAAATGAAAAATCTCAAGTGTTCTGCTTGAAGGATTCTTTTAATACATGCTACCTCCTAGAATAAAATACAGGATATACTTCTATGTCTGGAGTCTATTGCTCAATTTCAGGCCTGAGTTTTCATCTATTTTGATAGACTGTAAGGTACTTTCTTCTCTTTGTGCTATATTGTATGTCTTTAAATAAATATATCATAATTTGTATCTCCAGCCTGATGTTGGTGCGGGTATTTGAATCTTTTCCAATTTAGGGCTATTGGAAATGATATAGTAAATATTCTTGTGTCTTTTGTTAGATCTTTTGCTCATTTCTCTTGGGTAAATGCCCAGAAGTAGAATTCTTGGGACAGGGTGATGTATAAATTGAGATAAATAGAGCTAAGTAATTTCTGAGAATGTTCTCACCCATTTGTTCTCCAACCAGCATCATACGTTAGTGTCATTACACATCCTTGTCATCCATTAACATTGCTGGGTTTTTTCTCATATTTTACCCATTCTTGTAGAAACATATTTATATTTCTTTTTGGTTTTCATTTTTGTTTAAGTTGTATTTTGAGCCACTTGTCGAATCACCGGCTTTCTGAGAGCCTTCTCTGAGGATGTTCAATCCTGGCACGTGTTTCGCTGGAATGTCTCTTGTTTTCCTCATTGCATTGTGGGAATCACTTACCGGATTCTTGCCTACTCATAATTAGCTTTCACAAGCCATTCCACTTAATAAAGAACCTCAAAATCTCAGTGGTGTATTGACAAGGCTTTTGACAACATTGATTCAGTCAAGGAAAATATCCTATGTCCTTGCATGCTGTTGGCCAACACTAATAATAAGACCAATCCCAGAGGCAAGGGGATAGAGCAGTTCAATTCTCTTTCAAAAGAAAACTAGGTGGAGAGCAGTGGGAGTTTAAAAAATGAAGCAAAACAAAAAAAAGTACAGCATGTACTTTCTCCCACTCTCCCTCAGTAATGTCTTCCAAATGAAGAAGAACATTGTAATAATAAAGTAGAATGTGAAGATATTTTCCTTTAAGGTTTACAAGTTTTTATACCCACCCAATTTAAGATATCATCCCTAGGCTGGAAACATAGCTCCATGGCTAAGTGGCAGAACATATGCCCAGCATGAATAAGGTCCTGGGTTTGATCCAGTACTGGAAAAGACAGCTCTTTTAGATTTGAACATGAGAGAGAAGATTTTAGACATCATTAATATATTATTATTTATATGCTTTCTTCCTTTCATCCTTATATAACTTTGACATCATGGAAACTCATTTTCAATATTCTAATATCCTTCTACATTGAAAGTTGACAACTTTTTCTGGGAAGGACCAAACAGTGAACGTTGCTATTTATCGGACTGTCTGGTCTGCTGCCACCCTCACCGCTCCCACTACAGCACAGAAGCAGCAGAGAGGACATGTAAGACATTGGATGTGAGTGCAGGCCATTCTGTCTGTACCCCTGTTCTGTCATACTTTAGAGAGTTTATTTTTTGGAAAAAGATGGTGGCACATGCCTGCAACCCAGCATTTGAAAGGCAAAGCCACAAGCCAGGCTATACATTGGCTTCTGGTCAACTAGAGAGACATGGCATAACCCTGTTCAAAGAACACATAGTAAGTTGTATTGTTTAATCTTTCACAATTGCACCCAAAACCTGTATGGAATTGATGTCTTGTACTTAGTTTTAAGAAGAGAAACTAGATAGATGTGTAGATAGATAGATAGATAGATAGATAGATAGATAGATAGATAGATAGATAGATAGATAGATAGATAGACAGATAGATATGTAAATATAATCATATATTTTGTTAGTTCAGTGTCAATTACTGATAAGGCTCTTTCCCTACTGAGCATTGGCTTTTTCATAAATTCAGTGATCATAAGTATAAGTGAGTTCAGCAACTTTGATCTTTTTCAAAATTTAAGTTGCCATCCTTGGTCCTTCATATTTCTATATAAATGTTAGTGTCAGGGTTTTTTTTTTTTTTCATTTCAAACACACATAAAGACACACACATATGCACACACACACACACACACACACACACCTCAACTGGAATTTGTTTTGGAATTGCATTTGATTTGTATGTCATTTATATGTATGTGTTTGTGTGTCTGTGGGTGCCCACAGAGGCCAGAAGAGGGAGCTGGGGTAACAGGTGTTTGTGACCCTCCTGCTGTGTATGCTAGGAGCTGAACACAGGTCAAGCAGTCAGAGTTCTTAACCCCCAAGCTATCACTTTAGGCTAGGATTGCATGTTTAGGCACACACACTTGTGCATACACACCCAATTTCAGGAAGAATAACATCGTTCCAGTGTTAAATTTTCCAATCCACAAACATGATGTAATTTCCCACTCATTTTGTTTTGTTTTCATTTTCCACAGTAATAGCTTATAATTGTCTTTATCGGAAGCACACATATTCACTAGAAATAAAGAGGACCATTTTATCATGATAAAATAATCTTGCCCATTGAAAAACACAATCATCTTAAATTTGTATACATCTAAGCATATACCTCACTCACACACTAAGGCATGTGTTTGCATTGACATCATACACACACACACACACACACACACACACACACACACACACACACACACACATGTATAATAAATAAATAGCTTATTTGAGAAGAGAGGGACCACTGCAGCAAGATGGTCTGAGTTCAATCATCAGAACTCCTGTAAAGGTAAAAAAAAAAAAACTGACTCCACAAAGCTGTCCTTTGACTTCCACACATGCACCCCACACACATTACACTCACACAAGAATAATGTGCTTTTAATTTCTTTAAGAAAGAATACATTCTCAAAACACAGAGAGCAAAAGTTGAGAGAAGCCTAGTGTGGCTCTTGAGAGGAAGCCAAGTACTTGAGAGGAAGATCGCCACGAATTCAAGGCAAGCCTGAGCTACAGAGACAATTCCAGGCCATACTGGAATTGAGCATAATAGATAAGTGCTGTCACCAAGTTACACCTGAAGGTCTCCTGTCCCATTTTCATCTCATCTTGTTTTGGAGCTTTAATTACACACACAAACACACGCGCGCGCACACACACACACACACACACACACACACACACACACACATGCATGCATACACAAACATAATCACACATGCACATACACAAGCATGCACACATATACATGCCCATAAACACATATGTACACATGCACACCCACACATACATACACAATACATACAGACATGCACACATACACATAACCACCCTCAACACAGATACACCCACACAGACACAGACACACACACATACATATACCTGTAAACATACACACACACACACACACACAAACACAAACACACACACAGATACTTTCTTTACCAAATCCTGTATCTTTTTAAAAGCTATTTTGCATTTCACACTCCACCCAAATATTTTCTGCTTGCATTTTCTTTTTTTCCTTCTTTCTAGTCTATTGTTTAATATATCAGATTTCTCATTTCAACTATAGTATTAATTCCAGAATTTCATCTTGAATTTTTTCATTCCAGTAAATTTTACGTCTTTTCATTTATTTTCTTGAACTTAAGAACCATAGTTGCTTCAATACCGATCAGATCACCTTAATATCTGCATGTTCCACTCCTCTGATTCTAGCTTATAATTTTATACTTTTATTTTGTGTCATCTGAAGCTGCTTCTAGGGCATCTGGTAGCTTTGCCTGAATGTCAGACATCTAATATTCTTCCAACAGGTAGAGTTTCTGATGACCCACTAAAATTGATTTGTCTACAGCACAGACCTTCATGGAGCCTCAACTGTAGCCCTGGGGGTTTCATTGCTGCCCCTCCACACACACACACACACACACACACACACTGTTTCCCCAACATCTGGGGAATTCCCAGATCTTTTCATGGCTGCTTTCCTTTTTGCTGTTTTCTTCCACTTCGTTTTTGACATTTGCTTTCAAATACGATTAAAAACTTCCAATTTTTTTGTTACAACTATCTCTACATTTCACATAAATCAATGGACCTATTTCTTTGCAGTTCCATTTTCTTCAGGATCTTGGCCCCTCAAGACCCTTTGACTTAATAATGTTCTACCCCAAACTACCTCCCACACTAAGCACTTTCCATTCAGACTGTGAACTCCATGCTTGACATCAACAGGCCACCAATAACAAAACCTCAACTCTATCCCTAGCCTAAAGAGTAGAAGAAGAGAAGGCAGGGTCCGGCTCCTCTAAAGGTGTTTCCTTTACTCTTAACCCTCTCTCTGGATGCAGTCAAATGAATGTTTTGTATGTGCAGGAACTGTTTCATTTTTTTTGCCATTTATCTTTTGTATTCCTTGTGTGAGTGGGGCATCATTCTACCATGGACAGAAGCAAAATTCCTTTTTGAATATCAGGGTGTTCTCTCCCATTTCCTTCCTGGCCAAATGCATGCATTTCTGCATTACTCTTGCACCCCCTTGGCATGCACTTTGCTCATCCCTGATCTTTTCAGAACGCAATAAACCAGAAGTATACATCTTTGTATAATAAGATGCCAAGCACTCTGCCCTGAGACCCTTCAATATTCCTCAGCATGCCTACACACCTCCCAAAAGGTGTACCTTAGACTCTGTTAAGGTGATGATCTCAATCACCTTTTCTGGTTTTATTTATTTCTCCTGTTTCTATGGAAACTGCACTGGCTATGGTAATGAGCCTTGAGCACAACAATGAGATTAACACCAAGACAGTAACATTATTTTAGGCTGAAGCTGCGGGGGTGGGGGATGCAAAATGAGCAAGAGCTACAAGGACTGCTGTTTACCCATAAACTAAAATCTAAATGGACTGAATTTTCCATCACTTACTTGTCTTGTCCTCTATATGTCTAGTCAAGGCGTATCTTTAATCCCCCTGACCAGTCTGACCCAATTCTTCATCTCTCTCCTGCTTTCTTATGCCAGCAATGGCAGGCTTCCTCCGTCCCTTGTCGACTTAATGTGTGTGAGGGCTGGAAGCAGAAGCTAAGTCGTCCTGGCACACTAAAGAACTGTGGGAGGCAGTGCCGAACAGCCAGAGGACACAGGAGTTCCACCATATTACGCTGTTTGTCACTCTGATGTTAACAATGGCCATGAGGTTGTTAAATAGACTGTCCTGGCTTTTTCCTCTTGTTAGTATTTTAGCATTCTCTTCCACACCATTGTCCCAGGTTTTTTTTCATGGTAATCTCCTAATTACCTTGCAGAGAGGTGATTTGCCCACTGGAAACCAAGCAGGCTTGGGTTGTTGAAATCCACTGGGCTACTCATTCATGTGTTCCTATGTTTACAATTTAGCTGTGTTAACTCATGGAAACTGCTCTGGGACAGATTTAAATCAGAACAGACAGCTTCCATTTTTGCTCTGAAAATCAAATGAGAAGACTTATTTTAAATGGGTCGTTGGTGGCTTGTCCCAACATGTGTGGCATGCGTGTTTACTTAGATGCAGCTCGGAATATAATTTTTAACAAGCCCAAGTGTCTTTGTCAAAACAGACTTAAAAACAAAACACCTCATGTGGAGTGTGGACTATGATGGGCACCCAAGGGCCACAACTTTCTTTCTATAATACATGTAGCTAACACAATGAGCAAATTTTATTCAAGTATTTATGATTCTTGGATTTTCATAGAGAAGCCTCTGTGAAAAATAGATGACAGATAGATAGATAGATAGATAGATAGATAGATAGATAGATAGATAGATGATTGATTGATGGATTGTTCTCTCACTACTCTTAATATTTCAACAAACAAAAAAATCTATTTAAAATTGGATTGAGGTTTTTAGCTTCAGTGCTACAAACTGAGTATGTTTATAAGCAATGTTCAAGTGTTTAGCCTTCTATTTGTTAACTAAGATTTATTGAATAAGTACTGTAGGTCAGTACTATAGGAAGTGGTCCTAAAGGTAAAGAGGTGAATAATTAAGTAATTCTGGGCTGGAGAGATGGCTCAGTGGTTAAGAATTCCTGCTGTTCTTGCAGAGGATCAGAGTTCAGCTCAGTTCCCAACACAGACACCAGGCAGCTCCCACCTTCAACTCCAGAGACTCTGACACTCCCTTCTGGCTTCCAAGGACACACACACACAAAAATAAATAGATGGATAGATAATCCTATAAAGTCTCTGATATTGTTCATGTAAATATTTACAAGTCCCAAAATGGAGATGATGAACATGTTATTTTTTTTTTACTATAAAACTCTCTTCACTGCTGATACCAAAACAATATGTCATTGGGCTGGAGAGATGGCTCAGAGGTTGAGAGCACAGGCTGCTCTTCCAGAGGTCCTGAGTTCAATTCCCAGCAACCACATGGTAACTCACAACCATCTATAATGAGATCTGGTGCCCTCTTCTGGAATGCAGGCATACATGCAGACAGAACACTGTATATATAGTAAATATTTTTTTAAACTATGCTATTTACCCTTAATTCTATATAGTTTTATAGTTAAAAGAGGAGAGACCTTAGATTAAAGTTAAAATATCAATCATACTATTTAAAATAACTGAACTAAGCAATCATAACAGCCACAATGTGAGTTAAACAGTACCCTTTAGCCACTGAATCTTTCCCTCCACGTCAAAGAACATACATAAGCATTTACATACATGGAGCACACCTTGAAATGCTTCACCTGAATTAGTACGTAAGTTAATAATTATTAATTATTTAATTTAGCCTTTACAGTACCCTGAGAGGTAGGTGTAACAAAACTTTACTACTAGGATTAAACCATTTAAAACCGTACAGAGTATCTTCTACAGGTTAAAAAAATAAATAAATGGCATAATTCCCAACCTCAAGAACATCAACATCTCAGGAAGCACACAGGCCTTATCTCATAGGACTCTACACAAATACCCCAGGGTCTTTCCTCACTTCTCCGTGTTCTCCTGCCTCCTGCACTGAACAGCTCCCAGACCACCAGGAATGAAAGTGTCTGAAGGATTTGCACTTATCAGTCTCAAGTTCAATCCGCAGAGGCTTACCTTCCTGGGACTTTCTTATAGCAGCTTGTGAGATAGTGCCATGGCTAGTCTTCAGGCCATGGATACAAAGGTGGTTGGGACAGCCTGGTTAAGCACAGCAGATCAGCCGGGCACAGTGGTACATACCTTTAATCATGACACTTGGGCAGATGGATCTGTGTGTTTGAGGTCAGCCTGGTCTACATAGTGAGTTCCAAGATAGTCAGAGCCACATAGTAAGACCCTGTCTCAGGAAAGGAAAATGCCAGGCCATGGTGGCGCACGCCTTTAATCCCAGCACTCGGGAGGCAGAGGCAGGTATATCTCTGTGAGTTTGAAGCCATTCTGGTATATAAAGCAAGTTCCAAGACAGTCAGGGTTACACAAAGAAACCCTGTCTTGAACAACAAAAAAATAATTAGTTTAAAAAACATAAATAAATAAATATAAATAAAGCAGTTCAAATGCAAATTGTAATGAAATATTTTAATCATGTGTGTGCTTGGTTATTGAAGTTAAAATAATTATTTTCAGCCATGCTTTTTAGTCTGTGACTGAATTTCATTATAGCCTAGTAGAGTGCTGTGATAAAACAGCTGACCTTTGCCCTTGAGTCACTTCCTGCAAAGGAGTCTTCGCAGAAACTGGACTGACCCCTACCCTCTGATTTGACAACCATGAAGGCAGTGTCCTCCCGTCTCTGACCCGACATGAAAGTGTCATCTTCTAAGATTCTACAGAACAACAGTCTTGCTCCCTTCTCCAAAGCATGCCCGCCATGATGAAGGAGTGGCGCCGCTCTACTCAGGCTCCTCCCCAGGACTCTGTTCTGGGCCTGGAGGCTGCACGTGCTTTATTCACCTGAGTGCCTGCTCATCAAACAGAGAGGCGGAGACAGAGAAAGATGAAGAAGGAGAGAACAAGAGAAAGTAGGGAATCTCCTACAACACCACTCTAGACCTTGGAAATGAGCCTTTCATCAGGCAAGTAGGAAAAGTACACATTCCCGGTCGTCCAGGATGGACAGCATTGCAGCTGCTCCGGGAACATGCCAACCAGCTGACCCAGGGTGGCTGTCCAGGGGTCTTCCCTTCATTCTGATGCTGCTAAAATAGCCTAGTGAGGAGATCAGAACGTTTTGATAAAGACGTTTAAAATGGTACCATACCCAGACCAGTGCAGGTACCACTGCTCACCATCTTTCTGGGCTCTGGGTGTGTTTGTTATGGAATGTCCTTACAAAGGGTCCTTTCAAGAGACAGGGAGAAGGAGAGTTCTTTACTTAATAGGCCTTCTTTAGAGTAATTCAATAAATATAAATAAATACAGAGTATTAATATATAAGAATTATTTACAAACATAAATCTGTAAGTATATTAATATATATAATATAAATATACAAAATATACTTGTGAATATACTGATATTTCCAAATATAAATAAAATGTTTATGATAAATAAATATAGAAATATAAGTAGGGTTTCAAATGCCAGGTGACTTAGACTTTGAGTGGCCATTTCAAGTCCCCCATATTCTCGGTGGCACTGATGGTCAAGTGTCACTCAGCTCCTTCAGCACAATGCCAGGAAGAGAGGTGCCTCTTGATGAGATTTGGGGTCGATTTCATTTCCTCCATTTTCTACTTTCTCCTTTCTTCCATTGTGAGTTCTTATGCATTTTACTGACCTTTGAACAATATTATTTGCTTTATATTTTTATTAGACAATTAGATCATAAATTTATGTTTTTTGGAGAAAGAGAGGGGAGTGTAAGGCAAAAGGGAAAGCTGTATGGAAACCTACTGTTCATCTTCTGTTTTCTTTATATAAAATAGTTTGGTTGCAGTTACCCTACACAGGTATAACAATCCTCCCAAAAGTCATAGGTTGCCAAATAAAATGTCCAGTGCCAAGAATGGGATACCTCTCCTTGAGTGGTTGGTCAGAGATGTCCCAGAGAACTTCAAAAGAATACAGCCTATTGCCATTGCTCTCAGGAACCCACAAGAACTTGATAATAAGACCCTATAGCCAAGACACCACATACTTTGGACAAAGGACATGGAGAAACAAAGTGATCAGGAAACTTATTCCTTGCTCGCTAACATTCATAATACTGAAAGATGCTTTGCAGGCTTTTTGTGGCTGGGGGAATCCATAGTCTTGTCCAGTTGTGAACACTGTGAACTACAATTATAACCAAGTGGCAAGCTGTGCCTATAGGTGCAATAGTGGTGGGAATAATATGGGGGTAACCAACTGCTTTCCGGTTGGATTTAAGATGCACTCCATAAGAGAAAATATATACCTGTACTGTAAATGTATCCAAGAACCCATGATTAGGAAATTCACAAGCCAGAAGGGTGAATCTAATAATATTATTCTAGTATATCAAACTGTTCTCTTAACTCATATCTGTGTACCCAGAGATTGGTGCAGCTCTCAGATCTCAACAGAGAAATTTCTTTGTGTGGTGGACAGCAGCTAACACATAAACTCATAATTGGTCAAAGTACAAAGATTGTTAGTGGAGAATTCAGTCATAAATTGGATATCTACCTGACCTCCAAACTCCAAAATTAGAGACCATCTTAGAAGAGGTCATGGGAGGACGGGACTGAAACAGTGTCCTCTGGACCTGACAGGACAGTTGCTCTTGTGAACTCATAGCAGTTTTGGTTGCCTGCACAAGACCAAGCCAGTCAAAATTCTAGCTTGGAAAGGAGAGGGGTTCCCAAGCCCCTAACTGAGGGGAAACAGACAGTTGATGGCGTCTGGAGGATGGGGAATCAGTTTTCTTTAAAGGTATGTTCCCAGATATATCAATCATGTTCTAAGGGATAGCCTTACATTCGGAACTCTATAGGAAGCATGAATGGGCTCAATGGGTTATTTACCTAGCATATTGAGAGAGAGAGAGAGAGAGAGAGAGAGAGAGAGAGAGAGAGAGAGAGAGAGAGAGAGAACACAACCCTTTCCAATTTATTCTCCTCTAATCTCCCAGTCTAAGGTGCATGTTGTAATTACAGGAAATGCAGACAAAGAGTACAAGATTGGTAATTTTACTTCATAGACCATGGATCTTAAATTTATGAAATACTCACAGATTTATTTTTACACTAAAAAGTCAACAGAACAAAATATTTATTAACACTTATTTGGTGAAGAGAGAAAGGTTTTGAAAACCAAATATCTAGCTATAGATCATCAAAGCTAATCTCACAAGCATGTGGCCAGTACAATTCCATGTGAGCCCATGGTAGGGGACTCACCATGTAGAGGATTCAGACCTACCACGGCAATCTATTCCCTGCCATTACCATTCTGAAATTCTTAGTACATTTTGAGCTCTGTGTGTCCGTTTTGCACCAGGCCCCTCAGTTTTACAGGCAGTCCTGGAAATAAACCTCCCGTTCCCTTACATGTAGAGTACCAGTGTGTCCCTTTGTGCGTGGAACAATAGTTCCCTTTATCTTCCGTCAATGGTTACTATTTCAGGTCATCCTGCCCTGCATTCCAGAAGTTTAACTGATAAAATACATAATCCCGATGCTGAAGTGAATCACTGAATAAAAACCAAAAGCCAGCTGTGATTTTATGTTCAAGGGTACAGGCAAAGGTACTGCCCAGGTTTATTTTCATTGTCATCTTAACACAACCTAGAGTCTCATGGTAAAAGGAAGCAGTAACTGAAGAATTGCCTGGATTGGGTAGACCTATGGGCATGTCCATGGAGGCATTTTCTTGGCTGCTAATTGGCAGAGGAAGAGTGGTACCATCCGCAGGCAGGTTGTCCTTGGCTATATAAGAAAGTTAGATGAACATGAACCTGAGAAAAAGTCAATAAACAGTGATCCTCCAAAGTTTCTGTTTCCGTTTCTGCTTGAATTCTTGCCCTGGCTTCCCTCAATAGTGGGCTGTGATGTGTAAGTAGAAGGTGAAATAAATCCTTTCCTCCCCAGGTTGCTGTGGTAAGAGTGCCTTATCACAGCAACAGAGAAGCAAACGTGAACAGGGACTAAAACTGCTTGTCCAACACTTCTAATACTTGTGGAAATAACCAGGGTGAGTGACTCACTTCACTCTTTGATGGGAAATGAGAATGGTATAGCGCCAGCTCTAGACTAAAGTCCTCTGTAAGCTCAACAAACCTCAGTGACCAGAACTTATGATGTTCCCCACTCACCCTATACAACCTTTGAGAAAAATATCAAAATTGTGTCAATGCTGCCCACTCAGCTACCAAGACACACCATGGTGCTCTGATGCCCTCTTAATCCTCTGGCATCCTTCCAGGCTCTGCCTCCAGCTAAATAAAACTCCATATGAAAGCTTACACTCAAGTAGGAGGGAAACCCAAGACATGGCTTCTGACTCAATTGCATGCCCACAGAGGAAAAGCTGTGAACCCACTGTGAAGTCCTTGCTCCAGCAAAGCACAATGAACTTCAGGGGAAATTCTGCCGAAAGCAAGCTGGTGAAACAGGACTCAGTGGTGTCAAGTCAGATTAGTTCTGTCTGCCTTTACCTAGCTGGGTGTCAAACCAATAGGACGGTACTCTTTTATTGTATATAACTGCTTGTAGCTCAATATGTTTCTATCTTTGTGTATAGCTAGATGTGCAAAATGTGGTGCAATTGCCTTTTATGGAGGTGATAAATTTCATTTACAGCATGTACATAATGTGCATGTTTGCAGAAAACATATTGATCAAACCAGCTTCCTTTACTATACTTAAAATGCAGAGAAAACGTAACATTTTCTAGATTAACATATGTTGACACAGCCAAAAAATGAGAAGGAAAACACTAATAATATTCTGTTTAAAAAGTATATGCCCTAAAATGTCTTGGGTGATTCTGCCAGTACTATCACAGGAAACTTATGCCCAGAATGTGTCCTTGAAGTCTCAGAACAGTAACCAGTCAAATCAGGGAGGAAAAGCAAGATGGCTGGGCTTTTTCTGCCCTGAACAACCCAATACATTTCATCAAAAATTGTTACCCAGCGGGATGTGGTACCAACATGTCTATTCAGTACATGGAGCCTGAAATAGAAGAATCTTAAGTTTGAAGGCAGCCTGATATGCAAAAAGGTCCTGTCTCAAAAATAGATGTATGAATGGCTAGATAGATAGATAGATGAATAGATAAATGAATGAATGAATGAATGAATGATAGATAGATAGATAATAAATGAATGAATGAATGAATGAATGAATAAATATATATATATAAATAAATAAATAAATAAATAAATAAATAAATACTGGTCACTTTTGGAGCCCAACATTGCAGGATGCCAGGTTGTCCTGCAACAGAAATTCACACCACAAGGTTTGTAAGTTACTACTCTCTCCAGTAGGGCAGCAGCCAGGGAGGGAAGGCAGTAGAGGCAATTTGAGTCATGGTGAGTTAACAAGAGATGCTTAAGTGAATCTCTAGTTTCTCTGAACACAGATGATACCTTAGAGATGCCCAGGTTGAGTTCAGAGGGCCAGGGCATTGCACCCTTGCATTCACCAGCCCTTAAATGAAACCACTTTCAGGAAGAAGGTATATCCTAGGGCAGAGTGGCTGTTTTGTCAGAAAATGAATTTCTTAGCTGTGAGTCATCAGCATGCAATAGTCCTGGCTGCTGGGGCATCCATGCCTCATCCTGAACATGGTCTAAGCAGCTGCCACCTCCTGCACAACTCAGATTCACTTTCTTTGGATAAAGCCACTGCTCCTAGACACATGCTTTCCTCCTGCCTAGGGAATAGGAAGGGAGCAGATAATCATATCCTAAAGCTCAATAGGTTGATTAGTTACTGTTACTGTAATAAAACACTGGGGGGAAAGCAAGTAATGGAAGACAGTTTATTTGGGTTTATAGTTCTGGAGAGTTGAGTCCTTCCTGGTAGGCAGGAAGCATGGCAGCAAGTGGCAGGCATAGTGGCAGGAACAGGAAGCTGAGACATCACATCTCCATCCACAGACAGGAAGCAGAGAGAGAGAATAGGAAATAGGATACAGCTATGAACTTCCAATGCCTGCCCTCGGTTATGTATTTCCTCCAGTGAGGCTGCACCGCCTCTCCAAAATGCATCACCAACTGGGGACCAAGTGTTAAGTTCCTGAGTTTATGGAGAACATTTTCATCCAAGCCATTACAATGAGACTCTGGTTGCAGACCCTAGTGACAGTGTTCCCACTCCTGTCTAACCTTGGAACTTACAGAGCTGGCCAGACAAGAAGCACAGACTCATGAGTTGAGTAAGTTCTTGAGACTGATGATTTTTTTTCAAGTTTGCTTCTATTTTTACCATTAGTTTTTAGAGAAATGTATTCCAACTTGGTGTATATAGTGTCATAAAATGGTTATTAATTGGCATATATACTACATCCTGAAGAGTTGGAGCAGCTCAGGTTACCATCATCAACTTCAAGAGCTGATTCATCACTTCATGAGGCCAGCATCTTCTGCCTGATATGGGATATGAGAGGACAAGTAGATACCATGGCTTTGTTCCACTGCACAGAAATCATAATCTCATGGTGTGTGATAAAGGAGCCTGTGTTAGAGAACTGCATTGTATAGGCTTTCTGGGAGCAAGGTTTGGTTGTGAGTGGTTGCTTCCTCAGGCAAGCCTCTAATAACATCACAGAGTGATTGACAGCTACAGTCCAGTTTGGAGAGGCATTGGACCATAAAATCAAGTTGATCCATGCTAGACTTCTGACCTCAAACACTTTGAGATGAATGAATATGTGATATTTAAAAGTGCTAAATTTGTGATATTTGTAAATACCATATAGAAAATTCTTACAGGTCCTATGTGTGCCAAATCCATACCCGGAATGCTGGTGGGAGATTATCTTGATGAATGAGAACCCATGTTTCTGGACTCATGCGTAGCTACCACCGCTGACACTGTGGCTGTTCTGCTCACATACTCCTTGTGTTATGGCTGATGACATGGGGTTTATTTAATCGTTTGACCAGTTGGTACTATTTTTGTCATGGATGCCCTCTGACATCAACATGAGATACTGAAGTTTTCACACTTCATGATCAAAAGCTTTCTGAATTTCACTGAGCCCAAACTTCAAATTTTCCTCTTTCCAGGACCAGTATTCAAACTTTCACCACCGTCTATGGGCCCATCTTTATTTTAAAATGGGGCTCTTTTGTTTCCACACAAAGTAAAGGACCTGCACAGCTCATCCACTAAGGTCTTCTTCATCCCTGGCTTACAGGGCAACTCAAGGGGAGTGGTATAGAACAGTAGATATCTATCATTAATTGTGGTAACCTCTTTCTCAATCACCTAGTCTCCACCTGTCAGGTCCTCACCACTAATCAGTCACTTCTATCTTATAGTCTGTTGCTTCTGGACCTTGGGAAATCTAACAGTTCCAAACACATGATGAGCATTATTGGCATTCTGACATATACAAGTAGGACTTTTCCGTTTGCTTTAGAAGAGATGTCCTGACATGCACCTGACTGCTAGGACACTAAATCTTCACTGAGTACCTGTTTCCTTTCTAGAGCACAAGTGACTTTATCAATATTTACAACATGCTTGCCCATTTTAGTTTGTGTAGTTTGATGTTATGACAAAGTGGACAGCCTTGATGCTCAATCCTTGGTTGTTATTATGAGATGAACAGAAAAGTCAACATGATACTGAAAAAAGGGTGTAGATGTGTGCTGTGGTCCATCCCATATGAGTGAAAACCATTTGAATTCATCTTCTTGATATGTATTTCAAAAATTATGAGACCAATCTCTAATTTCAAGCACTGGCTGCCACCTATATGTATACATCTGACCTAACAAAGCTACTACATTAAGTACAGCCCTGCAATTCCTTTTTTGGTGGTGTTTCCATTGGTCCATTGTCTTCCTCCATGATGCTTACAATGGTCAGAATATTAAGTCAAATAAGACTACAACAAGAGGATAGATAGAGATGGCTCAGCAGTTAAGATGAACTCTTGCTTCTCTTCCAAACTTTGTTTCCTAAGACCCACATTAGGCAGTTCACAGCTATCAATAACTCCAGCTCCAAAGAATTCAATGCCCTCTTCCAGCCTCCACAGGCATTCATACACATGCAGCATTCACTCACAGACACACAGACACATATGCAAATAAAAATAATTTTTAAAAAACAAATCACATCAAGACTATACAAGACACCAGATGGGGGTAGCTCATACCTTTAATTCCAGCACTTGGGAGGCAGAGGCAGGCAGATCTCTGAATGTAAAGCCAGACAGGTCTACAGAGTAAATTCCAGGACTATACAGAGAAACTCTGTCTTGAAGAAATCACAAGAAAATCCACATAAATAACTAACCTGGCTCATAGGAACTCACAGAGTCTGAACCAACAACCTGGGGGCCTGGGTGGGATAGACCTAAGTCTCCTACATATATGTGACAGGTTTTTGGTTTAGTCTACTTATGGGACTCCTAACAATGGGAGTAGTGCTGTCCCTAGTGCTTGGGCTGGCTTTTGGGAACCTGCTCCTCATACTGGGTCACCTTGCCCAGCCTCAATATAAGGGGAGGTACTTAGTCTAACTGCAACTTGATATGTTGTGCTTTGTTGATACCCATGGCAAGCCCATCCCTTTCTAAACAGAAACAGAGGAAGAGTAGATTGGGGAGGAGTGGAGGGAAGGAGGGAAGATGGGAGAAAAGGAGGGAGGGAAACTGCAGTTGGAATGTGAAATAAAGTAATTAAATAAAATTTAAAAAAAGAAAAGTTTGAAGAAGAGAAAAAAATTAGTAACAGATGGCCCTTTTATTTAAAGGAAAAACAAACATGAAATGTGAAGGTAACAGAGTTAAATTCATCACACTTTATCTGGAAGCCATGAATCTCATTCTTAGCATCACACCATTGCAAAAGAAGAGAAAGGTGGGGTACACAGTGCACTTTTTCTAGATCATACAGTTCGAGGTGGATCTTTCAATATATACGTTGCTTGAAATCTGTTGTTTACATGTGACTACCAAGTTAGGGTTACAAAGGACTGAAAAGCAACAAGCAAGTATCTTAACATGAATGTGGATGTGCAAAAGGCTCTTTGCAGTTCATTGTTTGATATTGTTTTTAAGATTCTTGATAGTTATTTTTGGATTATTTTATCTTCTTTAAACTCAGGTGTCTTGAAAGAAACAACAGCTTCATCACAACTCAATTGATGTTTACACAATCTTATAGTAGTCATGTGGTCATTACTATCTGATTATTAATATTCCATGTCTGATCTTTTCAAAAAGATTTATTTATGTAATATAACCCTCATCAGAAATTTATGGATCATGCACTATTTTTAATCTCATTTTACAAATGTATAAAAAGAAGATACAAAGGTCAACTAACTTGTCTAGAGTCATAGCACTATCTAAATATTTGTGTGTAAGTTTATAAGTGATAATTGTTTTGGAATGTGTAAAGTTTGATAGACACTGTAGGTTAGAAGGATAAATACAGATTGGTAATATGCTTAAATTTGCTTGCTATTGTTAGATATTAAATACACATAGAGAATGTAAATTTTTTAAAAGCTGAGAAAAAAACAAAGATAAATAAATAAATAAATGATTGTATAAGGACTTCCTCCCTGAAATTTTTATGGCTTAAGCATGGCACAAATTTTACTCATTCACTATCATATCTAATATTACTTCTTGTTTGCAATTTCAGAGATCTGTCCCAATATAATGGGTCTAATCCTACAGACTCTTTTCTAAGAACTACTCATTCTAAGTATGCATTCTGATACTGGGAAAATGACCCCAGAGTTGGTTCATGGACCCAGTGGACCTATTCTGAGCTGGGACTTCAGCCAGAATTTATTTTCAGGCCTTAGATACCCTCATGCTAAGGGGTCATAAGGAAGTTTGGGGTCTCCAAGTCAGCAGTCCTTAAAATATCTGGCCATTCCCCTTCCCCAGTGAACAGTGATATGAGTAAATGAGCCAGGGGGCCCTTTGGGAACAGAATTAGAGAATCACTGCTGGGTGTACTTTTTATGGTGTGGCATAGTCCTCTCTTGGGAATTCTGAGTCTAAAAACTGGATCAAGTCCAAAAACTGGGCAAGAGGTCAACATTTTTCATTAGCAAAGTTGCTCTAAACATTATACATTCCTAAACTCCTTTGTTTGCAGAGATGAGTAATGTCATTGTCAACTGCTCATCCGTCTTGTCCCTGGTGTCCTGGGTTCTTTTCACCATTCCCATAGCACTCTACAGGTAAAGACTCCAACCTTGTCACTCGTGACCATGCATCCTGTGGAATGGCGAGTGCTGCAGTTACTGAAGGGCCATCCCCTGTCTGTGATTTCCGGGTCTTATCATCTTTATCATCACTATTAAGAAGCTCTTTCTTGTTTTAAAATTTAATGTTTATTTACTTATTTGTTTGTTTGTGTGTTGTGGGGAGTGGATGGATGGATGGATGAATGGATGGATGGATGGATGCCCGTGTGTAGGAACATGCAGTAACGTGTGAGTTGATCACAGGACAGCTTACTGCATCAGTTCTCTCATTTCATGGGGAGTTTCAGGGACTGAACTCTGGTCATCAGGCTTAGTGACAAGTATTTCTTCCTGCTGAGCCATCTCACCAGCCCCTAAGGAGCTATCTCTACAACAATACTTCAGCTTGTACTTTGGCCTACACTGGGAAACCCTGGCACAATTCAATGCACTCACCTATCTATTTCCTGTGGTTTTGATAAAGTTAACTCTAGGTTTTCTACATGAATATATCTGGGTGGATGACTTCCTGTCTGTTTGCATAACCACTGTGTCAGGGCTTCTTAAATATTTTCCACTTTTCATATAAGAAATTCTTATGTGACACCCCCTAGTATATAGGCATATTTATATAGATATTCATTTATGAATATTGAAAATCAAATATTTATTTAAAAATAAATCATAAGAAATTTACTTTAAAACAACTCGTTGTTATATATGTAATTTGAAGATGAGAAGTTGGAGAGATGGCTCAGTGGTTAAGAGTGCTTGTCGTTCTTCCAGAGGCCCTGGGTTCATTTCCCAGTACCTATGAAGTACACATGCATTCATGAGGGCAAAACACTCAACTATACAAAAAAAATCTTTAAAAGAAAAAGATGAAAGCCAATTTCCATACTTATGGACAGATGCACTTTTTTGCTTTATATAAAGAATCAAATCTTGGCCAAGTGTGATGGTGTAGTCTTAAATGCCAACATATAGAGGCAGAGCCAGGCTGATCTCTGAGTTAGGGACCAGTCCAGTCCACCCAGTAAGTTCCAAGCTAGCCAGAGTAATATCATGAGTCCCTGTCTCAAAAATAAATTAAATTTTGGTTGAATATTTGCTACTACATGACATGGAGTATCTTTAATATTTTTCAGAGTTAGTCAATATTTTGAATTTATAATCATCAATGCTGAGGCCATCATTTAATATAAATATAAAATAGCAGAAATATACCTAGGAGTCATTTCAGAAACTGTTCAAAATTTTGTCCCAATCCTAAATCATAATTCATTGAACAATTTTGTATAAAGTTAAAGTCAGCAACTCAGACAGCAATTTTTAAAATCAAACATTCTTACATAATACAGTCCAAAGACAGACTTCCGTGCTGAGGGATGACGATAGGAAAGTATTAAAAGTCTTGGTTTCCTGTAATTAATCATTATGTCCCATAACTGAAGAAAACTCTGTATATATGGAAAGGAAAAAATGTAATTCATAGCATACAACAGTCTCAGATCTCAGTGGAGATGAGTATTCAGTGTTCATTGGCCAAGAAGGCATAGATAGACATCACCAAGTGAGCACATCACATGTTCAGAACCAAGGCTTCAGTGAAGTCACATTGTAGTACCTGTTCCTTCCAGGAACTACTTGGGTTCATTGTGTGTTTGATCTTGAGCTAATGCTTTTGACGCATTCAGAACTTTTTCACTGTTGCCAAATCTTTCATGACTCACACATTTGATTACTGGATTCCATTTTGCTTTGGGACCTCCATTTAAATAAGCTGTGCACTGCCAGATGTGATATCACACGCCTTTAATCCCAGCACACAGGAGGCGGAGACTGGTAGATCTCTGGAGTTGGAAGTCAGCCTGAACTACACAGTGAGCTCTGACTCCAGATAGCCAGAGTTACATAGTGAGACCTTGTTTTTATTTAAAAAAAAAAAAAACCCACTGTACACTGTAGTATCACCCCACTTGTCTAGATTTTGGATCCCTTCCCCTATTATCTGCCATGTACACTGATGTGAGTTGTTCTTCCTCCTCCCCCTTTTCCTTCCTCCAATTCTTTGTATTTCTTTCTCTTTTTTTTTAAAACAAGATCCTGCTATACAACTAGGCTAACCTTGACTTTGACCTTGAATTCACTATGTGACTCAAACTTGGAATCTTTCTGCATACTGAGATAATAGGCATGTGCCACCAGTAGCCATCACTTCCTTCATAGTTAAAATAGCCATCATAACAACATGCTAACTACTAGCTACTTCCACTGGGTCTTTGATAGAACATTTTACCTATGACACAATAGAGCTCCCACGTAAGTAAATTTCCTCTAGTTTATGTTCTTTGCCTTGCTTCAGCACCTTTGGAAGTCCAGTTTGCTTATATATTCACTTGGACTTCACATGGACATACTGGCTAGCTCCTTCAGCTCCTAAGATCCAACACTTTCCCAGCTGAAATAGATTATGAATTAATCCTCTGAAGAGTTGTGGGTCTAATATCTAGAAGGCGAGTTGGTAGTATATTTTGAGGGGAAAGAAAGGGGCCTCCCCATTTCTTTAAGTAAGAGAAAGCATTGACTTCTAAAAAAGGGAAGTACTAAATCAGACATCTCTGTCAACCACAGCCACCACTACCATCAACTCTCAGAGAACATCTTGAAAGAGGAAGAGGAGAGAATGTAAAAGCCAGAGGATGAGGAAGAGTGTTGTGAAACGTTGTCTTCTAGACAAGATGCAGCTATTGTGCCGATGAGCTCACAGCAGCTGTGGTTACCCGCACAAGGTAAAGCCAGACAAAATCCCAGTATGGATAGGAAGAATCTCACCAGGGCCCACCCCTAACCGAGGAGCTAATAAAAGTTGGTAATTGGGAGGCAGACATGTGCAGGAAGATGCAGAAGTGGTTAGAGGGAAGAAATGGAGGTGGATATAATCATAGTTCATTGCATACATACATAAAATTCTCGGATAATAAAAATAAAAGAGAAGAGTGAGACACTTCTGTAGACATTGTGAGCTCAGGGAAATCAGAGATTTGAGGTTTTGAAGCTTGGTGACCCAGGGTCCCATTCCTTCCCACTCAGAGCCCCGACTTGGCAGTCGGAATTTAAAGTTAAAAATAAAACCTCTAAATCCTGAATCACATCCTTGGCCCTTTCACTCTCCAGTTGCAGTGGGTGGCAGCCTCTGTCTGTGCCGCCACTGGTGACCTCTGGCTTTTATCCTTTACCTCAACTTCCTAATTAATCATCCTGAGCCTTTTACATCATCTCCAGTTTCTGGATAGTATGTTATCCAGGCGCCCACTTCTGTCGTCTCCTATTACCACTTATTACCAGAGTCTCAAACACCTGAGATATGGCATCTTGAACAACATTTCTTTCTGTGGATAACTCATCACAAACCTATTGTCAGTGAAAATTTTGACAATTGCATTACCAGGTATCAGCACCTTACTGATTGATCACAGGGCCAGATGGGTCCTCATTTCTACCACCCAGCAGAAATTTGACTACCTTTGACTACCACATTTCACTTTGGAGCCTGCATCGTAGGACCATGTCACCAAGATCAACTGTCAGAAGTTGGCTTTCCTCTGACATAAACTGGTTCTAAAATTGGTAAATAGGTAGCTTATCAGGAAATATTCCAAGATACAACACAACATGTGTGAGGAACAGAAGAACTCAAGCTTGTGAGAATAATGCTGACTTATAATGTAGGGACCACGGAGGCCTCAGACAGCTCCCTGTAGAACTCTGGAGCTGAGAAGACCCATCAGAAACATCGCACTGATGCAGGGTTCACTTAGTAGATCCACACTGACCCTGAAGAAGGACTCTAACTTTGAGCAAGATACCTGTCTTTGGCAAGCTATAGGCATATCCTGTGGGAGGCCATGACAGTCCACTATTGAGAGAGACATATCTACCTCTGAGGAAAGGAGAGCTTCCATCCCAGTGAGAATCTGGGTTAACATACCACCCTGTCTACTTATGAGCATCAGGGCGAGAAGAGGGACAACACAACTAATGAATAGTAAACAACTGAGTCTTGGTTAGCTCATCTAACGTGAAGACAGGTAAGCTCAAATCACTGTCAGCAGCAAGTGATTCCAGATCCCAAATGCCTCTAATTTCGGAAAGCAAGACATGGAGTCAATGACAGAGAACACTCCTCAAAACTCATTCTTGTCCATCCTTAATGTATTGCGTTCCTCTCTTCAGCCACCCAAGCTGGGTAAGTAAATCAGGAAGACTAAAATCCCAGAGAAGTATCTAAAGAAAAAAAATGTGTTTTCCCCGTACAAATAATCAGGTTGGCTATTTTCATACATCTATGCCTTTTGTGACACTTTTATTCATCCCAGGGAATTTCTCTCAGCACTGAGAGTATAATTTGAAAACAAAACTTATTTGAAATAAATCATGAAGCCTAAAATGTAAGGGAAAAAATCGTAACAATGCCTATTGCCACACACCTTGCATTGAAACGAAGTCCTACTGCTCTGCAATGGACTCTTACCAATTAGTTCTGGACTTCCTAAAGCAATGAGAACAGGATGGTGATGCTGTCATTTGTGTACCCTCCCTCAGTTCTCTAATGGAAAGCGTCCTTCCTCTGCCGAGTCACTCCTGACAATGTTAATGACTCACTTTAAAGCAGTATCTGGGCTATGATTCGTGACATTCAGACTGGTTAGATGGGAGGGTTCGGCAGGTTTCTGGGGAGTGTCTTGGATGCAGAAATGCCTTGAAGACAGCACTTTATTATATTTAGGACAAGTATGACATCCCACTTCAAGGGAGAGGCTCCTATACATATTGAGAAGGCATTTCTGTGGTTTAAGTGGGGAGGAGAACTTGCTTGAAAAGAATGTCTCTGTGTTTTTCTTTTCTTTCTTTCTTTCTTTTTTTTTTTTTTAGGCGATATAAAGACGGGAAGCAGAGAAGTGGAGGCAGGAGGCAGGAGGATTATGGGTAACGGAAGAATTCTGCCTGAGGGTATATGCCTGCTTTGCCTATTCCTGTATAACTAGAATATTTATAATTCAAATACTTATCTTTAATAATTAAAAACCAAGGAACATTAAAGACAAAAGGTAGAGAATATTATGTACACATGTGTAGGCGCCATGCATTAAATCCCCACCCTAGCAAAATACAGCAAGAGGTGGCTTTTAAAGGAGGTTAAAAAGTGAATATTTTAAATGTCTTGAAAACAGAATTTCTAATTCACTCCAGTTCTGCCAGGAGTGATACCTTGACTTCTGATTCCTACACACATCATCAGTCATGGGGCTCGGAACTAAAAATATCCAGCATGGTGGTTTGACAATGGCACATCAACAATTAAAAAGGATACAAATATTTCAGATTTTCAAAACCATAAGATTCCCCCCCACCCAAGATTTATGAAAACATTAGGTTTGCTCAAGAAAAGGAAAAGTCATTTTCAATTGTTTTCACTGAATACTCAGTAGCATCGTCTATGTAAACCACTACTCACAATGGAATGTAATATTCTCCACAGCCAGGAATGCTCTCTGATCTTCTGCCTCTTCTCAGACAGCAAGGACACAAAGAGAAACAGCCATTGCTGTGCGTCAGAAAGAGGGCTTGAAAGGAGAAAGAGACCTCAACTGTGCCCCCTGGTATTCTAAAGCTGTCAATTATAACTATGATTACAATGAAAATACTGAAATAAAACAATACTTGTTGTGGAGGAGAAGTAACTGCATTTAAAACAAAAACAAAGGGAAATAATGACCAAAATAAGCTGATGTGACTGAACTGTTGAAATAATAAGTATATGTATACCTACAGTTATTATATGTATATATGATAACTACAGGGACAGAGTTATTATTTCAACCCAATGATCAATGCTAACAGTGATGATTTAAAAAAAACTTTAAAGCAAAATAAAATAAAATAATAAACTAACAGAGCTCAATTGTTTATGCTACAGAAAGCAGAATACTTAGCAACCAAAATATGAACAAATGAACATTGTAGGTGAGATGATCCAGAGTCATTGTTTTTGAGGAATGTGATTTCCATGGCAGTGAATTTACACATGATAGTTTTAACTTGTGTCTAAAAACAGAGGTGTTAATATTTACACCTCTGCTAATTACAGCAAGGAAGAGATTAATGAAGAATTAAATGTTCCTATCTTTTTTACCTTCCCATCACATCACGTAATTCCTAGTAGAACATTAACCCAACCTGACAACAATATGCTGCGGATGAAGAGGTAAGAAGGGAGGCACACAGACCCCTCTGTTCTAAAAGGATGACTGGTAATCAGAGTTGACTCAGTGATTACAGGCAGTGGGGGGAAAAAGGTTCTGTTAAGACTCATTTTGCAAAGCTGATCAGTTTTTTAACAGGAACTAGGTTTGGGTTGCTATAATGACCCCACAAGAAACATCTTTTGTGCACCCAAGAAGCTACTATTTCTATGCTATTAAAAATGGACAAGTGTTACTGTTGGTCAATAACACCATCACTAAACCCAATTTGCCAGGGAAATAAGAACCTACTGACTATGTGACTGGGATAAAGAGAATAACAAAATTACCCTTCTGCAAGTATGTCTTGTTAATTGAAAGGAAGTCTAATTTTGCAAATGTTGTGGTTTGGATCTGAAATGTCCCCAAAGGCCAATGTGGAAAAGGATTGGTCCACATCCTCCTGCACTGTTGGAAGCTGGTAAATTCTCTCAGGGGTGGGCCTTGGTGGAGGTGCTTCCTGTCATTGGATACACCCCTCTCTGTTCTCTCTGTTACCAGCTGTGTTCTGTCACCCATGTGTTCTGTCACTCCCACCATGAAGTGCTGCCTCCTCACGGTGGGTCCAAACACAACAAGGCCAGGCATGTCCCGCCACCTCCCAAACTGGGACGCAAAGGCAGACCTTCATTGGAATAGTGATGGAGGCAAGAAAGATACTGTGTCTTGTGTTGCCCAACGATGGGATGCTTGAAAGAAAAAGCTTCTCTCGGTGTTCAGATCGCTGGCATGTGCGGAGCGAGTTTTGAAACTGCGATGGCCAATGTCGTGTAATACTTTCCCTGTCTTGGAGATGAAATGGAGGCTCACAGAGAGGGGCCCCTATCTACTTCCACTCTTGCTGTTTGTCTTAGATCCTTATTAGCTTTCAACAAAGGGCAATCATAATTAAATTCTAAAGCCGTGGATGGAGTCACCCACACCATCACCCGACTAGCTGCAGACGATAACGGAGCCCATGACAATGTAACCCTGCTTTCCTTCGGTTCTGGCTCGACAGCATTAACTCCCCGACCTCCTGCGGCTGTCAGTGCCACGGGCTGCTTAAGTGCTGTGTAAAAGCATTTCTGTTTTATTTGTTCTAAATTTACTGGCTATTAATTTCACAGTGTGACCTCCTAGTCTCTCATTAGTTGGCAGATTTCACTGTAGCCTTCAGAAAGCTAAAGATTCCCATAAGTTCGTTCCTTTCTCTGTGGTTATCTGGCCACCTTCCATAGCATAGGAAAAACTCCTGTCTTTAAAGGTTCGTGGTACCCTTTTCTGAAATTCCTGTTACATGCATATTCATTGCACTAAGAAATTTATTTCATTCTTTAAATTTAATAAAGGCTTGCATTCCTTACCCTCTTTCACATTTTCTGACAAATTCTTAGGGAAACTACTTGTATTGTAAAATGAATAGTTTTCACAGTATTGAGTAATTTACAGCTCTTACTTGGTGTGGTTCTCATACAGACTGAAGAACAGGAAATGACTTCTATTGTCTTAAGGTAGCAGGTGAATTCATTCAGCCTGGATGTCCTTGTCAATTCCTCTAGATATCTCTCAAGGTCATGAACCTCCCATTCCTGGCCTAGATCTTAGATTTTAGAAGAAAAGTTGTTGTTGTTCCATTCCATACGAGAAATAATAACATTTTTCTGCTTATGAATGGATGTGTGTGTGTGAGTCTTTAAACTAAGTGGACTTGAGGTTCCAGGAGTTTTGTGGTGTCCAGGGTTCGTTTTTGAGCAGCTGTACCCGCCTGTCTTGTAGAAATATCACTTTTGCTCCAGCTAGGAGCTTGAAGGGAGCATCCTCGGTACTGTCAGCCTTAAGGAGAAGAGCCCGCATTGCAGATAGTGTTTCAAAAACTCAGCTCTGTGGCATTTGCCTCACTGCACTCTGTCTAGAAAAGCCACTGAAGATCTGTGGGAATGGTAAAAACTAGGAACAAGATAAAAGCTTGTAGGAATGAATCAGCTACACAAAATTTTTAATTTGAGCTTGGCATAGTGGTGCACCCCTTTAATAGAAGAACTCAGGCAGAGACAGGAGGATCTCTGTGAGTTCAAGGCCAGACTGGTCTATACAGTAAGTTATAGGATATCCAGGGCCCTCTCCAAGAGTATCAAGCAATCTTAAGCACTGAGCCATCTTCCCACCCCACCCCCCTTTATTCTTTGTCCTCTCTTTGCTTTATATTGAGGATTACACTCTGAGCATTATAACTTTACACTCAATGAATTATAATAGCACAAATGTACCATCTTTTCATTTTAAAAATATATCATGGAAACTTTAATAAAGATTGTTATAAGCAGCTCCCTCCAGTTCCTAATATTCCTATTGCAAACAAATAAAAATAGAGACATTGGGAAGATTATGCCACATTGGTAATTATCCTCAAGTTGACTGATAGGCTAGAAATAATAAGCATCATTAAATTGGGGAGAGTAAGTTTCTATAGATTAAGGACTGGGAATGGAGCTAAATGAAACATACTCATGGCCTGATGGAGAAAGTAAATAGCTGTGAGCCTTCTAAAAGAGAAAGAACTCTATACAATGGGAGATCTTAGGTGGAAAATTTAAATGGAATGAGATTTAATTTAGATAAATCTATAACCACTTACTCATGAGAAAGCAACTCCTATCAGGTGATAACTAGCAAACTTCTGCAGGGAAGTCAGAAGCAGTAGCTGATGCTTGCTGGAGCAAATCACAGGGGGAAATGCTTTTGAGTTTAGTCTTTTCTATTGTTTCATAGTCACCAGTTTGCTGAAAACACATGTCTGCCTGGTGTCTGCATCTATGACTTCCTATCACCTGATCAGTGGTTCCATGACTTCCTATCACCTGATCAGTGGTTCCGCCTCTAGTTGATGCCCAGGCTCTAGATAGGAAAACTTCTGAAGGCTGATGAAATAAGCTCTCTCAAAAGTCCAAACAAGCACGCCACACATACTCCCCTCTGCTTCAAACAGGCATCAAAAAGCCGTAAACAAGAATCTGGCTTTAGGTCTGGCAATGTCAGTCTCAAATAAACAGCAGTAGGCGATATTACTTAGCTTTTATTTGGAAAACATACAATACATACGGATCACAAATGGTAGTCAATAACTGCTTGATGTTGAAATCAGAGTTAAGAACAATATCTAGGGCTGGAGAGATGGCTCAGAGGTTAAGAGCACTGACTGTTCTTCCAGAGGTCCTGAGTTCAATTCTCAGCAACCACATGGTGGCTCACAACCATCTGTAATGAGATCTCATGCCCTCTTCTGACCTGCAGTCATATATGCTGTATACATAATAAATAAATAAATCTAAAACAAAAATTTTTAAAAAAAGAACAATATCTATCTGATTACTTAGCAATTTTGAAATGAAATGTGTAACATGCCATGAAGACATGTGCCAACAAACCCATATATATATATTCTTATGTATGTATGTATGTATGTATATATACTTGTATATATAAAATACATTTATATACGTAATTCCATATATGTGTATCTGTAGAGATGTGTATATACAAGTAATGGACACATTACAGAACAGTTCTGGTTCTGGTTGTCCTGTAACCAATTATGGAGAATAGATAGATAGATAGATAGATAGATAGATAGATAGATAGATAGATAGATAGATAGATAGACAGATAAATAGTCATTACTTGTCACCATGTGAGCACAGCTTAATCTTTACTCAGAACAAAAACAAACTTTAAAACAGTACCTAAAAACCGTCAATGAATATAGATTAAGGAGAGTATTCTACAAATTTAACAGGACCCAAAACCAGCAGTGAACTCAAACATTGCTAGAATGTAGTTAAAAATAATATTTGCCCAATTTCAGTTTTATTTTGTTACTCAGTTGGTCTAGGAGTCTTATAACCAGGTATGAGAAGAGGTTTCTTTTCATCAAAGTATTTTAGCTCTTTCTCCCTTTTCTATGAATTATATAAGAATGTAGTAAGTACTGTGATTTTATGGCTAACTATAAACTCACAGGGGCAGGAAAAAGCTAAGTATTGAGTTAGGACTGCAGTGGACACACAAAAGAGGGAGCAAGTGCCACTTGTCAGAAAGGCCGAAGTAATCCAGAGACTGTTGAGAAACAGCAGAATTATTTCTAGCACCATTTGTTTAAAGTTGGTACAAAACCGACATAAAGAATAATTCAAGGTCTTGGAAGACGGCTCAGTCGGTAAAGTACTTGCCAGGCAAGCATAAGAAACTAAGTTTCTATCCTCGGGACCTACATTAGAGCCTGGTGCAGCAGCACACATATATACACCAGAAATGAAGAGAAAGAGAGAGATGCATTCCTAGAGCCAAGCGGAACTGGTGAGCTCTAGACTAACTGGCGAGCTTCAGGTTCAGTGAGGGACCCTATCTCACAAAGCAAGGTAAAGAAGAATAGAGGAAGACAGCCAATGTTGATTTCTACCTTCCACGTGTGTGCACACACATGTGCACTGGCACACATATAAACACATACCCACATGTGGAACATGTACATGTACCACAGATACATACTCTACAGGTACACAAAGTGCATATACACAAAAAAGTAAAATTCAAAATATTTACCCTATGTATTTATGTATATGAGATATACATATATGTCTAACATAATTTACTTATATCTAAGTTAGTGATAAATTATTACTTTCCAGTATTTGAAGATTCAAAGAATATTGAGCTGAAATATGCCATTTGAAATTTTTTTGAATAATTTATTTCACTTTATTTTATGTGCATTGGTGTGAAGGTGTCAGATCCCCCAGAACTGGAGTTACAGACAGTTGTAAGCTGCCATGCTGGGGATTGAACCCAAGTCCTCTGCACTGCAGCAGCTTCCAGAAAGCTTCAGCTGGTCAGTTCAGTGCAAGTTGTAGGTACCTGAAATTTCACTGATGATTTTCCCTAGGCAACGCTCTTGAGTATTCAACCATTCAAATCTTTAAACTTTTCTTCCCAGAGAGCAGAGTCATTGATTAAATCCATTGGCATTGTGTGTAGGTAACCCTAAATTAGTACAAAATTTGTCTTAAAAAATACATTTGCAAAACAGACCTTTAAAAGTGACTTTCTTCTGCCAGATGTGGTGGCTCATACCTTCACTTGGAAGTCAGGAGTGGTGGATCTCCCCATGCAAAAGACTAGTCTGCATAGGGAGAGACTCTCTAAAACATGACAATAAAATTACTTTCTTCTTAAAAAATGGGGATGGTGTTCAGTTCCTGTCACCAACAACAGGAAGCTCACAGCATCCTCTTCTGGCCTCGGAGAGCACAGGCACACATGTGTGCATGCACACATACATACAATAAATAGCAAGGACTTTGTTTTTTACATCCCATTGTAATGTTAAGAAATACCCTGTGCTTCAGGCACATGGAACACAGATTCCAGAGAAAGTAGCTAAGGGTGGCTATTCCCTTCCGGAACTTAGTTGTAGGTAGCCAGGATACCCTTAACTTTTGTGTCAGCATCTGTCAGAGAGGATGCTCTCAGGAAGGTGCCCCAAACTGAAGGAGGTTCATCTCTGTCCTTCTGAACCAAGTTTCACTCTGTGTAGACTCAACAGATGAAAACGAAAGCAGTGTTCAAAGATCCACAAGTTACCTGGTGTAAGCATCACGGATTTCAAACGCCTCATATTTAATCAATTATCACCTGTTAGTAGATTCAGTCCTTTAGAGTTGTGTGTACTGTAGTGCTCACTCATGATTCTATCTGTGGTGGTCTGAAAGAAAAGGATCTAGAAAGTGGCACTGTTAGGAGGTGTGGCCCTTTTAGAGGAAGTGTCTCTCAGTCTCTTTCTGCTGCCTTTGGATGCAGATGCAGAACTCTCAGCTACCTCTCCAGCACCAAGTCTGCCTGCACACCGCCATGCTTCCCACCATGAGGATAATGGACTAAACCTCTGAACTGTAAGCCAACTACAATTTAATGTTTTTCTTTATAAGAGTTGCCATGGTCTCCCTGTGAGTTCAAGGCGAGCCTGGTCTACAGAGCAAGTTCCAGGACAGCCAAGGCTGTTACACAGAGAAATCCTGCCTCAAAACCGACCCCCCTCCAAAAAAAAAAAAAAAAAAAAAAAGTAGCCTTGGTCATGGAGTCTTTTCACAGCAATAAAACCCTGACTAAGACACTACCTATCATTTCCATGATGATATACAGGCTAGTCTTTTTTTTTTTTTCAAAGAAAAGTAAGACACAGAATTTTAATGATACTCAAAACCACTTTCTGAAAAAAAAGAATGCTACAATGAAGTTATCAGAGTATATTGGAAAGCAACTTGCCCATAATGTGGAAATGGCAGTTTCCAGATCTCTCCCAAAGAAAGCCACATTAGGAAGTAGTGGCTTGGAATGTGGGCAATGGTTAATATAACTCAAATCTACTTGTTTATAGATGCAAAGTAAGACTGTTCTCAAAGTTACAAGGCCATCTCCTCAGAGTTTGCTAGGAGCTCCTTCACACTCAGGATGTTGTCAGCAGACAGGGAAAAGTGCCTGGTTCAAAGGCTTGCCAAAGAGAAAGGTTACACCTACTGAGGCAGCCTATAAATATAAATATGGCTCCTCCCCAGAAGGGATGCACTTCAGAATCCTAGGAAATATGATTGGCAGTGTAAGAAAGTTATCTGTACCTTCCAGTATTCAGTGTTAAATTCAAAAATATTTTGGTTCTGTTCAGGAAATGGCTCAGTGGTTAAGAGTATATGCTGCTCTTACGGAAGACCCAAGTTCGAGTCCCAGCACCCATCTAAGAGAGCTTACTACCTCCTGTAACTCCAATTCCAGAGGAATCCAATTCCTCTGGCCTGCATTGACACCTGGATTCACATGCATACACACACACACACACACACACACACACACACACACACACACACAATTAAAAATGAAAATTTAATAAAAAGAAAACAATCAAGGGACATGAGTCGTCAGGTACTTCTCACTGCTATGGTGAATTAGATGGATGTTTCTGCAATGAGTAAAAAAGAACTATTTTCATTAAACCCAGATCATGTATCATACACCACTACTGGTAGATAATGTTTCCCCAGAGTAGGAGTATTTGTGGTCTCAAAGAAAATGTCTCTACAGTGTCATTCAATGTGAATGGTGGGTTTTTTTTGTTTTTATTTCTTTGTTTTAAAGTTGTATATCTCTGAATGTTCTGACTGGAACAATAGAGTCCTCTTTCCCTATTGGATTATAAACATCACAGACAAGTCTGAGGAAGCCATAAAATCAGTCAGTAAAATTTAATATGCCAATGGGTTTGGTGATGCACTCAGGAGTCAGAGGCAGGCCTATCTCTATGAGTTCGAGGCCAGCCTGTTCTACAAAGCCAGTTCCAGGACAGCCAGGGCTACACAGAGAAATCCTGTCCTGAAAAAAAAAAAAAAGAAAGAAAGAAAAAAGAAAAGAAATGAATATAATACACCATAGTTTTTTTTTTCATTCATTCCAGACTTTGGAAGATTCATTAATCTTAGTTAACAATCATATGAGAATGAGCAGCAGGGGTCTTGTAAAAAGGAAGTCACTCTTGTGAAGGCTAATTTGTTTCCTTCAGCTCTTCCTGACTTCTCTCTCTCACCATGATCTTATTGATGTCCATATAGGTGACCATCACCTCTGCCATAGAAGTTTGGATGTATAATACAGGATCGTCTATACTCTGTTTTCTGTAGTTGGAAAACATTTGGGCTGCTGTTTGCCAAGAGACATTGCAAGACTCAATAGTGTAACATTTTTAAAAGGTGACTGGCCTTCAAAAATCCCTCATTTGGCTTCCTCAGTGCCCACAATAGCTACTAGGAAGTTATGAAGTAAACTTCATGAAAGGACAGAGTTTATAAGGTCTGTAGCATACATGATTTGGTAGATGCTCATTAAAAACAGAGGGAGGTGGAGAGATAGCCCAATGGTTAAGAGCTTTGGCTGCTATTCGGGAGGACCAGGGTCTGGTTCCCAGCACATGCATGGCAGTTCACAACTGTCCTTAATTCCATTTCTAAGGGATTAGATGCCCTCTGCTGGCTCCATAGAAACTAGCCACTCATGAAGTACGCATGTAGGCAAAACATGAATACACATAAAATAAAAATAAATAAATACTTTTTGAAAATTAAACCCACAATATTTCTTTAGGATAAGAAACAATTTATAACAAATTGTGAAGATTAGAAGAATGTAAGTGCCACAAACATCACAAAAATAATGTTTCAATTCATTATCCCATACCTCCTCTAAAATACATTTTACTGCATACTCCCTTCTACAAAAATAATTTTATCACAATAGAGATAGATAACATATTCTTTTGTACAACAAGGCAAATGAAAGTTATTTTTATTTTGGAAACTGGCATATATTCATTTTATAAAAGAATGGGTGTCATAATATACATGTATACATCATATTTATCCACCATTGATTCTCTTGTCTTCCTTCTCAAACCTCAATCTCATTGTACCCTTATCTCTTTTCATATACTGGGGACTTCTATGTTTTGTCTTTTTTTTTCAACTGTATCCCACATATGAAAGAAAACATCTAACACGTGTCTGGATCTGGCTTATTTTACTTAACATGATGATATCTGGTTACATCCATTTCCTTACAAATGGCAGAACTTGTTTTCTTTCTAAGTGAATAAAATTCCATTGTGTAGGAACAACACATTTTCTTTACTCATTAATCAGATGATGGGCACCTAAGCTTATAGCACCTATTATGAATACTGTCATGATGTATATAAATATATATGGGCATGTTACTGTCTTAATTATATGCTGACTTTGATTTCCGTATATCCAGAAGTGATATGCTTGCATCAGAAGGTAGTCATATTTTCAGTTTAAAATTACGTTTTACTATTAATGTTTATTACTTGAAAAGATCTCTCATTTTTCTTGCTAAGTGGTGATTCTGATGTGGTGCCAACTCTATCAGGACAAGGGTGTTAAGGTGGTTAAAACAGAATGCCTTACATTAAGGATCCATGCAGAGATGATTTCAGTGGCTGAGGAGATGGTTCAGTAGGCAAATTGCCTTCCATAAAGCATAAGGACCTGAATTCAGATACCCAGAACCCACATAAAATGTCAGACATCCTAGCACTCCCTTAGAACCTCAGGTTAGCTAGAGCTAAGACAAGCAGATCCCTGAAGCTTACTGGCCAGCCCACTTGGCCAATTCAGTGAGCTTCTTGTCTGGTATCTCAAAGTAAAGATGGAGAGAGATCAAGAGAAACACCTGAAAACAGACCCTGGGCATTCAGGTGTAGACCAACCCCACACATACATGTATACACCACATATGTACAAACCTTATATGTACACAACACCACCCATACACACTTAAAACCAAAAATAATTTAAAGGAAGAGATGACTTTACATGGTCATACCAACTGCCTCTGGTTCTGCTACAGGTTTGCATTTGGAAATTCTTGTTTAGGTGAGTCACACCAGAAATAAAAACTGAGGCAGGTAAGGCCAAAAGCACTGGGCCATGCCTTAAGCAAACAAAGAACTGTGACATGCACAGAGAACCTGGGGAAACCTGACCCATAAGCTCCAGACTCAAAAGATGATGAAATGCAGCCCAGAGCCAACCAGGAAATGCCACAGCAGCTGGATGCAGAGCCCGCCAAAAACTACACACATCAATACCTCAGCCCTTTGTTTAATAATTGCTTGCTTACCTCCCGGAATCTGTGCCATTGATTCTGCATCTATCCACCCTCTGACCCTGGGATCAAAGACAGCAGGCCCCCAGCTGCAGAGCCAGCAACAACAACAAAAAACAACCTTTGGGGGGGGGGGCAGAGTTTCTCTGTGCAGCCCGACTGTCCTGGAACTCACTTTGTAGACCAGGCTGTCCTCGAACTCACAGAGATCTACCTGCCTCTGCCTCCCAAGTGCTGGGATTAAAAGAGTGCGCCATCACCCACCGGGCTAAAACAATGTATTTTATTATGTAATTGTATAAGATTTGGTCCCCATGTGAGCTGTTGGAGTGGATCATGGTAATACCTCAGTAACCAAACAGGAAAGTAACAAACCAAGTCCCAACCAAGATTATAGCCATGTGAACATTACCTCTAGCAAAATCTCAAAAACAGTGTCTCCCCAACATTGCCTAGCATGAGAGAGAAGTTAGAACAGACTCAGAGAACAATCAAAATAGACTGTGGTTAAAAGGGGTTAATTTCAGAAACATTTAAAAGCTATCATGCTGGTAAGAGATCATGTGAGTACTGGTCATGGAAAGGGCACACTCGGTCATGGGACCTGGGAGGGGAACAGCATTAGCTCCAGGATGCAGCTATGAGCACCAGCTATGGGGTCAGGAACATGAAGATTCCAGTCCCTTCCTAGTTTTACCACACTATCTGAAGCAAGGCAAACCATGCCTATGAAACAACTGACAAAACGTATCTTGTGTGATTGTATTGAGTTTAAATGGAATTTTATGCATATAACATTTAGACTTTGAGGACTCAATAATTCATAACTGTGTTTACCAGGCTAAATCTGGATTAAATGTTCAGAATGTTTTTAACAAGACCTGGATGGGGCTGGAGAGATGGCTCAGCGGTTAAGAGCACTAGATGCTCTTCCCGAGGTCCTGAGTTCAATTCCCAGCAACCACATGGTGGCTCACAAACATCTATAATGAAATCTGGCTCCCTCTTCTGGCCTGCAGGGATACGTGCAGGCAGAAAACTGTATACATAATAAACAAAAAAGGCTTGGATGCATTATTATCTAAAATAAAGAACTTCAGGTTTCTGGTACATAGTCCTTTACCCTAATTTCCTGTGGAATATTCCTTTACACTGTGTGAATATATGTCACTGTAACCAGTTTAATAAAGAAGCTGACTGGTCAATACTGGGGCAGGAAGAGATTGGGCAGGAAAGCCAAACTGAGAATGCTGGGAAGAAGGATAGAGTCTGAGGAGTTGCTAGCAGACTTAGAGAGAAGCAAGCTGGGTATGTTGTACTGAGAAAAGGTACCAAGCCACATGGCAAAACATAGATAAGAAATACAGGTTAACACAAATGTAAGAGTTAGCTACTAACAAGCCTGAGCCACTGGCCAAACATTTATCATTAATATGAAGCCTCTATGTGGCTACTTGGGAGCAGCTTGTGGGACAGAAACTTCTGCCTACAATTTCCTATTTAAGAGCACAGGCAATGTCCCAGAGTTTTCTTATTTGAGAAAAGTATGTTCTTCCAGACTCAGCTGCCCTTTACCTGTACTGTACTTTTTTTCTTCCTGACTGTTAGCACAGTCACTGAGTTAATTCTGTGAAGGTCTGTAGCAGCACTGGCCAAAAAAACCCTATAATGTGTACCACGCTTGTCATTTTAAATTTAATAAGATCAGGTAGAAGCTAAAAACTTAAAAACCATGTGAATTATATTGTACTAATATTTTTATTTAACCCTCTATATCTAAAATATAGTTTCATCATGTGATCAATATTTTTATATTGGGGGAGTGCCTTATATATTCTGAAGATTGATTTGGTAATCTAGTGCATGCTAAGCACAGACATTATCACTAAGCTACACACCTGGACTGATATTTTTAATGATTAATGCCATATTTTGCATGCTTTCTGTCATACAGTCTTCAGACACTCGTGTACATTTTACACTTGCAAGACTTTCAGTTTTGCATTGCACACACACGCTCATTAGCCATGCGTGTGCAGGGCTCCAGATTTTCCTGCACTATCTTCAACAGCATGAAGTGCTGTGTGCCCTGCTATTTGACATGAAATATAAAATGCAATTACATTTACTTATTTCCCCTGCCCAGCAGACCTTCCATAGCTAGTCTCTAGGTTCTTCAAAGAAGGGACTTTCTCTTAAGATGCTGTACCCCACCTCAGTAAACATTTACTGACAGATGACTTGGATGTACTTAGTAATCCTAGATGGAAAAACACTCTCGACAGTGTGGCTTCTGGTTGCACTACACTCATCCCTCAGAGTGCTGTTTATTCCAGAATGTAAACGCTCAGAGTGTGTGGAATAATGCCAAGTACAGCTAGTATTAGTAACTCCACTCTGGCAAGTGTGTGAATAATGCAAGTGGCAAAAATATAAGAGATGGGAAGAGGAAGAAAAAGAGAGAGAGGAGAAAAAGACCGAAGTGCTTCAGAGTAAGATGCCAAGCAATATAATCTCAGCACCACACCTCAAAGGGCAGGTCCAATTTTTAAAATATTTACTTAGCAGTAGTCAAAAAAAATAATGAGACACTTTTAAAAAAAAAAAGATTTGGGGGCTGGAAAGGTACCTCAACTGTTAAATATTTGGTTCAGAACCAAATATCTAAAAACCACATTTATTTTATTTTTACTGATGTTTATGTGTATGCATGAGTGTGTGTGTGTGTGTGTGTGTGTGTGTGTGTGTGTGTGTGTGTGTGTGTGTGGAGAGAGAGAGAGAGAGAGAGAGAGAGAGAGAGAGAGAGAGAGAGAGAGATACAGGTAACAAAAAGGCCACAGACTTCAGATTCCCCCTTGAGCTGGGGTTGCAGGCAGCTGTGAGTTTCCAGTTACATGTGCTAGGAATTGAACTTAGATCTTCAACAAGACTCGCATATACCCTTAGCCACTAAGCCATTTCTCCAGCTCAAAGCTAGAATAATTTTTTTTATTTGTTTTATTTTTTCCTGAGACAGGTTCTCACTGTATAGCTGCCCCTTGAACTCACTATATAGACCAGGATGGCCTGGAACTCACAGAGATCCTTCTGCCTCTGCCTTTCCAGTACTAGGATTAAAGACAAGCACCACCATGCCTAGCATGAGACACTTTCAACTTGTAACTGCTGTGAAAGTAGAGGTTTCATTTAAGTCACAAGGGATGTCACACCCAATAACATACTGCATCCAGGATATTATAAAAATGTTCAGATATTTTCATGAACCTTCAAAAATGCAACTTGGTAAGAGAAAAATGTCAAATTTCTAGGCAGAATGTTTTTAAATTTTTAGATAAGAATCATCAAGTCACATAATACAGATGAGAAGGACTCAAACTTCACAGCCCATATTGTGGTAGAACTGAAGATTTTACTACCAGCTAGGTTTCCAAACAGGGATTTCATTGTTCCTGGCATCTAGAAACTGCAATTTGTGATCTGGAAAATCTCCAAGGGACAGTGAAAGAAGCTGAGATAAAAAGGTGTGACTCATCTGGTGAAGCACAACTTTTCCTTGGGGAATAGGGTATCTTGGTATTTTATGGTTACACTTATTAAGAAAACAAAAACGTGACAATGTATCCTGATTATGAATTTGACAACAGGAATGCTTTCCACATTCTGTTACATTTGGCCCAAAATGTCTCTGGCCTTTACATCTTTTCCTGTGTGTATCAAAGACAAAGGAAAGTTCAACAAAATTTAGTGATGTCTGTTAAGTATTGAAAAGCCACCTCCTGGAGCTGGAGTTTAAGAGTGTACACTCCTCTTGCAGAGAACTGATGTTCTCAGTTTCCAGCACCCACATCAGCTCACAACCACCTGTAACTCCAGCTCCACAGGATCTGATGCCCTCTTCTGGTTCTGTTGGCACCAGCATTCACATATACACATACACAAGGGTGCACACGTAAAATAAATAAGAAAACTTGCCTCCAAAACATAACTCACAGAATGTTCACAGCCGAGACTAAAGAAAATATCACCATCCTCGGATCAGGCTATCATTTAACCTTCATCTGAGAGTTTCTATTTGCATATAGATGGTGATTAATACAGAGATCCACAACTGGCTAAAGTGCAGAGAATAAAAGAACGTCCTGTGGAGATCCCCAAACAACTCAAGTTGACACCAGGACAGAGGGATGCTCTCCAAAAACTAACAGTGGGGACCTATTGCTGAGGACAACATCCACACAGCTCACTAAATGTAGACAGGTTCATCCAGCCAGTGCCTATGTGGAGCCTTTGCTCCTATGTTCTAGTCTCTTTGGTGCAGAGAGATGCTCTGCAGGCTACCAAAAGAGAAACATGGATACCAACCCAGCCACAAAACCTTTGACCTACAACCTCTCCTGCTTGCAAGATGTGCTGGGGCAATGGTTACTCAGAACTTCTGGGAGGGGCAAGTCAATATCTAATTTAACTTGAGGCCCACTCTATGAGAGGGAACCCATGCCTGACATTGCTCAGATGTCCAGGAACCAAAAACTGGATAGCCCAGAGACGTAGGATAGAACCAAACATGACTTAAAAAAATAAATAAATAAAAATCAATGAATGGCTCCTGCTGGGGAATATTAAGAAGTGTTACATTTGTTAATGCTGTAGAACATTTGTTTAATGATGCAAAGATGTGTTGCATTCCTTTATGTTGCATTTATTTAACTCTGTGAAGCTGTGTTACTTTGCCTGTCTAAAACACCTGATTGGTCTAATAAAGAAAGAGTTGAACAGCCAACAGCAAGGCAGGAGAAAGAATGGGTGGGGCTGGCAGGCAGAGAGAATAATTAGAAAGAGAACAACATAAGAGGGGAATCAAGGAACAACAAAAGAAGGAGAGAAGGATGCTAGGGGTCAGCCACCCAACCACACAGCCAGCCATGGAATAAGAGTGAAAGTAAGATTTACAGAAGTAAGAGAAAGATAAGAGCCCAGAGGCAAAAAGGTAAATGGGACAATTTAAGTTAAGAAAGGCTGACTAGAAACAAGCCAAGCTAAGACCAGGCATTTATAATTAAGAATAAGCCTCTGTGTGTGGTTTATTTTGGAGCTGGGTGGTGAGCCCTCCAAAAAAGCAAAAGAGAAAAAAAAAAAAAAAACAACCACAGACTCCTGATGATATTCTGCTATACTCTTCATCAGTGCCTTGTCTAGCCATCATCAGAGAGGCTTCCTCCGGCAGCAGATAAGAGTGGATTCAGAGGCCCACAGCCAGACATTGGGCAAAGAGAGTCTAAACTGGAGGTTTCCATTGGGTCCCTCCCCTGGGAGATTAGAGAATCTGGAGGAAGAGGGACAGAAGAATTCTAGGAGTCAGAGGGGATGGAGGACACCAGGAAAACATGACCCACTGAATCAACTAAGCAGGGCACATATGGGATCACAGAGACTGAAGTGGCAAGCACAGGCCCTGCTTGGGTCTGTACCAGGTCCTCTGTGTATATGTTGTGGCCGTTAGCTTGGTGTTTTTGTGGAACTCCTAACTGTGGGAATAGGTGTATCTTTGACTCTTTTGCCTGCTCTTAGGACTCTTTTCCTTCTGTTGGTTTGTCTTGCTCAGCCAGTGTGAGGATCTTGCCTTGTCTGATTGTATGTTGTTTTAGTGTGTTTGGTTATTGTGTTTGCTTGTTGTCTCTTGGATGCCCACTCCTTTCTGAAGGCACAGGGTGATGGGTAGGGGCTAGAAAAAGGGAAAAACTAGGAGGAGTGGAGGGAGGGGAAATTGTGGTTGGAGGGGTATTGTATGAGAGTATGTATTGTATCAATTTTAAAAGAAAGTGAGAGAGAGAAAGAGAGAAAGAAAGAAAGAAAGAAAGAAAGAAAGAAAGAAAGAAAGAAAGAAAGAAAGAAAGAAAGAAAGAAAGAAGGAAGGAAGGAAGGAAGGAAGGAAGGAAGGAAGGAAGGAAGGAAAGAAAGAAAGAAAGAAAAGAATGTTCAGCCCTAAAAAGACCATATATAACTCCGCCTCCAAAGCCTAGGCAATTATTACATGAGAGTAAACAGAAAAAATATAAAGGGCCAGAGAAAGCTGGTGACTAGGAAGAAATGTCTTTTAGACGTGGCAGAACAGTTGCACATATGAACTCACAGTGGTCACAACAGCTGCCCAAACCCTGTGCAAGCACAAACCAGACCAGATCCCACCCAGCATGGAGAGAAGAGCTGGGCACACAATCCCACCCTCGTCATGGAGTGAGTAGCAGCTGTTAGCTGCTGGGAAAAGGAGAGAGTGTTCTCTATGAGTGCAGCCCCAGGTGAGCTGACCACACTCCAGTGGGAGACCACACCTCCAAGAATATTTGGGCAGTACAAATTAGTCTTGAAGGGGGAGACACAAAGACTAGATGAGTGGGGAACGAGGGAATTACCTGGGAAGAACTGAAGAGGAAGATGAACATGGTCAAAGCATATTGCATAAGATGTGAAACTATCAAAGGGGGGGAAGATAACATTGAAAAACATACAGCTCAGAGTCAGGGCACTTGCCTAGCATGAGTCCCCCTTCCCTAACAAAAGACCATAGTCCTGGGGCATGATGATACACACCTATAATGATAGTACTCTGGAGTGTGTAGAGACTGAGGCAGAAGGATCAAGAGTTCAAGGCCAGCCTGGGATATAAAATGAGATGCTTTTTCAAAAAAAAGAAAAAAGTTAAAAAAAAAAAAAAAGAAAGAAAGAAAGAAAGAGGTAACATTGACTCCTTCAGTGGTGGAATATTCCACTTTGGTTTTTTTTCCTCAGCTTTCTTATCAGAGCCTAAGCAAGGGCTTGAGGAAATGCCATGTCTCCACCAAGCCTTCCTGAGCAGATTCCTCTTCCTTGGGTAATTTCCACTCATTGCTGTTATTTTTCCCACACACATAAATCCTATCTCAACCACACAGCTATACGCTTCTCAAAGCCCTACACCATGTCTTCCTCATCTCCTGTGGCTCCTGGCAGAGCCTTGAACAGGATCAGAACTCAATATCTCATGACAATGTTGATGATGTTTATGGGACCAACCTTTAGCAGTCCATCCAGAGGGCTAGTGTGGGGTTGGCCTTCATGGAGCCACAAGAATATTCTGGAATTTCTTTTCATCCCATTCTTTGAATATCTTTTAAAATAAAGAAGATTGATGGGCCATAAACATTTTTGTTCCAAAAATCTCAAGTTGAATTTAAATTAAATCAAAAACCTTTTTTAAAAATCTAATTATGGTCTAGTATCCAACAGAGCTTCCCCCACACCCTGCCTATTCAGATTTTTTTTTTTTTTAGTGTCTGGTCATAGTAAAATTTTAGCTTATAAATATATACCTACCATGGATGTTCTCCAAATTTAACGTCCTAAAAATTAATTCTGAGCACCGGATCCATTTAAAATGTGGTTGCTACTCAACAATTTCAGAAGAAAGGAAATTGCATCATATGTAACATTTAAAGGAAACTCAGAAGCCAAATTCTCTATAAATAAGAAAAACGGCCTCGAAAATAAGCAGCAAGAAGCCCGGCAGGGCTAGTTAACCTCAGCGGAAAGTCCTCTGGCACCATGAGCCGCTCGCCCAATGGATGCGCAGTAAGAGAATGTCACATGTGACCTGCAGAGGGGGGAGTGAAGTGCGTGGGCTTCGGATACCAACTAGGGAAGTGGTTCAAAAGTAAGAGGCCATTGAGGAGAAGTGGGTTGGTTGAGCTGTGGCCTTAGTGTTACCCCCGGGAAAGCGAGTAGTAACACTCAGTTGTGAGAGGTGCATTAACCTCTTCAGACCACTAGGGTTCAAAGTGTTTCATAAGGGGTAATTTATTAAATGGCTCCTAATTGCTTGGTAATGTACCTTCCAAAAGTCATTTCTCTGAGCTATGATTAGGCCTGGGCTTTGCCAAGAGCTGTCACTCTCTTTGCGACTCCATAAGGGGAGTCGAAGATGTGGGAGTGGAGCCACTGGGCAGCTGTGTCTCTAGCCGGAGAATTCCGCCATCAAAGCCAAACAACTTTCCATTTCACCTCCCAGGGTGTAAATATTCAGATACAAAATTAGTGCACCATAGCTTTATGCATCTTATAAATTATATATATATATACATTTGAATAGAACATGAGTAACCAGCTCAACTATTTGGGAGGGAGAGAATGACATTTTTTTGAGACGTGTGAAACTGGTCATTTCACAAGACACTTTCTTCAAGATATAAAAATGATCATGGTATATATTTGTTTCTATCACCTATGAGCAAATTTTCTTAAGTCAACTTTGCTTCATCTGGAGGCCAAGCAACATGAATTTCTGACACATAGCTGGCCATCCTTCAGTGGTCCTCCTCAGTAGTCCTCCTCAGAGTTGTCTTCAGGTGCCCTCTTCAGTGGTCCTCCTCAGAGTTGTCTTCAGGCGCCCTCTTCAGTGGTCCTCCTCGGTAGTCCTCCTCAGGGTTGTCTTCAGGCGCCCTCTTCAGTGGTCCTCCTCACTAGTCTTCCTCAGAGTTGTCTTCGGGTGCCCTGGATAGTTCTCGGTAGTCCTCTAGCATCGCTCTTTCACTGGACTGCTTGGAGGCTGATCCTGTTAATTAGCAAGACCAGCAGAGGGAGTGCAAGAGCACTGTTACAAAAAAAAAAGGAAAAAAGAAGAAAAAAAAAACAATAAAAAGAAATCAAATTTTTAAAACGTATTGCCAAGCAAGAGTTAGAAAGCTGGTGTTGAACTGCAGAGGCTTAACCTCGATGTGGAGGAAGCCTTAGAAATGCCTTTCACGTACCAGGCCACAGCCAAGGGAATAGCATTTTCAGTGGATGCTGAAGTCTACACACTCGTTGACTAGCAGGATGCAGGTGGCCCGACTTTTTCAAGCCTGCAGCATAACTATACCAATAACTTCTATTAAGACAATGAGAGCTTTGGGCCACAGTAGGAGGTGATTACTCCAATGGAGAATGTCTCCAGAGTGAAAGTGGTGTCATTTATGTCTTTCATTGTCTAGTTCCCTGTGTAGACCTAACAACAAAGGGAAAAATGTCTGGGTAGTATTCCCCAACTCACTGGGATAAGATGTCAAACTAGGACCTGGAGTTAGATACATATCTAATTAGCATACATGGATGAAAACCACTAGACTACAAAATAACTCAGAGGGGGCTTGTCACAGAAAAATCATATATTCAAATCCCAAATGTGGTTTTACAACTCCCATTTCCAGACCACTTAGAGAAGTTATGTATTTTCTAAACACGTTTTGAGATTAATTGTTAGAAAGGGCTCTTGTTCAAATCTACTCAATGAGTTATTTAAAAGTTCCATGTCCCCGAAGGGGAGACTTACCTACCTGTGTTTCCCAGACTTCAGTAGAACTTCTTAGGAGATAATTGTGGGAGTCCCTAACCTCTGTTTCCCAATGGATGTCCCTGAGAAGCTGATAACACAGGCAAACCAGGCTTTACCACAATGAGTCAAATCAAATTCTTTGTTTTACAAGTTTTGAATAACCCCAGGATCCTGCCACTTGTCTGGAAGTTTGGCAGGAAAAAAAAAAGTTTGGAAAGTAAATATTCAGTTCTGCTTTCTCCAGTAGATGTCACTTTCTGTACATGGGATATGATACCAAGATCTAGAAGATGCGGAGTTCCTCATGACGATGGCAAAAATGAACATTGGATTCTAGACATATGCAACCATTGTTAAGCTTTCAGTGGTATTTTCTTGTGTGTGGAAACTTAAGGAATAGTTAAGGCAAAGTAAATTCAGTTAGTTAAGTGTCTTCCACATCTCTAAGTAGCGTAGGTCATTAGGCATAATATGTAATAGGGCACTACTAGTACCTACCTGCTCAATGGTTATTTTAAAATATTATGCATTACTCTAAACCACAGTATAAAACGACTTGATTTTAAAAATAGTGTTTTCAAGAGAATAAGCTATTATTATTAATAATGCACCCCACGTTTACCAAGAATCTAGTTAAAAATGAGATTGCTAGCATACGACTCCAAGTTTCTCTTCCTGAGTTATCTATATCATTTCAATACTCACATCCCCATCACATGGCTGAGGTGGGGAGGGGGACTCTAGCTCCCTGAAGTGTTCCACTCTATAGCAAGAGATGACTGTACCAGGATGGAAAAGAGAGAGAGGAAGGAAGGGAGGGAGGGAGGGAGGGAGGGAGGGAGGGAGGGAGGGTAAGAAAGCATTACAAATGTTAACATCATTTTTATAGCTTCCACACGTTCAAGAATGAAAATCAAAAAATTAATAGCAGGCATTAGATTAATACTTCCTAAAATACTTTCAAAAATGCTTTTTTCGTTTCTAAACATAAGCCTCATTATGCAGTTCTATTTGTATTCCAATGCAGTTGAATTTTATATTTGAGTTGTTGTAATGGATGACTTTGAAATGACAGAGGAGAGGACATTTTTGTTTCTTATTGATCCAATCAAGGCTTTTGCTTGTAGCTACCATACAGTGAAATAATAGAAAAGGCTACAGAGGCTTTTGAAAGTGTGGCCTTCTGGGTCACATTTGATTCAGTCGTTGTATTGACCAATGTGATTTGATAATTGCCAAATTAAGCTCATGAGAAAATTAGTTAAACAACTACTTTTATTTTTTAGGTGGTTCAAACAAAAGATATGAAGTTTTGCAGCAAATAATGATAGGATACTAGAACAAAAATTCCCCCAAGGAGGCAAAAACTGGGCACGCAGCATTTTGCAAAACAAAGAAATCTGTCGGGCCCGTCAAAATAAACAACATCTAAATGGTTGCTTTGGGTTTTAAATATTTTTGCTCAGAGTAGACCCGAAGAGATTCTTATCTGAGGTAGAGATTTCTTGATGTGTTAACTGGGCAGTTCTGCTACCATTCTTGTGTATACTGGGTTAAAACAAAGAGATTATAGGGGTTGGGGTAATAAAGGATTCAAAGGCGTCACCTTTAGGCTCCTGGCTTCCAGAGATCAGGGCAAGTGCTTTGCTTTTAATTCAGAGTTAGAAACCCACGCCATAATAAAGCCTAGACTGTTGTTTTTAACCATTTTGAAAAAAAAGGAATTATTACCAAAAAAAAAAAAAAAAAAAAAAAGGAAAGAAAGAAAAAAAAAAGAAAAGAAAAGAAAAAGACAAGACTGGCAGCACAGAACCCGGGCTGAAGTTGCCCAATTTCGAGAGAACAGGCTGTGCCCTACCCGGTGCGCGCACGCTCCCAATCTTGTACTCAACTATATCTTTTCAAATAAATATTGATCTGTCGTTTTTATGAGAGAAAAGAATGTCACAGAAAGTGTCTTGGAATTGAAGTCAACTGCTTGACATCACGAGGCTGGAATCCTGTAGTTCGATTTGAACCGTGGGCGGCGGAGCCATGCTATGTGCCCCAGGCCTCGGGCTGTAGACTCCTATGCAAAGCAGGCGCCAGCCCGCCGGTTAGCGGCGGCTCCAGGCAGAAGCTCGGAGGGCTGCAACTCCTCACAGCCTGCCTTCAGCTTTGGCCTTTCTTTGTCTCTGTCTCTCTGTCCGTTAAAAGACAATCTCTGTCTGTCTCCCTCCCTCCCTCCTTTCTTTCCTTCCTTTCTTCTTGCTACTTTCTTTCCCATTTAAATACTTCTCATTTTCCTCTAACACTATCCTACTTAACAGGTTAGAACAGAAATGCCAGTACACAGCGAGAAACAGTCTGTTGCTTCATACCGCACATTCGCTTCTTTTAACTTCATAATTTCATTATCATGGGTGCTGCATGTACTATAATTCTTTCAGTTAAATCGTTTAATTCCATATCAGATGACTACAGTGTGAAATTTGTGGCATACATGTAGTAACAAGAATGACAAAATAGATAAGGTGAGACTCCACCACGTCCCATACCCAACTCAAGAAATGTGCCACCACCGGGTCTCTTTTGGACCTTGGGCGCTGCTCACTCGTCCTCCTACTCCTCCATTTCATACTCCTCTCCCCGCCAAGTCTCAAAATGCCTCCTGGAACTTTTGAATATAGACTATTTAGGAAAACATAATAAAACTTAAAGAATTAAAATACTCAAGTAATTTTGATTAGTTAAAAGACCATGTGTATTATTTTTTTTACAATTCAATAATAAACATATCAAAAGCTCATGAAAACTAAGAATGCTATCACCTGCAGGTGTCTGTCAAATCCTACACAATGCTCTGAACATTCTAGCACTTCAAATAGATGGTGTTTTGTGCAGCATACAAGTTTAGGATTCCAGAAAGTATTACCCCTCCTTCCCTTGCTCTCCCTCCTCCCCTTCCTTCCCCTCCTCTCCCTTCTCCCCCTCCCCGTCCTGTGCCTGCTGCTTTTAGACAATGCCTCACTCTGGAGACCCAACTGTCCATAAGCTCACAGCAGTCCTCCTGCCTCAGCCTCCAAAGTGCTGGGAGTACGCTGTTGCTACCAGCCTTGGCTCCAGAAAGCATTTCTCAGGATAGATATTGTGTTCTTTTCTGAAGGCTTTGTTTTTAATCTGTAAAGCTTATAAAACCCCATACGTCACCCAAAGTTAAGATTAGAATCTAGATAATTGATTAGTAAATTTTTAGGTGCATTATTAAGGGAAAGACTCTCCAAATTACTGACGCTGTCTCAACTATCTGAAAATGAGCATATCCCAGTAGGGAGGGGAAAGAATGCCCCTTGATGAAGAAGGTCTGGGAAGTGAGAAAGAAAGCAGAGACCTGCAGTGGCATCCTGTCTTCCCAGACTCACATTGCCTTCCAAAGGGAGTGCCACGCAGTCACCATGCAAATTCAGGAAATCAGTTCTGAGGTCACTTAGCAGCCAAGTTGACACAAATATGTACCTGCTTCTGCTTTTTTCTCCTTCAGAACATCTGTCCATGATACAAGGACACATTCAGTCTTTGCATCTTGAGCCAGCATTGTTGACCTGGAGGTAATTTTCTGTAACTCAGGATGAGGACATTCATTTGGCATGGACAAATGTCTATGAGAAACTTCACCAACCAGCTCCAGCTGTGGTTTTTAGCTAAAACTCGGTTTTATGCTGAAGTTAGACTCTGCTAAATTCACACATGTAATTAATACTAATGTCTTTAAATTTTGTTTAAAGTTCTTAAGAAAGGGCTTGAGAGATGGCTTAGCTGTTAAGAGCATACACGACACTCTTCCAAAAGACTAGAGCTGTGTTCCCAGCATCCACACCAGGTGGATCACAGCAACCTGTACCTCCAGAGACTCTAAAGACCTCTTCTGATTGTCTCAGATATCTGCACTAAAGTGCACATACCCACAGAGACACATACACAGCTTAAAAGATGATAAAAATACATCTTCAAAGTTACTGAAAAATTCCAATAAATCCCAAAATAGGAAAGTAGGGTATAGGGCATCCATTGTTAGAATTATGAATAAGAGACCCTTGATAGATTTATCACCTGATGGCACATGTGATAAGTGTGACAAGAGACTGAGAAGTGTTACTAGTGTTCAATATTCAACATAATTTTGAAAAAAAAACAAATTAATAATAGCAGATAAAAACATTGTATAAAAATATCTGTCACAATATCACTTACATACCTTTCATCCCATGTATGTCAGAAATACTCTCAATTTTTTTAAGCTTTATTTTATTTTTACTTAAATGTATATGTGAGGAAGGGCTATACACACCTGAGTGCAGTATCCAAGGAGGCCAGAAGAAGGCAGAAGATCCCAGAGGCTAGAGTTACTGGTAGTTGTGAGTCTGCAGCCGTGATTGCTGTGAGGAGAACTCTTGTCTTCTGCAAAAGCAGCACGCTGCTGAACTACCTCTCCTGCCCCACTTCCCGCTTCTCACTCTGGTGCATTGCTGCATTCATTCTCTTTTTTTTTTTTTTCCACAGCTGCATCCCACCTTAAGTCCTTTGATTAACATTTATTTGGACTAGTTCCCTCGTCTTCAAAGTTCATCTTTCAATTATTTCACATGCTACTACCGAACTAAACTTTAGAGAACACACCCCCCACCCCCAACCCCCACCCCCCATACACACCTGCCTTGGGCTCTTTTTTGATGATCCCTTTTTTAAAAATAAATAATTCTAAGCCAGGTAGTGGTGGTGGCCCATACCTTTAATCCCAGCACTCAGGAGGCAGAGGCAGGCAGATCTCTGAGTACAGATCTCTGAGTCTGACGCCAGCCGGGTCTACAGAGTGAATTCCATAATAGCCAGGGCTACACAGAGACACTCTGTCTCAAAAACAAAAACAAGAGAAGGGGGGAGGGAGGGTGGGAAGGAGGGAGGGAGGGAGGGAGGGAGGGAGGGAGGGAGGGAGGGAGGAAGGAAGGAAGGAAGGAAGGAAGGAAGGAAGGAAGGAAGGGAGGAAGGAAAAGGAAAGAGAAGAGAAGAGAAAAGAAAAGAAAAGAAAAGAAAAGAAAAGAAAAGAAAAGAAAAGAAAAGAAAAGAAAAGAAAAGAAAAGAAAAAAGGAATAATTTAAGGCACTTAAACTAGTCTTTTATGATTTTCCCCAGCTTCTCGGCAACTGGTGGGAAGTGACTACTATTTCTGAATGTAACAGGTGACCATTGCTCACACTGTGAAAAAACACTTCAGTTACAGAACTCTATCTTGCCCCTTCTCTCATCTATATTTTTACAAGCTGAAATCCTACTGGTCTCCCAAAATAAAGTCCTAGTTACGTGGGCAAATCTTGAATCCATGCTACGTCAAGAGCACCCAGTGTACTTTGGTCATGCTTATAGGATAGCATTCATCCTTCACTGCTCCATATTTTCATTGTGAAGGGTATGAGTCTGAACTCTTCTAACCTTTCGATGAGGTGAGTGCCTCACAACCCTTTACATACAGAGTCATCCTAGTATTTGTCACACTGAACGTTTGAGAAGATGTAGTAAAAGAGGTAAACACTGCCATCTCTCATCAAGATATTTATGGAAGACTACCTTTTTTTATAAATAATGTAAGACCAACCTGAGAACCTTACTTATACTAAGCAAAGAAAATTACTCAAGTGTTGTTTGTTTACACAATTTATTATAAATTTACTACTGTTTTTCTCTAAGAACATTTACCTTTTGTATTTAAAAATCCTAGCAACTATACTGGATCAAGGACTCAAATAATTAGGAGCCTTCCAAGAGGTAGACAGTTGCTCAAATACCACTTAGTACAAATACAGTGCCATGAGGAGTCAGAAAGGTTCAAACAGAATGCCCTGAAACCACAGAGAGCCATTTATCTTTGAAAAATGACGTTGGGATGGAATGTGGACCACTCCAGCACCTCTAAAATATGCCTTATGAGAGAAGTAGCTGTTGGCCAAGTCATGAAGAGAGAAAGACTGATACAGCAGTGTAGGTGATACACTGTCTAGTACAATTCAAAGTCATCCCTCCGTTAAACTACAACAAAATGGTACCATGAATTGTGCTGACCGAGGCTGAGGAAAAGAGCAAGTGTGACCCAGGTACCTCATGTCAAATAATTGTGTGGGCATGATTTATAAGGTTATTTATACTTACTCGATTCTCATACTCTCTCTTCTAAACCCTCTTTTTATAAGGTTTTAGGAATTCTTCTCACAACCTCAACCTACAAGAAGGCGCCAAACACATGACCACAGCATCAATATTCAACAGGATAATTATGGGACAAGGTAGCTATGCAGATCAGAATTAACAAACTGTTAAAAACTTTTATGCACACTGGCCTGCTGGTTCCTTGCAGCCCCAAGGACTGAGCCACAGTTCAGAAACCAACCTCCCCTTTCATAATTGGGAAAATAAAGACCCAGAGACTTTGAAGGACCTTGTGCAAAGTTTATCCTGGGAAGTTAGTGGCAGAATAGCAGAGGAAAGTGCCTTAACCATCGTTCCTCTGTTCTTTCAAGATAAAATTAATTCTATTTGCAGAGCAAAATGAGCCTGAGGTCCAAGGGCCTCCCGAGGTGACATTTGGGATAGAGACTGTTCCTTCTTTATGATAAGAAAAGACTTTATTAGAATTCAGTAATTTATTGTTAAATAATTCAGAATCAATGCTAAGGGTTTTATTCTATTCCGACTTTCACTCATTTTGATATTGAATTACCAGAAATGACAGCTCTTGGGTCCTCTAAGTTCCTGCGTCTGACAGGAGCGGGAGTGCGCCAGGGACTTCCTCAGTGCTAGCAGCCGCTGAAGGACACACCCGCTGCAGAGGAGTCCAGGAGAGTCTCTCCCGTTCAAAAAAGAAACGCTTAGATGCTGTGCTTGCCTATAAGCACAGCTCTCGGGAGAGGGGGCAGGAGAGTTTAAGGCCAGCCTAGGCTACATGGCCAGAAACAGTCTCACAGTAAAAACAAAGAAGAGCTAAGGATGTGTCTCAGTAATGGAGCACGTGACTAGCATGCACAAGATCCTGGGTTCAATCCACAGCACAGCCCAAAAAACAAACAATAAAATAGTGGAAAGGCAGAAAAAATGAAAAATTTCTTCCTCTGTGAGGAAGACAATATTTGGATTCCCTGATCAGGACAAAATACTATGTTTTAACACGGGTGTTAGGTGATTTAAAATACACACACACACACACACACACACACACACACACACCAAAAACACACTTATTGAACATTACCAAATGTACAGGTATTGCAAATCATCTTTGTCAAGAAAGCTTGGGCCTATGCCTTAGTGAAAATAAAGTTTGGACAGCCAGGGCTGTTACACAGAGAAACTCTGTCAGACATTAAAGAGGCTGGGGAAGTGACTGGATGGTAGAGAGTGCTTGCTTAGTGTGTAGGATGTCCAAAGTTCAATACCCAGCACTTCGAGAGACAGCTATGGGAGGGCTGGCTTATAATCCTAGCCCTTGAGAGGTAGAGGCACAAAGGGCAGTTGTTCAAGGCCATCCTCAGCTATATAGTGGTGTTGGGGGTTTTTTGGGTTTTTTGTTTGTTTGTTTGTTTTTGTTTGTTTGTTTGAAAGCTAATTAATTATTTTTTTCACTTTGTACTTTATTTCTAATTTGGCATGTGTATGTGTGTCCATATTGTATGGGTGTCATGCATTGATGTGGGTATGCGGGCTAGCATACGGAGGCCAGAGGGAAACACCCCAAAGAAGGACACGAGGTGTCTTTCTTCCCCTATTGCTCTCTGTCTTATGTCTTTAATGGTCTCTTAATGAACCACAAGGTCACCATTTTGGCAGGCTGCCTGGCCAGAGAGCTTCCTGGGATTTGAGATCCACCTATCTCTGTCTCTCAATGCTGGGGTTACAGGCACACACAGCCACGCCTAACTTTTCACATGGATGCTAGGGATTTGAACTCAGGTCCTCATGGTTGCATACAAGCACTATTACTCACTGAATCACGCCCCCCAGCCCCAACATAATGAGTTTGAGTCCAGTCTAGGGATACATGAAACCTTGCCCTGTCTCAAAAAAAAATTTATTAAAAATTATCAAGTTATTATTTTTATTGTTTTCAGAACTTATGGCTGTCCTTGGATTATAGTTAACACATGAGTCATGTTAGCTTCTTTCTCTCAAGTGAGCTGGAGAAATGCAGACATCTCTTTCTCTCTCTCTTGAGACATGTCTCAGCTGGATTGTAGCTCCTGAATTTAAATGTCTGCCTTAAAGGATGGCCAAGCAAAGAGAAGAGAAGAATTTTCTAAACTGACCACACTCCTCAGCTTCTGCCAAATTAGTACCATGTGCACCAGGATTTCCATGTTGTGTCACCCACTTCAGCCATCATCCAACAACCTGAGACGGAATATGAGAAAGAGAGTGGCTGAGCATCATCTTAGAGAAGCACTTCATAACTTACAGATCATCCAAAGTAAGCTTCTAAGAGAAACTGCTTAACTTAGAAGTATCCCTATGTTAACATGATCCTTAAACATGGCTTTGGTTTGTAAGTCCTACTGTTTCAATTATGACACCAATCCCAGGCTAAGTAGTCCCTACAGCCTCCATCAGGGTCCTACAAGTGAGTAGTCACTGCTGAACAAAACGAAAATATTTCCATTTGAACTGCCGGGGTGCCAACACTTTGCAACTCCAATTATTTCAACATATTCTTTCTTGTTGTTAGCAAATGCTCTTGCTTTGTTATCAAGAGCTTCTTACAAACTGTTCTCAATCCTTTTTTTTTCTCCCTCTGTGCTCGACTAAGCAGTAGAGCATTCTCTAAGATCTAGTGCTCTCCAGTGGGAGCTCTTTCTCATGAATGGATTTAAAGCTGTCATTCTCCAAAGTTATATATGCTACATCCTAACCTCTGCTTTACGAATCAACTGTGTAAATGGTTGTATGTCTAATTCTTCCGAGCAGGGTAAGTAAAGACTGTCCAGGCAGAGGTCTGAAACTCACTTTCTGTACAAGGAAACTCTTTCTTGAGCAGGAAGTACAATGTCCAACCACTTTCTACCTGGCTTGGCTCCAAGCACATGATGAATTGCAAAAATATAACATACAGAGGGAATATTTATGTGTCATCCCTCTTCATCAGATACACAGTATTTTTTCTCCCATGTCACAAACACTGTAACCACAATTTACAAGTACATACACAATCAAACTTCTATTGATTTAATGATGCATTTCTTTGATGTCCCTTGCCTTAACCTCATTTATAAAGCTGTTTTGCATTATTTCAAACTGTCAATGATTTGTGACTCATGAATATTCAAATCCAATTTGCACTTACCTTTTTGGTATGCATGCTTCCTTTCAATATGTCCCTACATGTGCCCTTTTGTTTTGTACTTATTTGTAGAGTGTTTTATTGTAATAATACAATTTTAAAGCATGGTAAGTCTATTTAAAAAACAACAGGAGTGGTTGATGAGTGACTCTTCTTGGTCCCAGCCTACTGTCTCTACATTGCCACTTAGAAAGTCCGTTCATTCCAACAACCTGTCTTTGGTATTAAAAATAGCACACACTTGTTGGTTGATGTCAACTTCAGGGGGAGGGGCTTTAGTTTTGCTGGACTATACATCTCTAAGAAAGAGTCCAAGAATTTGTAGATGAGCCTGAGCATTACACAAAAGAAAGAAAGGATTATTTCTGTTGAAAAAAACAAAACAAAACAAAACAAAACGTTCCAGCAGAATGGAGCTCTTCATGTCAGTGTGGATGAACTTCTCCACTTACACTGTGGAATGCATTGAAAAGGGACCTAAGAGGACCACAAAACCCTTTTAAAAGCTTCAGCCAGTGATAGCTGGAGGAGACACCCAGGACTTTGTGGATCGCAGGCTTGTCAGTGATGATTGAAGCTCCTCAACAGGAACACTGGAGCCACCTGCCTAAGCAACAAGCAGCTTCTTCTTGCAAAACCTGTTTGAGGACAAATTGAAAAGTGTTATATGAATAAAAAAAATTGGAGTGGAGAACACCTCTTTCATAACTGATTTCTGGACCCAATTGCAATTTCTAAGAAAATCCAAGCAACTAAATATGCTGCACTGCCAATATATATATGAATCTCTTTTATGCCAGTAGCTAAAATAGTAAGCTAATAGGTTTCCAGTGCAGTGGCTGTGTGTGTGTGTGTGTGTGTGTGTGTGTGTGTGTGTGTGTGTGGTCAGAGGACAACCTCAGATGCCAGTCTTCATCTTGTAGCTCGTTTCTCTGGCTGTTTCACGGCTGCCAAGTGAGTTGCTGGGAATTGCCCCGTTCCCCTCTCTTCTTGCCTTAGGAACACTGGGATGAGAGATGTGCAACTGTGTCAGGCTGTATCTGGGCTCTGGGGGTCTGAACTTGGGTCTTTAGGCTTTGGAAGCAAGTGCTTCCCCCTCTGAGGCATCTCTCCAGCTCTCATATTTAACCTGCAAGGAAGTGATGAGTCACCTTTTGACTTCCACTGCACACTTTCATTGCAGATATTCACACATCTCAGCTGATCTGGAGTAGCCAAGGACACGTTCACATTTGACAAATCTCTCACTGTTCTTCAACTATAAATATCTTCTAGGTAAAGTTGCATCATTCCAAACGTTGCTAAACTTTTCTGTAATCATTTCAAGATTTCCTTTATTGTTAATTGTGTGTGTGTGTGTGTGTGTGTGTGTGTGTGTGTGTGTGTGTGTGTGTGGACATGTATGTACGGGTGCTGGCAGAAGCCAGAAGAGAGCATGAGATCCTTGGAACAGGAGTTATAGGTGGTCGTGAGTCTGATGTGGGTGCTGGAGACTGAACTCAAGTCCTTGGCAAGGGTAGCATGTACTCTAAAGTGCTGAACATCTCTCCAGCCCCTCATTTTTGTTTTATTGCAAGGAAACATTTTGCTGTTGTGGTATTTTCTTCCCATTTATACAAGTGCCCTTTGTCTAAAAGTGTTCATGATGTTTCCTCGACTTGATCACTTTCTTGTGTGATTGTTGATAGCAGTATTACTCCCCCAACCTTGAAAACCAAACATCGTAGATCCATCCTGTTACCTTAAGCCGCCTTAAAGTCTGCTGTCATTGTGCCTGTGACTCAATGACTCATTATATGCAGCCTGATTTCTGACCTACAAATGTGAACGTTCCTTCCTGGCAGAAGAAGACTTCTAAAGACAGGGATTCTAACATTATGCTCCCTCGTTCTAGGATACTGCATACAAACTTGACGTGTAAATCCGGAGTGAGGCTCTCACCTGGAAAGGCTGAATCTTAGGGTCTGGGGAACAGGGAACCTCCCTTACATTGTTATGAAAATCAACTGGGATTATTCAAATGCAAGATTTAGCATACTGACTGGCACCTGATCCACATTCACCACAGAACAGCTGTCCCATAGTTTAATTTTTACCAGAAATTGTGTCCAGTCTCTAGTTAATTGTATCTTAGAACGAGCAAAATTTGTCCTGTCAAAAATCTAACCCATGCCTCTGCTGTGCTTCTATAATACAATTAAAATGTACACCTTTCCAAAGCTAGGACCTCCCACCAAATGTCGCTTTGCTTCTAACTCTGCTGAAGCCTTCCACAAAATCAAGGGAATGAGCTGTGAGGGGAGTTTGCTCTCTCTATCCCTCTGTGTCTCTATCTGTCTCTGTATCTCTCTGTGTCTCCCATCTCTCTCTCATTCTCTTTGTCTCTCTGTCTCTCTCTCTCTCTCTCTCTCTCTCTCGTTCATTCTCTCTCTCTCTCTCTCTCTCTCTCTCTCTCTCTCTCTCTCTCTCTCTCTCTCTCTCTCCCTGTCCCTCTCTAACTCTATCACTTGCCATCTATCTATCTATCTATCTATCTATCTATCTATCTATCTATCTATCATCTCTCTCTTTCTCTCTCGCTCTATCCCTCTGTGTGTGGGTTGAGGGGGTTCCTGTCTGTCTGTCTGTCCCTGTCTCTCTTTGCACCTCCACCCCCATGACCCCCTCTCTGTCTATCACAATAGCATCTCCACTGCAGCATCCAGAGGAAGAGAAACATTCTTTGTCCTGTGCAATTGCTGGAAAGTGGAAGCCTTAGAACTGCTGTAGCCATCTGTCTTCCAACCTAAGGAAAAAGCTGATACGTGGAAGAGGTCAATGTCAAGAGAAGGGACAGGAAGGACAGCACCTGCCTCAGCCCTTGCCAATGAATAACTCTGTGTGTGTGTGTGTGTGTGTGTGTGTGTGTGTGTGTGTGTGTGTGTGTGTGTGTGTGTGTTATGGCTTAAGGAAATTGGGATTTTCTGTTTCTTGAAGCCAAAAAACATTTTAAGTGGTTTAAGGAGGCAAGCTGAAGAGTGTCCAGTGCCTGAGTTTCCATGCATGTGTAAAGAGGGAGCATGTCCTTCAGCTTCTTCTGTGAGCATCTCTCCAGCCACATCTCCATGATGCACATGTCTTTCTGGAAATAGATGTGATATTCAGAGCTAAACCTTCAAGATCTCTGCAGCCTCCTAACAGCTCACAGGACTCAAGTGTCCTACTTGTCTTTGCAGAGGTGGAATTTAAAGTAAAGTGTGAATTCACAGCCACCTGTTGGATGCTCTGTCAGCTGGTCTTGGACCACAGGCTGCCGGCCCTTAACATTGCTCATGTTCCATAAATTTTCTTGATCTTCTTGAAATTACAAATGCAAAGTGGAATGACACCACTCAGTCATCAGTGAAGCGATTTTTTAGTTGTCATTGTCTCGGGGATTCCTGTTCCTATTTCCAGCTGCTGAATGTAATCAGCTATATGTAATTTTAAAATATGTTAAGGTCCTCTAATTTAATCCTTCATCTATATAATAAGAGCAAACAAAGATTGCTTTAGATTTTAGAAAGCTAGATAATGTGATGGATGATCAAAATAAGAAATACTCAACTAAAGTCTGACAATGAACTTTTTGGTAGAGCTGAATCAGTTTGTGTTTTCTCTACCCTGTGAGCCCCAAGCTATTCATGATTTAATCTTATCCAGAGCTCTCAGAATTACAGAGACAGGATGCCTTTGAACAGTCAGTAAAGGGGAGACCAGGTAGTTCTCTATTGTCTAAAATACATAGAACCCTAGGTCTGGAGACATTCTTTGATAGTATCTAAGGGGCCAGCCACAGATAATTCCAGAGCCTTGCCTAGGGTCATACCACAAGAAGTAAGTCATCTGACCCCCAGGCCACCACGATTTTCCTTTCAGCACCCACTTCTGAGGTATAATAGCTCTTGGAGTTTGCATGAATGAATACATTACAAAATTTAATGATTGGGGTAGATTGTTGATGCTTAGTTTATCTCTATGAGAAATTACCCATGACATATAGCTCAGCTTTATGGTTTGGCTTGTTCATGTTTTTGGTTTTGTTTTTAACTCTTTTAAAGTATAAAAAGTGAAACCACTGGCCATTCTTTTATTTTATTTTATTTTATTTTATTATTTTATTTTATATGTCAACCCAGTTCCCCCTCCCTCCCCTTCTCCCTGCCCCCACCTCCCCCACATCTTACCCCTCATCTACTCCTCAGAGGGGGAAGGCGTCCTTTGGGTAGTCAACAAAGTCTGGCATACCAAGTTGAGACAGGCTGGCCATTCTTATAAACAGAATCCTACTAGCCACAAAATATTAGGGTGAAAAATAGAGTGTATATGTACACACAACATACATTTAATACATATGGTGTTAGTAGACTAATATGCTTCAGTATGAAAGGATTTAAAAATAAGAAATGAAGAAATTCATATTAAAATGACTTGTGTGTTAGAACATAACTAAAAAAGAAAAATAGATGTGAGTCGAGTTGTTAGTTAATGATTCTTAAGAAAACTGAAAAAGTGATTAAGAATATTTCTTTGGCAAGGCCGTGGTGGCACTCCCCTTTAATCTCAACATTCGTGAGGCAATGTGAGTTCAAGCCCAGTCTGATCTACAAAGCGAGTTCCAGAATAGCCAGAGCTGTTACCCAGAGAAACCAGATCTTGAAAGAGGGGAGAAAAATGTTTCTTTACAAGTATCTCAGTATTATTTTGGAAATGAACACTGTCATATTTTTAAGAAACCAATCACTTTAATCAGATACACTTTTGTCTGAGAACAAACTGGAAAGAAATCTTCCTTATGTATAATTCTTTGTGTGAGGATAACAAAATCCGTTTACCAAAATTAGGCAAAGATGATTTTTTTAAATGTTAAAGGAAAAACTAGCTCTTTTCTTCCAGCAGCAGAGATTCAAACCTCAGAAGCCAAATACTATCAACCAAGCATAGGTATGCAATGCAGCCCCGTGCTCATGCATAGGTGCAGCCCAGTACAGAGGTGCAGTCTAACAGTGAACAGATCGCAAGTGCAATATCACGTGGTGAGAGCAGAAAAATAACTTACTGCATAAAGAAAAACAAACCAACAATGCTTAACATTCATTTAAAACATTGAGGTCTTAGTAAATTAGGCACCAAGTGGGGGTGAAATCCCTCAGTCTGATTAAGATGCTTATCGGTTAGCTACAGTAAATAGTATTTGTAATGGAGAAACGGAAGGAATGAGATAATGATGTGTTCTGTGTAGGAATGTCTCTCTTCAGCCATGTCCTGGAGATCTGATCCTAGATAAAGCAATAAGAAAAAGAGGGGGTGGGGGGTCTGGGGGAAGGGGTGAAGAAATAAAAGATATAAGAAAAGAAGTAGGAAAGAAAGGAAGGAAAGAAGAAAGAAAGAAAGAGAGAGAGAGAGAAAGAGAGAAAGAAAAGAAAAAGTTGTCATTTTCTGTAGACAATAATTATCTGCACAAATTGGAAACCCAAGGAGAAAAATTTACAGAAAAACTGATATCAGAGAGATAACTGAAAGATCGCTGAGGAAACAATGGAGTCAGCATGTTGAAGAAGATTCTTACCACACTTTTATACATAAAAAGAAATTCCCTGTTGGTAATGGGTTAAGTCACATGAAAACAAAAAGCACTTAGGAATTAAATAATTTCACAGAAAAACTATCTTTATAACCTCAGAAGACAAAACAAATCTTTTACATAAGATAGAACAGCATAAGCCATAAGGGAATATATAGATATATTAATCTGTAGTAAAACTTAAAGGTTAAATTCATCAAAGCACTTTTTAAAAAAGAACCACAAAGTGGAAGAAGATTTTTTTTTCAAGACAGGGTTTTTCTGTGAAACAGTTCTGGAACTCACTCTGTAGACCAGGCTGGTCTCAAACTCACAGAGATCCTCCTGCCTCTGCCTCCCAAGTGTTAGGATTAAAGGTGTGTGCTACCACTGCCCGGCTTGGAAGAAGTTATTTTTTACATGGAATTTATAAAACTGATAATAAAAATAAGATTCGGTGAGAAAAATGGGAGAAATGCACAGTTAGACCTCTTCCAGAGGAGCAAAGATGAACGTATTTATGGCTTAGAAAATGAGTGTTAAAAACTATGATGAGATCCTCTCTCTCGCTGGGAAAACAGAAGAAAAAGGAGGGGACACAGATGAAGCTGAAGGAAGAGAAGAAACAAGTATTAAAGAGGAAGATGTGAGCAGATATGATGCAGATTATTATATTATGTGATTATGATATATATATATATATATATATATATATATATATATATATATATATATATATATGACATATGTATTACCAGTAAGAAGAAATTAGTGCAATCATCTGGAAAACATTTACTTTACCTTGGAAAGGGCATACTTGAATATCTAGAATCAGAGAGTGTAAAGCTAGGTTTATACCCTAAGTTTATGAAAGTCTCTGCACATGAACTTTAGGAGACATGTACCAGAATGCTTACAGCAGAGCTCTTCATAATAGTTTCAATAACAAAATGGCAACAGCCCAAATAGGGAAAACTAGATCAATTGTGTTCTTTTTACACAGTGAAATGCCCAGAAGAAACCAAAAATAATTAATTACATCTACATACAAACACAAATTTAATCTTAAAAATGCAATCTTGAATGAAAAACAAAATCTAGAAAGATGAATCTGAATGAGATGTGCTTTAAAAATAAAAGCAAGAGAAAGCAGTATGTTTTTTAGTAACATGCTGCAATGCAAGTACACTCTTCTTCAGTATTCATAGAGAATTAATTGCCTTCAGGATTGCTTGTAGCTGTTAAAATACATGAGTGCTCAAGTCTTCTGCAAACCATGCTGCATGGCCAGCAAGATGGCTTAGTGGTTAATGGTGCTTGCTGTCAAGGCTGAAGACCTGAGTTTGATTTCCCAGGCCCCACATGGTAGAAAGAGAGAACAGTTTTTCTCTGACTCCTAAATTTTTTTTCTCTAACCTCATCCCACTCGATGTACATACTCATATGAAAATAAATAAATGCAAATCTACATATATATGTAATTTAAAAAAATTAAAAGGTGCTTCAGTACCTTTTATGAAATCTTTACTCATTCTTCTGTGTATTTTCCTTTTTTTTTTTTTTTTTTTTTGTATTGTTACAAAGCTCAGGTTGACTTCAAACTTGTTTTGTACCCTAGGCAGGCTTCCACCTTGGGATCCACCAGCTTCAGCATCTCAAATGCCTCCCACATGTTTTAAATCAGCTTTAGATTGCTTATAAAGCCTAACACAATGTAAATGCTTTGTAGATACTTGTTATGTTCTAATTATTTGGGGAATAATAACAAGGGAGAAAGACTATACATATTCAGAATTGATCTGATGTTCTTAGAAAATTTTCCTTTTGGGAGCTGGAGAGTTGGCTCAACAGTTAAGACCCTTGCTGCTCTTGCAAAGACAAAAGTTCAGTTCCTGCCTGGCAGTGGTGGCACTTGCCTTTAATCCTAGCACTTGGGAGGCAGAGGCAGGCAGATCTCTGTGAGTTTGAAGCCCACCTGGTCTACAGAGTGAGTTCCAGGACAGGCAGGACTGTTTCACAGAGAAACCCTGTCTCAAAAAAACAAAACAAAAGGTCTGTTCCCAGTACCCAGATCAGGTTGTCAGGTGGCTCACAATTACGTGTAACTTGAAGTCCATGGGATCCAGCACTCTTTTGTGGTCTCCATTGACACCTGCGCACACTGCACAAACCCACACACAAACCCGTACATATACACATAAATTACAATAAAACAAATCTCTAAAATATATTTCCCATCATAGATTGGTTGAATCTATGTGTAACTGTCTGTGTGTACACAATTAAATATATTAGAAGCATGTAACATATACTATATATAATTTAGATCATTCATATGGGATGTAACATGTAATTCAATATTATGCACACTGACCAACTACTGACTAGGGCAGGTAGTATTTACTCCAGGAGGAGAAGCAGAAGACGAAAAACAAAAAAGCATGTGGCTGTGAGTTAACACTCTCTCTTTACATGGGGGAGCTGGTTCACAAATACTCCTTTGACGTCTACACACTTTTCTCTGTGGCAAATACTTCATTAAAAACAGAAGCAGAAGACTATTCAGTGGACATGTAAAAGGGCCACACTGGGGTCTAGGGACAGGGAGTAACCATGACTATGGAGCAGAGAATATTGAGAAACTCACACCAGAAAACCTTGGTCTAGATGAGGCAGGAGGTGGAAGGGTGAGAACAAGAGAGATGAGAAGAGTCAGAGGGTTCTGAGTAGCTTGTTGAGAAAGGGGGTAGGAAAGAAAGGAATGAGAAAAGACGGGAAAAGAGAGAAAGGGGGAGAGAAGAGAGGCGAACGCCTTCTAAAGCCGTGAGTCTCTGTAGACAACCGGCAGCTTCCAGAGGATGGCTGAAGTTGGGGCAGCCAACGTGGAGTGTATGCGCAGGCTCAGAAACACTTCCTACAAACACCAAAAAAGAAAAAATAAATGACTGAAGTTTAAAGAAAAGACTCTCTCAGGGGTCATCTCCAAACATTCAAAATGTGAGAAAGACTTGGGGATGCTGACTTAAAACTCTGTGTAGCCTTCAGGCTATCTTTTTTTTAAATTCAAGGAAATTAATTCTGATTTTGAAGAAAAAAAAAAAAAAACAGACTTCATTCCCAAAGATGGTCATTACAAGAGTTTGGACAAAAATAAACGTACATGAAATATATATCTATATAAACCATACTTACATATTTATTGTCTGTGTTAGATTTCCACTACTGTAACAAACTACCTGAGAAACTTAATTTATAAGAGGAACGGCACACTTTTAGCTTACAGTTTTGACAGTTTTGTTTTCAAATTGGACAGCTCTATCACTTTTCACCTGTGGCAAAGCAAAAGTACGTCAGGGCATAAGTACTTGGCAGAAGAAAACGGCTCTGTAAGGCAGAGAATAAAGAGTGGAGGACCAGTTTGGAGCCACGTTATCTCCCTCAAAAGCTCCCCAGGAGCATACAACCCCCCCACCCCAGCACCAGGCTCAACTCTTTAAGAGTTTCACTACTTCCCACTAGGATCATCCCAATGAATCTTGAAGGACGAAGGATGTTCAAGTTTCAGCCCAAGCTTGTAGACACTTCTCTATTTGACAAATGCTACACTAAAGACAAAAGGGAAAACATCATCATTGACTAGCATTTAAAACAGTAACATCACAGCGGCTGGAGAGATGGCTCAGCAGTTGAGAGCACCTGCTGCTCTTGGAGAGGACCTGGGTTCAGTTCCCAGCACCCACTTGGCAGCTCATAACCTCTTAGAACTCTAGTTCCAGGGGATCTATTGCTCTCTTCTGACTTCCATGGGCACTAGGCAGGCATGTGGTGTACAGACATGCATGCAAACAAAACATTCACACACATAAAATAAAATAAATAAATCTTTTTTTAAAAAGTAACTCAAAAAAATAGCAACGTCATGACAAAGAGGATAAGATGATGCAGATGATGGTGAAATGGAAAGTGGTTGGTGATATGGCTCAGCAGGTAGAGGCACTTGCCCCCGAGCTTGAGGAGCCGAGTTTAATCTCCAGGATCCACCTGATGTAAAATGAAACTGACCTGAGCAGGTTGTACTCCGATAGCCACACAGGTGCTGTGGCGTGTCCTCCACCACCCGACACATACATAAATAAATGCAGCTTTAGCTTTTTAATACAAGAAAGAGAAAACATAAACATATCCATTAAAAGATGTGCTTCTTGATGCTTCATTGGGTAGAAGATAAGCAAATCAACATACATCTCATGAATTGTCAGAAACTAATGGAAAACACAAAGACACAATAAAAGTCACAATGACGAAAGAAGAGTAAGTTGTAATAGAAGGGGATGACATACATGATAGATTAGAAGAAAGAAAAATGTCCCATCTCCACACATTTGAAACATTAAAAGATACTTTTAAGTTCCAGGTTTTAGAGATAATTGTGGGTAGCTAAAATAAGAAAACATACATTCATAATACATACAGACATACATGCATGCTTAATTAATGTGACTGTAGGTGGCTTTTGAGAGGTGAGGTGAGAGAAAAATAGAGAAGCAAGCTGAGACAATTAAGGCCAGTGGACCAAAGCAGCAGAAATGAGCCCTAGCCAAGGTTATACTACTTTGGAAAGATCTGGGGTGGAAAGAAAGACACTTGCGTCTAGTAGCATCATCAAGGTAAAGTAAAGCACCCTTAGGTATCAATCACAATTGAGATAGAAATGGCCAATTTCGTGATGAGTATGTAGAAATAACTGAATTAGGTTACATAGTATTTATTAGCATGTCCAGTTGTGTATGAATATATCCTGGTTCAGAAACAAACAGTCCTATTTTATAATTCTTCTCCAAACACAGGTCCCAACTCATTTTTAAAGCCATGTCTTTACATCTCTGTGGAGCCTAGCCCAACTTACGCTATAAACAAACCTAATTGGTACAGTACGTTAATGCAATTTTTTTGTAAGGTGACATTTTCCACAGAGTATGTGTGTAATATCACCTTTTAAATTTAACCTAGTTTTCCTATTATATACTCTAGTCACCAAGGGAAACATTATTTAAATTTTTCTTAGTTCCACATATATCCCAGCCAACCTGCTATAGTAGAGTAAAAATCTACTATTACATGTTTTATTTTATTACTAATACTTAGGTTAGTAAAATGCTAAATATTAATAAGTTGATATCATTGGCAGTTGGGAAGGATTTAGAAGACTAAGTTGTAGTTGGGTGGAGAGGTACTGGAAAGTCTCCTCCACTCTCAATTTTCTGACCCTACGCAGCCTCTTCAATGTTCCCATAGCAGCCTCACTGTATTTCTACCTTGCTGCTTTCCAAAGTCTGTTTATACACCTACCTCTATTTCCCTTTAGAAGCCTATTGAATCCAGAAACGTATTTAATCATTCCTCATATGTCAACACCTATAAGTGTTCTTGAGGAACACTGAAACTCAGGATTTCTTTGAATGATTGAATTCAAATAGGAATGAATGAGTAAAGGATTCCCATCACCTTATTAGTGGAGTCAAATTGCCCAGTGTCCGTGGGCAAGGATTTGGTACTCTGTTCCTGGAGGAGTTCACAGCACATCAGCATGTTCTAAAGAATTATGAAGTTCCGATGTAATCCAGGCTGCTAATCCCCAAATCAGCCTTTATTTAAGAATTAATGCTGCCATATCTTATACGTCTGGAAAGCATTATTATGCCCCCTGGTAAAACTTCCAATTTGTGCTCATAAATTTGTTTTTAACCTGTCAAGCATGCATCTCACGCCCTGTTACATACCTGTTCTATCTATTGTGAAATCACGGGGTTCTAAATTGCCAAGACATACTTTATTTCAGCAATAATTTAGTAGAGACAAAGGTAGTGGTAGTTGGAAGGAGCATGTTACCTCGTGTGCCTCTGACCCTAGCTCATCTCACCCTTTCCCTGCACCTGTGGAAAAAGGATCCTCCTCCCCATATTTTACTCAACAAGATATTACAAAAGGAGCAGTGAGCTTGGGTCCACAGTCCAGGGATTTGGTCCTGGGTTGTTACTGCTTTGAGTTAATTGGACCTAGAATGCATTAACTACCTGCTCTGGGGCTTAATTTCCTCACATATAAAATAAGGAAGTTGTACCAAGTAACGACTGTAAAAATAACATAGTATCTTCTTCGTTTAACTTTTGCTAAATGCAAAGGAGTGTGGGATATGTTTTCCATGCATTTGCTCCTTTAATTTAATCATGTGAGCCAGTCAGAGGCCAGCAGTAAACAGACAGCACACACCGAACTGGGTAAGTTGAGAACTTAATAAAGAAAAGAACTAGAGTTAAAAGGTGTCAGCAAGGTATTACGTAAGCCACAAGGGGAAGTATGGTACCCCAAAGACAGCCCCACAGACAGAACAACATGGTTACCTGAACTCAGAATTATGAGAGGAGAGTTGATATGCAACCAGCCCACTGGGACCCTAGGAATCAACACCAAAACTGAACTTGACCCATTCTAGACAGGAAAGCATGTCTACTGCAGAGTTCTGAACCTATCCATGCCAACACCAAGGCTCATAAAACAAGAATGAAAAGTAGAGTATGTACTGAGGAGCCAACAGAAGATACCCATCCATGTCAGATACTATCACAATGTCTTGCTTAAGGTTATTGATGTTCAAAGCATTAGAAAAGTGACATAAAACAGATATAAAAAAACAAACAGGATCATGCCAATATGAGAAGTTTTTGCACAACAAAGGAAACAATCTTCAGAATTAAGACAACACATCTGCAGGTTATTTATCCAGTGAAGGATTAGTATACATATAAGGGACCTTAAAAATGTAACAGGAAACAACAACAACAGGGGCTGGAAAGATGGCTCAGTGGTTAACATTGACTGCTCTTTTAGAGGACTCAGGTTCAGTTCCCAGCACCCACATTGCTGACCATACCCATCTGTAACTCTAGTTCTAGGGAACTCAGACTACTTCTTCTGGCATCTGTGGACACCAGGCACGCAAGTAGGACACAGATAGACATGCAGGCAAAACACTCACACACATAGAGTACAAGATTTTTTAAAATAAATAAACTAAGCCGGATGTGGTAGCACATGCCCTTAGTCCCAGTGCTTGGTAGTCAGAGGCAGGCAGATCTCTGTGATTTAGAGGCCAACCAGTCTGCTCTATCTAGATAGTGAGTTCCAGGACAGCTAGGGCTATGTAGAGAGACCACATCTAAAACAAACAAACAAATTAAAGATGAGCCAAAGATATAAATAGACATTTCTCAAAATATGGCATATACATGGCCAAAAAAAAAAAAAAAGATAAATGCTAAGTCACCACTAATCTTCAAAGAAAAGCACCTTAAAACTACAATGAGATATAATATTCCAGTTAGAATGGCTGTCATCAAAAAGACAAAACAATAGGAACTGGAGAGATGGCTCAGAGGTTAAGAGCACTGACTGCTCTTCCAGAGGTCCTGAGTTCAATTCCCAGCAACCACGTGGTGACTCACAACCACCTGTAATGAGATCTGGTGCCCTCTTCTGGCCTACAAGGACACATGCAGGCAGAACACTGTATACATAACAAATAAATAAATCTTTAAAAAAAAAAAAAAGACAAAACAATAACAAATATTCATGGTGGGCAAACCTGCTCCCAGAAAACACGAGTTATTAAATGAAAATCTCAGTGTTAGGCACAGGATACCTCCCTATGAGTTATTGGTCAGCGAGATCCCAGAAGTCTCCAAAACAAAATAGAGTACCACCCATCATAACTAGACAATATTGCTGAAAGCCGCTCATATTTTGGTTGCATGGCATAACAAAATTAGTCTTAAACTGACTAAAAAACTTCTTTGTTTTGGCTGGCTTTCAAAGTACTGAAAGATGCTGTGCATACCACTTAGTGAGTGAAAATACTAATGGTCTATAAACCAACCAAGGTGAACGTTGATGGACAGATGGAGAAAGTATGAGACACAGTGAAGTGCTGTGTGTGTGTGTGTGTGTGTGTGTGTGTGTGTGTGTGTGTGTGTGTGTGAACATTATTTCACCATAAGAAAAAAAGCAGTTTTGTCATTTGTAACAACACATATAGAACTGGAGGTCATTATGTTAAGTGAAATAAGCCAGAACCAGACCCATAAACACTACATGATGTGAAAACAAAAATCTGGTCTCATTAAAGAATGTACTAGAATAGATAATCTCTATAGGGTGGAAAGAGCATAGGAAGAGGTGATAGAAACAAATTAAAGAAAACCAAAGTACAGTTAGGTAGGTGGAATTCATTCCGGTAGTCTAATAGCACAGTAGGGTAACTATGGGTTGCAACAATCTGTGATGCATTTCAAAATGGCTAGAAGAACATGGAAGCTGTAGCATGCAGAAATTATTAATATTTGATGACATGGAAATGCTTATTGTCCTGTTTGATCATCACACATTGTAGATACATATTAAATCATGATACTGAATCCCATAAAGGTGTACAAGTGTTATGTCTCAATTTAAAGAAAAGAGCTTGGGTGCCGTAAGAGTGTATAGTCAGCTGGGGACAGACCCAGGACCTGCCCCTGGGTCACATTCTGAGTCTCTTCTGTCCTTGGAGTTCCTTTCTGTTCTTCTGGAGGGAAAAAAAAGCCTCAGAAGTGATGAGACTCTTTCAGTCTTGGAGATATTTGAATAAGATGTCTTTCCACATAGGGGCGTGGGGTCTTCCTCTTGTACCTTTGAACCTCTAGTGGTCTGTGTGAACATTCTTCCCATTCCAGGACTGGGGCTTGCCTTTTGACACATACTTTCATACTTTGGTTTATAATCCCAAATGAAATGCTTGTAGGGACAAAGAGGGGAACTACATTTTTACTATTAACAAAACAAACTTTCTTCAAAAGTGCTCTCCAAATTAAGCACTCTTAATTTGGAGAAGGACTCTCCATAGTCTAGTTTATAGTGCCCCTTATTTAAGGGTTTGCTTTCTGCCATTTCACTTACTCAGGATCAACCACAGCCCCAAGATGTTAAATTGGAAAGTCAGGAACTAAGCAGTTCGTAAGTTTTAAGAATTTTTTTTTTTTGCTACAGCATATTTTTATAATTGCTCTTTTGTTGTGGTTGTTACTCTCTTGCGGTATTTAATTTAAAGATTAATCTTGATCATTTTGGTAAGTGAATACAGGAAAAAGCATACCAAACAGAGTTCAGTGCTGTCCACGGCTTTGGACGTCCACTAGGCATCTTGGGATGTCCTATGGCTACGGGAATTGCTGCACAGCTTTGCTTTCTATTGGGATGGAGATGGGTATGGAGTCGGCATACTGGATTAGAATGTAGCTCAAGACTGTGCTAAATGTGTTCAAGGAAACTTGGGAAGAAATGGGAAGAATGCAAGATGTTTAGATGCAAAGAAACCAGAAATGACTATCAAGCATATTCTTCAATACCCCCATGAAAGCTGTTAAGATAAGAAAAGGAAATTCTCAGAATGAGTAATCAGAGGTTGTTAATTACTCTTCATGTGAGAATTAAATTTGCTGAAGAGGAAAGACTTGGTAATTATCTGAGGTCAAGGGGCCCATCCCCTATCTGTCTGCTCCTTTGACAAATAGAGATAAAAGTCCCACTGAGTTCTCTTAGTCATGGGAAACTTCCAGTACAAGCACTTCCTGACCCACAGACAGGTTGGAGTTCAGTGAAATCTGGAAATACCAGGCCAATCTCCTACAAGCTGAAGTGTTAAGGAAGTGCAGTTGGGGCTTTACCAGCCCTGTGCCTAGCTGAATCCAGAATCTAGCTCATTAAGACCTGCAAACGTGTTTCCTGGTAGGGATCACAACAAGCAGTAAGACTGGGGATTAAGCACTCTGCCCAGATCAGTTCCTGAGCTTGGCTTGTGGTGGCTACCTCTTGAGTAGCTACAACCCAGCATCATGAGTCTGAGCCAAGAGTGACCATATCTGCCTCTAAGGAATAAGGCTAGAATGACTGAGTCATCTTGACCTTTCATTCTGTCTTCTGTTTGTTCTTAGGTTAATTGGGGGGATAAACAGTGGAAGAGTTACACTTTCATTTGATTACCTAAAAGACTTTCAAATTTTTGCAAAATATCTGCCCACAAGTAATGAGATACTCTGAGCTAGCAGGGTAATTTATGTTCCTTTCAAAAAGTGTCTCCATAGGTAGAGCAGGCCAAACAGAAATCTAAGGAGTTAAAGTTTCTGTTTTAACTAGCTGGTCCGTACAGAACTGAGAAATGGGCTCCTCAAAGGAAATGGCCACAAACCCTGCCCACAGGACATCTTTTTCAAAGAACAGTGAATTTCCTGTGATTGAATCCTAGCTAGGCAAGGCTCTGTACATCATGTGATAATGGTCAGCAGCCTCTGAAGATCTTGGAAGCCCATGAAAATGGGTTTGGGGTGAAATAAGGTGAATTTCCTGGTTTCTGTGGAGAACTCATGTCAAGAAATCACTACTTAAGAAAAGTCCTGCATGTGTTAAAGTCAACTGCTGTAGAAGAGCCTGGAAGAGGGGGGTGATCACCTTGAACACACAAAGTTGAAGAGCGGTAAACTTACACCAAATTCGCTTTCATTTAGTCATTTGCATCCTGTTGCTGCAGACTTGAGGAAGGCTTCGATAAGTTAAATAGGACCAAAGTAGTAATGCATAATACATACCCCTTAAGGGTAGCCAGGTGTAGTGGGGATACAGTGCCTGTGTGTGTGTGTGTGTGTGTGTGTGTGTGTGAGAGAGAGAGAGAGAGAGAGAGAGAGAGAGAGAGAGAGAGAGAGAGAGAGAGAGAGAGAGAGAGAGAGAGAGAGAGAGAGATTCCTAGAGCCTTGGGCTTTTGTTGTTGCTTTGTTTACACGTAGTTAACCCGGAGGAGCTGAGAGATCCACAGTGAAGATGGAAGAGATAATTTTAATTTCGAAAAATAAAAGTAACACACACTCTCTCTCCGTAGGGTCGGGCAATCCTGCTCGCACACTTAGAAATGAAAGCATTTGAAGGAGGGGCGAGGCAGGGGCAGCAGCAGCAGGGAGCGTCGTCGGTAACTGAAGGGGCTCTGGTGAATTTCAGGTTCGGATTAGTGACAACTCAGAAGTCTCGCCGGCGGGTGGGGGAGGGAAGTTTGCCAAGGTCTCTGAACTCGGTGGAGAGAGGGCAGCTTCTCAAGGCGCCGGGCGGAGCTGGGCGTACCAGAAGCCCCTGTCCTGGCCGATCCAGCAGCTCGGTCTCACCCCCACCCCTAGCCTGACTTTGTCAGCGATCATAAAATGGGAATTGATCATTCGAGCCACCATTGATTAGGGAAGAATGCTTACTGCAGCAGCAGGGGAAAGGTTAAGAGGAAATTGACCTTCTCCGTAGGTGACATAAAGTCATTAGGTAAATGAGATATTCACACTGGAGTTTTAAAAGGTCATGCTCAATTTTTATTTGCAGCCTGAAAAGTCAAACTGGAGCTCCGGCTTAGGGCAGGGACTTCCACTCCAGGGGACCTGGGCACCGACCGGAATGAAGTCCTGCTGCGCCGGCCAGAGGCGAAAGTGGGATGTGGATTGCAGTCTGGAAAAATTAGGCTGGACTCGGATCCTTGCGGCCCCAGCTGTGGACCAGCGCCTGACCCGAGCGCATCCCTGAGTGTGAGTGCGCGTCCTTCCAGTTCTGCGATGCGCTCCCGCAGCCCGGGATTCCCATGGCCCGAGCACGTAAAGGGACGTCCGGCCGAAACCGACTCCTCAGCATCAGCAACACTTCCCTTTCCCGCATCCACTATGTCTCGCACACAGTGAAAGTGTTTTCTTCTTGTTGTTGTTTTAAAGAAGAGAGTGAGAGGGATATTTATGCACATATTTATCCCTCTAATTACAGGAATTAATCCTCTTATGACTAAAAGGTAACGTGGAAGGACGTCCTTTTGATGTGGAAAAGCACCATTTGTGACTCACATTCAGACTGATTAAGGAATAATTGTTGTTAAACGCTTTGCAAGAGGAAAGTGTTTAATTGAGGGGCATTCGTAATTTTACGGCTTAGTGCAAAATTAAACGTAATTAAAAACTCAGAAATTCCAACTGATTTTCCAATTATTTTTATTGTCTGAGCTAATTGTTACACAAGGGTATCTCTTCTCCCCAAAGGCATTGGGATAGAGACGGGGAGGAGCGGGGGTGGGGTGGGGGGGATAAGGCAATCATACCTTGTCCAAATATTCTCCAACTGGCGACTCCAGCGTCCAGAAAGACCTTTCCTGGGTTGCATCTTACCTCCCCAACCCCTGCCCGGGATCCCAGGAGGCACCCCGCCCTCCCCCTGCAATTACGCATGCAGCCCCTCTCCCCTTCTTCGCTCCAGTTCCGCCAACACCTTGGGATGTGAGAAAGTGGTGGCAGTTCTCTTCTGCAGATCATTACAGCAAACCTGGAAGTATCTGGAGAGGGCCGATGAATTTCTTCAAGCAACACTTGTCATACACAGCCGAGAGATTTAAAAAAAAAAAAAAGCGAGTAAACACGGCTCTCTGGGGGCCATCTCTCCACGCCCTTGCCTGGGGAGCGGGGGTGGGGGTGGGGGGAGGTGTAACGCACAAACCCTGACTCCAAGATGTTTATACACGCGCTCACTACTACGACCTACAAATGCAAGCAGCAAACTTTCTTTTGCCTTGCACTTTGCACTTATTTACTTACTTATTTATTCGAGGCAAGGATGAGTATAGGGACGCTGAGATTTTTTTTTTAAACCATCTTTGTATGTGTAGCTTCTTTGAATGTCCAAACAGACCTATTTATATACATTCAAAAGATAATGAAAGTGCTTTAGGTTTACTAAAACAACATCACATCCTTACCTACCAGACTTCGCTGGAATCCTGGGGGTGGGGGTAGGGAGGATGAAAAGCACACGATTAGGGAGAATGTGAATTTATAAATTTCAATTAGTCTAGACTAATTGTACAGAGCACTGAAATGTTTGCGTTTCAATATGAGAGTTTAATTTCTCTGGGATTTTTAGGATAGAGATAATCGAATTCACCCTATCTGCTTTTCTAATGCCCCACCCCATAAAATAAATGAGTGCCTCTGATCTGACGTGCTACGTGAAAATGGGTAGAATTAAAACTGTCAGTTCTGCTCACAACCTGTGTCTTTCGATGGAGTTCAAAAGCTTTTAAAGGTAAAACGTGCAGATCACTTATGTGTGTTATTTCCTCTCCTACCATCGCCAGCTTTTAAGTAAAAAAAGGAAAGAAAAAGGTATTTTTACTCCTACATTCATTTTCCTTGGAAGACTTCAATCTTTCCGGTAATTTAACGGTGGAGTCTAGGTTTACCTGAGGGTGGCCAAAAAGGTCGGGTGGAATCTGCATTACCCAGTTGTCCTACCCAAGTGCTGTATTTTGTAGCTAGAATGCGGTGTTTGCATGGCTCCAGCACTGTCTTGGAGAAAAGGTTATGTTAGGCATAGTTGGGCAAAAAGGAGGGAATGCCTCTTCCAAAGTTAGAAATGGTGAAAAAGGCGTGGAATCTGCCCTGGAAATTTGAGCAGAAGAAGCAGGTGCCCACTTCAGCTTAGGCAAAGATTGCAGAATCCTTTGAAGAAACTGACAGGGATTTTCCAGAGATGGGGTGGGAGTGAGGGGAATCCTAGGGTGGGCATTTTATGCAAATGATCAAATTTGAAATGTAGTACAAATCCGGGATAGTAAAACTGACAGTTCTGACAGTATTGACAACATAAATATATGTTTGAACAGCGCACTTTCAGACACTTAACCGATGAAGCAATAAAAAAAAAATTCGACTACAATATTTCAGATAATCGACATTGATGTTTTGATACATCATTTTTATCCTCTGAATCGATCTATCACACTCAGGCTGGTCAATTTTAAGTAAAAATGGGCAGCAATTATTTGCACGTTGACTAATGATGACCTAATAACAATCTTCAATTAATTACACCCAAACTGTGCCTCCTTCCCTCAGCAATGGGAGCGGGAGCAAATCTTCATCACCCTCCCTGCACTTTTCCATTCTATTTTGCCATTTTTTTTTTAATAGAGAGGGGTCCAGATTTAAGACTCTTTGGTTCAGAATACTTACAATGGCAAAGTTTCTAACACCTGTACTAGCCACCGTCTAGGTACGTCAGGGGATGTGGCCTCCTTCTACTTCAAAGCCAAGAACTGGCTCTTAGGAAACACATTCGTAACTCGCCTCCGGCCCCCTGTGTCCCAGCGTTTGGAGTAAGTGGAAGACGCTTGCTTAAAGCAAAGAGTGGAGGTTTCTCTCAGGCTGAGTGTGAGGGGAAGGGAGGGAGGAAAGGATGAGAGGGAGAATGAGGGAAACAGAAAGAAGGGAGGGAGCAAGAGGGAGAGGGGAGAGGAAAAGAAACGGAGAATATGGATGAACATAGCAGCAGCCCTGTGGTGCGGCACCTGGCAGGTTTGAGCGTCTACCTTGGTCTCTGTCTCCACTAACCTCTGCTCACACCGCAGGGTGTTTATAGGCTACCGAAAGATGCACGCGACCCGGGTTTAAGCACCTCTGGCTTCCTCGCACGGTGTGTGTTGGCTCGCTCTGCTCTGTGGGTTTTCCTGGGGGGGGGGCCTTTCCTACTCCTACTTTGACACTTCTCTCTAGACTGTGCGTGTGTTTGGTGGGGATAAAACTGGTTAACTGGGGAGGAGGAAATGGGCAGGCTCCTTGGATGGATGCAGACTGCAGACTGAGGCGGTCCCTTGGAAAGATAGATACTGGGGTGAAGAGAGCACGTGTTCCACCGAAGCCCCACTCCTCAAGCAAAGGCTTGGTCCCCTGCCCTGCTGTCACGTCCCTGAGAAGCCCCCTTCCACTGGCACCGGGCGCCCCGGGCTTCAGACTTCAAACTTAGCCCCGCAGTGCTAGCCCGGCTGTGCGAGCGAGCGGGAATCCCAGTGTCTTGTTTCTTTCCAGCAAACTTCCCAATGGTAGGTTTAAGTCACTTCAAAACACCGCCCCGCGAAGATCGTGGGACTTGTCAAGGCGTGTAACAACGCTAAGGTGCTCATTAATGGGAGAAGATGGACTTGAGCCACGCTGATCAGGACTGGAAAGCCTGCAAGATCAGAGTGGCCGGACTGCCATCGAGTTGCAAGGGCTAAGGTGCTGGCCGGTGCAGGCCCGCTGTCTGCACTGGATACTGTAATAAAGACTAGAAAAAGGACAGAAGGAGCAAAGAAGGAAACTGTAAATAGGGTACAGAGAGCAGAAGAGACAAGAGACAGAGGAAGAGGGAAGGAGAAGGGCGCGGGAAGGAGAAATTGACAGCGCCGATGTGCTCGGCGCGTTTGGAGCCCCGCCAGATAGCGCTAGAGGGCTATTTATTGAAACTCGCTCTTGCCGCGACACAGGGAAACAGCTAAAATTGGAAGAAATTAGACAGGAAAACAGCAAAATGCAGCAATTCTACTCCGTCCTATTTTTAAAAACTGTAGGTTGCTTTAATAGTATTATTTTCAGGGAGAAAAGTCTATAATAGAACACCAAGGCGTAAAAGCGCAAAAAAAAAATAAATAAAAATAAACACAAAACAAAAGCAAAAATCAATAAGGTGGTGGTGGGGACAGGGGACAGGGGCTCCCTCCCTCTGAGGATGCCATCTAGAAAGAACATGAACCAAGGTAACAGGTAAGGAAGTGAGTAGAATTCTTTCTACTCTAACTTTTCGGTTATACAGCCGAGGTCAAAAACAGTTCACAAGGAAGAAGGGAGGTTTAAGGAGAAGAGATGTTTTAACAGTAATAAGGGGCTCCCAGGGGTGGAGCGGTGGGATCAACACGTTATTAGAAATACCAAATAAAATATACATATAAAAAATTCCCACTGTCAGTCGGCAGGACCAGGGCAGAAGACAACCCCTGTGCCTTTGTCCCAATAACAGGCTCAGGGCTGTTTCTGCAGGGCCACAGAATCCTTGGAGAACAGTCTGCAAACACCCTGGGAAGCCCGGAGAAAGGAGGACTTCAAAAACTCACCCTCCTTTAGAACCCGAAGGAAGGAAAGAAGTGTGGATGGAATAGAAAGCCTGGGAACAGAGGTGGAGGACAGAAGAGAAAGAGCCAATGGATGGTGTGTTTTGAGGATTTTTTTTTTTTTTTGGCTTGCTAGGTTCAGTAATCCAAGGAAATAAATATCCTTTATGATACTTTACTTTTAAATATCAACTTTGTTTTGTCAAAAAAAAAAAAAGAAAAAAAAGAAAAAGAAAAAAACCCTGGCGTTTCTCATGTTTAGCCTCCTTATTTAACCCTGAACTCTCCCTTTGACCCAGTGAAATCCCTCTTAAGTCAAAGGAGTAAGTTATCTTTCTTCAAATTGAGGAACAGAGCCTCCCCAAATCAAACATAATCTCAGTTTTTTTTTCTTACATAAAAGTCTCCTTGATACAAAATATTCCAAATCAAAACATTAACTAAAGTTGCAAACAAGATTAAGGCTGGATTTACTTGCTCTTGTAGTAAAGCATCAATTGTTCTAACTGTTGTAAAGAAGACAAAAGGGATTTAAATCTGGTGATTTTAATACACAGATTAACACTTCAGGACCTCACAGTTCTGAGGAATTTGGAATTATCTATGCAGAGGATCTGGAAATTGGCGGTGGTGGTGGTGGGGGGGGGGACATATAAAAAGAACAGCCACATATACCACCTCAAGAAGCCTGAACAAGTTCAGCTGAAATAAAGTTCCAGTTTATAAATGCTACTTCAAATGAACTCCCCTCCCGAAAGCCAATGCCATTGGACTACAGAACTAGGGGCTTACATTATTCTTTGAAATCCTTAATGTTACCTATAGTAACATTCCACAAGGGATCAAAAGAAGAAAAGGAGAAATAGAAAGAAGTGCTTTTCAGAAGTCTAGGGGATGCTTCAATAAGAAAGGGGTGATTAAAAACAGACTCTTAAATTTGAGAGGCCCAATTCTCCTTCTTCACCCCCCTTCGGTCCTCCCCCCCCCCTTTCACCTCCTTTTTAATTCAATGTTCCCACCCCCCACTCCAGAGCTAAGTAGCTGATTTGGGATTGTGAAGAAATAGGTTTTACCAACCATATTTGTTCTGGGGCACTTGTAAAATGCGATTTGTAGAGAGTCTTTAGCCTTCTGATTGTCTTTGAATTGTTTTTACTGAAACAGATCTTTTGCAGTTAATGAGTCCCCACACAGCTGGACAGCTCCTCACGGACACTGAGAACTCTAACCCCAAAATGACCCCAATTTGACACCGCAAGATGAAATTTTACCGCCTGTTAAAACCATTTCCAGCCTGGCAGGAGGAGCTGACTGTTGACTGAGGTGTGCGCGGCGCCTGTGACCCCCCATCTCTTGTTTGTCTCTGGGGCTACCCCACCTATTTCCCTTCACCTCAAATGTGGGGGAGTAAATTAATCCACAGCCAGGGTGTGGAGTGCGGAGCTCTGAAAACAAGGTGTCCACACAGACAGAAAAGAGAAAGTGTGGCCGCCTCGCTTCTGTGGGATGGCTTCCACCAAACAGGGAAATCAAGGGTGGAAAACAGAGGCAATCCTTAGCTGGAAGAACCCTCTGCAGCTGTATTAATAAAGCACCCACAAGCTGTTGATAATCACAATCCTTTGAAGTCATCACAGCCATCAGGAGAGATACCCTGAATCAACTGCAGCTTGATCTCCTGTGCAAGGCACCCCAGAGGTGGATTTTAAAACTCACATGTAAACTAACAGTTTCACCAAAAGCATGCATCTGAGTAACAAATCCTTTTTTAGTTACTAGGAAACAGTGTCTCCTTTTAGGTAAAGTGAATTTCAAAGTCATACAGATGTTCTTCAGTAGTGTGCTATTTTCAACCGTCCCACACTTCTTAACTAAAAATCTCCCACGTTAAAAATTGTTTCTTTTTTGAAAATACCTTAAAATACCCTTCCTTTCTGCCCCCTACATTTAACCAGACTGTCCTCCTGTCTGCCTTAATGCACTTGACAAAATGCATAAGAAGTTACACAGTGAGAGAGGAAGGAAGAAAGGGTCCAAGTCAAAACCCCTTCTGCACTGGCCACCGGATAAAACAGAGGCTCCACTTTTCTCTTTTTACCAAAACCCAAATTATCACCAGCTAATCAAGCCATTATTTCCTTAACGACTGCTTTAAAATATAGAAATAATCAGTTTGTCTGGATCTTTGCTTAGGGAGAAACCTTATTACTGATATGTTTAATGCTACTGAAGTTTTCCTAAATAAAGGCTACTGGGATGTTAAATCGCTTTATAATACCAATGGGGTATGGGGGAGTAGCGGTGTTTTTAAAAAAAAAAAAGCGCTAAGCATGCTTAGACTAAAATGCAGAGGTTTCTCACGAAGTTGTTCTTGACAAAAGAAGCGTTTATCTCGGATACTGGAGTCTCTTTGAAAAAGAAACTTTCTAACTGTCGTTTATTTAACCAGGACTTTAAAAATAGCAACAATCCTACTGGCGATCATAAATAGCCAATGTTGAAATTAAGAACAATTAGAAGAGTCAAAACTGAGTGTAAACTCTGCCAGCCGCGCTGGACCGACAACTTGGACCCAGTACCATCCACAACTCCGCGGGGCAGAAAACAGTCTTCAGCCAGGCCAGATATTCTCCCACATTCTCTGTCTCTGTCCCTCCTCTTCGTGTGCCTCTGCCTGTCCTCTCTGTCTCTCTCTCTGTCTCTCCCCACCCCCAGGAGGCTAAAGTGAGGTTTAACTACCCCCTTGAAATAAAATTGTGGACACAACTTTTGCTTTTCTTTTTACTCACCTTTTCTTATGTGACGAGTAACTCAGCATCAAATGAAGTAGATATTTGTAATCTTGGAGTTCTTCTAGGGAGGAAAAAGAGGGGGGAGGGAGGAGGGGAAAGGACCCTATGATCTTTCAGGTTCCAGAGGGGTCGGCTGTCTTAGGCTAGAAGCCAGGCAGAAAGAAAGACAGAAACCCTAGACTAGACTCTGCTCCCAGAAGCTCCCCAGCCCACCGTCCGAGCTTTGGCCACTGGAGCCAAACACGCGCGGGCCGCAGCCCCTCTCCCGGCGCGCTCTCCGCTCCTCTGCCAGCCCCTCCACACTGTCTTTATATGTGAGGGCCGATTTCCCGCAGACATCATTGTTATGATGGCTCATTTAATCAAACTGTTTAATTGCTCTGGTAATCACTATCATCATCACAGGTGCTCAATCATTCATCATTTTTGGAGGGCTTTATTGACCTCCGGAGCTCATTCCCCAGCCCTAGGAAAACGAGGCCAAATTTCCTCAGACTCTGCAAGGAGTCTCGGCAGGCAGTGGTCTTAGCTAGTTTGGGATGCTCAGAAGCTTACGAAGAAACCAAGATGCAAAGGGAGCCAAAAAAGAGCCTTCCCACCCCTCTCTTCTCTCTCTCTCTCTCTCTCTCTCTCTCTCTCTCTCTCTCTCTCTCTCTCTCTCTCTCTCTCTCTCTCTCTCTCTCTGACACACACACACACACACACACACACTTTACTCTTCCTAACCACTCCCATCCACCCCCGCCCCCACGAGAAAGTCCAGTCCAAGCCACCGGAGCAGGAGGCGCTGCTTTCTACGTTACAGAATGGGTTCAGAGTTGGGAAGGGAGGCCGCGGTGGAACAGCAGTCCCTTAGTCTGTTTGCAGTTCTCTGGGCCTCGGGCGGGGAACCCTGGGCGAGGGTGAGAAGTTGGGGAGAGGGCGCGCTCTCAGTGCTTGGCTAGGTCGCTCAGCCAGCTGCCGGGTGGCGGCAGGGTGAGCCCGGCTCCGCGCGCCGGGTGACCAAAGCTCCGCCCCCAGCTCTCGGCTCTGCCTGATTGACGCGCAGCCTCCGGAAAGCAGCGGCGCAGAGGTAAAGCCAGCTGGAACTCTGGCCAGGGATTGAGCGGGACCCTGGCCAGAACTAGTTTCTACCAAAACCTTGTCGGGTATTTACCTTTCTAACCCCACTCGCCTCCTTTTTCCTTTGGGGAAAAGTTCGTTAGGAGCCAGTCCCATCGTCCCCACCCAGCGAAATCCGCCCGGTGTAATTAACTCGGCCTTTAGCCCTGGTTACAACCGAGCGGCCGCTGAGCCCAGAGCAACCACAACAAAGCTGGGAAGCGAGCGCTAGCCACTCCTCGCAAGTATCTTCTCCTTCAGTTGCTTTTTAATCTCTCTCCTCCAGGGCTTCCCAGATCCAAGATTCACTTTGTAGGCGCACACCGGTCGCGCGAGTTCGCGCGCGTGCACACACACACACACACACACACACACACACACGCACACTTCCCTTGGCTACATCGGTAAACAACAAACACCAAACAACTCCCTCTCGGCTAACTCCTACCTCACTAACTCTCGTCCCACTTCCTCCTTCCAGATTGCGCCCAGGACCCCTAGACTCTCCGAGGTGGTCCACTGTCTGCAGCTCACCGAGGGACTAGGCTCGGAGTTAAGCTGCTCCCATCCTGTACTAGAAAAAAATGAATATTGACAACAAGGGCTCTGCATCTGCACAAGAAAGAAAGTGCTACTTAACAACAGCAGCAACAACAAATTTAGCCCGGCGGTGGTACAGTCGGCTGAGCTTGCTGATCTAGGTTGTTAGCAGGAGACTTCGGGACCCAGTAATCCGCGGACAGAGGAAGGGGGCCGCGGAATTAAAAGGAACAAAAGCCAGAGCGCCATGCCAAACATCCCCAACGCGACCCAGTTAGGCAGGAGCCAAGAGGAGTGGTGGGGAAATAAACTAGAAGTAAGTTTAAAATAAAAATATCTGAGGCTGTACCGTACTTTGCCTGTGGCTTTCTGCAGTTTTCCTGTATGTGATCTCCCTGTCCTCTTCCACATCTCTCTTCCTCCCCCCTCTCCAATCACGCGTGTTCTCTCTCTCTCTCTCTCTCTCTCTCTCTCTCTCTCTCTCTCTCTCTCTCTCTCTCTCTCTCTCTCTCTCTCTCCTCTCTCTCTCCCTCCCTTTCCCCCTCCCTTATCCCCCCTCCCTCCCCTCTTCCTCCCCCTCCCGAGTCGTCCCCCTGGAGAAGCAGGCTTGCTGATTTGCTCCGGTCCTCTCGGCTCCAGCCTCCCCTCCCCCAGCTCCCCCCCCCCCCCCCGGGCCGTCCGACCGCACTCGCTGCATATCAGAGGCTCCGCGCTGCGCGCTCCTCCTCGCTCCAGCTCCCCACTCCCGGGATGTGTCTCCGCCGTACGACGGGCTATGGCCACCACGACTTCCGGGTTCCGTCATTTCGTTCTCCCGCCGCCGACCCGCGCCGCCAAACTGAGGCTCTACTATAAGCCGGGCTGCAGCCAACCTGCCAACACCTACTGACACTCACTCATCTCTCAGAGAGTGAGAGAGAGAGAGAGAAAGAGAGCGCGAGAGAACGAGCGAGAGAGCGAGCGCGAGTGAGAGCGAGCGAGAAAGAGAGAGAGGGAGAGACAAAATACCTACCAGAAAAGGGGGGGGGGAGGAAGTCCAATTTTTGCAAACTATTCATTTTTTCTTGATTTTTCTCCTTGCTTTCTTTGAACAATACTTTAAAGAGAGAGGACCGTATTAGAGCTATTTGGGGGGCAAAGCTAAAGGAGGGGGGAGGGGGGAGGAAAAAATTCAAGAAAAAGAAACCCCTCGCGGAGTTTTACTGGAAGAAAAAAAAAACGAGTCTGAAAGATTGCTCCTCTTCATCATCATCAACCATCATTCATTCACTACCTTGACATTCCGGGCTTTGATTGACAGCTGGAGTGGCAAAAAGCCATGAAACTCGACAGTTCGGTTACATGTGGGTTGCTGACTGGCCGCTCGTAACCTTCAGTTCGGGGGTTTGACAATTTTTTTTTCTTCTTTTTCTTTTTCTTTTCTTTCTTTTTTTTTCCAACTGAGAGGAAGAGAAGAGAAAAAGGGATAAAGGAGGACCGAAGAGGAGGAGGAGGGGAGGGGGAGGAGGAGGTGGAGGAGGAGGAGGAAGATCAGGAGGAGGAGGAAGAAGAAAAAAAAAAGAGAAAAAGAAGAAATATTGAAAAAAAAATCTTCGTTTTCTTGACTGGGCTTCCCCCACCCCCCTAAAATAACATTGGAAAATTGGGAGAAGTCTCCTTGGTTTGGAAAAAAAAAAGACTCTTCAGCCTAGCTCACTTTCTTATCCGGACTGGGATATTAAATATACGACACATCCAGGAGTTTATTGGAGCGCAGACTGATGGCGCAAAGGGTAGGTTTAAATCTCCAACACTTACCTAGATATAAATCCTCTCCTACAGGGCCCTGCCCCATGCCTCCTCTCCCTTCAAGCTGGCTGCAGCTCTTGCTTGATGATGGCGGCCAGTATTTTAAAAAATAGTAGCAAAATTATTCATCGGCTTCTTTCCCCCCCGTGCTTCTGCGTGTGTGAGAGTGTGTGTGCGTGCGTGTGTGCGTGTCTGGGCGCGCGTGTCCCAGCGCTGTGCGAGCGGGCGGGCGGCGAGTGCGTGTGAGTGGTGTGTGTATGTGTGTGTGTGTGTGTGTGCGTGTGTGTGTGTACGTGTGTGCAATTGTTACACGCTTTCGCCTCGCTCCAGCTTTTACCCCGGCAGCGCGATTCCCCAGGTTCTCCTGCCGCCGCTGCTGCGCCTCTTTCGCCGCTGCTCGCGCGGCTCCGGGCGGGCGCCGGCTGCATAGGAGCCGCCGCCGCCGCCGCCGGGGCCGCCGCTGGGGCCGCGCTGCCTAGACTAGCCTGGGCTGCTTGTTTTGTCTCTGAAATTGACAAGGACGCAGGGAAGCCGCTGCTAAATAATGTTTCTGGTAACTTTCACGTTATTCCTCCCCACCCTCTGCCCCCAGCCCCCGGGGAGGCACCGGCCCTAGTCTTCCCTGGTCCTTGGCGTTCTCGGCCTGATTATTAGCGTTTTTCTTCTCTTTATTTTGTTTCATTTCGCCCTTTGATTTATTGGATCTCCTGGAGGAGGCGAAGGGGGGTTAGGGGTGGGATCCGGGGCTTCCTCCTCTAGCTAACTCCACTTCTCCCTTGGTTGGCTCGCTGGGGTTCTGCAGCCTCCGGCGGCGAGAGCGCGGCCTCCCTGCGCCCCCGGCGTCCCCGGCCTGATCTCCCTTCTCTGAATGCTGCTCTCGGCTGAGACTTTTACATTTTAAAATTTACAGATATCTTCTCCCAACTTTCGACTCTGTTGTTTCTGCTGGTTTGGTTTGTAGTGTGTTCAACTTGTGTCCAGTACTTTTCTTCTTTCTGACTTTGTTTTTATTTTTGTTTCTCTCTCTCTCTCTCTCTCTCTCTCTCTCTCTCTCTCTCTCTCTCTCTCTCTCTCTCTCTCTCTCTCTCTCTCTCCCATTCCCCTCCGTCCTACTCCCTCTCCCCCTCTCCTCTCCATCCGATTCCCACTCCTCTGTTCTCTCTCTTCTCTGCTCCGGGTTTCTTTGCTTTCCTGCCTCTGCCCTCCTGGCTTCTCTCTCACCCCCTCTGCCATCCCCACCCCTTGCCGGGCTCTGACAGTACGATGAGCTGCCCCATTACGGCGGGATGGACGGAGTAGGGGTTCCCGCTTCCATGTACGGAGACCCTCACGCGCCGCGGCCGATCCCCCCGGTTCACCACCTAAACCACGGGCCGCCTCTCCACGCCACGCAGCACTACGGCGCGCATGCCCCGCACCCCAATGTCATGCCAGCCAGCATGGGATCTGCTGTCAACGACGCCTTGAAAAGAGACAAGGACGCGATCTACGGGTAAACCGACCCCCGGACCCAGCTTACTGTGTGTGAGTGTGTGTGAGTGCGTGTGCTTGTCTCTGGTGGTGGTGGTGGGGTGGACAGGGCGGCTAAGTGGGGACTTAATTCTGCATGGGAGGACCATTTGCAGTAGAGAAAGACAGAGGAGAGAGCCTGCTCTTCGGCCCCTTGAGTCACAGGCTAGAAAAATAGACCCTTCTCTATTCCCTTGGTTCGGCCTCTCCAGACCCCACAGTCCCGGTTGAGGACTAAGTCCTCAAATCTTGCTGGCCGGGCCTTCTCCCCAAGGACAAGATTCCTGGCCAAAAGACGCACGGCTGGTTGTCTCAGGCTGCCTTACAGAGGCCTTGACTGAGAGGAAAGTTTTCTGCAGCCGAGAAAAAACTTCCAGTTTCCTTTTTCTCTCCTCCTTTCTCTCTCTCTCGCTCTCTTTCTTTCTTTTCTTTTTCTCCACTCCCCTCCCCTTTCTGCTTCCTACTGTGGGCCTGGGAGTCACTAAACGCAGCTTGAGCTGGAATCAGGGCAGCTTCTGTCGGCCAGGAAGTCCTAATCACCCACTTCTTAATTCTCTGTAAATAAAGGGGGCAGACCTTGAAGTGCAGCGGGGTGGAAGAGACTGCGGCTTGCATACAGCCGTTCTTAGGGGGAATCGGGGAAATGGCTGGAAATTATTTTATATTCGGAAATCTCGGAGAGGGGTGGGCAAGCAGGGTCCCAGCGTGTACTACTCGGGCTCTTCCGGCTGAGGGTAGGTGGGGAAGGCGGCGGGATGCCGAGGGGAGGGGACAGTGAGTAAACAGCAACTGAGCCTAAAGCCTGAGGCCTCAAGCATCTCGAGGTGTAGCTAAGCCTCCCGAAGGAACACAAAGGGCGTACGCGCCCGGCATGCACACTTCCAAGTTTTGAAACGCGGTTTATTTATCCTTGTGCGCTGCAACGCTGGGAGAAATGTGGTCTTTGGAAGGAAGCTCTTTCGAGTTGAACATTCTTATTATTGTGGCCCTGCCACCGGAGCTTTACTGCAAGCAAAGTGAACAAGTTTATAAAGCAAAGGATGGAGAGATTAGAACACTTTTCTTAAAACTGGGAAATGTCAGTCCGGTGTGTACGTAGGTGAAGCCCTCGGCCTTGTCTGAAATGCCCGTTAGATCAATTCAGATTGTAGGGGGGAAAATTCAAATAGTGTTCCCTGTCCTGGAGGTCAGGGTTGGGTGGCAGGCACCTCTGGAGTGAGTAGTGGGATCTGGATCAACTCCGAGCTCTAATTGGCCGGGCTTTTGGTTATTTCATTATACCCTAACTGGGTCTATGTTTACTTGGTGGGCTAAAGTGGCCGGGGGCTTCTCGGGGCTGATCTGAAAAGACCCATGAACCAAGGGAAAAGGCCAGGCTGTTTCCTTTCTGTTTGTGGCCCAGGCTCGGCTGATTGAGGGTGTAGTGTGTTGCGTGCCTGTTGTATTAAAGAAAGAATGCAAATCCTCCAAACTTGTTGATTACAGTTCTTGCTCCTTCCCCTCTGCACCCCGTCTCCGTGCGTGTGTCTCTGCGTGGCGCTGCCCGTTAGGCACCCGTTGTTTCCTCTGTTAGCACTGGTCTTTGAGAAGTGCGAGCTAGCGACCTGCACTCCCCGGGAACCCGGAGTGGCCGGCGGAGACGTCTGTTCCTCCGACTCCTTCAACGAGGACATCGCGGTCTTCGCCAAGCAGGTCCAACCTTCTTGACCCGCTCACCCCCCACCCCCCAGCAGCCCTTCACCCTCCCTCCCCTTTCCTCCGAGCTTGACTTGAAAGAGGAGGAAAAGGCAGGACACCCGATCTGTTCCTCTGGCCCAGTCGGCGCTCCGCGCCTCCTCCCCATCCCTTAGCCTGGAGGCGAATTGGAAACGGAGATAAATATGGGTGTTTGTTTTTCCCCCCAGCCAGGAATACAGGGGCTCGACCCTCGAATTAAAGTTGACCTGCTCCTAATCTGGGGCTTGGCCTTTTCCCCGCCTGCAGCTACTTGAACAAGAATTGGGGAGAGGGGCTGGGGGGGACCTGGGAGTGCCCCGGAGCAAAGGAAGCAAGGAGCCTGGAGAGAAGCCTACTCAGGCTAGGGAGGTGGGGAGACCCACCTCCAGGTTTGGCTGCAGAAGCGGATTCTGAGAATCCGCGAGCCGCCTTGCCTTCCCGGTTACAACTGGAGTGGGGCACGACTCTCCCCACCGACTCAAGGCCCTGATGTTACTCCACCGACCCCACTCACTTAAGACATCAATCTGTTTCTTGAATTTTATCAAAGCCCCTGCCCTCTCCTCTGCCCCTGCTCTTCCAGAGTACCCGCTCCCTCCATTCAGATCAGTCGCCCGACAGGGTTTTCTCTTTTTAATTGGGCTGAAGATTCATGCTGACTTTCCCTGCTTCCTATAGGTTCGCGCTGAAAAGCCTCTTTTTTCCTCAAACCCAGAGCTGGATAATTTGGTAAGACTCTTGTTTCTTGCTTGTCCCCAGCCTCGGACACATCCCTAGCCCAGAGTTGCACTCATGTGCCCCTGAAGCTCCAGGGAGTTGCAGTAGAGCCCTCTTAGCGAAGCACAAGGGAAGGGACCCATTTAGAGCTCCTGCGGGGTAATAGGGGAGAGCCAGGGGCAGTATGGACCTCAGGGGATGAGAAGCCCACCGAGGCAGCAGCGGGCGCCGCGGCGCCGAGCGGGCGAGTGGGGATGCTTCCCAGGTCTCGGCCTCGGGAGTAAGCGGAGAGAGGGGAGCGATTTCCTCTGTGTGCCGGGGAAGTCGGCCGAGCCCCAGGCTGCTGCCCCGAAGGAAGTAACTGCCCAAGGCGGCTGAGGGCGGGCTAAGAATGGGTTGGGGGTGAGGGGCTATCCCGCGCAGGCCACTTTTAGGTGCGATTCTTTTGCTAATTTGCAGGATTTCAATATTAAAAGTACTTAAATCCTCTTTCAAAGGCCCTGCCTCCCCATTCATCTAGAGTATTTCCTTCTTCTGAGAGGAGGCTTGCTCCGGGTTTGCTGTTTTAAAAAGCCTTTCTATCCAAAGAAATGGTTCCCCCCTCTTCTCCTCTTCTCTTCTCTCCTCTCTTCTCTTCTCTTCTCTTCTCTTCTCTTCTCTTCTCTTCTCTTCTCTTCTCTTCTCTTCTCTTCTCTTCTCTTCTCTTCTCTCCTCTCCTCTCCTCTCCTCTCCTCTCCTCTCCTCTCCTCTCCTCTCCTCTCCTCTCCTCTCTTCTCTTCTCTTCTCTTCTCTTCTCTTCTCTTCTCCTCTTGTCCTTTCTTCTCTCTTATTTTCTTGTTTTATTCTATTATCTCTTCCCCTCCCCCTCCTCCTCCAATTTGACCTGAGGTGGAGGATAGGAGGAGCAGTAAAAAGAAGACAGACGGGTAGATTAAGAAGACCTAGTGGGAGAAAACCAGCCCTTACCAACAGCACACTGTGAGAGCCAGGGGAAAGAAATAACTACTAAGGCCACCCCTTATACTGGCTCCCACCCCTGTGGCCAATGAGGCAGAGATGATCAGTAATCATTTGGTTTTCCTATTTCTTGATGTGTGGGTTTTGCCCGGCCACCTGCTGGTTTCTTCTTCCTCTGTCCAATTCCCTCAGCACACCCCTCTTCACACACACACACACACACACCACAGATTTACAAGTCCCAGAACCCTAACTCCATCCTCTTAAATTTCCCTTTCAGATGATCCAAGCAATACAAGTACTAAGGTTTCATCTTCTGGAGTTAGAGAAGGTAAGCCGGAGGCAACAGTCCCCATGTTGATGACCCCCACATCCTCTCAACCAGATGACTGGGGATGTTACACACCTCGGGGATGAAGGATTACTCATCTGGAGATCTTGATCACGGCCCTATTTCCCTCCTTTATAGACTTCTCAGCCCAGGGGCTCAGAGGATATGGGAATCAGGGCAGCCCTGCCTTTTAAAGCCCCCCACCCCCAGGCATTCAGGATTATTTGAAGTACAGCAGAGCCGTTTGTATTGCTGCACACAATGTCTACTTGTGTCTCTATTAGCTCGGCTTACCCTAGGCCCAGAGTTCCCACTGGGTGCAATCAGAGGGAACAGTCCTTTTTGGGGTGTCTTTGCATTGATACATAGGTCAACCATTTCCCTAGGAAACATACACAGCACCTTGCTTACAAAAATCACACACATCCCCAGTTCTAGTGTTTAAATGTTTCTGAGATATTATCAAATCATATTTTCTTCTATGCTCTCCCAATCTGAACCCAGTTGCTTCTAGTCCAGTTTCGGTCTTTATTGTAACTTGTTGCTCAGGGAGGGGAGTCTCTGAAGAATAATATCGATTGCCACAATTGCTCTATTGTTTCCTTGCCTTCAGCTCTTGCACCCCTTAATTAGAGTTAGTTTGGAAGACATTACATTTGTTGCTCTTTACAAATGTAACCCTGCAACCTGGTATTCTTCCCCCTTTAAAAATGAAACCTATAAAGACAACATGAGTTGAGCCTCCCCCATGACCCTCCTCCTAGGTGCACGAACTGTGTGATAACTTCTGCCACCGGTACATTAGCTGTTTGAAGGGGAAGATGCCCATTGACCTCGTGATTGACGAGCGAGATGGAAGCTCCAAGTCAGATCATGAAGAGCTTTCAGGCTCCTCCACAAATCTCGCCGACCACGTAAGTGTGCAGAGCCAGTGGAGTTCCCTGAAGGCCACTGGGCAAAGCATGTTTCTAAAACCTTGTGGGATTGGGCTCACTTGTTCTGTTTTTTAATGGTTTGGTCGCGTTTGGAGTTTGCTCTCCCTGTCTCCCGACCAGTGTCATGGCCTTTATTTTCATTTCCTCTTTCTTGAACGCTGTCCTCAGTTATGTTGAGAGTCAAAGAACTAAGGAGTGGATAGAATGATTTGTGCTCTTAGTGTGTGAAGTTTCCTGGACCTGGTGACTTGGGTGTTAGCAAAAATCTCTTTTTGATATGATGGTCTCTGTCTTCTCTGTTTTCTTTCTGTGTGTAATCAAGGGATCAGAGATAGCAAGAGACAAGACAGTTAGCTGGAAGGAAAGCTGTGCGTGCCTGGCCAGGGGAGGGGGAAGTGGGAGCCAGAAGAGAACTGGGAAATGGGGGCCTATTGCTCTCCCAGAGAAGACAATCCTGAGAATTCCTGGCCATTTTGCACCACATTAACAATAAAAGGAGTGAATGAACACATTACAATTCTCAGGACTTTTTTTCTCATAGAAACTTATTGTCAGAATATGGACTTATTGCCAAGTGCCTGAAGCATCTCTATAATAAAAGACAGCAACCTTGATGAACCAATTTTTAACACTGTATTACAGAAAGCTGAAGGGAATTAAGACTGAGTAACCATAGGTTAGTGGTTGCCCTTCAACACTCTAGCAGCTGGTGACTGAGGATGAAGAGTGTAGAAGATGCCCGGGGATGTCAAACCAGGAAAGGAGATTTCTATTCTCTCTGTTTTTAATCCTATTTTGGAACTGATGGAGGGATTGTGATGGGGGAAGAAAAAGCATATGTAGTGATACTCAAAATCTGAAGAAGAAGCAGGAGAGGGATTGCAGCTGGCAGGGTTGGTAGGGGAGGCAAGAGCGGTGGGGTTAAAGAGTAGGTGTGAATAGCAGTGTATTTGGGGGGACTCAAGCCAGGAGGTGGGGAACAGAGTGTCTATACATTCATTTGAACTCACAACCTAGATGATACAGGCCATAATCTGGATAACTTCATGGGTGAAATATTAATTTAATACTCCATAGGAGCTAAACAGGCATTGACATTTGAAGGTAGTTTGCACTCCCCACCCCCAAATTCCTGAGTAGGAAGAGGAGTGAATTGAGCTACCTGAGGAATAATAGCTTTTCTGTGAGTTCTCGTCTCCCTCTATCAAAAGTTTTGAAAAGAAGCAGCCATTGATTTTAAAGATTAACCTTTGCACTACGTGAAACAGCAGCCTAAAAGTTGAAGATAATGAAAGGAAACCATAGCATAGGATGTCCAGTTCGGATAGAGAATAAATACTGTGCTGCTAAAAAGCTCCTGCACTTGTCTTTATCTGTTTCAAGGTGATGGGGAAAGTGGTCTGGGGTTTGTACCTTGCATGCATTAGGTGAAATCAAAAAGGTGTAGCAGCTGTTAGAAGTTCCTTTGCTTCTCTGTATCTACAGTGTGTGTTCTTGTGGTCCAAGAGGAGTGCTTGCTTCCTAAATATTTATTTATTTTTGTTCTTTACTTATTTTCATCACTTTCTGTTTCTGAGTTCATATGCATTTGTATTATGGGGGTGGGAACAGAGGGGTATGTATCCACGCGGCTTGGAGCATGAGAGGTCCCTAGTTCCTTCTGCGTCAAAAGCTTGTTATTTTGTGGGATTGTAACTAGTTGGTTTTCTACAGCAGTTTCTTGACAATGGTTTTTCTGGTGGATGTATGGAGTAGGGGGTGCTGATGTTTACGTAGAAGCAATAAGAGAAACTAGGCGTTGTAGATAGAGTATTGGCTGATCTATAAGGCCAATTTGTGAAGCTAGCGTAATATTTAAATACAGACTCAAGAAGGAGGTGGTGCCTAAGAGAATAGTGCTTGAATAATTTAACAATCATCATCTTCGGATAAAAGAGTCAACTGTAGCATTTGTTGCTACCCTTTCAAGCCCCCAATCAAGTAAATATGACAACTGATTTATTTTGAATCCGTGAGGGCTTGCCACCTCATTGGGCGTCATAATTTAAAGCCTTTTATTTCCTAGAGATCTGAACTACAGCATTTTTTTTCTTTAGCCCCCTGCTATTTGTTTTGAAATGAAGCCATAATTTGTTCCACCAGCATACTGAGTGGGGAATGGAGAGGTCTGCCCCATGCTTGTGCTCCATGCGGGACGAGAGAGAAATCCTTGAAGGCTCTGCAGCATTTTAGGTACCAGAGGCATATCCACTGCATTTGTGCCTAGGCCACCCCCTCCTTCCCGACAAAGGGCCTCCTTCTAAAGGTTTCTCACCCGGTCCTACAAACTTGTCATCCCTCAACCCCTCAGTCACAAGAGAGGGAAAAGACCACAGAATCCCTACCTGAAAGTGATGTAAGGGGGACATTTTCAGCATATAAATGTGTCCAATTTGAGTCATCAGGTTTATTTTTTTTCATTTGCTTTGATATGCATATTTAATGCCTTGCCCCAGGCTGGATCTCATTTGCTGCACGCTGGTGCAGGGTGATGATCAGCCACTTCAGAAGGACCCAGACAGCGTGGTGTTTTCTCTGTTTTCTCTGTTGGCCCACTATTCTGATCTACTGAGCTACTTCGAGGTTTTATTTGCACATGAAATGCCGTGAGCAGTTCAACTTATTGGCTATGAATAATGACAGCTAAAAAAGAAGTGTAGTTTCATTTATTGTGTGCCAAGGTTTCTCTTGTGGAGGTGACAGTTTGTGACAGCTGTTTGACACCCCAAAAACACATACACCTCTATCCTTATTAAGTGGTATCAAGCTACACTGTGCGTGCATGCGTGTGTGTATGTGTGTGCGCGCACACATGTGTGTGTGCGTGTGTGTGTGTGTGTGTGTGTGTGTGTGTGTGTGTGTGAGTGAGTGAGTGAGTGAGTGAAGAGGGAGCAGGCAAGGAGAAAGAATGAAAGAAAAAAAGAAAGACTAACTTTGTAGTTCTGTGCATTGAAAAGCATGAAAGAACTATCAAGGGCAGAATATTAAGCGCCAATATAGTTTTTCATTTTATTAACATCCTTGAAAACATAAATGAATGAAGGTTGTTGACTGAATAAATATCTTCAAAGCTAATATTCTCAGCAGACGTTTAGGAATGACTTTTATGTACTATTACCGGGTATTGTGCTAATTTTATATTCTATAATGTCACATAAGTATTCTGATACGACATAGATGCATTACAAGGAGACCCGTAGTGGTCTTGCGTTCCATTCTTTACATCCAGTGAGGATACTGGATTTGTTTATTTATTATTAACAAACACTATGTGCATGATGATAAGGGCAAGTTTGGAACCAAAGAGAAAATAAAATGTGCAACTTTGGTTGTTGTACTGTGTTAAGTCAATTCGTGAGGGATGCTAATTTTTTAATATTAGGATGTGTTTTTATCTCCTACACTTACTATAGCATAAGGATAATTGTTGTAGGTAGCAAATGGCTATGATAGTATTCTTCAGAATACTGTTGAGGGAAAAATAGATGATAATCAAAGGCAACTCCACTGTGTTTTCCAGCTGCAGCTCATGCTAAGCTTCCCAGACATTCAAATTTATCATGTTTAAAACAAACATGTCAAGAAAGCATTTATTTTAAGTTTCAACTTGGAAACTGTTGTAAAATAATTATGTTTTTCCTAGACTGTTAAAGTACTAAAAAATTGTTAATATCCAAATTTTCTATTTTATATAATGTGAGATCAGCTTTTTAGATATAGTACAGACAAGTATGTATCATCATAATATTTATGTATAAAGATATCATATATCTTTGTATCAGGTTTGCATGACCAAAACATACTTGTTTGAAATGTATTCTCCTGGTTACACTTGTTTGTAGTGCATATGGGTATATAGTTATACCACTCCTGTTTACAATGCCAAACAGCTCTATTTTATTTTCTTTGAAAGAATTAAGTAAAGAAAATATAATTATGTGAATTAATATGAATTGGCAGGTACCTTAAAGTTGGCTGGCTCTGATAACATCATAAGTAAATGACATTTTATTTTCATTTCTGGGCTGAAGTTTAAATGAACATATGCTGCTATTGTTTTTGCATTTCTGAATATGTCAAGTATATTCATGTCGATACATTTGTTGTTGTTGTTGTTGTTATTGTTTTAATGGGTTAGGTCAGAGGAGAGAATCACCAGGATATTGCTCTTGACAGAAAATGCTGGTAGATAAATTCCATTATTACTTAAAAAGTAGAAGTGAGGACAGAGTGAGGAGAGGTTTGGGTTTGAGTTCTTGGCCTATGGAAGATGAAGGAAGGATGATGAGCTTTGATATTAGCATTAATAACGGGTGATTTCTTTTGTCTGTTAGTTTCTCACACTGAAGTGTAATATCAGGTGTTAGCTATGCTTTACTCAAAGTCTCTGGGACCCAATGTTGGAAAGTTTTACTTTGGAACTCAGTGTCCCTTCTTAAAGACCCTAATGGAGGACATGGCTTTCTGTTATTTGTTGCTGCTGAAGTTTCTGCTTGTTGGAAGTGTTCCTGTTTATTTCTCATCAAGAATTCCTACATCATTTGAGTTATTTAGGTTATGCAGTTGGTGTATGTCTTCAGTATCACTGTGGAAGTGAAGTGCACTCGGCAATCATATAGACACTCAATGCTACAAGAAAACTTGGTGTTATTTGACATCGTTGTCTTGGCTGTTTACATATGGAATAGTCTATGGGATATCCCAGCACATTTCAAAATTATAGAAAGCATTTTATAACACTCCTTGCAGTAACAAATGTGTTTCCGTCTTCTTCGAGAGTCCACCACTCAATGGAGCAATCATTTGCACAGGATGTAATCCTTGCATAAGATGTGCCTCTGTGCTCATTCCCAAAGACTGATGTAGTGGTGCAAATGTTGAGGCAAAATCTCCAGCTTTCTTTACATTTTTAAAGACTCTGGCTTCTAGCCGGGCCATGGTGCTGCACACCTTTAGTCCCAGCACTCGGGTCGCAGAGGCAGGCGGATCTCTGTGAGTTCGAGGCCAGCCTCGTCTACAGAGCAAGTTCCAGGGTAGGCTCCAAAGCTACACAGAGAAACCCTGTCTCAAAAAAACAAAAACAAACAAACAAACAAACAAAAAAGGACTCTGGCTTCTAAAAGCACACACTGTTATCCTGAGTTCTTGGTCAACGTCATAATCAAAAAGTTGAAATTCCAACATTTATCCCAGCCATACCGTGAACATTTTTAACTTGTGGACTTGAATGCCCTGGGATAAGAGTGCTCACATCTTTTTAAAAACAATTCTGTCTACACTGCTAACTAGAACTGAAAAGGCCTTAAAGCCACAGGATATAAGTAAGTTCATATTAACTGGAAGTATTGACACAAATATATTTCTACCTTTTGTTGTTTAAATGTGTCAAGTCAGATAAGTCTGTGTGCCTCCTCAGCTAATGAACATGTCTTTGAATGTGTTTTCTGTTACTGTGTAGCTATGAATGTATATCTTAAGTTACTTGACTGTGCTTTCAAGCTACCTATGGACTTCTTGGCTCTATGTTATTTAGTTATACTGGTTCTAGAAAAAAAAAAACCTGTTGGTTATTTTTAAAGTACTTTTCAAGATAGACGTAAGTAGACATGACCTTGGGAATTATCTTGTATGACTTCAGAATTTTAAAGAGATAAAGGACATCAGTCCAAAAGAACAGTCAGGGAAGAGGGAAGCCTTCATTCCCAGTCCCATCACCTGTTAGAGGTGGCCCCAAGAGTTGATTCTCTCCTTCTGTCTTCTCCTCTGTCTCACTTGCAGGGAATAATTTTTCATATGGAGTCTAAAAAAAAGTGAGCTCAGATTATTTTTGTCAAATCTTAAATACAATAAATGGCTCCTGTTTCCTCCTTCAAGCCTAAGACGTTTTACTTTTACGGTTTTATTTAGAAACTCATGCACATTTTACCCCAGTGATCCGAGGAATGAACTGTGCACTATGGGGAATACTTGGATATGAGAAACACTACCAATTGGCCAGGACTTATTAAGCATTATCCTATAGGCAGGACCCTCATGGAAGTGCCGTTCTGGTTTGAAGGGTAATTGCAGCCTATCCTCAGCCTCAACAAAAGCAGTGCGTAGAGGATTTGCTTCTTGTGCCCAGAGACTCCTGTCCTCTCTGTTCTCTTTTCTAGATTTAGCAAAATTCAATGATGGTGCTAAATCAATTTTTTTTTTAACTTTCAAGGGAGAAAACACTGGCAGAATTGTGTTTTCTAGGGGAAGCCCTGTGCAAATGAGAAGCCAAGGAGAGCAGCCGAGCGCTCTCCTGTGGCCCCGAGACTACAAGCTCTGCCCATATTGTCTCTTGCTTTTATATTAATTACAACTTGCATTATCAGCTGCGAGTCTGTAGCCCAGCAAATAGAAAAAACTGCCCCTGGAGACGGAGCTTCTTGTATCTATTTCCAATCTCCTATTGTGCACTACTCGGTATTCACTGCTTTTCTCCTGGTAACACTGCTCTTTAACGCAATTATATAGAGAACAAGGGGAGGACCATCTTTGACTCCCAATTATTAAAGCCGTTGGGAATAGAAACATGTTCCCTCCTTGCCCTGGGGTGTCTTCATGGTACTTTTGGCTGGAGAACAGGACACGTATTATGGAATGTGTATACTCGAGTTCTCATCTACACTGATGCATGCAGAAATCAATTCTCTCTTATTTTTGTATATACGTCATGTGTTTTTACATGCTTTTGTATATCACGCTGGTTCAGGACTCACTCAGCTTCTGCTTATAATTTGGCAGAGGGCCAGGTGGTTATTCTTGAAGGATGCAAACTTGGAAACTATCGGAGGGGGGCAGGGCGGGGGAGGAGGAAACTGATATGTACAAATATTTCAATCTAAGAAAAACCCGGTATTATGGGTAATGCTTTATGTTGTCTTTGTAAGTTGTGTGTTTTTTTAAAAAAATTTTTTATGACCACAGAGAAGTTTTTGTTTATATTGCTCATATTGCCCATGTTTGTCTTTATGTATTATCACATCACTATGTGTAGCTTTATATAGACATCTTAGGGTGAGTCTCTACCCCAGAATGCCCAGAGGGACCTGTTTGTCCATCCTTCTCAGATTAGATGACTAGCATGCTTCAGTCACTCCACTGAACATAGCATAAGAGACACCAAGGAAATGTGACACTTTCTCAAGAGAGTATGCTTTTGAGAGGTGAGGAGGAGAAGAGGGAAGAGATAGCGGAATGGTAGATAAGAGAACTGGAGAAAATTTGGTGACCACATTGAAAGTCAATGACCTACCTTGGTTGGGGGAACCTATTGTCCTAGTAACATTGACAAAATGTGTCTTTAGAAGACACTTTCTCCAGAAAGCCACTGAAAAAAAAAGATACTAAATTGTGAATTAATGAGGCTTGACTTTAAAGTCCAGCCCAGGCCTGGCTGAGAAGAACACGGTCATAGTGCTTTTCAGCTCCAGGAATTGCTTGTACAAGAACCCCCCCGCCCCCATGCCAGTGCTTAAACAGAAAGACCTGTCCCAGCTCCATCCGAACGATTATATAATAGTGTTGGATGACATTTGCCTTCAAACATCGTTGAGGTGTTAGTGGTTAATTATTGTAATTTTCATGAGGGGTAAGGAGCTTTTATAGCAGCCAGCTTAATAAAAAGCCTGCAGTGCATAAAATTAACATCACCGGCTGTGTACACTGGAAAGTTTAGTTAGGGGAAAGTGTCCTGCGGACCACGCTGTTGCAGAATAAGCACACGCCACGCTTCTCTCTCTTCCACCCACTTCTGTAATCCTTCTAGCTTTTTATTTGATCACCAGCCAGTAAATATCTGACATGAAGAGACTGCAAAGCAACAGACAACTTGGTCTAATATAGTCTATTTACTTTCACTTCCTAATCAATCTTTCCTTCCTTCCTTCCTTCCTTCCTTCCTTCCTTCCTTCCTCCCTCCCTCCCTCCCTCCCTCCATCCCTCCCTCCGTCCCTCCCTCCCTAATGTCTTTCCTCCCTTTCTTTCCTTCTCTCTTTTTTGATACAGGAGCTCACTGTGTAGTCGAGATTGGACTCAAACTCATGGCAATCCTCCTGCCTGAGCCCCCCGAGTGTTGGGATTATAGGCATGTACTACCATGCCCAGCTAATTCCTTAATCCTCTTTTTCCATCACATCTTTATTGTAGAGATTTGAACCTGAACTATATTTACAGTCGTGATTTCTACTCAAGGTCTTGACTTTGGGTCAATGGCTTGCCTGGTGATATCGCCAGCAGCACTATTTGACACTGACACTCTTGATCTCAGAGATCTGGATCATGTTATCATCTGCCAAAATTCAAAATATTAATTTACAATCTGCTTATAGAAGATCTATGGGTGGGGGAATGTCCGTTGCTGTTGTTCCAAGGAAGAGTATTTCCTTCATTTATCTTATTTTGGCTTCTGGTTTTATTTTAGTAGCATTATCTACTGTAGGTAAATTTCAGACTTAGTCTTGAGGAAAATGACAGACCGACTTTTTTTCCTAATAAACTCTGTGTCCTGATATCACAGCAATATTCCTTTCACATAGCCAAGTGGTTTGTAGGTGGCCTAAGCTTGTTCTGAATTATTGTTTACCAATTCCAGTAAAAAGTGCTGCTGCACTCTGAGGGGTTGCTGTATCTTTAAAATTTTGTCCTGCACAGTCTACTCCAACCCCTAAAGAATACACTTGCCTGTCGGTCCACAGGTTTAGTCAAAGTCATAGCACATAGGTGACAAGTGTACAGCTTTGGCCCCAAGGCCGCTGTGTTTCATGTGTGGTTCCTGCTCTCCCTGTCTGCCAGAGGAAATTCCATCTCTTGGCTGCCTTCATGTGGTGCTGATAAAGTCCTTCCTGTACATTAGAATTCCTGTTTCCCTTTAAGCTACAGAGGTGGTATTGGGAATGATCAGGAAAGAGGAGGGGAAACAGGAGACGAATATATTAGCAAAGCAGCTGAATCTGGTGCCTCCTGGTTTGCCTTGCAATCCTTTGGATTCTTCCAGAATCCCCTGTTCAGTAGCTTAAAGCAAAAGTCTCAACTTGCTTGCAAAGTGGCAAGCAGCCCACGTTGGTTTCATTTTAAAAACTATCGTTTGTGCAAATTAGAACAGGGTTTGGTGGTTTATGAGATGGTGATGCCACGATTACTATTGCTTCTGTTGTTTACACAATCTACCTGTTGATAACGTTCAGAGAGCTCAGACAGATCATTTTAGGGCAATGCATTTAAAAGGTGTAAGGGGATGTCCCACCACACATTGTTGGTCCTGTGCTCTTCAGAAGAGAGTATTGGATTTTGTAGAGGCTCATGTTCTGTGGATTTTGTGTCTGAGAACACCAGGAGAATGTGTCCTGGTTATAATAATAATTTTTAAAAAAAACCCACCAAGAAAGACATTTTAAGGCAGTTTTCCCTTACTTCTGAAGTTAACTTTGCTGTGGCATAAATCTGCATATAATGGGATGTGCACACTTAGAAGAGCTATGTCAGTTTTAACAAATGTATATACTGATGTAACAGGAAAAGATGGCATAGAATAGCATGCCTGTGGTCACTTCTGAAAATACTAATATGTACACATTTTTTCTCTCCCTCTGTGCCTGTCTGTCTTCATGGTTCCTCATTTATGGCTCAAATGGTAACTGTGGGAAAATTCCTTGGCATCCTGACATCAGAACCCTTCATCCTGGCGAGACCATGATGATGCAACCTCAACTCACTCAGCAGGCACCCCGGGACCCTCCAGTGGGGGCCATGCTTCCCAGAGTGGAGACAACAGCAGTGAGCAAGGTAAAAAGTTAAGAATTTTCCTTGTGCAAAAGTAGGCATGACCAAAATAACTTCCACATTTCACAATATCAGTCCATGTAAACAGGAGAGGGGCAGGTAAGGATGTAGGGAATTTACCAACTGCTTGGTAGGAAGATGGGGTTCCTCTTGTTACTTTATTTAAAGACTCAGAATGAGCTATCTAATCTTTAAGTCCACATTACAATAATAATTGATTGGTTCTGCCAATTCTCTTACAAATGTGGTTATCTACACTACTTTGGTGTATATCAGAAAGACAGACCTACCTAACTGCTATAATCCAGTAGTGGGAATTATACTACCAACAGGATATTTGCTTATAATATGTACTATAGAAGTTCTTTATAATTAAAGCAGCCATGCCTCTAAAGCATGTAAGATGCAAAAATTTGTTCTTATTAACTCCAGAAATACCAGTCAAGGTGGGGGTGGGGTGGAGAGATTTATACAGACTCTTGTTTGGGGAAGATGGATTTGGAAATTCTTCAAATATTGCTTGTCCCTGCTTCTATGCAGCTGACATAGTGACTTTTGTCCCAATTTGAAAAAAGATAGAAGTTCAGAAGGTGAGGAGGAGAAGTTCAGATGTCAAGGAAGCCTTCTGCACTTTGGAATGAACTTTACTGTTTACAACAGAGAGCAGTCATATATTGGTAGGGATGACGCTTCTGTGGATAAAATGATCATTTAAAGGAAGATGCATTATTGAATGTGGTCCAGGAATGTATATAGATTTTACTTTTTAATATTTTACATTAGATGGTGTCTGATCTCTTAGGTCTATTTTATCTCTATTATGATTCTGTTTATGGCCACAATATTTAAGCATTAGACAGGCTTCCAAGTCAAATACTGTTTTACAGCTTGAGCTGTAATTATACAGGCCATTTCAAAGGGAGTCATTGGTGTCCTGTGAGTATCTACCCTCCTCCATGTTTCTGGCCAGGGATTTTGGACTCCTGAATTTCCAAGTGAGTCTAGAAAACTGGCCTTTGTAGGATGTCTTTTACTTGTAAGGGAATCCTGTTTGGAATCTGTCTTTTTAAACATGTTGTGATTCACAGATGATGCACTATCAAATGGCAAGCTATAGAAGAATTTGTGAGCTATATGTATATTGGTTTGAGGGCATCAGTTGAACTGTTTGTAAAATAAACTTCATTATAAGATATTTTGAAGGTATCATGTATGTAGATTCAATAGTGGATCAACAGAGGTTGAGCTGTGGTTCCAAGTGACCCTGGGTCAAATGCAGAAAGCTTTCAATCCTTCAGTCCTCCCCACTGCCCCAAGTTAGGGCAACACAAAGGGTGAAATAGCTATTAATAAAAACAAAACACCCTCAACATTGCAGGGATGGGGGGTGGGGGTGGGGAGAAGCAGACTTAATGGCCTAATGAGGCTATCTTCCAGAAACTTCTCCTGTGTGAGGCTCCCTCTGACCTTTCACTTGGCTCAGGAGCCCAGCGCTTCATTTTTCACATTCTTGCAATTACGTTAACGCTTCAAGCATTTCTGCCTCCATGTCAGCTAGCGACACCAGGCATAACTCAACACTGTGAGTTTTTCTCTTCTCTGTAGATTCATTAACAGGTCACCAAGGTCCCAACTGAAATTTAAAACTGACTGGTTCTGTTGGGTTAGTTGAGTTATGGCGAGAGGGATAACAAGAAGGGTCAGAGAGAGAAAGAGAGAGGAGAGAGAGGAGGTAGGTGAGGAAAAGATGCAGGCTTTGGAGCGGGGACTAGCTACCACAGCGGACAAAGCAGCAAGTTTTATCACTTTAGTCAGTCAGTTTTGTTTTATTAAGGGTTTTTGGTCAAGAAAGAGAAGACATGTAAGGCATCCTCTGGGGAGAAACAAAACACTGAGCCCCCCTTGCTGTGGTAGCCGCATCCACTTATCCCTTGCTGAAGGATTTGATCCCCCAAGCATTTTGTTCCTTTAATCATATCTCTGTGGGATTAAAGAATGGACACGGGGGCTTATGTATGTGAGCACTAGGAAGGCTGTCTCCCCCACGTCCCCCTCAACTGTGGTAAAGTTGGAGAGAAAGTGGGGAAAAGTTATTGTTTCTGTAAAATGGAGACTGTTCGTGCGAAGAGAATTTTTCTACCTAGCTCACTGTGTCTGTGGTTAAAATGCATACATTAAGGTGTTCTGGGTGTTTTGTTTTGTTTGTTTCTGACAGCAGACCCTAAATTTTGAAGGCCAGACTTAAGTATGTTTTGCTCCCATAATCTTTTAAACATGTTTTCAAGATATTTTGATACTTTGTTCCACCGAAATGCTCAGAGTAGCTTTCAGTGGGAAAGATTAATTATCTGCTTCAGGGCAAAGTCAGCAGAGGTATTGACTGAAATCACATATGCTTATCATAGGTTAGATCTTAGGGTTGATGTAGAATGGAAAACCTAGGAGGGAAATTTATGTTCTTCATATTAAATATATCATAATGTTTCATTGGAATCTAAGTTTGCAGTTCACAAGAGACTTCCTTACTTCTTCAGAATTTATTAGCACAACAGGCATATGGAAAACTGTAAAACGATTCAATTTCAAAACAAATTATGATAAACAGAAGAAATAGGGATGAATTGTACTAAATACAATGTTTTCATACACATTTTAAATTAAACTTTAATAGCCATATGCTATAAAACAATACATGCATTTATGTTGCTTTGTAATTTTTTTGTGAATATTTTTACAATAATGGTTCTTACAGATCTTTACTATGGAACCTAAAAACACCTCGTTTGTGACCTGTTACTGAAAAGAGCTATCGTAACACAGATGAAAGGTTATCTTTTCACATAGGTGTTTGCATCATAAACTGAAAGGAGGAAAAAAATGAGATTTTTAATACCATAAGAAGTGAACTTGGGAGATTTGAAGTCTGACTGTCTTTCCAACCACACACTAGTCAATTGGGTAACTATGAAGCCGGCATTTCATTCACCGGGTTCTCTGTTTTCAAAAAGCAGCCAAAGGGAGTGCGTTTGTCTTGTTAGTCGCATTCCAATGAGGAAGGAAATCTGGTTTTTCAAGGGTAGAATTAGGGTGCAGACTCCAGAGCTCGGGGCAGTAACTGCCCGCCTTTGTGACTGACTTCCCGTCACTAAAATGGGGTTTGATAATACGGCTTGGGGTCCCTGGTTCTGTACCTACTGATTCTGAAGATGCTTTGTGTTCCACGTGTGCCTTGCCAGAGTGAAGCCTACGCGGCAACCTCCTTGTTCCTAGAGCTCTCTGAGAGCCTTAGATAAAAGGCACAGTATATATACAAAGTATTATTATTATTGATGGGTTTGTGTAACTCCCATTAACGCTGATGGGAGTTACACATGTGAATTGGCAGGAGAATAGACCCCTCAGTGTTTAGAGCACATGAAATTTACATTTTTTCCAGTGCTGTAATTGAGATGTTGACAAATTGGAGAATATTGATGAGCCTTTGTTTTAAGTATTTCGTGCCAAGTTTGTTTTATTTTTCCTGGTTTGAACAATGGTATGGGTTCAGCAGCAGTGAATAAAAAGGGTAGAGTAAAGATAACTTTGTATTTCAATATTTTGATGTGCCAATATGAAATAAATTGTCTTAGGCAAATGGAATATGCTGTTTTAATCATTAGCTATGCATGAAAGAAAAATTGATGTTGACATCTTTGCTGTAAAATCGTTGTAATGGGGCCTTCCTTACAATTCATTTTTGTAAAATTCATTTTGTACATTTTGCAGCAATTGAACAATCCCTGCACTGTGAATAGGCAGGATTCCCAGAAATACCGAGACAGTTGGCCCAGTAACTGCTGAGCTCACAGTGCACACCACACACACGTTAACCATACTGTTGCCAGACCCAGATTAACCTAAATACATGAACATGCTAGCATCTATATCTGTAATCGTTCAAGACCCTGGGCTGTACAAGCCAGCAGGGTTCCCCTTGACTCTGCCACCAGACCCATCCATTGATGTCACCATCTATCATCCAGGCAATGAGGCTAGAATCCCACAGCTAGATATTTATTTAGTTATTATACAGTTATTTAGCAACCGTAGTGTTGAAATCTACAAAAGTCCCCTTAGAAATGAATGGAAGCCCTTACAGTCAAGCATGTGTAAGATATCATGATACTTTTGAGTTTACACTGTGTTGCAGTTAGGAAATAACATTTAAATAGTCCAGTTATATGTTTAAAGGAGGAAGGGGGAAACCCACTTACTGAGGGTCCTGAATATTCTCTGCTGGGATTTCTCATTCAGTCTAGGAAAACTCTGTCAATGGAATGTTTTCCTAGTGGCGGCAATCTCTTTAAAATAACCCTAAATACAATATGACAGACGCCATCTGCCATCATCTTTTGCTAGTTGCTTTTAACTTTTATTTTTCCTAGAGTTAAGTTCACCCCAAACTGGTCACTAAGTTATGATAAATACAATAGCATCTCTTTCCTCCTGATTGTTACCATCATTTTTTTTCACTCCAACTATAATTGACAGTTGGACATGGCCAGAGAAGAAGCTGTTCTATATAAAATATTCATGTGGCATTTCCTTTCTCCCCCCTCAAAAAAAATTAAATAAAAATGAAAGCCATCCTTCAGTCATCAGCAAACATTTAGGTATGTTCTGCAGAAGTTCTTAGGATGTTTTAGATAGTCGCCATGAGAAATAAAATTAAAGTCTTCTAATAAATACTTGCCCTAGGATCATGTAACAGTTGCCAATAAATGCTTAAAAGCTTGCTATAGTTGCTGTTAATTTTGAGTAATTTCATTCCTATATATATCAACTTACTTGAAAAATCCAGAGTTGGGATTTCCAGATTTTTTTTTTAACTTAGTCATGTAAAGGGATGTCTCCTGATGCCAGTTAGAGTTTAATTTAGAGTAGTAATTAAACTTGAATACTGCCTCATAAACAAAAGATAAACAATAAACCAGCCACGTTCCCTGCTGTTTCATAGCTTTCTTTCCCAGATGTTTTAGCCTGATAATTTTTACACAGTGAACTACCTAACATGGAGTTTTGTGGACAGAGGTCGAAATGCGTTTCGTTTTTTTCCCTCCTTTTTCTCTCCTTTTCCTCTTTTTTTTCAGCAATCCTCTTTTTATTTTCTTCTTCTAAAACTATCATTTAGGGAATTTCCCATCATTTATATATATTTAAGTTCTGATAAAATAAATACTTCATGTAGACGTGTTTTATAGATAACTACAGTTTCTTTCTTAGATATCACACATTGATTTTTCTTTCTGAATTAATCTGATCGGCAGTGTCTTTCACCCTTAGAAAAGGAACACATTTTCTCTAAGTCAGAGCTGGAGGACAAGTGAAAGGAAGGCAGGCTTGACAGTGAAGAGTCTTTTTTCCCTCAAACTCTTCCCCTCCCATCCACGCACCTTCACCCTCTCCCGGGACTACTGTGTGGTTGTGTTCCTCTTTGGGTTCTGAGGGTGTCTCTGTCCAGTTCTAGATCCTTCCACTGTCAGCCATGATCTTTCTGATTGTCAGGTACAAGTGGGCTGTTCAGTGTGGAAGCCATGTTATTGTCACTGGGTGGGGTAATTACTGAAAGCTGAGAATAGCTGCATTAAGACAGGGGGATACTTTCATGATCCCATTAGCATAAGAGTGGGTAAATTATTCATGCCAAGTGAGGATTCTATGGGGAAAAGTATAGTTAATGCACAGAGTTTTTAAATGTATCCCTTTCTGCTCTGAGACTAAATTCTTGTTGGAATCAGTTCTCAGACATTTACGGGAAGGCTCTGGTGGCGTGTTAGATGCAGCGCATGTCTCTGTGTTTGCAGCGTTCTCAATAGAGACCATCTGGCAAAGATCCAAAAGGTGATTAAACAAAATGATCAGCTCTTGTTGCTGTGTTACATGTCCAATACTCTGGATTAAAAAACATGACCCACGACAGTCAAGCTAACGTCATGCTGCTCCCCTCCCCCTCCCCCTCCCCTTCCCGTATAAGAATTCAGATGGCCCACAAATGTGTGTGCCATCTTTGTGTCCTTATGGCCCATAATCATGAACAGGTTGTGCAAATGGTTCTTTCTGTAGCACTGTCTGTTCCAGCAGCATAGAAGCATTTCATATTAATTGGGTCAGTCTAATATTCATATTGACATGGGGAAAATTACTAAAATTTATTCTTATAGCAGACAATGAATATGTGTGCTTTCTGCCACGAGGGGAGTGAAGTCTGACGACTGCTTGTGCAGCTGATTAATTTTTCCTAAAACTGGAGGAAATCAAAGCATGGGAAACTGTCAGTCTCTAGAAAGAGTGCACAACCCTTTATAACTGAACAAAATGGATGGGGTGGGGGCCTTGGGGGAGCGTGTGGAAGGGAGCTCTGGTGTTAACACCATAATCAGGGATGAATTTACAGTGCCATTCTGAAGAGCCCTCCCTCCCCATAAACAAGCTGATAATCACAGGGAAGCTGACTTCCAATTAGCTTCCCCTTCCCTCACCCAGATCAGCATGTTTATAAGTCTTCCTTAAGCTTGGATGTGTCTCTGCTGAGTTGCCACAGCTCATGTCAAATCCGAAAGTTTGGAAATGAAATGTTTGATTATGAGGAACTGCTGCTAATAAGCAAGGTAAATTCAGCCACTCATTTCACGATGGCGTTAAGGTAAAAATGCCAAGATTTGTGACTAAGGGACAGATGTATCTTATCTGTGGGGTTTGCACCAAATGCTGAGCAGAAATATAAATTGAACAAACCAGACATTGTGAGGAGTGATTGAAGAAATATTGAGATGAAATCTTGGAATGAAATATATATGTATATTTATAACAATGCTGCGAATTGCTTACATGTCTCATTTGCATGAGCCTGAACTGTGATTTCATTAAGGGCAGTGGAAAGTATGTCAGCGAAGGCATTCAGAATACAACACTATTACTCATTAGGCTCTTCGGAGACTAAGGCTGACCATTTACTGTTGGGGAAGTCTATGACTGATCGCCCAGGATGCATTTTAGTGCAAATGTCAAGAGACGATAAAGCATAAAGCAGAGAAGGAAAACAGTCTCAAAAACCACTTGAAAACATCATCATTCCCTGTCAGTCGCCATTTCGAAGGGACTGGAAAGCTGTAGGTGAGGAAGGCGGAGGGGCAGAGGACTCAAGGAGGGGAAGTGTGGTCCCCTAGAGTCTGTGCCGTGCGGCAGATGAAAGGGACTTGAATAGCCTTGGGGGTCTTAAGGCTATTATAGGGCAACTCAAGCTCTCTTATCATGCTGATTTTTCAATTGATTTTTGGCTGAACAGTACTTGTTGAAGCCCTCCAGAGCATCAAACACAGCCTTATGGCGCTATACATTGTAATACACATGTTCTCTTCCCCCCACCCCATTGTCTTTGCTTTGGAAGATCAGTCTATAAAAACACCACATTACCCGTCCTCCCCCTTTTCCCCTTCCTTTTTCTGCCCGCAGGGAATCTCTTCAGATGGTTTCTGGGTCGGTTTGTTTGTTGTTTGTTTGTTTATGGGAGGGGTTAGTGGGAGAGCTTGGTATTTATCTTCCCCCTGCTCACATCTGTCTTTAATTCGACCTCCGAAAATATTTCTTATGTCACAGCAGACAATGTTTTTCAGCCACTTTAACCTACTAACATGCATCCCTGTGTTGTCTGGAACAACACACTCCCTTTCTGGTGACAAGCAAGAGAGAAATCTGAAATTTAGCTGCTTGCTACAAGGGAAGTGAAACCTGTAGTCGGTATCCCTGCTGAGTGAGGAGTCATTGGAAAGCAGAAGTCCCTCATAGGGAGGCCACGAGGGAGACCTAGCAGGAGTGTTCCCTTGCTGGTCTTCTACCCAGGACATTCTTAATCTGACCCTCTAGCATCTCCCCCTCCATGAAGTTTTTCCTGTCTGTCTAGGCATGAGCCCAGTGTTAGCTCTTTTGTACTCCATAGCATGTCTGTTTCTGTCGGAGCATCTTCTCCACCGTCCTCTGAGGATGGTGTTTGATCCCTAGTTTCTCTCTCAGCTCTTCTGAGGCAGGGCTACCATCTACTACCCACTCAGCCATGCTCTCTAGCAGTCATGAGCTGGCTTTTGAGTCTATCAACAGGACCCATAGACATCACCTTCTTTTCCCTCTCAAGGCAAACAAATTAAGGAAAACTCCGTACCTATGGCTTCTGTGATGTTTGCCTAGACATACATGAGCTGTTAGCAATGTACCTGTGCATCTGTTGCAATTTGATTACATCCCTTAAGGGACAGAAGACACATTTTAAACTAACATTCTGTGTATTCATTACTGCCTTAAAGGAGCTGAAAGACATATAGCTCAAACTTAGAACCCTTTGGATGATAGTAGGTCTTCAAAGTTGAAATATTTCTCATTAGTGCTTTAGTGTTGTCTTTAACTGTGCACGTGGCGTCAGAATTTGATGATAGGATTTCTTCTTCTGCTGCTGTCAGAGAGAGAGAGAGAGAGAGAGAGAGAGAGAGAGAGAGAGAGAGAGAGAGAGAGAGAGAGAGAGGAGAGAGAGACTAAATAGTAGATCTCATCAGGGAGATTCCATTATATGTGACAGGGATTTCCCTATGATGACTTGTTTATGATGGGTCTTTTAGAGACATCACTAATTTTCACAAACATGTAAAGGAAGCTAGAAGCCATTTTTAGTCATCCTTAGGAAGACCACACACACACACACACACACACACACACACACATTAGTTCCTTATAAGTAGCTTTCAGGAGGTATGCTTCTTTTCATGGTCCTTTCCATCTGCCCAGGCTGAAGTCAGGGATCTTGCACTGTAGGCCAAGAGCTCTGTACTCTAATGTCCCAGTTACAATGAAAGGGAGGAAGGCCTGGGAGACAGACTTGGATTCAAGCCTCTGTCCTAGTTAATATGGGCTGGGTAACATGAGGGAGCACTACCATGCAGGTTTCCCTGGAGGGTATGTTAAATGAGATTATACAGCCGAAGCATAGAACACAGCCCACCAACAGCAACACTTGGTTCTCTCATTCTCCCCCTCCCCTGTCCTGTGCTGACATTAGTTAGCTACAGACCTTGGATACATTGCATCATCTTTTGGGTGTGTTCCATAATCTTTGGTTTCTTGTCCTCCTCTAGAAGGTAGATTGGACTTGATGATCTTGTAGAGTCAATCTCTGGGCAGCTAGTGTTTCCATCCATATTTATTATTATTTTACTTTTATACTTTATCTTATAGGAGACTGGTTAGAAGTTCTTCATCAGGGATGTAGCGTGAATGTTCTAAGTCCTTGATTTATGACATGTAACAGGATAATATTCTGTTTCTTGCCTATTAGTTCAAGAGAGCTTTTTCCTTCTCAGTTTATCAAGAAAGTAAGTAGGCATGAGAATTTATTTTATGGTTAATGGTGACATGACAGAAATCATAGGTAGGGCAGCTTAGGTTGTGGTCTTGGTATGTGGCCTCCTGTAAATACAAGCAGCTTCCTCCTTGTCCTTCATCCACTTGGGACTCTTTCTGCCCTAATTTCTGAACTTCCCAGGTGGACTAAGACTCAAAGAGCATGACAGCAGGTCAGACTATCCATTCCTACTCGCCAACTATTCCAAATTGTTCCAGAAAATCTCATTAGTGATCAGAGATTTTCAGAGTTAAAGTTATTTATCAAGTCAAGACTGATAGTTCACATGGATCTGTACACGATTACCTCTAGTCTGTGCCTTCTTAATGTTTTTCTACTTGTGGTCTCTTTTGACCTGAGAAACTTTTATGTGATCCCCAGATAAATAGGTATATGAAATATGCCCACAAATCAAGTATTTACTGCTAGTAAATCATAAGAGTTTTATTTTAGAACAATTCATATATATGCATATATTTTACCATTTAGTAAAATGGAAACGAATTTACACATTTATAATGTGGATGTGTTTATTTTTACATAAAAAAAAACTAAATCTGACACTGCAAGACATAGAGCATCCTCAGCTTTTTCACAGATAATCTATATTTTCAATGTAAAATCAACTGAGAAGACAGCTTCCAAGAAATGAAAAATGGCACAAGCATAGGGCCATTTCCGAAATCATTGGACTTTCTGCCCTAATTCTAAGCCAAAACCCAGTACGTAATTCTTCCTCTTGCACTGGCGCTTGAACCCACAGCCCCTGCATGCTAGTCAAGCAGTCTATCTCTGAGTTACATTCCCGGCGCTACTATTTTTTTTCTGTTTTGTTTTAGTCAAAGTCAAGACAGCTACTTCAAAACAATTTTTAAAACCATTCTATCTAACACAGAACAATCCAAAGACACACCAATTTGAGGCTTACATACTGAGGAATGATGGTAGGAAAGTATTAAAATTCTTTTTTATTCAAATTTTCCACAAACAAGCCATTATGTTTCCATAAGAGCAGACAACCTTGCCCATACAGTAAAAACACTGCGCTTCATAGCTTACGATGGCCTCCAGTCTGAGCCGAGGTGTTTCAGGCACCCACAGGTCGATGTTGCATGCATGCCCTGATGGCTTGCAGGCTACAAAGCAATCATGCTGTGTATTCAGAACCAAGACCCAAGTGCAGCTGTGGAATGCAACATGGACAAGCCCCATCAGGAGCATCTTGGATTTGTTACAGGGTTGATTTTTGAATTAATTTTTGGTCATTGCAGCCTCAGCAACCTTTGAACAGTGCCACATTTTTGTGACCCACACATTCGGTTATGTGACCCCATGTTGGGCTGTGAAGCACACAGTCTCGGAAGCTGTGAGCTAAGCAATGTAATATTTGCTTAATTCAAATAGTTATTCCTTAATCCTTTCGAACCAATAGGGAGAGCAGGTTCTGCTGCTTCAAAGCCAAGCATCTGAAAAAGCACTGCTTCCAAAAGGAGAGTGGGGAGGACAAAATTTCCTACTTCCTCTCCCGACTAACATTTTTAACAAACGCCACCCACTAAAGAGAACTTCTAAAATCTCTGTGTACCTAAGGTGAAGTGATAGGTTGCTGCTGACGAGAGCTTGTGGAAATCTCCTCCTGACTGATTGCCACACGTGGAGGTCGATGTGTATCTCTCTCCCTAGCCCTTAAGACCTTAGCTAGGCACGTGTTATTTAAATTCAGGGCGCAAAGATCTTTATCAAGCAAAGGGACTCAGGGCATGTAAGTATGGAAATCATTGCAGCCCCTGCCTTCAGCATCTGACTAACTACAATAAGCTGGGGGTGCGGGGTGCTATGGCAGATGCACAGATAACTCCTACGAGGCACGCGTTCGTATGCAGGGGTCATGGAATGATGAGTTCAGGAAGACTGGCTGATGCTTAAGGAAAGAGATTGGTGTTGAGAGAATAACCATCTTTGAAGCTGGTGGAGGTGAACTGTCCTTTGACCCTGCTACTCCCAAAGGACTGTTTCTCTGCCTGTTAATTTCCCCACCTGTAAAATGCGACTAAGAACTATTTCGTAGGGTAGTTATATAATTGACATACATTGACTTTAAAATAGTCAAGCTTGGTAAATAATGATAGAATGCAAAGAATGTTGTCTTCATTCATTCATTTATTGACCATAGAATTGGATCAAGTAAGATGTTTGCTTTCCACAGCAGGGCTTTATTGCATAATTTGGGAATGCAAATAAATAAACAGGCATGCTTCTGGTATTACATTTAACATGCAGGTTGTAATGTACTTTAAAAAGAGAATGATTGATACGCTCTGAAATATTTGTAGAAGGCTTCACAGAGTTGAGGAGGCTTTCAGTATTTCCTTGATGGCCTTTAATGGTTATCTTCAGGTGAATAGAGAGGGGACACGGGGCAGGTAGAGCAGATGAGAAAGGCTCAGAAGGGTGAAGCCATGATTATGCAAAGAGCAAGAACCAGACTGGACTTGCTGTTTATGAGAGCAGATACAGAAAAAGCCTGGCTGGAGGATCAGTGGAGCCGTCATTTATCCGACAAACTGGTGCTTACTCCTCTGAAGTATCAGACATACCCAGTGATGTAATGCACATACAGGCATGGAAATGCAGAGTGCCAGGCTGACCACAGAAATGATTTCTAGAGGAAGACCCGAGAATCTGGATTTTTAACCCAGACTTGGGGAAATCCTGGTCTGGGACATGGGGAATGCATTAAAATAGTTTAAGCAAAAGGAGGTTATGGTGAGATTTGCTTTTTGAAGTAGCTCTTGCAGACTATGGAGATTACATATGAGGAGAAGAAAAGCAAATACAGAACGGGAGTTAGTTGTCTAGAAGCCACAAGAAGCTTGCATCAAGCCAGGGGCAGCAAAGCTGGAGGAGAGAACTGACAGAGAGATTGTCTGGAAAGGAGTGCAGAAGACATGGCCCAGGATGGCCAGCGCGGCTCTCCCTTGGTGGAGAAAGCAGACAGATACTCAGGGCAGCTTTTGGTTTTTATGCCATAAGTTTTGAAGTATGGACTTGTGTCAACCAGAACAGACCTCATTAGCCCATGCAGAGTCTTTGAAGTATAGATATTGGGTGCATGTTTGGGGGAGGAATGATTCTTTCAGGGACATAGAGTATTTATAGGCAATGTGGCCTCACATGGTTAAACACATGGGCACTGGCATTGGCTGGCTGGCTCGCCATGAAATCCTCGCATCTGCTGCTCATTGTGGGTGAGTCTCCCATCCTCTACTCTGCAGCTAGAGGGCAAGGGTGATAAAAGACAATTAATTTGATAGATTTTGAGATGTAGGGCTTAAATATTGCAATTTATAGACAATCATAGTTCTGTGTTTTATACTAAGTAAATATTATACTTTAAGAAAATAAAAAAATTCACTCTTAAAGTAGTTAAAAAGAGACATTATACAACAGAGATCACCATGAGGATCCTAAAACAAAGTCCTGCATTTATCTTTAGGAAAGGAAAATTATGGCTGTCACTGCCCTGAGCCCTGCCCCAGGCCCCAGAGCCCAGCTCCCCTCGAAAAGGTTCTGCCCTCTGAGCAGCTGCTTCTCCTCATGCCTCTGGTGCTATACTAACACCCCAGAGCTTACTTACCTTCCTGCTTGACTGGAAGATTCTTGAGGCCAGTTTCTCCATCTTAAGCATCTCCTTCCTTCACACCCTTGAGGCCGTGGTTAATGTCGAAGGCCTTTGATAATAATAATCTTTATTTTTATTTTTTGAAAGGGAATTGGGTCCATATTGTGTGGGGCAGTGAATAGGAGGCTTAGTGCTTGGTTTGGTAGGTAATAGGGACCCATTGAAGGTTTGTGAATGCGTAGTGACATAATCGCCTTCCTTTTGAATGCCAATGACCAGTTCTCCACTCTGTCTTCCATGGTCAAAGTAGCAGACCTGTATGCTCCCCTGAAATACTGTCTGTTTGAAAGAGTAGATATTCTTTTTAGTGAAGAAACACATTTCCAATAGCCAAAAAAGAAAGAAAGAAAGAAAAGGAAAGAAAAGGAAAGCTTTGATATTCTCTCCGGAGTAATCTAAGCACTAAAATGATTGTGCTTCACATAATTCCCTTGAACATCACCTCATTTCAGGAATTTGCATCTAAAGACATACTTCTGTAAATGTTTATAGTGTCGTAATTATTAACACCTAGAAATGGCTCAACAAGATGGAGTAAATATCTATCTTCAATAGTTGAAAAATTATGGTTCCTGGGATATTTAAATATGTATTACCTTTTAAAAAAGAATTTTGCGGTTAGAATGAAGCCTGGGTTAAAGCTGGGTTTCCTCTAGTGTAGGAATTTTCAGCTCCCCTAATTTGCTAATGTGCATTTTAAGTCTGCAGCGGGTAGAAACCCAGAGCTTCCCAGATCCACTTACCCATTAAGATGGTCGTTCACATTCCCCCTGGGGACTAATCGCCCTCGGAACACACTCTGGGATTCACTGCCCTCCCTCCGTTCTGCTGCCTTCACTGAAACCCACTCAGACAGAGCTAATATCCTAGGGAGTCTTCTCTCGTGTTGTATTTAAGAGGTGGGTCAGCATGAGCTCAGGATCAATTTTCAATTGTGTAAAGAGCAATTTCCTCCATGGTCAGAAGTCTTGTGGACTTCAGCTCCTCTTGCACAGAGTATTCTCTGAAGCCAGCTAGCCTTGTACTTACACTTCATTGTATCAATCGATGTGACTGGAACAGTTCTTGAGTGTTTGATTCAAAGGAAGCACATTTGATTGCCTCCTCCCACATGTAGAAATGAAGAGGCCCGCAGACTTGTTCCTGACATGAACTAAGTGAGGGTTAGCCTGAAACTAGCACAGAATGCACTTGCCTTCATCAACAGCTGATTGTTCTTGAATTACTCCCCTTCTCTGTCTCTCTGTGTCTTGTCCGTCCCTGTCTCTGTCTCTGTCTCTCTCTGTCTCTCTCTCTCTCTCTCTCTCTCTCTCTCTCTCTCTCTCTCTCTCTCTCTCCTTCTCCTGTGTGTGCACACACATCCATGCCACAGCACGAACGTGGAGGGCAGAGGAACACTTGTAGGGTTTTGCTCTCTTTTTCTGCTCTATGGGTCCCAAGAGTCAAACTCAGATGGGCAGGCCTGAGGGTTTGTGCCTTTATTCACTGAGCCATTTCACTAGCCCCCAGTCTGAGTTCGGAGATGGGTGGAAATCCATGGGAAAGGATGAAGAGGGAAAATGCATGTCCTTGCACGTGTGCAAACGGACTCTTTGGCTTTTGTTAGCAGGTGATGAACAGTGGCACCGGCTATACAATCCAGCCTAGAGACAGGTCTGGGGTGCGGACAGGTCTGGGGTGCGGACAGGTCTGGGGTGAGGTGCTGAAAAACCCCTGCGGGTCTTAACCTCTGTCCTGTTTCTCCAATATGGCATTTGCACTGATTACGTTTGCGGCTGATGCATTTTCTCCTGACTCTTCCTTAGAGTTGGGGGATCCTGGGAGGCATGTTAGCATCTTCAAGAACATGACAAGATGTCTAGAGTTTGAACCTCTCCTGAGTGACAGGAACTTCTAAATTCATGCATTCCTATAAATTGGGTAAAGTGGGGCAGGATTACCCACTTGCATGCATCACACTCTTCAGGCTATTAGATGAAGAATCAGCTTGGTCCCATCTTGTCCCTGGAGTTTTAAAATGATTGAGACGATCCTTGGGATACAGCCGAGGTTATCTTTGCGTATGGTGAGGAGAGGAAAAGTTCCGTTTTGCTCTTTTCGTCAGTCACTTTTCTACAAGATTTTCAATGTAGTACGGTACTTTGGCTCAGAAAATTACACCACCTATAGACTGTGGATGTAGCTCAGTTTGAGAATACTTTGCTACTTAATACAAGACAGAGGCTTTAATCCCCAGCGTTGAAAAAGAAAAGAAAATTATAACACAACTGAATGGATACCCTTGTTTCGTGGCCACAAGGGCCAAATCATCCACTCCCATATTAGCTTTCTTACGCTAATGACTATCAAATCCTGTACCTCACAAAACTGATGACTGATGCTTTGATAAACTCACATCCTCAGTGAGAACCTACACCCTAAGTGAACACTAAGTAGCTACTTTTAGCTCTTAAGCAAAATAAAAACAGCAGTTTTTGCCACTGTGTGTTTCAACACTTCTTTGCTAGTTTGAGAGAAATACACAGAGCTGATGTAGCGAATGAGTACTAGGTGAGTGGCCTTCAGTTCTTGTTTTCCTTACCCCCTACTGTCAAGAGTTACCATGGAGACCAGCTCCTGCTAACTAACATATGCCTCAAGAAGAGGGCAGTAAGGTCAGGCAAAAAACGTTCAGCAAACAAATAGGTAACTGCATACAGATGAAAAGCTTGAAAAGATCCACCTTCACAGGCTGCTGTCCCTTGAGTAGTGATGTAGTCTGAGGCAGGATGTCCATACTCACCATCCAGTGAGCAGCAGCAGGCTTCAAGATCCCTAACAACATTCTAGGCCGCCAAGTGTCCATGATATCACCACCTCAAATGGTCAACATGAAACAACACATCTGTCTATTAGACTTTCATTTTTTTCCCTCTAATTTTAAAGAAAAAAAAAAGATGGTGTCATTTTTCCTTGTGGTCTTATCTTAGCAAGTCAACACCTTCCTCATCCCCTCTTCCCTACCTCCTTCCTTCTTCCCTTTATTCTTTCTTTCCTGCCTTCCTGCCATCCTCCTTTCTGGCAGGTGGATGTTAAAGACTGTGGATCATGGGAATAGGAACAACGAGACTTCTTTTTAGAACAAGACAGATAAAAGTCTCATTCACAAAGTTTCAGATAGCAACACCAGGCTCGTGTGTGTCAAAGCGTCTAGGGGGTGGGGATGCAGCTCAGGTGGAGGAGTGCTTGCTTAGAGTACATCAAGCTCTGGGTTCAATCCCCACCACCATATACCAGACATGGTGATGCATGTCTGTGAACCTAGCATTAGGGTAGTAGAGAAAACAAGACCAAATGTTCATTTCCAGGTCAACAGTGAGCTCAGAGGCCAGCATGGGCTATGTGAAACTGTCTCAGACAAACAAAAGCAAACCCCATCCGAGTCTGGATAAAGAGCGATCAAGCCATGTTTCAGTTCTGATGTTTGCAGGTGGACTAATGATGTCTGTATTCTTCAGTACTGTATGCACCCTCAGAGACTGTGACAGTTCTCAACAGTACCTGCACCAGTTCAAACCAGACAAAAATCCCAGCGTGGAGAAGGGAAAGTGGGCACAGTGACCCACGCCCTAACCAAAAGGCTAGTTGCAGTTTCTGAGAGAGGGAAGAGCCATTTTCTTCAGTGGAGTGACACTGGGTAGATCTACCATATCCCAGGCCAGGCTGAACGCTCAGGAATAGACAACTGGACAAACCTATTCCATGTTGTGTTTTTTGTTGAGCTTTTGTTTTTGTTTTAATATTTAAGAGAAAGAAAGAACATGAAGTGGAATGGGGGGAGGGACCTTGGAGGAATTGGGGGAGGAGAAATGACCAAATACATTACACAAATATCTTCAAGAATACATTTGAAAAATTGTAATGATCAAAGTTTTTCTTTAGTTCTTCAGATGTATACTTATTCCTGCCTGTGAAACCGAGTTGGTGCTGAAACACATGGTGGGATAAACTGCTCTTTCATTTTGGCAAATGGTTAATACTAAATGTAGCTACTTAGTGCTCCCTTAAGGTATAGGTCAGTCCTTGCAGGGGATGTGAGTTTGTCAAAACATCAGTCATCCATTTTGTGATGTATCTGGTAGAACTGAGTAGTCATTAGTATAAGAAAGCAAGTATGAGGCCATGACCTGAAATGAAATCTCCTTTTGGGGGTTGAGGGGGCAGTTAAGACAGGGTCTTGCTTGCCATGTAGCCCTGGTTGGCCTGGTCCTTCCGTTCCTGCCTCTGGAGTGCTATGATCACAAGCCTTCCGCCAGCCCTGTGCTGGGCTTGAAATTCTGTGGATGCCAATAAGTTTAAGGAAGTGTTTCTCTGCTTTATGGAGAAACTGTCACTTAAAACTGGAATGTTTTTAACCTTGACCATAAGAGCAGACTGGAGTTAGTGCAGGGTCTAGATCTGAATTTCTGTCCTGATGTCCCTGAGTGACATTTAACCTCTCTCAGCCTGTCTTCAGTTGTAAACACAGAGTTGGTGGGAGAATTAAATTAGAGGGTGAATCCGAATCTGTGTGCTGGGTGAGGCATCTACAATAAAATATGCTCCATAAATGAGGATTACAGTGGTACTAATGTGCATGTGAGCACTGACTTTATTAGTTTTGGTTCCATAGCTTAAACTTTAAGCCCATGTTTCTGTCTATGAGTTTCGGGATACAGCATAATAAAATTTCTAATAAGAAGGGAATCGGTAACATAAGACAGTTTACTTTTCTGTTTTCCCTTCCCTCTGTACTACAACACACACACAAGCAGAGGGAGATATGTAGAGCTGGAAGAAAGGGTAAAAGTTTGGGGTAAGCACTTGGAGGATAGTCTGAGGTCAAAGCATCGGTCCCCAGTGCACCGTGGCTCAGTGATAACTCAAACGACACCCTACTTTCTTTATCTTCATCTTCATTTTCTTCCTAGAAGCCATAAGGGAGGCCTCCATTAGGCTTGCTTACAAGACTATTACATGGTCTTATAGCTAATCCACATAAAGTTGAAGGCACAGTATAGGACCGCTGTGGAAGGCCCAAAGGTCATGGGTTCAAACTCCATCATGGGAGAGTTTGGGGAATGTTTTGCCATTCATTGCCTATAAACTGGGTTCTGACCTTTTACAGTTGATGCAAGGTGTGAGGTGAATGTATTCATAGCATGTCATCACTTCCCATTAAAACTTACTTGAGGACCAGAGAAATGACTCGGTGGGTCAAGTGCTTGCCACGTGAGTGTGAAGGCCTGAGTTCAGATTCCCGGCACCTACACAAAGCTGAACAGTTGTGTGCATCTATAATCCCTCTGTTCTACTGTGAGATAGGACAAATGTGAGGGTGGACAATTGAGGTTGTCCTCATACCCCCATAAGTACACGGCAGTGCATGGGCCTATATTCACATAGGATCATGTACACACACACACACACACACACACACACATACACACACACACACACACACACACACACACACACACTAACAGAGAGAGAGAGAGAGAGAGAGAGAGAGAGAGAGAGAGAGAGAGTAAAACTTTCTTGTTATTCACATTTTTACCTCTTGAAGCTCTCACAAATTCCATTTCCAAGTGACGAAGATGGTCGGGGATTCCTAAGTCTTCTCCACATTCTATCTGTATTGATTTTCCAATAACATCATTTAAAATTCAAATCTTGTCTGTAATGTGATATGTTTAGTTTTACATTTCTAGTCTTCATGTGTTTTTACATAAATTTTCATGTGATTGCCCCAGAATTCTTCAGGCTTACCCCAGTTTTCAGATGAGGTGGCTGGCTTTGAGGTGTGTATGGGGTGCGTCAATAACTTCCTTGTGATGGAAGAGAAAAAGATGTAGAAGAATTGAAACAAAACCACTTCAACTGTTCAGGTCCTTCACCTGCAAAGCCTGTTTTGCATAAGGGTGCTCAGCTCACAAATGGTGTAAAATTTAATGAAGGCAACTGACCGTCCTATGAAAGTCATTAAAACTCAATGTCATCACTCTAATCAAAAGGCGGCCACCCTTCGATTATTTCTTTATTACAATTTTTCATTTTTATTTCCTCAAGTTAAACTGGAGACTGGGTTATCATATGCCACTTGTTAAAGATGTTAAATCCGTGATTTATGCTTTGAAAACCCCATTCCTTTCTTTCGTATTTCTATTGACGTTGGCCTGGTCCGTGGGGTCTGATTTCAGAGCTGGAGAGGGAGAGGCGAGGTGCCAAATGGGCATGTTCTGAAGGCTTGGTCATCATTTGTGCTCAGGAACAGCAAGAAGTGCATACGCAGTGTCAAAGCATAAGATAATGAGACTCCCTCTTCTCCTGGGACCCTTCCAAAACTCTTATTTCATAGCTATCAACCTCACTAAAGTTGAGGATGCTTATTTGTGTTTTAGTAGTTTGCTGTTTGCCTTCCAGATCCACTGGTTTAGGGAATAATAAGAATATATACTAACCCAAAGAAAACCTCCCAATTCCATTAGCCACACATCCAACTGGATCAAAAAATGAGAGAGTTGGTGAATATTTCATATTGTGGGTTTCTTAAAGATACTTTTGTGTGAATAAAAAAGGACTTTCTCCAAGCTGTTCGTTTCAATTTCCTTTTTAATTTGCTCACCAACACCACTTAATCACCCCTGCAGCTTTCTAAGAATGCTCGATAGATGGGCTTTAAAAACTCAGCCAAGGTGATTTCTTTTTACCTATGAATTGGCTTAGCATCTTGCTTTTATCTTGCTTGAAATATTGAAGCAGGGAAATAAAACCACATTCTTTAATTGAAAGGTGTTTCTGCAGTATTCAAACCACAGTGTCAGTCACATGAGTTGCTCAAATTCTTCAGAGCTCTTGAATTACTTCAAGGCATTCTCAGTATTCTGAGAAAGTTATGTTCTGACCCTGCTACAAAAAAGGGGGGGCGGGGGAGAACCAGTCAAGTCTTCCACTTTTCTTTTGCAATATTTATTCCCTAAAGGGTTTCTTGACACAGGCTTTAGTTCCTGACTTTCAGCGTTGTTCCTGACAAGTCTCAAGAGACGTACCTCAGTGTCTATAGTGGTGTCAAAAGCATGAAGCCACACGTCCAGGCTGCAAGCCTTTACTTTTGATTACCAGTGATTCACTAGGTGAAGTGCATGCTGAGCTTGCTCCCCTGCCTGGGGCTTCCAGAATTTCCATCATGCAGGTTTGGAAGGGCAGACTTGGAACTGGCACCCTGTGAGTAGCTGTAATAGCTCACTGACTCAGTCTCCCAGGTTTTCTGAACAAAATGACGTCACAGGTGATGAGAGGGGCAAGAGCAGATGAAGGCGTGACTCTGGAGTTGTGTAGGAGCCTGTGTCTAGAATTTTCAGTCCTGCTGGGAAGCTCTGGAAAGCAAGCAGTTGGTAAAGGTCTGCTTATCTTTGGGTGAACATGTATTTCATCAGGAAGTGCTTCCCAAAGATGTGGTTCCTGACAATAGATAATTCATTCCCGATTTAGCAGTGTTCTGGTTTTTTGTTTTACCGATTAGATTGGGTTTGTGGTTTAGAGAGAAATTAAACCCGATTTTCCTTAAACCCAGAGAGTTTCGGTGTTCCCTCAAAACAATGGCATTTGATACTCCAATGTAACAAAGTTTCCCATGCATAAGAGTTCTTTCTGTCTTTGTTTTGAGACTGCTCATGCAACCCAGGCTGGCTTCAAATCTACCATACAGTCAAGGCTGACCTTGAACTTCTGATTTCCCTGCCTCTACCTGGAAAGTGCTAGGATTACAGACATGTGCCACTGCCTGGACTTTAATTTACTTTAAATGTGGTGCTTTACTTTAGTTAGGTTCTTTTACAGTGTAGATGGCATCTACACAGTTGAGAGCTGACTATATTTTTATAAAAATAGAAAATTAATCCAAATATGTTCTAACTTCTGAGTTCATTTGATATGTAAATATGTTTCATTTGCTGTAAGAATTATTTTCTTATTTATTTATTTATTTAGTTAGTTTTTTTTAGAAACAGGGTTTCTCTGTGTAGCTCTGCCTCGTCTTGGAACTAGCTCTCTGTAGACTAGGATGACCTCAAACTCAGACATCTGCCTGCCTCTGCCTCCCAAGTGCTGGAGTTAAAGGCATGCACCACCCCAACCAGAATTATAAGGATTTCTAAGATTCCTGCCTTGTATCCTAATCTCTGTAATTGACATAGATTTTACTTATAATTGTAGATCTTTATAGTATTAGATGTTTTTGTTCTGAATACATTTTAATGTAATTACACAGAAGATAAAAACCAGGTTTCTTATCTGCATTATGCATGTTCTCTTATTTTTTTTTCTAGTAGAATATATACAAGTCAGCCAGGACTGATAGTTCCTAGCACTTGGGAAGCAGAGACCGGGGGTGGGGGTGGGGGGTGGGGGGGGAATTGTTACAAATTCAAGGCCATTGTAGATCACAAAGCGAGATCTGTAGAAACACAGAGACACAGACAGAGATACACACACACACACACACACACACACACACACACACACACACACACACACCATCTTCAATCTCTCAGTTTTCTGCTGATTTGTAGCCCAGAGAGAATGGTAGTATTCTGTATTCTCATTCTCATTCTCTCTCTCTCTCTCTCTCTCTCTCTCTCTCTCTCTCTCTCTCTCTCTCTCTCTCTCTCTCTCCCCTCCCTCTCTTGATTTCTTAAGCTTACAAGAGTGACATTTTTACTGTGGTTGAAATTTCATAACAATTTATCCCAGAATATTATTATTGTGTGTGTGTGTGTGTGTGTGTGTATTTATAACTAAATACTTTCCTCAGAAATTACTGCTTAACTCATCATAAAGTTCTTGGTCAATTTTTAACACACTGGACATCAACAAACTGGCTCTAGCCTAAGAATCATTTGACCCAAGCAAGAATTTCCAAGCAGATCTTGTGATTCTATACCCATTGGCCAATATTTAATTTAATTTTCATAACTTGTATATGAAAAACTGAGGCCAAGACATTTACATTACTTCAAGAATCAAAATGTGGAGGGGCCAATATTCTAATGCAAATCTGTGTGAGGCAATTCCAAGGCATTTAACCACCTTACCAAAAGTCTATTATAACAGATATCCTGTAGCATAAGACCCCTGTGAGACCAGAAATTGGGATGGAGGTGTTTCCTCCCTTTAGGAAAACTCCAGATGGATTGCTATGCTTCCTGTCATAAACCTGGGTTTATTTCTAGAGATGCTGATGTGTCATGGTCTTTAACAGTGTTTGAGACCAAATTATTTTCCAAGAATCTACCCTGTAGATTTGGAAATCTGATTTGGAATCAAGTTATAATCTGTTCATGTAGTTTTGGTATATTACTGCTGGTATATATATTGGCATCAAAGGCATCTTACCAATTCACCAAAGGCCAGTGAACCCTTTAATATTTCTCTGATATTATTGCTTGTGTCAACTGACCATTGTTTGTAAACCATTACCTTGATGAATGCCTGAAAACAGAGTAAAGATTAGGGCAGGAAAATCACCCAATCACAAATTTGCCATACACATCAATAAACACCTGCTTAAAACTCTCAGGAAGAAAGTCACTTAATAGTCTGTAGAAAAATCTGAATTAGCATACCATAAAACTAAAGAAGAAGATGCATTTGTTGTTCAGAGGTGTTTACACACAATCATGGTGGTGTCCTTACTGGGTTGAAATTAGAATTCGTAAAAAAAAAATCTGAATGGAATTTCCCCCAGATAGTTACAAAGGCTAATCATGTATATTCTTGTTGTTGCTGTGTTGGGGATTGAACATAGGACCTCATGCATGCCCTTTCCCCATTAATAATAAATACTTAAAAATTGTTTTAAAAATCTGTCACATTGTACAGATACTTAGACTGGTCATTCCTGGGCCAGACTTTGAAATCATCCCAAATGTGAGTGAGCCAGGGAGGGTCCTCAGATAGTGTCACTTGCAGTCTATCACAGCAGTGGTCAGAGTGCTTAGTTAGAGCCAGAGGTCAGATTGGCTTTGCTGAGCTCCTGGGTCCGAGGAAGATCCATGCGTCTTCTCCTATCACGTACTGCTCATGAAGCAGAGTCAAAACAGTTCCGGAGGCTTCTAGAAGATCACCCAGATGAGAGTGGCCAGAGCACCAGGTTCCAGCCTTAGTTGCTTATTTCTATCCTGATCTTAAGCAGTTTTCTTCAAGAGCTGTTCATAGTGCTGAAGGTCAAAGTTAGGGCCTGGCATGTGACCTGTGCAATACCTGTCACCTTCACCTGCCTTTTGAGGTAAATGTTGGGGTTGAGATGTGTGCCACCATACCTGGCTCCCTTTTAAGGTCTTTGTAATGTTTGATGTCTGTCCCTTTATCTATACTGAGAGATTAGGTACTGAACATTAAGAAGAAATGCTATACTTCTGAAAAGCACTTCAGAAAAGACTAGTGATGTGACTGATTGTAAATCTTAGTTTCCACGACCATATTCATAAAGGCCAGTACTCATCCCTCCTTGTATAATTTATCCCAGAGAAATAATTGGGGTTTTTTCAAGGTGTTAAATGCAAGTATTAAGAGTTGATACACTCTGAAGCCACTAATGAACGACTTAGCAAGGTTAGCAGAAATAGTCTTAGTGTATTTTCCATGTGGATTCCTTAGACTCTGGGATTTCCAGTCTGTAGTCACTTGATGGTTTGATCTAAAGACTCATGTTTAAAGATCTCTGTAGCCAAATGTGCAGCCATTGTTTCATGTGGAATTCTGTGAATGGTTCAGACTAGTCTGTTTTCTGGGCAAGATGTAAATTAGCATTTCTGCCCTGGAACATTTCCACTTTGGTTTGAGTGACCTTTTTTAGGCACTTGGCATGTTTTGAGTCTCTAACCTGCCTTTTAAGGAGGTTTCCCATGGGCTATGGAGATCACGTAGCAGCGAAGTACCCTGGCTGCTCTTCCAGAGGATCCAGGTTCAATTCCTGGTACTCACATTCTGGCTTATAACCGACTGTAAGTCTGATCCCAAGGAGTTCTTCTGGCCTCTACAGGCACTGTATGCATGTGGTGCACATATATGCATGCAGGCAAAACACCCACACATAAAAGTAATAAACAAATATATTTGAAAGAAAGAAAGAAAGGAAGGAAGGAAGGAAGGAAGGAAGGAAGGAAGGAAGGAAGGAAGGAAGGAAGGAAGGAAGGAAGGAAGGAAGAAGAGAGGTTTCCCATTCTTTGGTTCTATCTCCCAACAGTTGTTCTCCTCGTTTTATTGTTACACTTAGAGCAGTGCTTCTCAACCTTCCTAATGCTAGGACCCTTTAATACAGATCCTCATGTTGTGGTGACCCCCAAACATAACATTATTTTTGTTGCTACTTCATAACTGTAGCTTTGCTACTGTTATGAATTGTAATGGAAATATCTGTTTTCCGATGGTCTTAGGTGACCTCTGTGAAAGGATCATTCTACCCTCCACCCCATCCCCACCTCCAAAGGGGATGGAACCCATGGGATGAGAACCACTGACTTAGAAGAAGATTCTTGTGCATTCATTGGAAAAGTTTGCCCTCAATAACAAGAGTGCCCATTCTGTATTCAGAAAAGGTGATGGCATAAGGTCAGGCAGGGGTTTGGAGCTTTGTCTATTTAAAATTCCTGACCACATCATATATTTTCTGTACCGAATTCTTAACTTCTTGGATAATCTCCTTCCTTGATGGATAGGGCCATAAAGTATGTGATGCCTCAAAAATAGATAATTAAATTCATACAACCTCATTATTAGGCACCTATTCTCTCCTCAGAATCCTTTGGCAGATGAAGCATGGTTCTGGCTTACAAGTTCCTATTTTTAGCACCATTCTCTACAACTCTTAGGACTGTGTAGAATTCTCAGGCTCTGGAACTGATGCCAGATGCCAAGCATTGGAGTCACAGTACCAGAAATGGTGCTAAACTTATAAGTTGTTACAAGATCCCTGATATATTAATTTTATACCATTTTTACTCAAATACCACTCATACTTTTTAAAAATTTCAGCCATCAATATCTCTCTCTATATATATAATATATATTATATATATATAACTTATCTTCAGTTACTTTGCAAATATCCCACAAAAAGACACAGAGTGCATGTTCTAGGGTAACAGAGACTAAATTGGTCAATTTAGCACACAGTCACTTCCTGCAAACAAAATGGCAGTGTAGAACATGTGCTTGATTTAACAGCCTATAACAGTGTTTTTGAGTTCACTGAAATGCCTACCCTAAGTTTGTAAAACCTATGTCTTATGTTAAGGCTTGTAAATTATACCAAGTGAGATGACATTCCTTCTTCACAATAAGCATCTTCATCAGTTCCTGTTACCCTAAGACAGAACTCCTTCAGGACATGTGAAAATGAGTTTTGAAAACTGTGCTTTTGGAGTGTTTGGTTATTAATAACCAAAAAGAATATATTTAGGAAAATGTTGTGTGTATGCAAACCACATTATCTTAAAGACAGAGGGGAACAGAGGTTCCACTCTATGGCTACTTGGCCATGCCTATTTATTTGTTTATTCATTCATTTATTTATTTTCAAGACAGGGTTTCTCTGTGTAGCCCTGGCTTCTCTGCAGACCAGGCTGGTCTCGAACTCACAGAGATTCACCTGCCTCTGCCTCCTGAGTGTAAATAAATGAACTTACAGAATACTCCGTGCTTACAAATTTGCCAGTGTCCTCAGTTCTATGACTTTGGATTAAGATAATTTGAAAGTATCTCAAATTTTTTTTGCAAGTGTCTCTAATTCTGTATCCCGTATGTAACTTGTCAGCCATGACTATTTTCCTTTACTCTTAAATATATGGTTTATAAATAGAAGCAATGTTGACAGACTTGTTTGACTCCCTTCTAGAAATAAATGACTCATTTTGGATTGTATGTGAGAGCTTCAAGCTGCTCAAAGCAAAAATCCACGACAATGAAAAAGTCATTAAACTGTCTGTCCAGACAGCGAGAGAGGGGAGGGAAGAAAGGAAGGGAGGGAGGGAGGGAGGGAAGGAGGGAGGGAGGGAGGGAGGGAGGGAGGGAGGAAGGAAGGAAGGAAGGAAGGAAGGAAGGAAGGAAGGAAGGAAGGAAGGAAGGAAGGAAGGAAGGAAGGAAGAGCGGGCAGTGCCTGTGGTATCTAGGACTCTTTATATCCCACATGTCACCAGTGGTGAACTTTGTGCTTCTGTCATTTGTAAACTTGGCCCCGGAATGAGGCCCCTTCTGAGCCCCTCATCTTCACTTGCATACCTAGCCATTCACCTTTTCCCCACGCTGTTGAACACAGTCTGCAAAAAGCCTTATGACTTTATTGAAGATTCAAACAGAATATCTTTGAAACTGTTCTGTTGGTGATTTCTTATTCATCCAAAATATATAGGTTTACTTTAGAAAGGAGGAGACTTTTGAAAGAATCCCCCTGGCAGGGGGACACCTCTGTTTTCTTTTGGAATGCAAGAAGCCAGCTTGAACTCTGGCAGGGTGTCATTCTTTATGTATGACTGAGTAAAAGTGGAAGAAGGCTGCCTCAGACAATCTGGGGAAACTTAGCTTTTGAATTCAAGGCCTGCTGCTGTTTCTGTCCATTTGAAACTGAAGAGGCCATGGGGGATGGAGGAAGGAAAGCCGGGCTCTAACACAGAAATTACTTAGACGTGAAAAGTTTGTTTCCCAATGAGTAAAGAGCTTTGTTAGGAGAGGCTGCCCAGATCACATGATGCAACCTTTTGACAACCCACTGTCTGCTGGGGACGCTGTGAGAGATGACCTTTTGACCTAGGAAGGAATGCTGTGAAGGTGGGAATGTGCACTCAGCCCTGGCCCATGAGAGAACATGGGAAACAGCCCAGCCGCTCAGAGCTCACAGAAAGCTTGGCTTTAGCTTTGCATTTAGAATCAGATGCTAGAAATGTAAGGGAATTTCCTAAAATTATTCCAGATCTTTCCCATTACCCCCACTGTCTGAGCGAGACCTTACAGGAAACAAATGAGCCCTCTTGCAAATGCATGCTATGAGCGAGGAAGAAATCACCTCCGCTGTTCCCATTAGCTCATGGATGAGAACCTGTGTCTTTGCACTGTTTTCATGCAGGGAATTAAGCCTGTGCACATGATTTGGTGGCCTTAGGTGGGTCTGGGGAGGTGGGGGTGGGGTAAGAAAATGAGTCCATTGCTCTAAAAGCCTTCCCAGTAGCGGTGATCTTCGCAGAAACAAAACTCCATTGTGCAGGGCTGAAACCTGAGAACCCCCCTGTTCCCCTGCTTGTTTTACTCACCAGCATTGATCCTGGTACATGTGACCCTTTGAGAGGGAGCACCCTTGGTGACTCCTCCTATTACTAAATACCATTGTGTTTATAATGGCCATTTATATATGGTTACACTCCACGCCTGTGTGCTTAACAGGCATTCTCGGACTCGGATGCCACCTGACTAGCACAGGACACAGGCCTCGCTTGGCCTCACGATCACGCTTTTTACCCTGTCTTGTATCACTGCTTGATACCCTCTGTGAAAACCAAGGAGGAAGCTTATCATTGCTGTGCAGAGGGCAGTCTGGATTCTGTGAGAGGTGGGGGGGTGGAGGTAGGTAGTGGGGGAAAGAAAGACCGGCAAAGCCTTGAAGAAAATAGGTTACTTTATGATTACTTTTTCCCCCAGTTCTACAATGTGTCTGCATGCTTTAGGACTGATTTCTCAGCTAGTTGGGTCCCAGGAGGCCCCATGGAGCCCTGTGCAGCTCAGGGAATTGCATCTGTATATAATGGGGGGGGGGTGTAGTTTGTAGACTGTTCTTTACCTCGGTTTGGGTTCAGAATGGCAGCTGCACTCCGACTTTGTGTGTGACAGCACAAAAGGCCAGCAGAACTGAAAAGCAAGTCAGCAACTGGAGAGACAAAAGCAACCATCAGCTAATACAGCTCCACATGGCCTGACTAATTTATGAGAAAAAAACTGTTCTGTTCATTGGATCAGCACTCTGAGGAGGCAGGTGGAATGGTAGGAAGTTTTCATTGACTCTCCTGAGCAACTAAGGACGCCACGAGAGATCCTTCTCAGTTTGAACTTTATCAGGGTCTACGCTTAATCAATAGGGTATTGGAAAAAGAATTAATTACTAAAGCAGAATAAAACAGCTGCATTTTAAACTAAGGTTCCATCAATTCCGTAATCTTCCAGTTACAGGCTAGGTGCCGCGAGGATTTCACTCTATGTAATGAGGAACCCGGGGAGTTTGCTCCTGCACAGGCTGGGAATTCACTTTATCCTGTTTCAGCGATTTGTCATTAGTACAACTCATTTCTCCTCTCCTGCACTACAGCTTGTATTTTATGTACTGTGGAACCCAGGAAGTTCCCACATTCAGGGGAGGGAGGGTGTGAAGGTGGAAATCATTGTCACCCTGAGAAAGAGTCTTAACCTAGCTTGGCCTCTTTATTCTGGAAGCTGCCACAGGAGCAGGTCGGGATGGTACCCCCAACTCCATTGTGCACTGGCTGGGGGTCGGGACACACAGGCTGGACCCCAGCCTGGAAGTGTTTCGTCTATGATTTCCATAATGGTGGATTGCAAGGAGGGCTGAGGAGGGTTATGGGAGATGAATTAGGTTTTTAGTGAGCTCATTAGGAAGGCAAGCTGAGTTGAGACAGCAAGGCGGGGAGAGGGCCTGTAATCAGTTCTGCTCTCTTTGTTCCCTGCCTTGGGGGACAGGTTTCGAAAAACTTCGTTGCGGGGGCTGCCCAGGCTGACTGAGCCCAGGCTGCCATCCTGGTGGCTGACTTGTTGATTTCCAAACCTCTTAATTCATTTTTTTTGTTCAATTTAATCTTTTCTTTCTGAAGGAAAATTAGTTGAATGTTAGCCCTCTCTGCACTATTCACCTCTTAAATTATGCTCATTTTGAAGAGCTTGTTATGCCTGAATAAACATGAAATGGCTTTGGCGGTTTCCCATCCGAGGCACACCCATTTTAACACCATGTATTTACCATTCCTGGAAATGTCTCATTAACTTCTGAAAATCTGCGAGCGTGATATTTTGGGCTACTGTAACACACCTCTTGGCAGCCACAGAAGGCAGTTTGGTTAATGCCTCGTAATATCCATTTTTATTCTCAACATGAAGAAAGACTCTCTATAGAAAATTGATGCGGTTTGCTCTGCTAATTTTCATGCTCATTCCAATTAATTTAACATGACCCAGATTTTCTTCCTCGGGCTCATCCTGACTAATTAGTAAAGCAACACCTAGAACAAGTTATGTTTAATAACATTGAGGAACACTAGTTGTGAGTGATTTTGATGCTAATAAAGATATCCACTGATGGGGCAGATATTTTATGGCAATTACGGTATGTGATTTGGAAGTCCCAATGTGATGGCTGAGATATAGAAAAGCTAGCAAATCACGATGGGAGACGATATTGTTTTGAAGATTTCCACAGCACCTGAGCAAAACACTGGGACCAGTTTGTTTGTTTGTTTGTTTGTTTATCTTTTGACAGAATGGCCAGAGCTGTTAAGTGATTCCTTGGTAATGGGAGGGGTGGAGCTATGGTGTGCAAACCTGAGCCATGCTCACTAGGCCAGGCTTTCAGGGCTTACTGAACCTTGGCGAGAGAAGAAAGGCCATCGGGCATCCGAGGGCTGCACTGGTTGGAGGGGAAGGAGTGGTTTCCCCACCTCTGTGGTTGCAGATCTTTTATCACATTTTTGTCAGTGAGATGAATCAATTGTATGGCTGCAAGGCTGAAGTGGCAGGGACTGTGGCGGAGACAGAAGGCTTCTCAAGTTGAGTGATGTTGTTTAACTTGAGAGTGGTTGAGAACTTCCCTACTTTCTCCCAGTGGAGGGTAAGGCCTTAGGATAACACACACACACACACACACACACACACACACACACACACACACACACACACTATATTTATTACATTTGAAACACATACCTTTTCAATGTCAACAATATGCCAGGCACTGTTGTGTGTGTTAGGAGTATGAAAGGATGCAAACGGCCAGAGCCTGACTTTATCATATCTGTGTATGTATGTTCACAGTCAAGTATCAACTTCCAATTGTCTTCCATTGATCAGCCACAAAATCTTTGACTGAATGATTCAATATGGCAGAGAAATGTTACAAAGGGTTTTTAGAAGGATGGAAAATTTTAGACAGACATCAATATCTCCAGGATGGCCATTGGAAGATAGTCTACTGTAGTGTGCCTGCTGGTATGGATGCCAGAAGTGGACAGAAGGTGTCTTACTCTAGTGTCCTCCACCGTGTGTTTTGAGACAGGATCTCTCACTGAACCCAGAGCTCACTGGCTGGCTGGCTGTCCAGTAAGCTTTAGGAATCCATCTGTCATTCTGTCCCAATACTAGGGTTGCAGATATGACCTTAGGTGATTGCTGAGGATCTGAAATCAGAATGTGTTTGCATGGTGGGCACTTAACCGACCGAACCATCTCCTCGGCCCTCCTGTAACATTTTAAAGGAAGTCTTTGTGATCCTGGTCTCAGCTACTTGTTACTCAAGCAACTTGCTTAACCTCCTGAAGCCTCAGGTCCTTCATGTGTATAACGAAAGTCAACCATGTTAGAATGGGTTGAAAGAACTGTGGTCATTTATGTGATATGCTAGAGGGTGTCTGGAAGAGGCTAAATATTGCTTTGCACTAATACTGTTTTTGTCATAGGAAATATTTAAAATAGAAACTTCTCCAAGGCTCATAATGGAATCTATGCTTATCACTCCTCAATGCCAATTACTATGGTTAGAGTCTGAAATTTGATTTGACAAGAATACTTTCTTTTTACTGAATATTGTGAGCAGGCTCCTTTTCATATCCCTGTCTAAAAACATGCAAAGTCCCCCACCTCCTGACTGCTCATTGGTGACTCTCTTCTGTGTCTAGTCACTGATTGCATCCTTCTAGGTGAGGACTACCATTGTTGGAGTTTAGTTCCACCTGATCCTGTTATTCACTTGATATGGAAAAAGGAAATAGTTTAAAATGATGTCAACAAGGGTAGGCCTAGTAATGCTAATGAACAAACTGAAAATTAGGCAAAGCCACCTGGTTTCGTGACCCATGCCTGTAATCTTAGTACTTGGAAAGCTAGGGTGAGAAGGTTGCCAGGCGTCTGAGGTTCTCCTGGACAGCATGGTGATAGTCTCAAAAACAGAGAATCGTATTCTAATTGATGAGGAAACTAAAAATACTGCTCAATGAAACGGCTGTTTGAGTAGATCAAAAATTGTCAAGTAATCACTCATTTCAAATAGTTGAATCCAATAATATTCAGAGACCATAAATCATAAATTACAAGAGTGCTTCATGGAGGACAAGACGTCAAAATGACCTTCACTTGGCTTCCCATCTCTGTCAAAACGGACGTCGTAACCTTCTTACCTTGGTTACGGTAATCAGTTATTCAAAAAAAAAAATCAGTCACATATGTGGAGAGAGAGAAGAGGGAGAATTTTTACCCAAGAATTCATGTTTTAAAGTTGCACTGTGAGCCTCACAGTAGACAATCTGGTAATTATTTTCCTGATATCAGATAGGTGATGTACAGCAAATGTCAACTCCATTTTCTTCCAGAGTGACACATCAAACTATTACAAAAGCTAAATATTCGTGTGTGAACATTTTGTAGATGTAAAGTATTTCCCCAAGATGAAATTTTTTTTTTTTTAGGTTTTACAGCTATTTTCATATTTCTGGTCACTTCAATAGTACAGCACTTTTGAGAATTTTAAATTTGATTTACAGTCTTTGAATTATCACACACAGTAAGACTTGGAATATAGAAGTCGAGGAAGTCACTACCAGTGTAAATGGAACTGTGTGGGTTGTTTATAGGACAGTTGTCATTTAGCCCAGGGAAGACCCTCTGTCATTAAGAGTTTTTGCTGCATGGAGTGCAGCTGGCCGCTCTTCGGTGGTTCCTGACTGGCTGCAGGAATTGTGTTGTACTGGGTCAGCAGTGAATTCCTCACTCAAATGGCGTTGAGTCAGCTGCTTTTTAATTTGTTATCTTCTCAAGAGTACGTTCACCGACTTTATCACTGAAAAGAATGACTCCCTAGCCTGTGTGATCAAGATCCAGAAATGTGCTGGCTCAGCTCGGGAAGGCGGGACGCCACTTGATTGGTGGCTCTTGGATCTCTCTGATCTGGCTGCAGGGATGTGTGCCCTCTCATAGGCTGGTTTCCACAGGTGTATGAGGAGAGCAACTGAGCCAGCAAAGCCGGTCTTCCCTTCCTGGGCAGTGCTGGGGCAACCTTCCTGCTCAGATGTTGTTAGTGACCAGTGCTGTCTTTCTGTAAGCCTCAGTGACTCCGTGTGGGCATACAACCTCTGTCCCTTGTACCATTTAATATACGAATGAGGCAGGGGTTTTGTTTGTTTGTTTGTTTTCCTTAGTAAGGGTTTTTTTGTTGTTGTTTTTTAAACACATGAATGGGACTTTAAAGCAAATGACAAAAGAGAGGAAGGAGAGAGCATGAACCTAATTTTTATTTGATGACACAAGGTAAATGTCGCGCATCTCAAAAGCCAAGATGAGGCATTTGGATATCGTCAGGCATCAGTACACAACTGCACTGCCCCGGCTAAAGCCACAAACCACTTTTCTGTCTACACGTTTTCCAATTTATTAATTGCATCTTTGTAAGGGGGTAGAGAGGCCTTGTGTCACGTGCCAGCGCCGACTTGAGTTCAAGAGAACACCACGTGTGGCGTCATGAGGGTTTCTTGCAGGGAACACTGTATCAGACTGTCCTGAGGATGGACTGGCACATTTTATACCAGGTCCATACCTGTCTAGTTCCTTCCATCATTGTCTTGTGGCCTCAGGAGTTATCTGAAGACATGGTATAGGCCTTTGTGTGCTTGGGAAGAGTGAGATAATATCCAATTCTCCCCAAGGATTTCAAAGAAAATACTCAGTGAAGAATCATTTTGTTACCTTGGAAACTATCATTGATATCATTTTAACACGAGAAGTTGGTTTTAGATAATATGTCTCACACTGTGATTTGGCTAATAGAGAGAAGTCGTTTTTATCAAAACCTGCAAAGTACTTTCTGACCACCCGATTTATATCTTTATGAATTCAAGCAACTTGAATATGAACCAACAGGTTTATGGGTGTCGTGCTGGGGCTCTCCACAGCATCTTTCAAATGCTGCACCTGGCCACTTCACACTTTCAGAACATTGCTTCAGAAGTTGCAGCTAACCCCACTCTCACTCCTACCCATCTCACTGAAGTCTATATTATCCCAAACAACAGGGTGTTTTTTACTATAATTTGCTTAATGTTATCATTATTGTTGTTGTTATTTCGGTCAACGTTACTGGGGGCAAAATTCCCATACCAAAATTGCCCCAACTTAATGAAGTTGAGCCTCTGTGTACATTTGGTGGCGTGGTCCCATCACTTCCCAAGGGTTTCCTTGTGTGTCCCTTGTCGTCTCTCTTCCCTTTTATGTGTTCTGGGGCCACTACTGACCTGCTTTTGGTCATAAGTATTTGTCCATTTTTTCTAGAATTTAATATATCTGAAATTATACAGGGGTCTTATGCTCCTTTGGGTTTGACTTCTTCCCCTTAGCATAATGACCCTGAGATGTAGCACCCAGCATGCTTCAGTGGCTTATTTCTGTGTGTTGTTAAATAGTGTTTCAGTGTATGGACAGAGCACATTTTGTTTACTTACTTATATTGTTTCATTTCAAGGAAATAATTAGATAAGCAGGGCATTGTTCCAAATGCTGGGCCTCTCTACTCTTTTTTTTTTTTTTTTTTTTTGGTTTTTCGAGACAGGGTTTCTCTGTGTAGTTTTGCGCCTTTCCTGGAACTCGCTTTGGAGACCAGGCTGGCCTCGAACTCACAGAGATCCATCTGCCTCTGCCTCCCGAGTGCTGGGATTAGAGGCGTGTGCCACCACTGCCCGGCTTCTACTCTTTATTATTTGTAATTTTTTATTTTAAATTATGTGAATGTGCCTGTGTAGAGGGTGTGTGTGCAGGTGAGCTAGTCAGGTGCCCTGGAGCTGTAGTTCAGGCTGCTGTGAGCTGCCTGGCCTGGGTGCTGGGAACTGAACTTGGGTCCTTTGTAAGAGCAGTACCTGCTTTCAACTGCTGAAAAATCTCTTTAGTCTCCCTTGTGTTTTTTGTTTGTTTGTTTGTTTTTGTTTTTTTACTGTTTATTTCCATAATGCCACTTTCCCCACAGAATGTGTCCTATAAAATAATGCCTTTGAAATTCATGACATACCAACCCCATGGACCATTTTGAACTTTTAGAGACCAATATTCTAGATAGCTTCTGTTATCTAATTTTAAATATAAACCTAGAAAGTTCACAACCATTTTTCAATGAGTCATTCATCTGATTGATCATTAAAAGCTTAGGCAAAAACTACACCAAAATCACTAAACAAAGTTCTAATAAATATAGAGGGAAAAGGAAAGATATGGTCGATTTCTTGAAGGACCTTACCCTAAATTCAGTAATTAGATAGAAGATACAGGAGTGGGATGGTGTGTGTGTGTGTGTGTGTGTGTGTGTGTGTGTGTGTGTGTGTGTGTGTGTGTGTTCTGGGATTATTTTTAGTTCAAGCTTTGGGAGAGGAAATAACTTAGTCTAGAATTCTGCTATGATGTGATACAATTGAGCATAAGAAGGATTAATTTTAGCAATAAACTCCATCTATTTTTAGTAGTGCATATCTTTAGTGTAAACAATATAAACGCTATCCAAAGCGCTGCAAGTACTTATATTTGTCCATATGTAAGGTGCTATGATATCACTAGAACGGGGCATCAAAATCACATTTTTGCAAATCAGTTTGGAAAAAAAATTGTGGATATGTCCTAATTCAAGTACTAACTAGGCTTATGTATGCCTTTCAGCATGCTTCATGGTATTGGAAGGGATTAGCTACCCTTTTTATCATCTGTTAAAGTTTTTGAGATGTACTTCACATAGTAACAAATCGCACATGATAACGGTACAACCTGTTATTTCTTAGTGTATTCCTGGGATTATGTAACCATCAACATGATTAATTTTAGGATATTTTACCACTTCAAAAGGAATTCCACACCAATTAGAAGCAATTTCTCATTTAAAGTACTTTCAGGAGGTCTGGTGTCTGTGGTTCTATGGTCCACAGGCTCTGTGCAGATTAATCAACTTGTGAAATCTTAGATTATTCTTATTAAGCAGATACATTATTTATTTCCCCAGAGTTATTACATAAATACCATGTATATCCATTTGCATTACATTATAAAGCCATATCTGCTTGTTCTCAAATCATAACACCAGACTCCTTCAGAACACCAAGCCTAAATGGGATGTCTAAATACGTAATTACTTCTTTTAAAATGTTAATGATTTAACTTAGACATTTCTTAAACAGAAAGTCAAGAGTTCTACTGGGAAACTCTGGTGTGAAAATGTTCTCTGAAAAAAAAAAAGATAGGGACTATAATTTTCTAATAATTAATGAATAGGCTTTAGACTTGGCATTATATTAAAAAAAAAAAAAAAACTCATCAGTTATCAAGTGTGGTATAACAAGTCTGTACTCTTAGCAGTTAGCAGACCAAGGTGGATCACGAGCTTGAGGCTATCTTAGGGTACACTGGGAGACACTGTCCTAAAAGTACATAAATAAGGGGGCTGGCTACAGAGATGGGTCAGTGGTTAAGAGTATTTGCTGCTGTTCCGCAGGAGCCATGTTTGGTTCCCAGCACCTACATGTGGTTAACTGCAACTCCAGCTTTAGGAGACCCAACACCCTCTTCTGGCCTCCGGGAGCCCCCACACTCCTGTACATACACACAGACACACAGACACACAAATAAAATGAAAAACAAACAACTGACAATATTCACTCAGACTAGTTACACTTTTATAATGCCTTTTTTCTCCATGTGCAGCCATGATGGCCTCTTAGAGCCTCCTGCAGGAGCTGGTGATAGGCATCTCAATGTAGTTGTCTTAGGAAACAGTTGTAGAGAGATGTCTGGCTTTGTTCTTGACACAAAGGCTTGTTGTGGAAATTTAGGGGTATTACTTGACTATATTAATTTCAAGGTTATGCCTTTATGAAAATGGTCTATTATTTTCACTTTCAGTAACTGGTGAGGTAGATGTAATATTTTAAAAAGCCTTTTGTAGGTCTCCTTGAGCTGATATCTGCTGTTATATGTTCAGAGAAAAACATAAACTTAAGAATTCAAACTCATCAACTGTCTTGTATTATAAAACACTGTCCCAGTTATTTTTTTTCTTCTGTAGCAAATAGGACACTGAAGTAAGGACTCTAAAAAGGAGATGTAATAGCTTCTGCTATGATCAAACTTTGCTTTTAAGTTATTTGAACAAATTTTATTGTAGATTGATAATTAATGTTTAATTAAATATCATATGCTAAAGGTGACAATAAGATTCAAAATTCTGTAGTTATACTGTAACATGAACTTTCGGTATAGTTAATATATTCTGGGCAGATTAGTTGTAGTCTAGTGTCAGTAAGAAAATATTTAAACTCTATCAGTGGGTGTTCTTAGGTAGGAAATGCTTTTTGTACATATGAAGGCGGTATCCTCTCATGAAAGACCTGTTGATTCCAAGATGTTAACCAGCTATCTTTACTAAAACACTTGAGAATGCTAAATATAGTCCACTTCAGTTAAATATGGACGTTTTAAAAAAGAAAATCCCAGTTAGTCTGCAACAGAAGGACATTTTGTGTGACAATATTTTGCATGATTAAAAATTTAAACAGAATAACAGCTATTTATATTTACAGTTACTTGAGAGTAATTACTAAAGCAGACAAAATACTTAGAGCATAATTTAATAATGTTTTCCTCTAGCAAAGGTGCCAAAATTGTTATTTGCATAATTTTCACAATTTGTACTGAAACAGCTAAGGGAAATTGGGAAGCCATGCCTCCCCAAACACCTTTTTTTCTTCTTTGGGAAATAAGGGGAAGAGACTCAAAGATCATAACACCTCATTTTTGTATAATTTTCCATAAATACCAAAGGCCTCATGTCAAAGCCATCAGGTGAAGGAGACAAGACCCATTCATACTTTCTCTTTTGGGGTCTTTATTTCAATGGCCAGCCCAGCCCAACTTCAAGGCTCCTAATTATAACATTTACCAGTTCAAAGATTAACCTTGGAGAGGGGCATTCTGGGCTGTCGGAAACTTGATCAGCTTGCTCTTCTGTGGGTCCCTTGCTCTGGTTCTTTGTATCACAGGAGGGAGATGGTATCTGGCACATTCCTAGGATGACTGGAAGATAGCAGCCTGTGCATTTAGGGCTGAAAGATTGTGAACTCTGTTAGCTGAAATGCCACGCTAGGGAAGTCAGGCGGCCATTAAAACGGCTTCAGTTGGAAGCAGCACAGTGCAAGTCGAGTCGAATTTGAGAGCTGGGACCCGAGTGGACATTTGTCCCTGCTTCCTGCCTTAATAAAAGCTGAGTGTTAACTGTGGAAAAGGGCGTTTGAGAGGTCACTAAAAATGAATCATTAGAGTGCCCAGAAGGGCTTTATTATGATGTACTGTGAATAACTCCAGAAGGTACGCTGTACATTCCTGTGTGCTTATCAGGTAGCAAAGGAGCAAGTACATGCTTTTATCCTGTGCCACGGAGATTCAGCAATCTGCTGAGTTAGAATGGCAGAGGAGGATGCATCCCACTGGATTCAGGCAGTTCTCTCCAGAGCATTCTGGGGGAGACTTAGGAGAATAGATATTCTTTCTTAAAATACTCTGAAATTTGTAACTGAACTCTATATGTATGCACACACACACACACACACACACACACACACACACACACACACACACACACTACATCTATATTTTTCAGAGGAGAATGAATGAAATATATATACTTCAAATGAGGAGAACCAAATGGAGAATAGACCAAACCTCTTGCCAGCTCCCCTTCACTTCTGCTATAAAGGATTAGCGAGTTCCAGTCAATAAACAAAGCCCTTTTATGGCTCCTAGCGGGTAAATTGAGGGGACTGATTTGGTCAAGGACCAGTATGAGGATGTTTCTGTTCAACAGCTAACAGGATTCAACATGCTATGGAAAATACAGGCATGCAAAACTATACTCCGACACTCACGTTGCCAGCTAAAGCCTAAAACACAGCCACATTTACATATGTGTCCATCTGTCTGTTTTTACACTTTATTTTTCCAACCAGTGGGTGAAGTGGTTTTCATCCAAGCTGCAGTCTGATTTTTTTTCCCTCACCCACCATTTCCCATTCTATCCTATAGATTCATATTTTAAAGTGTGTGCTGTTCGTCCCTGGACAAGCAGTTGCCTTGCCTTTGCAGGGAACTGCCCTTTCCTCTGGGAAGTGAGGCCATTTCTGGAGATCTTCTACAGCTGCCCACACCAGCTAGAGTATCTCAGGATGTCTCCTGAGCAGTCGGTAGTCCCAGGGGTCTCATCCTGTGCCCCCATGTCTGGCCTGGGCCATGCTGCCACAGTCACAATCCAGGGCGAGCCAGCAGGGAGAATGGAAGTGCTTTGGCTCTCTTCAGTGGAGAGCCTGCGTAAATCCTGTGTAAATAGAGAGAGGACAACAAAGAATGAGCCCCCGCAGCTCTGAGCTTCGGGAGCCATTTGGGGCTGAATTTGCTAAATGCTGCTTATACCGCCTGAGAAGTTGAAGAGAAAGGACCATAAAATCCCCTCTCTTTCTTTCCTTTTCTGTTTGTCCCCCCCAGGGGGGGAGGGTGTTCAGGACTAGGGAAGCCGAGGTAAAGCCTATGAAGACTTGTTTTTTCAGTGCTCTTTTGAGTGTGAAAAAGGTGGCGTGGGTCACTGTCCTCTCTTTAATGTCGGAAAACCCACACAGCTAGTAAATGTTGCATGTAAACGAAAGCGTTCATCCCTTCTGCTTCCTTCCTTGCTTGTGGGCCGTGAACCAGTCACTTGAAAAAAAAAATCACAGAAAAATTTCGCTTGAACATGTCCAGACGGTTAAGCCCAGCAGGAGAGTAAGAGAGATCAGTGATTAGCCCATCTCATTGCTTCCCTGGCTTTCCCTGAATTTCTGGGTGTACTCGCCACCCCCCAGCTGTCCTGATATGAAAAATAAATAATAATAATAATAATAGTAATAATAATAATAATAAAAATAATAATAAAAATAATTTTCTTGTGGAAAAACATTGACTTTGCTGATGGTTCTTGAGAAGTAGCTTTTGCAAGGCTGTATATCAAAACAGAACCAGATCCAAACTTTCTTTCTCTTCCTTACTTGAAATCTTGGTACCATTTTCTCAGTGGGAAGCACTAAATTAAACTCCTGGAAGGACCCCTTGACAACCAGCAAGAAAATATCTTTTGACTGTTAGTACATTTTAACCCTGTTTTCTAAGTACTGTATTAAGAGGGAAAAGGAATCAAGAAGTGAAAGAACATTAGTCCACGAAATACTGTGTGGCATTTAGATAGCTTCAGGGTACTTTCTTTTTAATTGCAATGCTTCTACTAATCTGAAATGTGTGGGCAATGTGCGCCTCCCTCTCTGCCAGCATCTCCCTTTCCAACAGAAGAGGGCAGGTTTGAGATGGGGGTGCCATCTTCTCCACGGACAATCTTTGACCCGGGTCCTGGTGCACGCGCTCTGGGGAGGACCAAACATCTTCCTCCCCTATGCAATAGGGAGCCTAGTGTGGCCCTGTACTGCTCAGGGCAGGCAGAGTGGAGGGAGGAGGAGCCCCAGGCTCACTGAATCCCCTCCGTGGGCATTTTTCTCCAAAACAGGGCACAGTCTTCTCGGCTCCTCAGCTCTGTCTAGTGGCTTGGCCTACCAATACATTCACTCCTCTGACATTTGATTGTTTGCTTTATGTGCACGAGTAAAGCATGGGCAACCTCTCAGACTCACACTTTCGTGAGACTATCATTTGACAGCAGAATGAACTGCCAAAGATGCCACGAACATGGTAGCCTGACTTTAGGACAGGACCTAGGAACAACTGCAGAAGAGACTTTTTACTAGGACCCAAAGGCTCAGCAAGAGTTTGCTAGCAAAGAGTGTTAGCAAGTGGGAATAAACAAGGTACAGCAGACCAACAGGAAGGAGTCAAGGTTCGGAATCTTCAGAGGCTCCTTGACTCAGTCTTGAAAACATGGCTGATTTTCTTCAAAAAATCATTTGATGTAAACCTTAGATCTATAGGGACTCATATAGATAATAGATACTCCTTTTTTTAAAAAAAAATATTTTTATTTTATATGTATTGGTGTTTTGCCTGCTTGTATGTCTGTGTGAGGGTGTCTGATCCCCAGGAACTGGAGTCACAGACAGTTGTGAGCTGCCATGTGGGTGCTGGGAAATGAACCCGGGTCCTCTGGAGGAGCAGTCAGTGCTTTCAACTGCTGAGCCATCTCTCCAGCCCCACAGATACTCCTTGTTTTGTAAAAATATGCTCCTGGTTGTTTTTTGGACTGTCTTTCTTTCTTTCTTTCTTTCTTTCTTTCTTTCTTTCTTTCTTTCTTTCTTTCTTTCTTTCTTTCTTTCTTTCTTTCTTTCTTTCTTCCTTCCTTCCTTCCTTCCTTCCTTCCTTCCTTCCTTCCTTCCTTCCGTCCTTCCTTTCTTCCTTTCTTTCTTTTTTGTATTAGAGAGTTACTTGTATTTTTTCTGTTGAGAGAGGGCCATGGCCATGCCATAGAGATCTTGTAGAGGTCGGGCTTGGAGGACTCCCTTCTCTCCTTCCATCATGTGAGTTTCATGGGTCAAACATTGGTTGTCAGGCTTACTGCCAGGTGTCTTTTCCTAATGAGCCATCTTGCCAGCTCTTGTGTTTATGTCTAAATGCATTGTCACACAATCTCTCTTTGTGGCATAAAGATAAATGAGTGTCTTGGGCCTGTCTCCTGGGATTTAATTCTTCAGGCTTGAGGGGTAATTCAGAATCTAGCCCCACCATACTAGCTTTGTGCCATTCCAGCCTAGCACAAGGGAGAGGATGGAGCATGGGCTTTGAAGGCCAAGGGCCTGTGGCAGTCGCTTTCTGTGATTTCGGACAAATGACTTTGTGCCTCAGTTTGCCTCACTGTAAAATGGAATAGATAATAGTAATGTTTCCCATCTTTCCTTCTTCCTTCCTTCCTTCCTTCCTTCCTTCCTTCCTTCCTTCCTTCCTTCCTTCCTTTCTTCCTTCCTTTCCTCCTCCTCCTCCTTCTTCATCTTCTTCTCTTTTGTGAATATTGACTATGATTACAACGTTGTGAGTACACATAAAGATAAATCCATGGGGATGAAGCTAATACAAGTGAGAATCGTTGATGAAGCAGAGGGAGCAGCATTATGTGTCATGGGAGTACCAACATAGAACATTCATGTTGAGTAGAAATGTTTAGGGATTGTGTAAATGTGTGCATGCACATACAAGCGTCTGTGTCTACCCCAAAATACGGTTCATCTATAAACATTTTGACACTTTTATACATATTGCATCACTTTATGAGTATTTTATAAAGCTACACACACACTTATACCTACATACCTGTTTATAGTCACAGATATCATGTACCAGCAACTGTGTTTTCATGAACACATCTAAAGGCTAGAAATGAGACAGTTGGAAGGCATTTTCTATTTATCTGTCTTTCTATCTGTGTAATCTTTTCAACCATTTATCAGTGGGTAGCATCTCTGGCTACCAGATCGTTGGCACCTGACCTTGGCCCTGAAAACCTAATCACAAAAATTCTAACTCTACACTGATTAAATGTGAAACCCTGTCAGGTCCTGGCTGGCTTGTGAAGAAAAGTAACATTTCTGTTTGTGGGTAACCTGGACCAGGGTTCACAAAGTTCCCTAAAATTAACCCTTTTCCAGACCTAATAGCCTTCTTCAATGTGGGTTGATAAGAGGGCTCAGACAAGATAAGGCTTAGTGAAGTAAAAGCTAGTTCACAGAATTATGAAAAAGCCTGTGGTAGCTGAGTGGACTTGGAGAAGCTACGCCCAGATTCTGCTTCTTCCTTGAACACAGAGAGCTTGGGCAAGGAGTCAGCCTCATAGTTTCAGTGCCCTCTGAAAATAAGTTTGTTTTTTAAGGCACGGGGAAAGGAGACAAGAAGCATCCTCCATCCCTGTGGTGTTGGATGCATTTTGACGTATCGTCTCTGTTTTTAACGTATCTTCACTCCAAGCTTTTCAACGAAAGTCTAGGTAGATACCGACTTTGAGCTAAAGGGAACAGCACAGTATGCAAATGAGAGGAAGTATGTCCTTTGCCTGAGTGGTTTTTATGGCCAAGAGTTTTAGGGATGGCATTTTCTTATGTTGGGCCATCTGAGGGTCCTCTCATAATGTGCTCATGTCTGCCTTGATTTGCTGAATACATACCTATGGATAGGGACTTCTGCTTTTCTAGAGTATTCAGGGCATCTTGGGATTAAGCATCCTGCAACTCAGTGGCCTGCATCACTTACCTAGGCAGGTGCCTCTGTAGCTACTGGCAGAGCAATGCTGTGCTCTGAGACAATTTGGCTCAGCCCAGGAAAGAATGCGGGATTTCCTTTAGAGCATGAATGTAAATCCAGCCAGAGATGCTCTCACAATACTTCAGAGTCTTAAAAGAGCAGAAGGATGCAGAGATTAGAGCAGGCCTCCAGACAACAACAGGGATAGCAGCCTAAGGGGATATTCTCAGAGCTGTGCAGCTGAAGTGGGCATCAGAACCATCTGCAGGGCTTGTTAGAGCTCAGACTCATGCGCCCCACACCTAGCATTTCCTAGTCACTAGGTCTTCAGTGGATCTGAGATTCTTCCTGTTTCTTAGTTGATACCTAAGCAGCTGAACTTCATTTCAAGAGCCAGTATTCCAGTTCTATTTGACATGAACATGAGATGATCATGGGAATGGCCAGGACACCAGAGCAGTCAGTCCGGTGGCCTGCTCTAACGTCTGCAGAAGGTCCAGGTGTAATAATGACCACTCCTCCTAATCATGGAATAGTAGGGTACTCTTCTTGGGGGTACATTTAATTTCATGTCAGGTTATCTAAATGAAGGACCACTGTCACTGACTTGAGAAGATTTCTCAGCCAGTAACATGCTTGCTGGACAAATATGAAGACCTGAGTTTGTGTTCCTAGCACCCACATAAAAAGATGAACACATGTCTGCCTCTCCCTGCTGGGGAGGCCGAAAGCAGAGAAGGGGTGTCTCTGGGGCTTGTTGGCCAACCAGTCACCTAATCGGTGAGCTCCAGATCCTGTGAATGACCCTGTCTTAAAAATACAGTGGAAGGCTGGTTAGAAGGCTCGGTGAGTGGGAGTGTGGCTGTGTAAACATGTGTACCGGAGTTAGGACTCTCAGCAGCCACATAAAAAGCTGGGCATGGCTGGGGGTGCCTGTCACCTCTGGACCATGGAGGGCAGAAACAGAAGGGTGACGGGGGCTTGCTAGCCATCAGACTAGCTCCAGGTCAGCGGGAGACCTGTCTTAACAGAATAAGGTGGAGAGTGATAGAGTAGGACATCCAAAGTCCTCCTCTGGCCCACATGTACCCTTGTATGGATGTGTACACTCCTACCACATGTGTACATACTCCCCGTCCCCCTCTCTCACACACACACACTGAAATAATACAATTAAATTAAGAAAAATAGTTGGGCCTTTGAGATGGCTCAGTGGGTAAAGGAACTTGCCACCTAGGCCAACAACCTGAGTTTGATACTTGGAGACCATGTGGTAGGAGAGATCTGACAATATTTCAGAGTACCCCACAAGTAGTCCTCTGATTTACTCATACACACACACACACACACACACACACACACACACGAAGAACCAGTGTCAATCTTTGTGCTTAAGCAAATCCCTCAAACTTGTTTAAAATACACAGTCCTGGGCCCAGGATATTTTGATTCAGTGAGTCTGGAATGAGGCCTTGAGTCCCACACCTTCATCAGTCTCCCTCATGGTTTAGTATGCTTGCAGTCTATGTGCCCACTGGCCTTGAGTATTTCCTCTTACATTTATACATGTTATGTCTCAGAGCTAAAGTACACATAATTTGAATATCTTGTCCAAAATGTATATCTTTACCTTGGTCAGAGGATTAGCAATCTTCAAAAAGAAATAAACTCAGCATTTCTTTATTTCCTCATATTCAGACATGGGAGTCTAGTAGTAATGCAGTCACCCACAAAGGCGCTAGGAGCACTAAGGTCTCTCTCCCAAGGAATGCCATTCCTAGCATGTTTGGAAGTGAGTGTGTGCGAGCAAGCAATCTACCAGCCACCAAGAAGAGTCCTTAGATACTCTGTGGGTGAAGTCCCCCAGTGTGACCATTGTCAGAGAGGACAAAGCCTTTGAAGACGCCCTTCAGCCATCCACCTTTCCAATAAATGCTCATGCTGTTGAGGTTATGCATACAGGTAGGACAAAAATAAGGAAGAAACAATTCTCTTTCTCAAGGCTTCTACAGCATTGGGTCCTAACTTCAGGGGCTGATGTCTGTACTATGCTTGTTTCTGCCTCCTTTAGTACACACATTGTGCTGGTGTATACACCGCTTTCAGCACATTGACTCAATTAATGCACATGCAAACGACCCAACAACCCTGTTCCACACAGCCTGGAAACAAGAAAGCAATCCGCAGTGTTACCAGTGGCTCGGCTCCAACAGTGCCTGCAGAAGTTTAGTTTAGGTTTAGAACACGTAGTTGCCTTTCAAACATTTTCTTTATGTTGCTCTTAGAACTTGATGCTAGACTTGGTTCATAGTTTATTGAAAAAAAAAGATGGCATTTACTCTTGTATTTGGGAAAGAAAGATCCCTCTTTTTGTAGAGATATTAACACTAGTATTAGAAGTCTTTTATCCATTTACATGTATGAAATTGTCAAACTTAATAAAGAGTATTCTGTTGGGTATCTAGATATTAATATAAAATCAGACATGTTTTTGTTTATAATTATTTATGACACCGATCTAAATTCAAATATTTCATAACATTTTTGCAAAATGGACTGCTTTCCATTAAAATTCATGTAATGCTTCTCTTTATCCAATTTAAGTCAGTCATCAAAGGATGCTCATGCTAGCTACATTTTTTTTCTGGAGCTAAACATAGTGAATCATATAGTTGGAGGGTGTTATCAGTCCCCTTTCATTTTAAACAAGAGAAAATGCACCATGGAGTCACTGCCTCTCATTTTTTAAGGTCATTGATTGGGTTCAAAAGACAAATGCCTTTTTTCGTTGAACTTCCTTCAATTAAGCCATTAACCTTTTGCAATAAGTGTATTCAAAAATCTATCAAAGAAAGCTAAATGAGATTTTAACAAAATCCTGACAATTTCAGCTTAAACATATACACAGAAACCATATGTGCTTAGGAAGAAATATATACACACAGGCATTGTTTACAGAGTGTGTTTTTCTATTTGGAAGACAGTGAAGGAAGAGTTATTCCATACATAATCTGAAACGTGCATTCAGAGAGTCACAGAGACTCCACAGTAAGAGACAAAGATATCTCTATCTACAGTGTGGAGACAGACAGACTGACTGACTTCAAACTTAGACTTGCAATGTGAATTTTCCCCCCCTCTTCTCTGGGTACTGCTTCTCAAAATTGCCTCAGGCTACAGAACAGCACCTCACATCCCCAAGGCCCACTGCCTGGCTCCTAATAGCCACTCTCCATCTGTGTCACATGAGCAGCTGATGAGATCGCTCCAGTGTCTGTATTTTGGAGAGCACTTCCACCCAGGTGAAATGCTGGGGTTGCCAAGGAGCAGTCAGAAGCCATTAGTGTGGGTGAGAATTTGCCTTGCAGCAGTTCCTTGGCACGGTGGAAAGTGTGTGCACACGTCCCCATGCAGGCTTGGGTGTGTGTGTGTGTGTGTGTGTGTGTGTGTGTGTGTGTGTGTGTATGTGAGTGTACATGCAACCCCCAGATATATGTACGTGTGTGTGTGTGTGTGTGCAGGGAAGGTCATCAGATAAAAGACTAGATTCTATATATTGAGTATTCAAAAGCCAAAGGATTTTTCTTTCCCTGCCCACATATACCTTTTCTGGCTATTGGGTTCGCTCTGTCTCTCTGTCTCTCCTCTGTCTCTCTCTGTGTGTCCCCACCCCCGTCTCTCTGTCTCTGTTTCTGATTGTGTGTGTGGGGGGGTGTGTGCGCACGCGCATGTGTGTGTGTGTGAGTGTATGTGTGCGCACGCGTTCACGCATGTGTACGTGTCTTTCTCTGTCTTTTTTTTTTTTATCATAACAGAAGGCAAAGAAAAAGAGAACAGCAACTTCGGGGTCATGCTCTAGTGTTTGGGCAGATGGAAGGGAGCTGCCTTGCCTTGGGGCAGGGTGGCTGTAACGAAGTGGCCTGTCAGTCTGTAAATAGTGAGGGTCATCCCTTCCATGTGATGGAGGGGATCGCATTGCAGTGAAAATGGAAATGTCAATAAAATTAATCTGCCAGCTCTTTGCTGTGGTTTTTCTGCTTCTCTGGTCAAAGAAGGTTGAGGTTTTTTTTCGGCGAGAGAGCTAAAGGAACAGGTACCAGAAAGGCCACGGGGCAGACCCAGAAGTTCTAAGGCCAGTGCCCCAGTGGGCAGGAAGTCTGGGTGAAACACCATTTGGGAGGAGGGAAGGGGGCTGGGGATTTGCTGGTGGATCTGCTGCATTCCTCGGGCAGCAACAGAGTGGCCAGCTCAGGCTACATTGAGCACAGAGTTTATTGTTTTAGGCTTTCTTGGACAAGGTTTTTACTTAGCGTGGGATTTATGGCATTTACTGCTAATGAATGTCTATTCTTAAATTACAAAAAAACCCATCTCAGCGCAATTCCCAGATGTCCTTCCAGGACCCCAGCTTCTTAAACACCAGCAGGGAGCATAAACTCTCCACTTCTCTGTTTTCCTCTTTCGTGTGGCTCCAGGCTAATGATGTGCAAGGAAAACACAGCCATCTATAAAGCCCCACTGCTGTCCCCATATTCTTCATTTATTTTGCATTTGATTATGCCACAAGTCGGATCTTGTTTCTTTCCTTTTTTTAAAGTTATTAGTTCAAATATTAATGTAGGGATATGGCATATATTGCTACTCTTGATTGATGCCTTCCCAAAAACAGGAAGACGTGCTCGTATGAATTTTAAGAAAGTAGGGGTCCTGCAATGCCTTGCCAGAAGAGTTTTTCAGATACATAATTTAGATGCCCTCCAGGCAGGCTTTCAAGGCATTTTTGCCGGAGGGCAAGAAAAAATAACTCTGACTGTTAAAAGTAAATGATTTTTGCTAATGCACAATTAATGCCAGAGAAAAGCACAGAAGAGAAAGATGTTGATAGGAAGTTCTGATTAAGTGAGCACCCTACCTTGATGTGTGTCTTTTTGTCTGCCCCCTCACGATAATGATCAGCGGTGCAGAGAGCTAAAAAGTTTTCATGTCATGCAAATGTGGAGCTCCTGGGTCACAGGAGGAGTGTGCGAATGTGCGAGTTTAGGAGGTGACAGTTCTGGGAGGGGCTGAACAGGCAGTGCGTTATGTGCAATCAACAGTGACACAAGCCACTGTCACCTATGCAGGCAGCCTAGAATATATAGACTACAGAACATTTAACTTGATTACCCAGCAGTCTGTGCTCACTCTGGGCACGGGGATGCATCTCTACCAAATGGGCTTTCTCGTAGCGGTTTGCCCACACTGGGTTCCATAATTGACAAAGAGCTACTGCGCTGTGTCAAGTACACAATTATAATTGAATTAATGATATGGGCGAGGAGTGAGACACACAGAATTAACATTTGAAGAGGCCTGGCTTAATTTTGTCTTTTACATATTTGTGTCTCCAATTATACTTTAATGAAAGGGAATATACCCCCTTAATGGATTTCTTTCAGTGAGCTTAGCTGAGCTCGTCATTAGCCTGGCATTGTTGTTGGTACCCTCGCTACGCTTATTCTAATGGGTCTTCATTTCTTCCTTTTAGGTGATGGCTTAGACAACAGTGTCGCCTCACCTGGCACAGGTGACGATGACGATCCAGACAAGGACAAAAAACGCCAGAAGAAAAGAGGCATATTCCCCAAAGTCGCGACAAACATCATGAGAGCGTGGCTCTTCCAGCATCTCACAGTAAGTTCAGATAAAAGACATTTAAAAATAACAAAAAGCTCATTTCTCATTTTGCTAAGTTTGAGCAAGTCACATGGTCTCTCACACAGGGTTGGTCTTCGTTTGGGTTTGAGTTCTATCCTTCCGTTTCATTTTTTAAAACAAGGTTGCCTGCCTTCTGTTCCTTGGAATGTGGTGACTCATATAACCGGCACAATTTTGTCAACCATTGCCGTCCAAGCAACATCCTCTAGGAAGGAGCAGTGTTTTGTCCTCATAGGTCAGCAGTAGCCCTTGTTCAGAATGGCCCGAGACTCTCAATAGTGTATGTAAATGTTTACTGCACTACAAGATGTGAGCAACTTCAGACAATGCAGCTTCAACCAAAGGAGAAAGCTGTGGAGAGCTCAGGAACCCGTTAGCACTGCCGCTTCTCCTGCTCACCAGTGCTGTCTCCCCCGTGAGCGCAACCAGCATCATGCCACATGCATGTCCAAGCTCATCTCACCGAGGTGGTCTGATAAGATGGTGTGTATTCATGTGTTTGTGTGTGCGCATGCGTGAGTGTGTGTGTGTGTGTGTGTGTGTGTGTGTGTGTGTGTGTGTGTGTGAAATGCTGAAGGTATTCCAGAGCCTTTGTTTGTCAGGTTGAAATTAAAGATTCTGTTTTAGCTATTCAAGTCCATTATCTTAAAAGCTAACCCTTTTCACTTCTGGGAAAAGATTAATATGTGCAATGGCCTTAAAGTAACAATTTATATCCCCATGTCTGCAGTCAGTTTTATGTGTTAGTATGTACTGTTGACTCTTAAGACCCTCATGACGAAAAGTGACAACGTATTTTTTTACAGAGGAACTATACATGCTTATATTTTACTATCTGTTTGGAAATTCTTGGAACTTTTCCGAGGATGTGTCTTGTCCTAGTGTTCTTCTCGGCCATTCTATCTACACTTACGTCGCCCATTGAAAACTGAAGGTCTTCTTGGTTATTCAGCTTGTGTGTCGTCATGCTGAATGACATTAGTCACCGTGTTGTGAGTCCAGGACAAGGTTCCACTCTTATTTATGATGGTGGTTGTTGGTCTGCTCTTCTCACAGAGGGACAGAGGGCAAGGGGTCGGAGTGGTGGTGGGGAGAGAGAGGTGATGGATTCACGTTTCTCAATCGGACATTTTGATGTAAGGACATTAGTACCAAACTGAGGTGCATCGATCTGGCCTGTGGTGCCCGGATCAGCTGGGGGTACCAACGAGGCTGTCTTGGTAGTGGTTATTCTTGCCTCGCAGCTATGGCCATTTCAAAGGTCAGGGCCCTACACTGACTTGGCTCTGAGGAATTAGACGGAACATGCGTCTCTGGGCTGATTACTTAACCAAAGACAAAATAATGAGTCCTAAGCAAATACTGACTAATTGAAAGGGCTGTAAATCCATTACATATTGGTCAGGGATAATCAGGAGTATTTAATCACTTTTATCTATTCAGGAGCACTGAAGCTGCAACGGCAAAGCCCTCAACCTTGCCATGTGCTTATTATTCTCATCATTATCAAAATTACTTCACAGCTGTTCTTTGCTACATCACCTCAGCTGGAGACTAGCTAACCTGTAAAATGTTTTTAATTTGGAAGTCGAGGGAGTGTGAGGGGAGGGCCTCCTTGTTTTCACCCTGAGGTTTGGTGGTTTAAGTAGCTGGAGATGCTAGGAAAGGCGGGGGCCTCCTCAACAGGCAAGCTGCTTCATCCTGACCGGCTCAGCTAGCTGGTTTGCTCCCTCTGGATTCCCTTGCAATGATACCTTTCTTGGTTGAAATTGGACATGCCCGTGGTTGCTTTGCAACCAAGCATCTTTGTGTGTGCATTTTTAGCCTCTGCTGTGAAAACCAATGTTCCAGAATGCTCACACCTTGGAGAGTGTGGCTACTTTGAACTCAGGCAGAGAAGCAGAATCTAGATGGTGATACTCAGCTGCCTGAGTCACCAGCTCCACGTTCTTTCCACCTGTGAAGGTGACTTTGCACAGGTCTTATCTTCAGCAGTTGCATAGAGACCTCACAATGTCTGCCATTGGTATACTCAAAGTCAAGGTGGTAATGGTGGTGATGGGGTTATGGAGAAGCCAAGGGCTGTCTTCCTTACCTGTCTGGAAAGCCACCAGCTTCCCCAGCCTTTATGACTAGGGAAGGGTCCCTGCTCAACCTCTGGACAAACCTCATGGCGAATCATGAGGAGCTCTCCTTGGATATCCTGCTTTGACCTGTCATGGATTCATCTCCCACCGTCCACTGCAGCCACCTGCCTATGATTCCTTGGCACTTGTCCATCAACTGTGTTACAAACTCACCGTCCTTGCCTCATGAGAATGTTTACCTAGTTAAATACAGACAAGACTTTGTGCAGAATTCTCTGAACCACTAACAATTTCACTGAATACTTAGAACAAAAGACTCATGTAACCTGAGTCTGGGAATGAGAAGCACTTCATTCCAAGCTCCCTTCTCTTCTGGACTGTCTGATGGCCAGTGTAGCCCATTAAGTTCCCTGGATTTTTCTTTGCTCCATTTTTCAAATGAGAGGACAATGTCACAGCATCCATAGGTCTGTTGTCTGTACCTCTCCATTTGCGCTCTGCCCAAGGCCTTTCGGCAGAGCAATGTCCCCAGCCCACAGTCACCCTGCCATTTCCTTCCTCTTTTCACTTGTCACCAAGGGCTTTCTTTTTCTCCTCTCCATGACCTTCTTTCACAAATTGCCCTTTTTCATGGCTTCCTCCCACTGGCTTTGTCTCCCATCTCTCTCTCTCTGTTCCCCTCCAGGCCCTTTCTGCACCCCCCTTGGATCTCAGAGAAATTCTCGCTGGCTTTCATTTTGAAAATGTTTTCTCTCTCCGTTTTCTCTCTCCATCCACACTTCACCCCCACTGCAGAGAAGAGGCCCAGTAACTTTGATGAGGATGGTCTTGTAAAACTTTTACTTTCCAATCTTTAATGAGCTGAAAGATTTACTCAGCTGTAATTCTGAGCTCAGAAAACAAGAATAGAGAGAGCCCCCTAACTAGCGACATGTTAATTTAGACCTCTTTTCTTACATGCACTAACAGGCATGAGGGAGTCCTTGGAAATAGGGATGCCCTGGTATATTTCTCTGTCATTTAATGAATTTTAGCATTCAAAGTGAGATGTCGGCGGGAACTCACTGAAAATAGATGTGGCCTAAATTATTATTTCATGTAAATTTCTTTACATGTGTGGGATTCAATGCACATTCTTCCTTTATCAGTCTCTTTAACATTATTTCAAACTGGCCTGTCCCCTTTTGTGTGGTGTGACCTGTTCTTGTAGTACAATAATCCCTGATGTACCCTTTTTTTCTTTCTTTCTTAAAAAAGAAGCTAATTGAATTATCTCATTATTTTAATTTGTTAAGCAAATGTATTTTGCATCTCAGGATGTGTTCTTATAGAAGGGGGCTGCAAAGGCTTTGCCCCCTGAATGGGCCATTGGCCCATTTTGACATTCATGCATTCATTAACTATCAGAACATAAAAGAACTCTGGGTGTATTTTTTTTTCCAAACACCCAACCAGCATGAAGCAACTTTCCCCAATAAGCCACAGGGGTCTCTCTACATATGTTCTCAACTGCAAGCTATTGTCACCTATTCTGAATACCTCAAAAGGCCGAGAGGAGGGAAAAAACCCAACTCAACAAAGGCCAACTGTAGCAATTGTGAAGTCTTAGTCTCAATATGACAAAAATCATTAACCTTCCATTTTCTAGGAAGAACAAATTCCAGTACAATTGTAACAGTTGAAACAGTCTCTTAGAATCCTATAAACCACAGTTAGGGGAAATGATAATCAATTTGTTGATAATTGATTCCTTTGGAGAAAATATTCAAACGAGAACCAACGTGGAATTTTCAAAATTGAGCTGTTTGATGAAACTGTTTCCATGCTCAGAACCAAGCTCTTTGAATTTGTTTAATATAATGTTCAAGAATTACTGTCTAATTTCTAGCTACCTGTTTTCATGGTGTCCTTTAAAACAACATCTTCTAGAATGTGCAGTTCTTATACAGAAATAAATCCATTTCTTCTTAGAAATTCAGTTTAGCAAAACTGTTGAACACCTATTATCCTCTTCCAATCATGCATGACCCTGTCAGGCTTATTCAACCTAAAAAATGTATAGAAGGTAGAAGAAAAAAAATCTGTTGGAAATCCACTTGCATTTGCCAGAAAGTAAACAAGGACCAAAACAAATAAACAAGCCAACAGCAGTAGAACTATCTCAGCAAAGTGTATTCTCTTTATTAACACTTGGAGATTATAAAATTATAAAAGCAAGCCTGCCATTACAACTTTTTATTCTATTGCAAAGTTACTTTAAAAAGAAATGGCAAGAAATAATCTCTAGGCTGACAGTTTATATTTTTGGTTGTGAGCCTAGCCTTTAAGGGCTGAGCCATCTCTCCAGCCCTCTAGGCTGACAGTTAACCACACAGCAGGCCCTTACTGCTCAAGCCAGCCCGCCATCACCTGCATTTGTCACCTGGGGAGATCTCCCTGAGTTGTACCAACTGTGGGAGAGAAAGAGAAGGTACTCGCACCCAAGGTCTTGGCTTGCTCCTGCCAGTTTCTGACTGAGGGTCTTCGAATTGGAAAATGCAGTAAAGCCCCCACCCACTTAAGAGGTGTGACCCTTCCTTCAGAGAGACCTGTGCCACCTTAGAAGCAAGCGACAGTATATTGTGCAGTCTCCTTGACATGGCAAGTTTTGATGCTCCGTCACTGTCTGTGGCAAATGCTGCATCTCCTCTCTGTGTCTGTGGGTGTGGAGAAGAGGCTGTGGTCTGTGACTTGGTGACTCCTTATCTACTGCAAGTTCTTTTATGGGACTAGGTAAAAGTCTAGATTTGATGATAAAAATATGCTTTAATGTATATTGACCTACCAAGACAATGAAGCCTCGTTATGGATGGATCTGCTTACAGGTTACATTAGAGAAATGTGTTTTTCCTTCAGTTGATTCATGGAGATCTATTGATAGAAAACAAAGTCATCTGAAATTTCCTGTTGTACTATACACCCCCCCCACGCACACACATACCACACAGGCATACATGTACACACATGTGACAGAAAAAGATGGAGGGAAGAAAATGGAGAGATAAACTTCAGTTATTTGGTTATTAACTAGTTAATTATTAACTAGTTCTCTTCATTTTGGGGCTTGTATAGATGGCTTTCTCAAATGAGGAAATAATGTGTCTAAATTCAGTGCACAGGACCCCAAATCCATAACACAGTACATATTTTATCTTCAATATCACCTCCAAGTCTCATTTTCCATATCTGTTGAGTGGGGATAATTCTGGACTCTCCTAATACTTACTACAGGGATTAAATGAGACGCATGTGTGAAACCTCTCAAATTTGTGCCTGATTCTTATGACAGATACTTAATATAAAGTATCAGCCAATCACAGTGCTGCTCGCCTTTAATCCCAGCACTCAAGAATCTGAGGTAGGCAGATCTCTGTGAATTTAAGGCCGGTCTGGTCTATAGAGGGAGTTCCTTTATAGCCAGAGCTACAGACCTACATCAACAGAGAGACCCTATCTCAAAATATATATGCATATGTGTGTAGGGGTGGGGGTGTGTTATGATTCTTATTTGAATCTAATTGGATGCAAGAGTTCTTGACCAGTGGTCATCCAATCTTACCATAACCTTTCGTGGCACTGGGTGAGATAAGGAGATTGGATTTTGATATATAAAGCCGAGATGCATCCAGTAAGAGAGAACATGTCTCAGCCTACCCTTTCAAAGCTGTGTCAGCATTTAATGGCCTTTCATGGATGCTCGCTGGCAGATAGAGGGAGAGAACACTAGTGCCAGCTGGGGGCCATCGTACCATGGTGCTGCTGGGCCAGGAAGCATGCACCTGCAATCTCAACTCTTGGGAGACAGAGGTCAGAAAAATCTCAGGCTCAAGACTGGCCTGGGCTATATAGGATAGCCCTATATGAAAAATAAATAAATAAAAAAGAAAAGCAAGAATATTTGATGGTCCATCTGGCATGGGCAGGGGAGAAGAATTTTGGTGGAATATTCAGAAAGCCTCCGTGGGGTCTGATTTTGCAAAAGAGGTTCTCTTCCTAATTGTGTAGGATCTGAGTTTGCCTGGCTCTTCTCAGTGTTTGAGTCTAGACTTTCTGAGCTTCCCCAGGGTATGCTTTTTCTAAAGGAGCCATTCAACGTAAGGTGCTTTGATTTGGGTTTGAGCTCCATGATCTTGAGAAAGCTATGCAGCCACTCTCAATTCTTTGCTGTTTTTGTTGTTGTTAACTTTCAAGATGAAGCCAGTGAGTATCTGGTCTCCATAGCACCCATTAACATTGCTGTACAGCCCAGACAGTGTAGTCAGGGTGTGCACACATGTGCGTTGCATGGATTTGGGTGTTTCGATCTGGTTCCATGCTTTCGTTTCTAACTGCTTTGCCACCTCACAGCCTCAGTAGGGTTACTTATCTGCCATGTTCCTCTTTACCAAATTGCCTCTCCTTGTTCTTCTTGTACACCTGTATCCACGAAGATGCCATGACAGTTTCTATCACTGCACATCTCTTTAAGAACCTAGAGTGCTTAATAGAAGCTAAAGTCCATGGACACTAGTTATTTCTACTTGGAAAATTAGCCACTTCGTGATTCTGAGGCCGTGTCTACTTAATACTAACAGCTGTGGGCCAAATTAATTCCAAATATGAAATGTTGGCCTTACTTACAGAGAGGGAGATGAGACAGTCTTTCTCATGTTCAGGGAGGTAAATGTGCACTGAATGCGAGTGGAGCTCCCTGGCAAAAGATTCACGGACAGAGGTGCATACAGAATGCACAGCTGAAAAGCACCAGTAGAGACTGAGGTCCTCACCAACAGGCAAGTGAGGCTGCCCCTTGCCTCGGCATTGTTTTTTTTTTTTTTTTCCTTTTCTTGCCAGGAGAAAAACATCTGTGAGTTATTTGAATGGAACCTTATACTGGAGATCGCCTGAATTGGTGTCATCTCTGTTTAATTTCAGGAAATGATGTCACAATGCATTAAATAACAGTGCTGGGTGATTTATTTTCCCGTGGACATGCTGTCCTAAGCATTCCTCTTCTCTTGCAGTGTTTCCAATTAACTGTAAGCTTGAATGTTCTTCCTATTTTATAATGATTTTGAGGGGTGGGGGCGGGAGGCTGGGGGTAGGAAGAGGAGTAATTTCAGAGGTTGCCGAGGTTCAGAGCTAATGACACATCTATCATGTCCTTATTGGGGCAGGAGGGTACTGAGTGTCAGGGGTGTGATCAGCAGTGGCAAGTGGGAACACTGTTGGTTGGTTTCAAAGAATTTCTGGAAAAGAAAGCCTGAAGGCTCTGGTGCTAGCTGTTTAGAGAGCCTCTAGATAATTCTGTTAGCGACCCACATACTGTAGCTTCTGCCTGCCGCCCAAGGTCTCTGTGCACTCCCTTCTTCAGTAAAGAATAGAGGACACAAGTCAATTCTGTGTGCCATCTGTCGTCGCTTTTACAATTTCTCAAATTAAAGAGACAGGCCAAAAATTTAATGTTGTGTTCTATCTTAGAAACTCCTCTGGAAGGAAGGCGGTTGCAGCTGAATTGGCTGTGTTTCTCTTGACGGGGCGATTGCACATTGTGACAACTCAGTCTTTCAATTGTCCTGATTTGGTGTTTAGAATAGGGTGATCAGGCCTTCTGTATGGAGAAACCCATGTATTGTTGTGGATGTAGCCACCTTACCTCTGTTCGTGTGGTCATGGATGGTACTGGTTATGACGGCTTCTTAGGTAGGTGATGAGACACGTAGTCTCCCTCACAAATGATTTCAAGGCATGACAAGATTTTTTTTTTTGGTTGTTGCTTTTTTTTCTCTCTTTTAGACAAGATTTCAGTGTATAGCCCTGGCTGTCCTCGAACTCACTCCGTAGACCAGGCTGGCCTGGAACTCGGAGATCTGCCTGCTTCTGCCTCCAGAGTAATATAATTTAAGGTGTGATCTACCATGCCTGGTGATAACAAAACATTTTTAAGTATAGCTGATGATACCATTTTAAAGGAAAGTTCACCTAAGAAAGATAGTGTCCAATCTATGAGTTATTAACTGCCATAAAAAATTTTAGTAACTCACAACAGCCAGAACATAAAGGATTTAAGGACACTGTGATGTATGATTCAGTCACACAGGATACATACATGCCTGTATACATGTGTTGAGACACAGAATATCCAGTGATCCTGAGGCTAAGGTTCTCTATTAGCTCAGAGGTTGAGCATTTTCTTTATTCAAAGGTTTGATCCTCAGCACAACAGAAAATAAAGGTGGACCCTACCATAAACCGTGAGCCCCAGATGATGGTGCTGTCGAGGAGATTCATCAGCCAGGGACTAATGTACTGTGTGGTGGAGGATGGTGATAAGGGATAGTCTGTGCTGGAGGAGGATGTGCATGTATGGAGGCAGGGTTAGTGGGGGAAATAATCGAGGCTTGTCCTTGCCTCTGCTGTGACTCTAAAACATCTAAAAAAAATAGTCTATTTTTCAAAAATAGGTAATTGAGGAAACTAAAAAATGAAATGCTTATTAAATTACCATCAAAAAGAAACTAAAATAATTGTACCTCAAAGTTTAGCACCCAGTTTTATAAAATATCACTTGAAGCATCATTGTTTAAAAATACGCTAAAGAATTCAAGGAGATGGGAATTGAGGACCCTTGAATAAAGGAAAATAGAAGGCATGTGCGTATTTGAATATTCAGCTATTTAAAAACTCCAAGAATAGAATGCCATTACATGCTGTTTAGTGAGAACCCTGAATATTCATTCAAATTCTACGGAAAAATTCCATTTCCTTCCACATGACCACAGTGTGCAATTGTAGTCTGGGCAGAAGTGGAGTTCTCAGAACTGGAAGGTCAAGGTGACGGGACTGAGAAAACTGAGCATCCCTTGGCTTAGCTGCCGGACAGTCGTCAGTGACCTTACTGTTTAGGACTAATTTTGCCTTTAGAGAGTGTGACTGTACAGACTTCCAGAGACGTCTGGAAATTCTGCCTCCCCTGCACTGAGGTCTGTTTTTGTGATTTGGAGAGGGTTATGAAGTGTAAAGATGATCCCAGCCTCACTGCTCTTGGGATGAAACGGTGGCTTAGGCAGGAAGCATTAGGTTGGTTGAATGGAATTTGTCTATTGCATTTATGGGCCACATCCCACCGTCTAAATTGGTTGGCAGCAGTTGTTTCAATAAGTAAAGTAACCAGTGACACCCTTTAAAGGTATATTATCCCCTTAAGATATAGTTGTGGTTCCGTTTTCATGCTTTTACATTTGTTCTTTATGTTTTGAACTGCCAAGACCTAGATCTGCCAGAACTAATTTCAGTTGTTTTTGTTTAATAGTAGATGAGTTGTCAAGTCACAGTAGGATGGCAGATAACTTTTCTTCAACTATAGTTTTACTTCTCGCTTATAACAGATTACATGATATTTGTTGAGTCTGACTTTAATGTCCACAAATGCACAAAATTATAACTCAAGAGATGAGAGCTGTGATATTCTGAGGTGAAGAGTAACGAAGAGATGATATTATCTAGTTATTCTCATCACTATAGGAAACTAACGTGGGCCAGTAACCAGCCCCCTTCAGCCGTCACCCTAGGTTTAATTTGATCTGATTTGCCTAACATACTCAGATAGCGAAGGTCCACTCTTCTATTCCTTAAACCAGCTCTTGCTATTCTTCATTTCAATACTTCAGTTCTCTCAGTACTGATTTAGATTCTTTTACTTCTTGTATCACTCTCCTACCATCAAAAATATTCCAAGAATTCATTTTGGCTTAAAAATACATAGCAATTTTATACATATTAATTGGCAAAAGGATAGTCACATGATTGGCCACATTCCAGTGGTGACCCAGAATTCATGTAGTGATCACGAGCAGACAATAAACACCCCGAGTATCCTGGGGGTGCTATAGGAGTCTTTGTAAAAAGAAAAAAGCTGTTATCAATAGAGGAGATGAATTCTAGATTATTCCCTGCAGGTTGGTGACAGGTTGGAACTCTCTGTAAAAGCAATCTTATTTTTTCCCCCATGGTGAAAAGTTATAGGTTCCATTTCAGTGTTTCAAGATACCTGCAGGCAGCTCATGAACTGATCTACTTGTTTTAAATCCTGTCTTGCAGTGAATTTAAAAAAAAAAAAGTGGTTTGAGAGCATGGGAATATGGGGTCATTATTGGTCAATTATAGGCTCAGTTTTTGCATTAAGTTTCTGCAAAGCTGTAAGTGAAGGCCTGTGTGGCAAAATCCCACTGATGACTGGGAGACATGTTGATAAAAGCCCCTCTTATGGCTTAATCCTGAAGCTTTTTGTTCTTTCACACACTGCTTAAGTGCTTATCAAATATGGTTATATGGAAAGGTATAGGTTTTTAATGTTTGTTGCCAGTCTGAGAATTTGGTGTGTGTGTGTGTGTGTGTGTGTGTGTGTGTGTGTGTGTGTGTGTGTGTGTGTTTGAAGAAGAATGCTGTGATGCAATGCTCTGCTTTTCCTGAGCTCCTTGGTTAATGGCTACCTCAAATACCCCATTAATGTGATTAAATCGCTAGCAACCCACGGAATCAGCTTAATGATCAAAGGAATTTATTTGGGGGTTAACTCACAACCACGGGAGATTTATCATAGGGTCCAGGAAAGCTAAGCTATGTCCCACACCGAATGGCTTGGTCCAAGATCTCAGCATCCAAACCATGAGGTAACCAAGAGAAAATCACATAAGTACATCCTAGGTCTTAAGGGTCCCTGGCGGCCACTCTTCAGGGACAGGTACCTCAAGGTCACAGGCAGGTGTAACAGCTACAGCTGCCTCACTAGGGGTGGTGATTCAGGGCATGGCTCAAACGGCCACCCACTACACCCCATGCTTGTGTGGATGGCTTACACAATCAGTTAAATGAAAAGATCCATCTTCAATCCTGGTGAATCTCTGGCCAGATTCTCTTGGAATTTAGATAATGGAAATGTTTATAATTTATTTAAAAGTAGCAATTTTCTTCCTTTAGACATGGATGTGAGAACAACTATTAAATTTTTGTGTTCACAAAAGCAAAGATTTCAGGACACAGTAAAAGCCTTGATGTATAGAAACCTGTATACCAGAGGCAGCAAAGTTAGTAATAAGTAGAAACTCTTATACCCAGTCCACTGCTTAGCTCCGCCCCTTGCTGTTCTTAATACCATAGTCAAGTAATGTAATTTGTCTGGGTGCTGCTGTCTTACCTCATCAATTTCGTCGTTTCTGATTTTGTTAATGGTAGTTTTTGCTGTTATTGTTTTGTGTTTTGGTTTTTTGAACAATGCCTCTTTCTGTAGAACTCATTATGTACAACATCAGGCTGGCCTCAAACTCACAGAGATCTGCCTGCTTCTGCATCCCAAATGCTGGGATTAAAAGTGTATACCACCATATCTGGCCCTTACTTCACTGTTGGGAAAGTTAGTTGAGATTAGAAATAGTTCAGATTGAAAAAGGGCAAAAATGTCATAAAATATAAAATGATATCTGGATATTCATGCCCTTCTATAATCTGGCCATAATAGTCAGTTCTCTTTGTCTCAACTTCATGAAAATTAAATTTAGATACCCATCAAAGAAAAGTATTATATCATCCTTTAACCTGAGTCTTGAATGGGACTCACATCTACAGAGAACACACAATGAACAGGAAAGGGTCAAAGGCTTTACCCCCCTCACATTAAGGCACAGTTCCAATGATATTATAAGTTAAAGTAAAAATTGAATGCATGTGCTCATCTTTAAGAAAAAGAGATGAGTGGTGGCAAACATTCTTACAGCTTTGCAACAGAGAGTTAAGGGGATTGGAGACTCTTTTTGTAAACAATTCAGACAGAGATAACTGGTCTACCACCCTGCTACTTTTCACCCTGGGTGAACCACCTTTCTGAAATAGTGATTCTCATGTCCCCACACTACGAAAGATAAAAAAAAATCATTCCAGATTCAAAATCACCTCATTGATTTGAACATAATTTCAGTCTGAAAGCTGAATCAGACTTCTTTGGATTTGCCATTCAGAAGTTTGCAAGTGTTACAGCCCTTTAAAGAGAATCCACATTGGCAGAAATCACAGAACTTGAATGGAGATAGCAAAAGCAGCTTTGAAAGGCATGTGGAGGCCCACTGGAGGTGCTGCACGCCTCTAATCCCAGTGTTTGGGAGGTGGATCTCTGAGTTTGAGGCCAGCCTGGTCTGCAGAGTGCGTTCCAGGACAGCCAGAGCTGCACAGAGAAACCCTGCCTTAAAAACAAACACAACAACAAAAGGCATGTGGAGGCCTTGGCCTTAAACACTAGCCACACATCTCCTAGGAGACTTTCTATGGAAGACACATGATTGGAGAGCTGGGGTTGATCTTTGTGGAAGTAATACTTGCAACTATGGCATTAGGTAAGGTCAGCAAGAGAGTGGGGTGAGAGAGGGAAAGGGTCAGCAAGCTTTTGAAAATGATGTGGAGGGGGTGGGAGGAAATAGACATCAGACCCAAGGAGGCATAATGAAGTCATGTGACGAGGGAAGGTGTTTCAAAGTAGGGGAAGTAGATTCCAAAGAAAGATGAAGGACAATGAAGACTAAAAATAAGCCTTTCACTGTGGCACTTTGGGGTCATGGTCTACCTTTGAATTCTGCAGGCTGATGAGTGAGCAGGTGGGTTGGGAGGGAACAAAGGAAGAATAGAAGACGGGGTGTGGGGGTGGATAGGTTTCTAAGCACAGGTGAGTCAGGAGCATGGGGGGTGGAGGGAGACAGAAGTAGAGGTACAGGGGTGGAGGAAAGGACAGTGGCTAATCCGAGGTGCATGAGGAGGTAGGTGGAGGTTGGAGCCCAGGTGCAATGGCACAGTAGTGACAGACACACTTTGTAAAGATGGGGAAGATGTGAAGAGATCCGGGTATCTCCCATGACAAGATGCAGACGATGAGGGTGTGATGCAAAGTAAATTAGGAAGGGATGAAAGTGTGGCTTTGGAACAGAGGCCCCTGGCTGGAAGGGACTTAATTGAAAAACCCTTGGTGAGGCAAGACTCGGGATCACAGAAGAGAGGCAAAAGCAGACCACAGCACAACTCCAGACCGTTTGGACAGGCAAGAGAAGGATGGTGGTAGAGAAATCTTGAAATAGAGGCCAGTAATTCAGCATTTCAGTGATGTAATCTTTCCTGGAATTATGACCGAAGAATAGCTCTGTAGTTCATCTGCATAATGAAATGACTAAGGAAAGTCCAAATAATGTTGAGGGAGGCCTTGCATTGAAATGTGTTGTAATCTAACAGAGTGTGCCATTGGTCAATGCCCGAGACAGGATGAGCAGCTGAAACATAAAAATCTCCTGACCAACCCAAATACATGGAGAAGTTTATTAATTTAAAGGCACCACTTTTAAATTGTTGGGTGGAAAAAAAGAATTACTCAATAAATGGATTTGGGGTAATGGTTTAACTATTTTTTAAATCAATATTCTCCATGAAAATAAGTTCCATATTTAAGAGTTCTTTGAAGTGAAGGGACTACTTCTCTTTCCTTTGTTTAGTGAAATCCTTTCAGAGCATAAAAACAAAAGGATTATAAAGAAAAATGGTGATTGGTTAAATTAAATTAAAATTAAGAGTCTTTGAATGTCAGGAAAACACCATAAACAAAATAAAAGAAAATGTTAAAACTTGCAAGAAAAATATGTGCAACATCATTTGACAGGCAAAGGATTAGTGTTCCACATAAATGAGGCATTGTGCACACCAACAGGGAGAAAATGAAGTGGATGAGAACTCAAAGATGAGCAGAACCGTCACTGGGAACGGGCAGCAGGCATTGTAAAACTGCTCAGTGCCATCAGTAACCACATGCCATTTTAAAACACAGCATCAGTTTTTATTCGATGAAATTAAGAAAGAATGAAACTGAATGTGGTGACATGTACCTGCAATCCTTGTACCAGGAGGCTGAGACCAAAGAATTCCAAGTTCAAGGCCAGACCCAGCTACAAAAACACCTATACCTTAAGAAAGAGAGAGAAATGATAATGTCCGTTGCTCTCCAGGGTGGAAGGTTATATCCACCATGATAAGGACAATAAAATCACTGTCTTTCTGTCATACAATTTGTTATGATTAAAAAACTAAAGCATGCAGTGTGTGGTAGCGCACACCTTTGATCCCGGGCAGAGACAGGTGGCTCGCTGTGAGTTCAAGACCAGCCTAGTTCACTACATAGTGAGACTCTGTCTAAAAACATAAAACCAACCAAACAAAACCCCACTAAGGTAAAACATGTTCTTACTATTTGATGCAGTAATTTGGTTCTAAGGGGTTTTTCATGAGCAAATAAGAAATAATCACAAACATTATGCAAAGTTGTGCCTAAAGATATTATTGATAGCAATAAAGATTGAAAACTACCTATATTACCAACTATAGGAGACTATTCAAGACTGTGATGGACCAATGTCCAATCATTAAAAATTTTATTATATAATTTTTTTGAGATATGGGGAAACCTCAATATATTACTAACTGAAATACAATTGGTAAAATGCTATATAAACTGAATTCCACCCTTGTAAAATACATATAGAAATAGGCACAGAAAACATTAACAATTATTTTTGAGTAGTATGACCTTGGTGACTTTTTGTTTTTTATATCAGAATATTTCCACAAAAAGAAAAAAAAGAAAGAAAAAATATCGGGAGGCTAAAGCAGGTGGTCATTGAGTTCACGGCCAATACAATCTCAGATAAAGATGTGTATATTTGTAATGTAGGACAATGTTTCTTATTTTAATGAAGAGCTAGGGATGGGCAAAGTAAAGCCTGGTAGTTTCCTGGGATTCTGGGAGGCCACAAGTCCAGGTTCAGGCTGAGAGGCAGAACGGGGCTGCAGTGAGGAAGTATTGTCAGGTTTGTGAGCCCAGCAAGGCAACATCTCCTCTTGACTGAATCAAAGGGCTGTAGGGATGGATGGCATGCAAATGAAGAGAAGAAAGGTGTTAACAAGTCTGTGTCATATAGATGGGAAGATTCAAAAGTGAGGCGCGAGACGGCATGGAGTAGAAGGTTCTTACAGGTGTAGATGTCATAAGGCAAATGGATGCGGCTTGGAGGCCCCAGGTCTCCTCTAAGCAGCAGGTGGAGAGGCACAAACTGTTCTTCCCAAGGAAAGTGATGAGGGATGGGAGAGGGAGAGGAAGAGAGAGTGGCCTGGCCTCTTGTCTCTGATCCCAGAGGGACCATGAAGGAGGAAGCAGGCATGGCGTCAGTGGAAGAAGAATATCTTTTTTTTGTTTGTTTGTTTGTTTTGTTTTTGTTTTTGTTTTTTTTTTTGAGACAGGGTTTCTCTATGTAGCTTTGCGCCTTTCCTGGAACTCACTTGGTAGCCCAGGCTGGCCTTGAACTCACAGAGATCCGCCTGCCTCTGCCTCCCGAGTGCTGGGATTAAAGGCGTGCGCCACCACCGCCCGGCTGGAAGAATATCTTAATACAGCTGACATCACAAAATGCCATAGACTAGAGGGCTCAGTGAAGAAAATGTTGGGCTGCAGAGATGGCTAAGTGGTTAAGAGTGCATACTGTTCTGGAAGAGGACACACTCTGATTCCCAGCACCCACGAAGGGTGACTCACCCCCTTCCTAACTCTAGCTCCAGGGGATCTGGTGCCTTTGACCTCTATAAGCACCTACAGTCATGTGCACATACCTATACATGTATACATGCACATAATAATTTTTTTAATGTTTGAAATGTCAAAACAAGCTAGCAACCCTTCCTCTCCAAAGTTATTTTCTCACAGCTCAGTAGGAAAGAAATTCCCAAGGCCATGGTGCTCGTGTGCTAGTGTCTGGACGGACCGGTGACGGACGGCTCTTTCCTGGCCTGTGGATCCTGCCTCCTGGCTGTACTAGCAGGTCCTTTTCTCTGTGCCTGATACAGAGGAAGAGGGAGGAGGCGGTTCTCACTCTTCCTCTTCTAAGGTCACCAATCCTCTTGGATTAGAGTCCTTCCCCCCCATCATGGCCTCATTTAATCTTAATGACATCGTAGATGCTTTAATTCCAAGCACAGATGCCCCTTTGATGTATGAGACTGAATCCCAACATGTTTTATCTTATGTTTTTCGTATTTAATATTTAATATTTATATTTTATTTATTGCTATAAACCCATCATACGTTTAAAATATTATAAGTAAAAAATACGTCTCATCCATGCATCCTGTGACTATCAAGGCTTAGCATCACGCTACAGAGTATTAGCTGCTTTCCCTCGAGGTCCCAGGGCTGGGAGCTTGGCTCACTGCAGCAGCAATGACAGACTGTGTCCTATGCATACTCCAGTGAAGAATTCAAAATTCAGAGCACAGTTTTACTGGGCTGTGCTCCACTTTCACACCATCACAGTCAAAACATCCCAAGTGGAAGGATTCTGAATTAAGGACCAAACTCTGGCCAGGGCTTCCGTGCATGAAGTTTGGGTGAGGGGTGTGGGGCAGTTCAGCCCATAGCTGAGAACTTTCATAGAAGCCATATTTCAGGGCAGACATTAGCTTCAAGTCAAGGACATGGAATCTTACATTTGGAAGAGATCAAAGTTCTCTTGTTTTTCTTTTGTTTGGCTTTGTTTTCCATGGCCTTGCGAGTGAGGGTGAGGGCAAAGGAGGAGGCTGACTTTGGATGTGGTAAAAACAAAACAGAGCCAAGAAAGCCAGTCATGCCCTGGTAAGAGCCACAGGCTTGTGCTAGCATGACCCGGAGGTGTAAAGCATTCTGGACTGAGGGAGCACAAAGGAGAGGCGGCAAGGGTCCCTGGGTGCTAAGGTCCTGTCTTATTGGAGTTAGGTGAAAGCCTCGTTTGATCTAGCGGGTTTTCCTCAGAGTTCAGCTTTACATGTTTTAGCACTCAACCAGTTTGTGTACTTTCAGAGTCCCCCACCCCCTTTCTCGTCTCTTCTCTCCCTCTCTCTCTCTCTCTCTCTCTCTCTCTCTCTCTCTCTCTCTCTCTCTCTCTCTCTCTCTCTCTCTCTCTCTCCTCTCCCCACACCCCTTCCCTTCAAGGGGAGAGACTGAGGGAATAGAGGCTGGCTGAGGCCCGCTCCGGCTCTGTCATGTACCCTTGACCCTTCCCTGGGATCTGTGGTTAATACACGCTTTGTAGAGGCGACTTGGCGAACCCTGCTCTCCGCAGGACTCGATTCATAATTTGCTGCTAGCAGGCGGAGCCAGGGCCCTGCAGTGGCTTGTTTGCTCAGCGCTACACAAAGGCAACGTGTTGTGACCTTCCCTGTTATCGCATCAGGAAGTAGACGGTCCTGGCATGGAGTCGAGTCTTCCTATGGCTCTCCACAAGGGTAAATTATGTCCCCGCGCTTCCCATCTAAAGCGTGTCACACTTTGCGTTACTATTGTGTATCTTAAAATAAACAGCATCGCAAGCTGTTTATTTTGGTGTTACTATGTATGCATTTTAAAACAGTGGTTACTTAAACAAATGTCCCTGTTCCCACCGCACTTGGAAGCCAGTGTTTGCTCCTGTGGTTTTGGATTTTGTCACTTCTGTTTGGATTATGTCTGAAACCCACACTGGGAGCAGTTGCAAGGGACCTGGCAGTATCTACGACTGGGACCTGTACTTGGTCCTGGCCCTCGGCAAAGAGTAGCTGTCTGGTCCTCACCACGTTCTCCCAGCCGTCCACAGTGCCTTGCCCTCCAACACTAACTATGTATTTCAGTTTCTCTTTCAAGCTCTAAGTTTAGAAACTTACAGTTACAGTGATAGAGTTGTTAATTTTATGTTCCTGAATGCTGTGCAGTTTAGTTGACTAAGTGGTCTGCTGCTTCAAAAACAAAACAGTTCTCCCAAATACTCATTTAAGACTGTCACCTGTAAGCCAGGCGGTGGTGACGCACGCCTTTAATCCCAGCACTCGGGAGGCAGAGGCAGGCGGATCTCTGTGAGTTCGAGGCCAGCCTGGTCTACAGAGCGAGACCCAGGACATGCACCAAAGCTGCACAGAGAAACCCTGTCTCGAAAAACCAAATAAATAAATAAATAAATAAATAAATAAATAAATAAATAAACCCAAGACTGTCACCCGTAATCTAACGATACAGGTTACATTCCATGGATACAGCCTGGTTAAGTTCAGTGAGGATGGAGGACAGTAATAAGCAAAATGTTTCTTTGGAAAAAAAATGTTTTGAACACTGCACAGTCTTGGTGTGTGTAAGATAGCCTTTGCACTTGTACAGGCTAGGTCCCCCACGCTTAGTTTTGTGCTTCCCCTTTGCCCATCACCCCACAAAATAAGTTAGAGCTGTGGGTGGTCTATGCTGTGCCCTGTTGACTGCAAGCATGAGGTAATGTAGTGTGAGAGAGACCCTCAGAACCTGGCCTGGCCTGAGGGTGACATTTGCAATAGTCAATACCAAGAGCCTACTGAGCCATGAGGAGAGGGGGAATGCAGCACCGCAGGGTGCCTTCTGCACTCCTGACCTGTTTTTGAGAAGAGAAGCAAGGTTGGTTTGAGGCTATGCATTATGCGACCCTCTTCTCTCTTGTGAGTGGCAGCATCAGCCTGGACCATCTTTCCCATCTCAGTAACATAGCTTCCTGTTGTACTAACACATTGTATAAGAACATTCTAGATCATTTGCTGGTAAATGAATGAATGAGTAAAATCCTGCTCGGGTTTGGAGCATCTCAAAAAATCTAATGTACCGTGGAGTAATTCCTAGCCATCTTAAAAGTTTGTGGACACAGGGGGAATTTTTATTCTCATATCTTGGTCGTGTGAATGAAATAGGAATAGTGTGCTTGATTATGTTTACCACAAAATTAGTTGGAAAAATTTAGGTTAGATTTTTTTTATGAGATTGAAACTGCATCACATGTGAGATCTGAAATATTAATGAGACGACACCAGTTATTAGTACGATAGCCACATTTCTTCCTCTTCTACAGCACATATCCAAAGCCCCATGCTGTGAAGACATTAAAGACCATTTATTGGACCATTTAGATGCAGGTGAGATGCAGTAATTGTTTTCTGCTCTGTGGAAAGTTTCACATAAGATATTTTGAGTATATGGATATTTTTACTCCAAATATAATGAAACTACAGTGACCGTATATGACTGACAGCTTTGATAAGACTTTGTTACCCGATTCATTGAAGGCAAGTTTCAGCTACTTTGGCTTCTTCCAGTGTCCAGTAGAGGTACTGAAACCTGAGGCTCGGGTTGTTGGGATGGAGCAAGGCAGGATGCTGGGATGGAGCAAGGCAGGGATGCTGGGATGGAGCAAGGCAGGATGCTGGGATGGAGCAAGGCAGGGATGCTGGGATGGAGCAAGGCAGGATGCTCCAGCAAAGCCTTTATCACGCTGCCTGCACTAAGAAATGTGGGGCATCGCTTCATAAGGAGGAAAATACTGTTTAATTTCCATACAAATTTTAGAATTATCCAAATTCTTGCTGTCATTGATTGATTGCTGGTCCAAACACTACGGAATCCCATTGCTCCTGACAGACAGAACCACAAAGCAGAGGAAGGGATGGTGATCTAGAATTAACTGGATTTCCAAAAGAACTTAACCCGAAACCAAACAGTTTCTGTGTTCGCCCTCAGAGCTGAAGAGTTACGCTGTCATCCTTCTGTCACTGGCCTGCCTTGTCACATAACAGTCACAGTGTTTTCTTAAAAGTCTAAAAATCAGCCAGGCGTTGGTGTCGCATGCCTTTAATCCCAGCACTCAGGAGGCAGAGACAGGCGGATCTCTGTGAGTTCCAGGCCAGCCTGGAACTGTTCGAGCTTACAGAGCAAGTTAGAGGACAGACAAGGCTACTGGGGAACCTTGTCTCAGAAAAGAAAAAAAAGTCTAAAAATCACCTTGCTAACAATTAGACATTGTCGTGTGTATGTGTGTGTGTGTGTGTGTGTGTGTGTGTGTGTGTGTGTGTGTGTGTGTGTGTGCAGAAGGAGTACACGTGTCCTTGTGTACATGTGTGGAGTCTGGTTGACATTGAGTGCAGTATACTATTCCTCTCTCCTTATTTTTTGGTGGTCATAGTACTTTATTGAACCTAGAGTTCCCTGGATGGCCAGCGCACTTCTCAGGATCCTCCTGTTTCTACCTTCAGTGCTGAGATTAAAGGGGTGTCCCTCGACACTGACGTTTTATGTAGGCTCTGGGTGTTTAAACAGGTGGTCTGTTTGGACAGCGCTTTACCCACTGAGCAATCTTCCCCCGCCCAACTGGACATAGTCTGACAGGATTTTTGCAGGTCTGTCTTGTTCACCCCAGTTATGGCCTCTTTCCCTCCTTGGCCCTGTTGGAGTGTGGCTTGACTCCGTCTACAGTTTTCACCCCATCTTCCCTCCGCTTTGCGTCACCTGCATGCGGTGCTCACACAATGGTGGCAGTTTTCATTGGTTTGCCTCCTTGGCCATGGGTCACCAATTCTTATTGTGAAGGAATTGATGGGAAGGGGAGGTACATTTTTGCCCCCAATAAAATTAGATAGCATAGTGGCAACTGTGTGTTTGTTAAAAAGCAGTTAGCACAAATTAGAAATACTTCACAACAGATGTGTTTTGTGAAAGGATATGCTAAAAAATTAAACAGAGAATACTTTCCGGTTATAATTTTAGAAAAATATTGTGCAATGAAGCAAATTTACAATTCATTTAAATCAACCTTTTTATAGAGTGTGTGCCTTCATGATAAAATTTTGACAATTTTGCAATTTGTTTCAGTGTTTCATTGAGGGGGTGGGAATCCATCTGCTAGTTATTTTGGGGGACACCATTACATCAATAAAAATGATTCCCAAGTTGTACACAGACTTCACTTTAAATTAATGTGTGGCTGTTTTTAGTCGAAGGGACTTAAAGGCAAGAGTTCCTGTAGTGTATGTAGAAGAGAGTGTGCGCCTCTTTCTGTGCTATCAAACTCAATCCCAAGGAGCTCCAGTCTCAAGGAAGCTCTTCAGCCTTGGGTCCTCGCTAATCTTTCTTGTTCTTACTTCGCTGACCCCTCTTTGAGCTTCTAGAAGAATGTTTATGTGGGTGGTATCTGAGTCGATACCTTTGATACAGTTGCTATTAATCACTGTCTGCCCATGATGACGCAGGTTTAATGATATACCAGTGAGTGGCTTTTTTGTAAGCTTACCAACAGCTCCAACCTTTGGTATTCAACTCACACAGGGATGGGGGTGGAGGTGGTGTCGAGAAATGGAGAGTTAAAGAGAAAGAAAAAGAAGCTGCAAGTCAGAAAAAGAACAAAAAGAATTGAAGAAAATGGAATGAAAAAAAAAAAAAGAAAAAAAAAGACCAGACAGCTTTTTGTATTCAGACTAGGCTGCCATTGAGTTGAGCAGCTAGAAATCTTGGTAGCACTCTTTGAAACCTGGACCCAAGGATGCTAAACTGATCATTCGTTCTTTGTTATTTAGGGATGGAAAAAGCTAGCCGACTGGGCTAACTTGGCTTTCTGTCCTTCTACCAGGACTGTGTTAGCCTCCTCAAAATGGATCCTTTTCTGAATCAAGAATGCAGGGGGCAGCGGCATGGCTGCCCATCCTTAGGCAAAGACGGAGGACATGGGCCTGAGTCACTGTGTGCGAAGTGTGTGATTTCTTCCTCTCCGTGGACACGGGCACGGGGAGGTTTCCTTTCTTTAGAACAGGAAAAGTGTCTCCTGCTACATACATTAAAACAGTTCATCCGTACGGAGACTTTGTAAAGTACAGAGAAAGAAAGTTCAGCGCCATGAGTAGGCATGGCGTCAGATGAGGGGGCAGCCTGGCTGGTCTCCTTTTGTCTGTTGCCTCCGTGTTCTGTGTTGGACTGCACCCGGAAAAAAAAAAAAGGTAGAAAACAAGCTGCTACAGATGTGACTAACTATGAATATTCATGAGCTCCATTGCTCTTCCTTTCCTCCAGCACCCAGGCCTTTCCTGATCTTCAGCTCCCAGATGCTCCCCCCCGCCCCTCCTGCACCAATGCTTCCACAACCTTAAATCTGCCCTCCCAGGCCAACCGTTAGACTAGACTGCAGTCCTACCCACAGACCTGCATGATACAGTGATCCGTAGCCTCAGAAACTGTGTAGATCTGTGTGTGGTGTATCTGTGTGTGTGTGTGTGTGTGTGTGTGTGTGTGTGTGTGTGTGTGTGTGTAACATGCACACTTGCATCAAAACAAAGGGGGATAAAGAAAAAAATGTTATCCACAGTTTTATGAATCCAACTCCCCTTAATGTTCATTATTTAAACCAGCAGCAATTACAAGTTCAAAGGGGTTTAGAAGGCCAGCAACCCGCATAATCACTGCCAAATTAAGCGGGACTCATTCGTCACAGGAGAGTACACCCTGAGCACTGAATCATGCATGCCGTGACAGGCTCTGATTTACATAAAGCAGAAAGCGGTGCCCTCTAGGCGGTGCGTTACCTCATCTCCGTGTTCCTGTGATACGTGGGTTTTCTTTTGGTCTCGGGAAGCTGACACTGCCCTCCACACGGCAAAACATTCCACTAACTGTGGACAGTACTTATGCCTTGGGAATGTACAGAAGTCAAGATCACACGAAGAAGAGCTTTGCACAGTGTGAGCAAAATTGTGACTATGGAAAAGACTGCTTCCCTAAACGTCTCAGATTAAACATTTGGGAGGCAGTCGCTTCAAAGAATGCACATTTGGGTACAGCTGCAGTTGCTTTTCTTCCCAGGCTGTTCGAGCCTGTAGTTCAGATGGAGGATGCTGATAAGCTAGCAAACACCTCTGACCAGAGAGACCTCAGTGGCCTAAGGGAGAAATAAATACTCCCCGAGGTCCGTTCCTCTTTGGCATTTACCGAACTGTTGATTGCTACCTAGTGAGAGTTGGGGCCAATAATTGAAGTAACCTGTTCCTTGTAGTTGGTTTCATATTACCAAACTTTATAGAGAACTTCTGATTGGATAGTCGAAGAAACCTGCTTGAGGCCTGTCATCAACCTAGAAATCTCTTAAGTCTGAAGACGAAACTGCCAGAATTGAGTTCAGATGGCAATGTAGTCGGGATGGCTCCATCAGATACCAGAACAGCCTCTGCAGATTTATATTTCTTCTTCTTGGATGTTTCTTGTCAAAAGAAGGCAGAATTCCAAGGCTGCTTTGTCCCATGTCTTCTGTCTTTTGGAAGAGAACTCATCTTTCATTTGTAGCTAAATCATCTTGATGTTATGATGCCTTTCCCCTACATAACTATTTTTCTCCTCCCCCTTTTGCACACACATTGAACTGTGTCTACACTTAGGACTGGAAGTGCTGCTCGGGGTTGGAGAATTAGCCTGGCAATTTGGAAGATTACCTATACTTACACTTTCCTGCTGACTTTCAAGTACAGATAAAGGTCTTGTGGTTTCTGCCTCTTGTAACTGAGTCTACACTACACGCATATCAAAGCAATGTGGTTTTAAAAGGTTCTTTGAAGCAGATCACAGTTGCTTTTGAAGCAACGTGACAAAACGGACCCCCAGACACCCTCAGGCTTCCTGGTGTTCAGTTAGGGGTGACACTTCAGCACTGCCACGCAAAGCCTTCTGGGAATTCACTTGCACGTTGACCTCTGAGTGGAAGTCCCCTTTTGTGAATGCCTTTGCCTTTATAGAGCCTTCCAGTGGGTAGGGAAGTGGGTCCCAGGTGTTAAGTTGCAGGAATGCCATGTCTACTGTCACAAGTAGATTCCACCCAATGACAGGTTTTTATGGCCAAGGTGAGTCTGTCAGACTCAGGACCAACTCACTCTACTTAAGTAAGTCAGTGGGAGCCAGCCGGAAGACACAACTCACCCAAGCTCCAGGACCTCAAGTCCTCTCCTCTGCACCTTGGGGATTCTCCTTTCTATCTTGTTTAGCCTGTGACTGGAGTTGTTTATTCTGTCACTGAACCTCTGAATTCATCAAGCTCATTGAGTTCCTTCTTAAGTCATTTTGATTTTTCTCCTCTCCTGAGCTCGTCTTTGTTGCTTGGAAACAGGACCTTCTCTTGACTTTATGCTGAGTGTTCTGGGTGAGCTGTGGGGCAAGATACCTCATGCATTCTGAGAAAAAGGGACTCAGTACAATCCATAAAATCTTTCAAGACCAAGCCTTCTTCCCATCCCCATTCCTAGCGTCTTAGTGAATAAGAGTCAACATTTTGTCCTATGTGTTCTCGTACGCCCCCTTCCCTGAAACAAATCTTTCTGTTTTCCGTCTAAGGAATTCCATGTCCTTTGAAACTGAGGTATTGGGGCTGAAGAGCAGGTACGGCAGTTCAGAGGGCTTGCTGCTGAAGCCGATCCAGGTTCAGTTCCCAGCACCCATATCAGGAGGCTCACAGCCATTTGTAACAACAGCAGTTCCAGGGGATCTGAAACACTCTTCTGGTCTCTTTTGGGCACCTCCATGCATGTGATACACACAAACTCACACAGGCACATACACATAAATTTTAAAAAAAAAAACAAAAAAAAACCTCAACTATTGTTTGACTGAGCATTGGGTTCATAGGGGTTGAAATGTGTGTTTGGTGGACAAACTTATATCCTGGTTGGGACTGTAGCTCGGTGGCTTAGCACTTACATAGCATGTACAAAGCACTGGATTTGATTCTTAGAATTATAAAACAAAAACTTTGTATCACATTTCCTGTGATTTTGCTGAAAGCGTAGCCCACCACAAGGCAGACACTAAGTTGAGCTCCAGCCAGCTCTTGAGAGCTGGGGCAGGATGATTGTCATAGTTTGAGACTAGCCTGGACTACATCATGAGTTCCAGTCCAGTGAGACTCTAGCTCAAACAACAAACAGTGAAAGATTGTGTACCGTCATCTGATAGCCCAGAAGTGCTTGCTGAAAGGGCATTGGCCATCAGGGTGATCTGTATTATTCTAAACATTCATATGTCCATTAAAAAATAAATCAGCGGTTTGCAAAAACAAACAGGATTTATTTATAAGCTACTTAAAGATATCCCAATAAAGAAGTAATGTAATTGGATCTGTATACACTAGGGCAATTTTAGTTACCATGCCAACAAAAATAGCCAAACAGTATTAGCTTGGGCAGCTTGTTCGTACAAATGCACACGGTACAGACAGCAGGTAGATGTATGCATGTGTGCTCACACACACAGAGGCATGGACCAGTGAACAAATGATGGCATGCTAAAGATGCCAACCCTTGCTCAATGAATGTCATGGGATATTTTGTGTGAGCCCGCATCACTTGTGGAACACTTTGTGTCTGGCCTGCGAATACCATGTGTAATGAGATTCGGAAGTTCAGTTAGTGATGGAAACTTAAGCACACTTCTTTTGCAAGCAACTTGTGTATATCTCCATTCACATCTTTCTTAGCAGTGTGTGATTTCTGACATGACTATGCCAGGGGGCAAGGACTGAGAATGGAGACATATTTTAATGGTCAGGTTTCACCTTCTTTGGCCCAGCCTCTATAAAATCTTGCTGCTATATTGAGCCAAAGTACCCATCAATGTTCCTTTTATTGGCCATGCTTCATATATTGTGATGAGGTTATATGCATCCATAGAGGTTGTTAGGAAGAACTGAACACGCCACTGATGTGCACTGAAGGCAAGTTAATTGTGTAGATGCCACAAAACAGCATCCATGAGTAGAGCCCTCTGTCAGGAGTATTAATCTGCCTGGAATAAAAACTGCTAAACAGGCTTCTAACCAATAGCCTAAGGGAAAATCTGGTATTAATAAACCGATGGCCATGAATCAAACCACAACTATCTTTATGCACACAGCATCTGTAGCCGGTAAAACCGCTGATAGATGCTGGTCTGTAAACGTAATCCTTTGTCATATTGCTCACAGAATTTAAGCCAAATACAATCGTTGAAAGTGCACACGTCTCTACCATAATAGCAGCATCAGATATTTTCATTAACCAAGAAAACAAATTCTTTTGAGATCTGTCTGTCTACATTTGTATTTCATGCAAAATTTCTATTTGAAATGCCCAAGGGGGAATTGTCCAAGGTAATGTCTATTGTGCACACTTTAAATATATCCAAGCAGCTCCTGCATGATCCAGTTGCATCGGAAATGAGCCCTTGTTTGTGTGACAGAATTGTGTGTGAAGATGAACAATAACAATGCTAAACAGTATGTCTTCCAACTTCATGTTTTCACTCCGTGTGATCAGTCAATATTCCCACCCCATACACTCCTACACACACACACACACACACACACACACACACACACACAGATACCTAGAGCTCTATGTACTTATTTTTATCTGGAAAACAGGTTCTAGACAGGGAATGCCTCAGGTACAGTCTGACCCAGTAAATCTGTTCCCCTGTGACGTCTTCACAGAGCAGTTGACTGTCATTCGCTTCCATTTTCACAACAGTAACACAACTCAAAGGCAAGAGATGCGTGTCGGAGTGAAAATGGCAATGTTGGGAACATGGAACAGCCTTATCACGAGTCGTCTAGATCATTTTGAACAGTCAATATCCCAAATTATTTTTTTTTTCTAGAATGAGGGTATAGCTGTGTGAGCGTGAGTATGAAAGGAGCAAGAGATGAAGCCTGGCCCACCATGCAATTAGAAAAGTTTATTTTAAACAAGGAATCTGAAGACTTAATAGGAGTTACCTTGCGTAGTGCTTTTCCCCCACTCTCTAAGTCATAGAAAGCATGGGTGAAGACACATGGGAAAGCTGTCTGTTCCAGTCCCTTGGTTGCTCAATGTTCTTATTCGTTCGTTCGTTCATTTCCTTGTACTGAACAGCCGTTGGGTGTGCTGAGTTGGTTTAAGTGGTTGAGTTACTTACCCACAAGCACATACATTCTATATCTCTATATATGTAGATACACATTGTTAATATAAATACTCTTATGTGTTTCTATACACCAGTCGACTCTTTACAGACCTTCAGTAGCAGGCTGGGAGGGTGAGGAGAGTTACGCACTGGCAAGGATAACTTTATGAAGCATCAGGGTGAATAGGAAGCACACGTCCAAAGCGCTATTTCACCTCAGACACCTTCATAATCGAAGCAGGAGCCCTGCTTACTGGAAACTCACCAGGAAGGTTGCACTGTGAGACACTCTCATTGTCTTGATAGACAGTTATTCTGTGTAAATGTTTTTCCAGCCCGTGTCTTAACAATGGCTCAACTGTTAGCAATCCCAGCACTTCTAAATTATAGACTGGCTACAGCAGCTCACCAGGCCAGTGCACTGTTGAACTGTTGATGATAGAAATATCTTTACCTCCCCAACAGAACCAACTAGAATTCGGAATGTCTTAAGATGAAGATAAAACCAAATCTATATATTTATACTTGAGCGTTGATGTTTGAAGTGCATTTCTGTGGTCAGAGGTATTCTACTTTTATGAACTATCTTAATCAATTCAACCAAAAGAGACAGTTGATAAGAAATGGATATATTCAGTGGTTCCGTTCTGCTTTATTCTTTGTCTGGAAATTCCATTTTATATCTGAATGTGTAGAGCACAGAATGTCATTTCATATGTTTATTCCTATAATGCATTCTTGCACTTACGTGATGCTACACTTAAAAATACTTTAGCTCTCTCTCTCTCTCTCTTTGCCCTAAATCAATAACTTTAATGCCTACTCCAAATAAGCTAAAATAGTTTTGATAATTTTCAGGCAAATGGCAAACTTTTGCCTTTTAGCAGTTAAAAACTTTCTGAAATATTTAAAAATCTTTTTTGACAGTGTATTAAAGTGAGTGGAAGTCTTTATCTAAAGGGCCCACTCCACTTTTCACGTGCTGAAAATATTACAGGCAAATTGAGGAGGCAGCTTATTGTAGAAACAAGAGACTTAAGTGAAGAGATCTCCAGAAAGAAAAAGATACTTTTGTGAAGAAATGCAAATGGCCTACCCATTGGGTTCCTTACCTTCTGGTTCCTTGTCACCCGTGGGGTGTGACAAAGGCCACTGTGAAACTTGAGAGCAATTGCAAACTTTCCAAAAGTAGGAAGCACATAGAAGCACATTTTTAGAAAAGTATATTGAATTGCATTAATTTTACTCTTACCATCCAAAAAATGAAAAAGATGCAAGGCCAAGTCACCTGTCCTGTAAAGTATTTAATGATCAACCAACTGACTTATCAATTGAATGGTAGGTAGTCCTTAAGTAGTTGATGATAAAATTTTAAACTAATCTAAGGGAAATTTTGAAATGCCCTTATTTGCTGGGCTGTGGTGGCACATGCCTTTAATCCCAGCCAGCATTCTGGAGGCAGAGGCAGGTGAATCTCTTGAGTTTGAGGCCAACCTGGTCTACAAAGCAAGTTCCAGGTTGCTGGTTGTGTTCAAGGCGATTGTGATATAGAAATGAACATCTTCCTACTATGTTTACTATTATATATACATATATATAATATAAACATATATATATATAATGTGTATATATATATATATTGTTTTTTTTTTTTTTTGAGACAGGGTTTTTCTTTGTAGCTTTGATGCCTGTCCTGGATCTCGCTCTATAGACTAGGTTGGCCTCAAACTCACAGAGGTCCTCCTGGCTCTGCCTACCAAGATCCTCTCCCAATTAAAGGCATGCGCCACAACTGCCTTGCTTTATTTAATATTTTTAAAAGGCTTGAGCATTGATGGTGACTGCAACCTTCTACGCATGTATTTCGGCCCTTGCTGTGGAGAGGAAAGTGGCTTTCTAGGGCTCTGCTGTTCTCTGGGAGGCAGCATTCGTGAGGTGCGGATGGAGTACTAGAACAGCACATGTCCACCAGAAGCTCCATCTCAAAATGTTTCCATTAGCACAGCAGAGGGCTTGAGGCATTTCTCTCAGGTGGCAATTCTTTAAAAGTCAAAATTTTAAAAATTGGAAAGAGGTCAAGGAATTTTGTAAATCAGTGCTTTCCCAAGGCCTTCCTGGGAAGCTGGGTTAGAATTTACCATGGGTCTTACATGCAGACCACAGAAGCTCATTTCCCCAACTGGTGTGAGAGGGAAGGAGCAAGTTTGAGGATTTGACATGGTGGACATCAGGAGAGCTGGGTGTAGTGGTTCAGGGCTGACCTCAGTCTAGGATGTTCTGGGTGTCTCTGGTCTCCCTTCCCAATGTTGGTGCCACCAAACAGGGTTTCCATGTGTTTGCAAGATGAGGGTTACAGAGCACCTCAGTGGCTCTGGGACTCTCTGAATGAGAGTGACATCTGTCCATCTCTTAATACCCAGCCTCCCAGAAAGCCTCTAGCAAAAGTCTATTTTTTGTGTATGAGACAGGGATGTGTATAGATATTATGAGACAAGATCTCACTCTATAGTTCAGGTTGGCCTTGAACTCACGGCAGCCTTCTTGTCTCAACCACAAAGTGCCAAACTTTAATTCTCAAAATTTTTGTTGCATTTTTGTGTATTTATTTTGTGTATATGTGCTTATTTATGTGGGTATGTGCATGTCACAGTGCACATGTAATGGTCAGAAAACAACTTTCAGAAGTGGGTTCTCTCCTTTCATCATGTGGGTCCCAGGAATCAAATTCAGGGCTTCAGGCTAGATAAAAGATGCCTTTACCCACTAAGCCATATTGTTGGCCCACAAAACTCTTCTTTCTTATAGACTAGAAGTTGGTCCCAGAAAGTAGAATGTCTCTCATGGCTTTTACACAATTGAATCTCTCCTTTAACGTCCAAAGAACTCTCACAAATGGTTCCATTTCTGACATTATTTTTCTTGCCATTTTGCATATGAACTGAGCAAGTGATCTCTGATGGGACTGACTATGTCTACCTGCCTGGATTTACGCAGCCTCAATTGTCCATCTAAGACTCGAAAATTAATCTTTTCACATGGATCTAACAATGTTCAGCTTCACCTTTCTAAGGAGCAAACTACATTCACATGGTGGCCCAGTCTGGAAGCCTCACATGAGCCACCTCAGAGTGGCTTTAGAAACACAGTCAATGGGAGTTTGTTTTTATGTCTGTTCTAGCATTGAGCATGGCCATGGCTTAATCTATGAAGAAACAAACTTAAAATTTTCTCAGAAGAGCAGTTATCAGTTCTGTGTCTAGCTGACCCATTTCACTCCCAAGAAAGAGAATATTGAGGAAAAGGTTCTTGTTGGCACTGGCCTGAGGGACCCAGGGAGACATATAATTAGTAAACATCTGTGTGAAAAGAGGCCAAAATGGTAATGAAAGAAAGGTGATGCTATATGATTTATGACCCAGAAGTCAGGCCGTGATGCAGAAGATGAAAAGCACCTCCACACGTTCTGTAAGCTGGCATCTTAAAGTTCTCAAGATAATAAAAACTTGTAACTATTTATATTAGGTGAGATTTAGTTATGTGGTTCCAGTGCTCAAACTTGGTGTCCTTTAGAGGAAGAGACCACCAGGCCGGGGCTTAATGTCAAGCTTCTTTGTAAGTCTCTTCATTTCTGTCAACATTTTAACAACATGACCGAGTCATATCGTGGGGAAGACAGCATTAAAACCTGGTGTTTGCAGCTGGAGAGATGGCTCAGTTGTGAAGAGCAGTGGTTGCTCCTCCAGAGAACCTGCGTTCAGTTCCCAGCACCCACTTGGTGACTAACAATTACCCGTAACTCCACTTCCAGAGGATCTGATGCATGCACTTCCAGAGGAGACTGCATGCACATGGTACACAAACATATCTGCAGAGAAAATACCCATACACATAAAAATGAATAAATAAATAAAAAAATAAACAGAAACACGGTGTTCAAAAATACTAATTGGAAAAAATTAATAGCCCAAGTAATACAGATATTTAAGGCACAGGCAAAATTTACTTATTTAAAAATTCATATGGCGAAACACTCAGAACAAGGGAAGGTTGGGCTTGACTAAAGACTAATGTGACTCTTGGCTTCTCAAAGAACCCACAAGCGCTTTAGGAAAAACCTCTTTCTTTGAGAATGAATATATCGATTCATTCACTTGTATGTATAGTGAACTGCCATGCCTTTTGAAATACTATGGAATCGAGTTTTCTTTAGCAGTTCATGGTGACTTTTCTATGGTGATGTGGAGGGATTTGATAGCCCAGTGCCTAGGATGACAGGGTGACAGGGAGAAGGGACTTACTACTGGGAAGTCTGGGGCCGAGTCCTTCCATTCCCACCCAAAGCTTCAGGATCCTCATGCGTTTCATTCTTTCGGCCCATTTTTTTTTTCTAAGCCACCCGAGACCCTGATGCACCACTGTCCTTTATTGTCATTGACTGCTTTTCCTGAAAATGTCCTTGACTTGGCCTCTCACCCTAGTACCAGTTCAGAACTTACAACAAAGCCCGCTTTGCCCAGGAGATAAAATCATGAAGAGGCCTTACATTCTTTCACAGTGTACTTGTGAATAGTTATGTTGAAGAGGGAAATAAAATCAGCTTTCGGCAGCCAACATTTCACCATGGTTTTCTTGGAGGTCTTCCCCGCGCTCTTTGTGAACACCTAGTAAAATCTCCCGGAGGCGATGCAGGCTTTTCCTCTGCTTCAGGCTCTTGGTCCTCTCCCTGCGAGTCACACATGAGCTCTGTGGCCCGAAACCCACTAACCCTGTGCAAGGATCTGCCTGGCTTTTCCTGATAGAATCTAGGACTTGTCTTCTCTGGGAGTGTTCTCAGGCTGTAGTGTCAAAGTACTAGTGACAGCAGACCTGGGGGCAGAGGTGTGGACATACACGTATAAAGAACAAGCAACTGAACATGGAGCATGTGGGGCCCCTTGGCCACGCAGACTTGCCCAAGGGAATCATCCGCCCAGGCCATTTCTAGCCCTATTATTCTGAGTCTGTGAATTTCTCGACATCTGACAGATCGTTTTCATCTTCCTTAGAGAATCAGCTGGTAATGCCGAGAGCAGTGAAGGCCCAGACCTTCCTGGCCTGTTTTGTACCTGAACAACATAGCCGAGGTTTACAGCGAGAATCCCTGACAGTATTTAACACGGCAGCATGCGTGAGCTGAGAATAAGCAGGGTGGTGGCTTTCTGAGCAACGTGAGCCTGTAGTTACCCTAAAGCATCTGGTTTAAGCTCTGGCGGTGGTAAAGAGAAGCTCCTAGGCATGGCCAACACATAAAGGGGTACAGTAGTCCTAGAGATCGTAGGACCGGTGTAGGGTTCCCGAGTCATTACAAAGAAAACTGAAATTGCTCTTATGCTCCTCTGTCTTGCTTTGCTTGCTCCTCCACACAAACACCACAGAGCAGGAAGCTTTCAAATGCTAGTGATGCTTTTCTCACAGTTTGGAGGACTGAGAAGTCTTAGGTCCTAGCACTGGCATGGTCAGTGTATTTCAGGAGCCCACTCCTGGTGATGGTGTCTCTCTCACGTGGCAGGAGGGTAGGAAAGCTCTCACTAGTCTTAGGGATACAAATCCCATCTAGCCAACCGTTAAAGGCTGACTTTCACACGCCTTTAATCCCAGCACTCGGGAGGCAGAGCCAGGCGGATCTCTGTGAGTTCGAGGCCAGCCTGGACTACCAAGTGAGTCCCAGGAAAGGCACAAAGCTACACAGAGAAACCCTGTCTCGAAAAACCAAAAAAAAAAGTCTGACTTTCTCACTCACTCCCTCCCGTTGGTGATTGGGATTTTAGCACAGGAATTTGAGGGGGCAAAGACATTCAGCCCGTAGCATAGGCAACTACAGGAACACTATTCCAGGAAAGAATTTGGAAAGAGGAGAAGTTTCCCAAAGTTTCTTAGGGCACACTTCTTAGGGCAGGAAGAGCCTGATTGGCATTTGTGTGAGACTGGTCACAGCAGATGCCCGCTGACGTTCTGTGTGAGGTGACACTTTGACCTCTAAGTGGCATAAACTTTGCATTCTTTCATTTTGTTATTGATTTGTTTGTTTGTTTTTACATCTTCCATCCTTCTTTCATAAATGTCAAGGAAATAAATTTAATGTGTGAAATTATATTGAAGCCTAAAATTATTAACTGTAAAACGGAAAATGTACCGAATGGTCTTTTTCTCAGACTGGAAGAATTGTTAGCCTTGTATTTGAGCAAAAGCAACACACACCAAGATTTCAGCTTCTCGAGATGTATTTTCAAGGTTGAGGGCCACACAGAGTCACTGGTCCATCAAGATGAGAGGGTGCAGGAGAGACAGTCTGTTCCAAGAGACTAATCAGGGATCACCCATTCCCCCTCCGAGCACACCCACAGCTGTGCCCAGCCACTCAAGGAAGCATCTCCCTGCAGATGTGTCAGCCCTCCATTTGGTTAGGCACTGGAAGGACAGCTCAGAAAAAATAAAATAAAATCTTGCATTTGGTAATACTTGTTTCTAGCCCCCCCCCCCTTTTTTTTTTCTAGACAGGATTTCTCTGTGCAACAGCCCTGGCTGTCCTAGAACTCACTCTGTAGACCAGGCTGGCCTCAAACTCAGAGATCCACCTGCCTCTGTGAGTTCTTTAATCCCTCCCAAGTGCTGGGATTAGAGGTGTGCACCACCACCGTCCAGCTTCTAGCACTTCTGATAAATATGCATATTGAAAACAAACAAACACACACAAAAAAGCCAAATGAGTAAAATTCATTTGTCACTCTCAACAGACCCTCTTCCTCTGGGACGATGAAAATACTCTCCTTTCTTATGAAGGGCAAGGTAGGCAAAGTCATCCAGATGTGCCACCTAAGATCAATATTCATCTTCCCAGATGCCCATCCTCAGAGCACCGAGGAAGTGTTACAAAAAGATGTCTCCTGGAGAACTACACTAATTGAAAAGTCTCCAAATGTTACCTTGTTTGTATGTTCATTTAGTCAACCAGTATTTAATGGGTTTTTTCCACTACAAGTAAATACTTTACTCAATGACAGGAAGATGTAAAGATAAGTGGGCACCAGAGCCTGCCCACAAAGAATTGAAACACACATGCAGGAGAAAACATGTGGCTAGAGCAAAAACTTAAAAACAGAAAGCCAAAGGTGTCAGAGGGAACATAGGGGGACAGGAGGAAGTTGGAGGGAGGAAAGATTACTTCCAGCTGAGGGGATTAGTGGAGGGTCCAGGAAGTTGCAGATGGGACAGGGAGGGAAGAATTTGAGGGCCGATGTGGGGCAGTAGGGTGCACGGGGCCAGTGAAGACACGGAAAATGTGGGAAGTGGTGATCAGCAGACATCCATAAAGCCTGAGATGGAGTGGTCCACGCAGCAGGAGATGATCCTGGGTCAGCGGGTCTGTTCAGTCTAGAGAGAAGCTTGGTTGAGGATGCTTGATAGGGCTCGATGGAGGAGAGTTTGTACAAGAAGCTGCCAGGATATTGTTATGATTCTTTAGTGGTTGGTTTGGAAGCGTTTAATCAGGTTGATGGAAAGTCCAAATGATCCAGGAATGGAAATATTTGTAAGAGGTTTTTGTGCCAGCAAGATGGTTGTTTCTCAAAAGATGGAGAGTAAGCCATGAGGTGGGGGTGCATGTCTTATATACCAGCACTGGGGAGGCAGAGACAGGCAGATCTCTGTGAGTTCAAGGCCAGCCTGGTCTACAGAGTAAGTTCCAACACAATCAAGGCTACACAGAGGAAAAAAAAAGAGTATATTACTTGTGTTATGCATAGTAAATTTAAGAAGTATTCAGATTCTAGTGGTAGCATAATTTTAAAAACATACTAGAAAATGTAACTTACATGTCAATTCTCTGATTCTATGAACTATTGGAATGGATAAGTATAGTTTAAAATAATGTAATGTATTAAATTTTAAATATTAAATCAACAGTATAGTACATGCTATTTATTTATATTGCCCAAATTGTAAAGGCTTTGGGGAGCATCTTCATTTTATCTTTGTGTGGGTACACTTGAGTGCCTCTGTGTGTGTGTGTGTGTGTGTGTGTGTGTGTGTTGTTGTTGTTGTTGTTGATGATGATGATGATGTTGATGATGATGTCGTTCTAGAGACTATGCCCAGACTTATACAATCTAGATGAGCACTGGCTTGGTGAACTGCATCCCCTACCAACCTCAGGGAGACCTGACTGAATCTACTTTAGGATAATGGGTAGAAATGGAGAGATGGGTACAAGAAGCAGTCATGATGAAAAATCGGCAGAGCTTGGTAATCTAGGTGTGGTAAACGAGGAAGAGGGGGAGTAACCCCAAATGCTACTGTAGTGTGGGACCTTACTCTTGTCATGCTGGCCATTAAAAGAAATAAGAGGAATGGGTGGTGAGCAAATCAGAGTTTATTATGTAAGTGCTAAGAAGGTGAGGCTTTCTGATACTTCTGAAATGTAGGACTGACATGTTGAAGGGCTGGAACAGGAGGGTCAGGATGGATCCCAGAGGTAATGGCTAGAGGTTTCATGTTGTGGGCCATGAACATAGAAAAGAGGGCTCAGATAGGTCCTTGGGAAAGCATCAATTCATGAATGATGAGAGACTCAAGAAGGTATCAGAAAACTAAGAAAACTTGAGATAAATACATATCCTGAGTCTGAGTGCAGGTGTGATCTTGTTATTTACATAAGGTAATTTCTAAACAGATATCAAGGAAAAAGAAATGTATAGCCAACAGTTGTTGGGGTCTACAGGGAAGGTCAAGGGTCAAATGGGAGAAAATACCAATGCATTTGGTCATGAGGAAGTCATTGGTGACCTTTGGGTCTGTTGAGTCTCATTGAGTGACAAGGGCAGAAGCCAGATTGTAAGGAGGGAAGGGCCGAGGAGGGGGTCCGGAAGTGACCTCCTCTTTCAAGAGCTATGAAAATAGAGGATGCTAGCTGGCTAGGGAGATGGAAGAGTGCTGAGAAAACATTCTTCTGAAGAAGCATAGGACTGAGTACGGAGAAAAGATGTACAGATGTAGAGCCTGGTGATTCAAGTCGGGGAAGTCACGTTAGGGTGCGGAAGAGCCAAGAGGGGAGAATGAGGAAGTCAGAGGTACACATTGAAAGTTGAATTGGCAAACAGAGGGTGAATGAGAAGAGGTATAGTTAGATACACAGAAGAGAGAAAAGGGAGACTGACTGAAGTGATGAAGCCATCTGCAAGCCAGACAGGGGCCGACTCTTCAAGAAAGGAGGGAGGTTGGCAGTGTCTACTGGAGTAGATGGCACCAAGACTGAGAAAGAGGGAACCCATCCAGCCTCAGCAACAGCTCTTTGTCACGGACTCTGGAAAGCGATGGCTTCCTGCTGAACTTAAACTGGCCTCTGTGTCTGATTGATGGTAAAGAGAACTCTGTTCCTAATCGAGAGCCAAAGAAAGAACACATTTTCTGTTAGCTGACTTTGAGTGCCATCAAGCAGCTAAGGCTGGCCTCAAACTCGCTGTTGATGGGTTTGTCGATGAGTCATTCTCAAGGATGACGTCACCTTCTGCTTCTTTCCCCTCCACAACCTATGTGCTGGGAGCACAGAAATGTACCAACACACCTAGATTGTTTTTAAAATTCTTCTGATTTTGGTTTGTGTATTAGATAATAGGTCTCACTATGAAATTTTGATACATGTGTATCATCAGAATTCGGTTCTTTTTCCACCTCCCCCACCTCGGTTGCTCCCTCTTGCCCACACCTTCCTCCTCCTGCTGGTCCTGTCATTTTTGAGGGTTTGCTCTAGGGGTGTTCTACTAATTGAACAACTGAATGCCGAACAAATCGTTGGCTTTGAGAGTGAGGTGACTGCCTTAGGTACCATACCAAATTCGCTCCTTTATTCTCTCCTGACATTTTGTATATGTCCTTGCCGAATAATGAGCATTTAAATACAACAACAACAACAAACAAATAAATAACAAAACAAAAACAAGGGTACAACTTGTCTTCGTGTGGGAGGTGGGAAGACAGTTGCTGTAGGAGTCAGATGGCTCTGGTCTGAGGACTCCTGACCTGCCAGTTGTGTGACATCATTTTCCCAAGCCTTTTTATTTTTTTTACAGGCACACACACACAAAAAAATTTACAATTTTTTTTTTTTCAAAATCAGCTTAAAAGTTGCCTCCTCCTAGGATGACTAGGAGAACTAAATTAAACCCAAATGTTCAACACAGGACCAGGCACACAGTGGCTGCTCAATTGATGGGAACTGTATTCCACAGATAACTCTCAAATTCCACTTTGATGGGGTTTGATTTATCCTTTGAATGAATTCTGCATGTGTTTGGCTTGGTGAAGTATCTGCATTGTGAGCGGGTTACTGTAAAGAAGGGGAAATCCTTAACATGTGTCTGAGGAAATGCAAACCTTGACCCTGTTTTCTTAAAAGTGAAAACTTACCAGTTAGTAGAAGTTGCTCACAGTAGGCTGAGGTTTATGATTTTCTTACTTGGGGACATACCACTGGTGTGCCCTTTCTTTCCACATTTGCTTGGCTCAATCCCTCCAGTAGAAGAGGGATCCATTGATTGTTAATAGTTAGCATTGGTTTGCTGTGAGCAATTAAACCAGGCCTATATTGGCCTCTGACAATGTTGCCATGGTGACCATGTCTGGTTCCTCTCTAGATGCCCAGTGCCTGGCATACAGTAGACACTCTATATATGAATAAGTGAACCAGTGAGCTGTCTGTGAGCAAGGTGCAAAGTGATAATCAAGTAAAATGGATATGTACAGGGAAAACACACACGCACACACACACACACACACACACACACACACACAGAGAAAGAGAGAGAGAGAGAGAGAGAGAGAGAGAGAGAGAGAGAGAGAGAATTGCCACTCAAGCTCAGAGAGATTTATTTTTAGCTTAGCTCTATACAATCACTTTTAGAAAAATGAATGATTAGAGACATTTATGGTTCTGTCTGGTTTCTGCTTAAGGAAGAGGAAGCCAATGTGCTTAATGCCAGGAGCAGAATCCCCAGAAATCCCTAGAAACAACAGCAAAGCTCAGGTGTACTTGGATTTCTGAAATTTGGATCATTTCACTATATCCCAGAAGGAGGAAAAGAAACCACTTTCTTAGCCTTCCAGCCCTGATGTCCTGGGTACGCTGAAGAGAGGCATGCCTACCTCACAGGGTTCTCTCTTCTGTGGACGAGATGCAATGAGTCAGTATAAGGAAGAAGCCCTGAGAGCATCCCTCAGGGTGAGAACCACTTAGTCTTTCTCCTGCCAAAAGGTTTGCCCTGGGTTTGAAATGGTGGACCACCTCTAACAAGATCAAATTGTAGAGAAAACATAAAAAAATTTTAAGTCAGCAATGAGAAGTCAGCGATACAAACATGTAGCAAGAGCTGTATGACAGGAGGAAGGATTTTAGCTGACACTGAGTGGAGTAATATCTAGAGGGAATGAATCCAGAATGTCAGCAGAGAATCCCACTGATCAGACGGACATGGGTCCACCTGAGCTCCAACCTCCAAAGGAGACAATGGCAACCTGCAGCTACTGTGAGGAAAATGGCCTGCCAGGTGAGGTTTCCCAAAGGCCCACGATGTGGGCAAGGGCACGAAGGAGCAGGGATGCTCAAATTGGAGCCATCATGAGGTGCTTGTCGGGTCACCCTGTATAGGAAGGGGCGTGGGCTTGCTCTGGGATGTGTCAGGAGAAAGGGATGAGGCTCGGTGGAGGTCAGGGTTGCAGGTTTCAGCTTGACCTCAGTCAGCACTGTTGCAGCACGAGTTAGTTATCTGAATGTGGAGTGAGCTGTCTGCTGAGGTGATGAGTTTTCCGTTCCTAGTGGTCTGAAGCCAAGTACCTGGGTGCCACAGTACCCTGGCATGTCTGTTTAGAGACAGGACTCAAGAAGCAGCAAAGATTCTGGACCAGGTATCACACATAGACCCTCTTAACTCCTTTACTCTGGGCTCTTCCATCTCTCCTAACACAGTTAGCAAAATGCCTGTTCTGCCTGGCAAAAGGTGGAGGTGCTTTTTGGCTTAAAGGCAGACAATAAAACTTAACCCAGACTGCCCCTGAGCTCCTCGGTGTAGTATGTTTATTTGCTTTATTCTGTTTTAAAGGAGCTGTTAGCTGACTTTCATTCTTAGCCTTAATCAGATTCTCTGATTAAGAATTCTTCAAACACACCACAAAGTAAGCAGTCTCTCCTCTCACATCTGGCAGTTTTTGTAAAAAGAGCAACATGCTCAAGGCAGGGCTCAAAATAGAACCTATATTTTCAACTTTTGAATCCCTGAGCTATCTCTGTGAGAGCCTCTCGCTCTGAACTTCCCAGCCGTGGTGGATCTTCACTTTCCCAGCCCTCAGGCCTTCCCATTTAGACTGGCAGCTCTGTTTGGCTGTCTGGTTTTGGAAAGGTTAGGGGATGCAAGGGAAATCTCAGAGTGTGAATAGCCACAGGAGGCCAAAATGCAAAGATGTAACCCTAGGCTGATTTGATGTATGTTGTTCGTAGCTGACAAGACAATGGGGAAGAAAGCAGGCAGATGAGATTCTGCCCTAAGACCGGTCTGCCCTAGCTGGGCAACTAGCAATGGAAGCACAGGACAGTCAGGCCACCTGCCAGGGTTCCATGTCTTCTCCCATCAACGCAGCTTATTTACTGGTGGAAATTAAGGACATGCGATTTGATCAACTAGTTAGACAGAAATACAATATTTGCCTTTTGGAGAAAATCTTGTTAAAGTTTTACATGTGCTCTTCAGCTCCCTGACTTTGTTCTAGAGAAACTCATAATTTGGCTGAAGACTTCATATGCCAAGCAGGAGGCAGGATAAGAGAATCCAATCTGCAGCAAAGACTCATTTCCATTATTAGTTATCATAAGGGCAGATAAAAAAGAGGGGTGAAGGGGAATTGGGTCTTTGGTAGCTCTGTAGATTGTCACCAAGGGACATTGGCCTCCTGGCCGATGACGGTTCTGCATTCTTCACTGTGGACACCCAGAGCTGTTGAAAAGAATTGAGATGCTTGTCAACAGAATGGAAAGCTGGACTCCATCAAAACAATTTTAGTCTGTGAGGCTAATGACCTTTCACGGCCATTTGTTTTAGTTTGGAACTAAATGAGAAAATTGCTTTAGATAACGGTGACTGGGTCTTCCTTTCCCAAGCATTTATCGGGAAAAGAAAAGTAGCACAATTATTAATCAGAACATTAAACACACACATACACACATCAGACAAAAATACATGCATATATCCACATAGCCACACATACATACACATACACACACACATACACATAAACACACATAGACACACACACATCATACACATGCACATAGACACAGTGATTAACCACACCAGAGATCTAAGGCCAGCTACGCTATTAAAAAAATAAAATAAAAAAAAAAAAAAAACAAGAAGCATCATGTAAAATGAGAAAAATTCATACTTTTTGTTCATAGTCACAGTAATAATAGTAGTAGTATGTTTGATAAAATATGACATTCCTAAATGCTCCTGCCTCCATTTTTTTGTTATTATTTTTTTAAGAGCTGTAAATTGAGCTAGCTGATGAACAATCTCTAGGGATAGGCCAGGATCATCCTTATTTCCCGTTCAGTTTGTGAAGGGGAAGAAAATTAATGAAAGAAAATAGCATAATAGCTTTGCAAAATGAGTAAAAGGCTTAACAGAGTTCAAAGGTCAATTCATTTAAAAATCTTGATCACTAGTATTTTCTGTGAAGAGCAAATGAATTCTTAGCTTAGAAGTCTCAGAAATCTGCAAATAAAAACCATTAATAAAGACAAGACGTTTAAGGGGTGAAAGCCACACTGGATAAAGTAAAAATTAGATGGTTGTCATTTATCTAAGATTATTTCGATAGGCAGTCTGAAATGATGAACAATTAAAAATAAGTGCAGGGACATGGTGGTCCTTCAGTAAAGGTCTCTGTGTGGGACTATATGAGATGGCTACTTGTTTAGGCAAAATTATCTATAGACTTTCCATAAACCAGCAGGTAATTTATAGACATTGCTGTATCGACGATTTCCCTTTGGCTGCACATTGGGGTGGAGAACAGAGGTGGTCACTGCATTGTCGTAGGGCAATGAAATGTCTGTAAGTTGTGATCTGCCGGCATGTAATAACTCGATCTGCTTCATGCAGACAAAATATATTAAAAGTATGGACGAGTGAAGTTTGTGCCCCAGGGAAAAGGCGAGATAATGCATTGAAATTGTTCAGAGGTAGTTAGATGCCTAATGGTCTAATATGTGAGCTATGTGAGGTCTGAGGTCTGGTTCTCATAAATTCTGGCTAGACTGATCCTGTAATTTCAAGCAAAGGATAAAAGCGTTAGCCAGAATCATCAGTGTTCAAGGTCCATGATGCTGGATATTATTCATAGAATGATGTTAAAAAGGAGATACACACTTTAAAAGGAACATTGCAGAGTGTAATTGATGTTCTTGCATATATGCATGTTTGTGTTTGAAAATCACACACCTCCATGCACAGAACGAGCTGTTTAATGAAATAAATTAACTTGACATAGACATAAACCTTCACATCTTTGCCATAACAGGATAGGATTTCTGATAAAATAATGTAGTGCCTCAAAAACCACGTAGGATCTAATTATTTTGACTTCAAACTGACATATCTGTGTTAAAATTGGAGTAAAAAAAATGTTTGTAATAAAAATTTACCATTGCACATGGAATAATTTAAAACCAATTTGGGTGGATTCACGAGTGATTAGAGGAAAAAGTTCCCAAGACATTTGGTAGCCTTATAAATGATTTCACAAACTATGTGAAGATTAGCCCGCCAATCACATGGGCGGAAGGAACTGAAGGGGGTTCTGAAGAGCCGTGATAAGACTCCCCTTTATGCAATCTATTTCGTCGTGATGGCAGAAGTTTTGAGGTTTTCATGTGCAGTTTCTTTTCTTTTTATAACCAGCTCACTTGTGTTTGAGTCTGCAGTATATTTATACAGGTTTTCCTGCCAGAATCTTTGACAGTATTTTTAAATGCTTTCCCTCGCTGCCTAGGTTATAACCAAGCATCGCTCTTGTTAGGCTCCCCAAACTACACCACCCACACGCATATCGTGAATAAAGACGTGCATAGGGTTTTCCTTCTTCTTCTTCTTCTCTTATAAAACAAAGTGTTCAATCTAAAATTGCTTTGTTGGGACCCTGAAAAATCATCTCTACCCCACACACACCTTGTGTAAGAAAACACTTGCATTTGTCCATGGTGATGAGGCTACCATTTTAAATAGCTGTTCCAAACAGTCCATATTTACATACACAGTTGTGTAATGACATTGTCTTTATTAGTATTTCACTTGAAAGTTGTCCAGTGGGTCATAGTAGAATCTTAGCAGGAGATTTTTCTGAACTCACTGGAAGGTGTTTGAAGATTCAGTTTACAGTTGATTGAACAAGTTCGACTCTGAAGATGGCTGAAACACTTACCCCTAAGGATCTGCCTCTTGGAGCAGCAGACAGACACAGCCATTTTCTAATAATGCTTATAAGACATAGACGTTGTCTGGTAAGTACATAGGAAGCGATATTCCTCATGGATAAAACAAATAAGATAACTTAAAGACAGAGTCGGTCATTGAAATAATCGAATCTCATTGTTCTGTTTACATCTAACCTTTTGTTCAGAACAAACAGAACATGCTTTCATCCATTTACTACTCACCTTGAGGAAATACACTGGGAAATCTCTCTGCAGAGAAGAGCGAAAAGGAGGGTATCATGAGTCTCATTCCTTATTCTTACATGTTGATGTCCCAAGAGTGGACAGAAGCATACTTTAAAAAAACAAAACAAAACAGGCAGGGGGTTGGGGGTGGGGTGGGTGGCACACGCCTTTAATTCCAGCACTTGGGAGGCAGAGGTAGGTGGATCTCTATTCCAGGCCAGCTAAGTCCACAGAGTGAGTTCCAGGCCAGGCCAGGGCTATACAGCGAAATCCTGTCTGGAAAAACCAAAACACCCAAACCTAACCTACCCCAAACAAACAAACAAAATGTGGACGTGGAAGTCGGCAAGTGTATGTGGAAGTGAGAGGACAACTTGAGGGAGTCATCTTCTCCTTCCACCATGTGAGTTCAGAGACCCAGCTTGGGTGTTCAGACTTGGTGACAATCGCCTTTACCCACTGAGCTGTCTTGCTCTCCTAGTCCATTGTTTTTCAATGTATGTGTTATTTAAAGACTTGCATCCTAAACAACAAATTTTGTCTCATTTAAATAGTTGTATAATAAAGTTTCCAAAATTGAACTCTCCCAAGGCTTTCTCTCCTTACTATTAAGAAAACCCTAGCAACATCAAACTATGGTTTTGAGGGATGTTATTGTGTTTCGGTAGTCTTTGTTTCTGCTGGTGACCTTCTGCTGAACATTTCTGGTGACTCCATAGCAATCTTCCACTACAGACGCTTTGTAAGGCTCAGTAGAGGAGTTGGTTTTCAACCTTGGATCATGTGCTTTGTCCATTAGGGCAACTTGTAGATTTAGCAGGAAGGGTAGAAGGACTGGAAATTCAGAATTAGTTTACATTTTCTATCCAAAGTTAGGTAATATGATTACCTTTTGATTATTTCAATTGTAAACATCTCAAGGCAAAACTCAGAATCTGTGCTAGAAAGCACAAGCAAATTCCTCCCACCACCACCCCTCTCCCCCTCTTCCTCCTCTTCCAAATCTTTTCCAGATTGTTTGCAAAATGAAATTATCTAATTTCACGAGTATTTGTTCTGAGAAAGTATTACACTTTCTGGTAAAAAGTATCCAGAAACAGTTTCAAGGCCTGATATCTTCAAGCAAGATCTTTTTTTGTCCATGAAATACTAACCTGGATTCAGTGGGAACAAGAACTTTCTGGACCAAACATCCCAGAATATTTGTGTAAAATACCCAGGAAACCAACACCTTGAACTAGACTTAAGGTCCATGACTAAGGCCAGCCAGTTGAATTCTTGGATAACTTTGTTCCAAACCCCAGGTCAACGTGTAAAATATTGTGATTCAACAAAACAGAGAAAAACATAGTTTGAGATCCCTTTAGCAAACACTGTATGCTGATAATTGTCTTAATTGGTTATTTTTGTTCATAAATTTATACCCCCCCAATCAAACTGCAGCAGGAATTTATTGAGGACATGTTAATATCCATCGAGGCACTGTTTCAAAATGTACATCTGCTTGCTTAATTATAATATTTCGGAACTTGTAACTCCTGCCACTATTAAATTTCGTTGTTTTTTTTTTTTTAAAAGAAGACTTTAGGAATCAGTGCTGAATTATTAATTTGAACATTATGAACTCTTCATGTTCTAAGTATAGAGGAAGAAATGCTGAGCTAATTAGACTAATTAATCTAGTTGATTACAGTATATTTATTCGAGGAGAGTTAGTCAAGCAGACCCAAAAGTCTGAAGAATCTTTGGTAAAGATTCTTCTTTACCAAATGTGCTGAAAATGCAGCACATGAGGGGTTGGGGGCAGAAACAAGCTATTGGACTGGAGATTGACAGTTTAGTGTGTGCTTGCATCACTGGATAAGGAATCAAGCTTGATCAGCCTAAGCATTTGCATTTGAGCCTGCATTACATCTCCGACACCCACAAAGTGTCTTAGGCTGCAGCATGTAAAAATTTTTACGTGGTAAAAACAAGCCCTGTCTGGAGCCGTTTATGTTCGTTTTCTTCAGAATCTTCCTCTCACTGCCTTGTTTAAATGGTGTGAACTATGCCATGGCATGCAAGAAACAAGCTTTCTGCTAAATGACCCACTTACAAGAATATGAGTGACGTCAGAGTTCACAAAAATGGCGTCCCTTTTTGACTTATGACAAGACCTACACTGAATATGTTTAACTTAAATGTAGTCACTGGCTCTATCCCAGGATAACAGAATAGGATGTGGAATGTGCCCAAACAAAACTCCTAAAGGTTTATGTTAAATTAAAGAGTATTCCTTTGAGTTTGTATTAAAAATTAAAAAAAAAATCTTGGTGATTTAATTGCAAAATTAAGAGAAGATACTGCTGTATGGAGCACTCAGCATGGGGGAATGGTACAGCATTTTGCTTTAGCCTAATACTTAGTAAACAAATCCCCCAAGCAGGAAACATGGTTAATTCTGTTTTCTCAAAGTGCCTAATGTGGTGTTGACATGCTCAAATGTTAAGTAATACATTTTACCATGAAGGGAAAGCTCCGTGCTTTCATGAGGTAGAGCTGAAGAATGGTGGTACATGGCCCCCAGTTCACAGAAAACAAAGAGGCATCGAATTCACATTCCTGTACTCATCCCTGCAAGAATCCAGGCAGTCTTGTGTTTAGCACATGTTGCATTTACATTTCCTGGATTGTCAGGGCTTGCATCTCTCCTGAAGAACAGAGTTTGTCCAATAGTTCTCCACATGGGCCTGCTGTTTTCTAAAAAGTTCCCCTCCCTCTGGTGCTCACATCTCGCATCATTATACTAAGACCATTGTATTTTTTGTGTCTTTAAAAAAAACACTATATTTTAAAACACCCAAATCGTATACTTTAAATGAGTTCCTTATACTTAATTATAATAAGTATATATTATATTTGCTAGAACACTGGCAAACCAAACCTACAAACTGTTTGTGTAAGCTGCATGTTGACACAGGGCTTCTGATATCTTTCCTTTTCTCATTTGTTCTTCTGATAGGAAACAGTTAAGCCAAAATAATGATCTCAAACAAAAACAAATATACCAAAAAGAGAGACACTGAGATGCTTTAGGTAAATGACAGATACTACTCAAAGCTCAGATACTGAAAAGCATTTACTTACTAGTGATTAATTTATTTCTACACTATCTCTGTTGACTGATTTGCTGTTTGACAAAGCTAAATTTTGTCCCACAGATTTCACAAAGTATAGATTTGTTTATTAACTTCCCAGGTGGATCTAAATTTTAATTCAAATGGCACCACAGTGGGAATGTGGGGAAAATGAGATTGTCCTGTTTTCGAGTAGTCTGTAGCCTCCAGGGGGACATGAATAAGTAAATAAGCCTGTCATGGGGTTGTACCTACTATACCCCATCAGATTTGCCATGGAGTGTCCACTAAATTCCTGCTAGCCACTGAACAGATGCCACTCAACCATCAACTGAACCGTACTATGAACACAGCACTTCAAAAAGTCCGTAGTGACAATGGCACCCTGAGGCCAGGAGAGAGCCGGAGTGGGGGGTTCCCTCAGTATAGTGAAGTCAATGGTGACTTCATTTCATTTCTGCTTGGAAGAATTAAGGGAAAGTTTTGATGGCTTGGGGCAAGCAAAGAAACCTCGGTACAGTGAAGGTTGACCCTGTATGGCTGGAAAGCCACTAGAGCTGTGAGGAAAGAGAAACTGGACGGAAGGTCCAGAGGGTCAACTCAGGAAGCCAGGTCTCCTTCGACAGTCCTTCCTAAGGCGCCAAGACAAATGAGTTTGTAGGTGGCGGTTCAGAGTAGACGACCATGGCAGTGCTGGCCAGAGACGTGCTGGAGTGGAGGTGAAATGCCAGCCCAGGAGGTCTCGTTTGCTTCTGGCCCCGAAGCTCTCTAACCGGTCATGTGACAGTCTCTAGTCTTCGTTTTCCTCCATGCTGATTTGTTACCTCCTCGTGCACACAATTCTGAAAGTGTTTGCTGGTCGTCAAGGAGTAGTGCAGTGTGTCAGGCCCGCACGATAGCAAGACATCTGGTGGTGGCTCCAAGTCCGAAGGTAAAAGGATTAGCTGAGGATAGCTTTACAGGAACCGTCTTCATAGTAACCGTAATTCTAAAGTCCACAGTGGAGCCTCGCTTTGGCTCTTGTTGAGTCCTGCTGCTTTTTTTTTTTTTTTTTTTAACTTTCTTAAAGCCTTTCGCCTGTGTTTTACCTTAGTGTCTTGTTCCCTGAAGAAGGATAGGGTGACCCAGTCATTAAAAATTCATTGTATTTTGGTTTGTAAGAAATTGACCTCCTTAAGATGCGTTGGAAATCCTTCAATGAATACAGATTGTTCTGGGGACCTGCCAAAGCTTGAATAGCTCGTTTGAAGGGGCAGAAAAGAGTTACTGTCCTGTGGAGGGGTGTGGTTGGTGGCTGTTTTAAGATTTCCCACAGCAAACAGCTGTTTAGTGTGAATTTCTAGTTCTGCAAAACATTCCTTCCTCCTCTCTTCCTGCCTCCCCGTCCCTCCCTCCCTCCCTTCTTCCCTCCCTCCCTCCCTTTCTTCCTTCTTTCTTTTCTTCCTTCTTTCCTTTCATTCTTATTCTCTCTCATCTTTCCTCCCTCCCTCCCTCCCTCCCTCCCTCCCTCCCTCCCTTCCTTCCTTCCTTCGCCAAGGTCTCACTATGTGGCCCCAGTTGGCCTGGAACTTGCAGATACGAGCCTGCCTCTGCCTCCCAAGAGCTGGGATTATAGGCGTGCACCCCACAGCCAGTCTCTTTTCCTTTTCTCTGCAAATTCACTATGTAATGACTTACGCAGTATGCCTTGGGGTAGTCAGCTCTGGGCCAAGACAAATTATTTTTCTCACAACTGTTATTTACTATACGAAAAGTCATAGCACTTGTCTGGGGATGATACTTGTAAGAATCACAATATTTCTGCTGTGTCTGAAAGGCGTTCCAAGCCAAATGACAAGACTGTGAGCTGACAGCCATTGTCATGGAGCACATATTTGCAATATGACTAAGAAATTGATTAACTGGGGAGATTTATGTCGCTTTAGGTTCAAGCTTCCCTTCCCAGAAAGAATATATTATGACCTATTTGGAGGATAATAAATGGGTGACATTTTTAAAAGCTATTTTTACTGTATAATTCAAGGTAACACAGTACACAAACATACGTATATAGTTATTGATATGATCACTGCCATCAAGCAAAGTTTATCCATCACATAAGATTTCCTTCCTTCCATTTAGGTCCTTTAATTAATTAATTTGAATGCATTCATTCTTAGGGAATTTCCAACAATCAATCCTTGTGTTCCACAGTAGACCTCCAGACTTCTGCATCTCTTATAACTGCAACTCTATCATTTTTTTAAGAGTTGAGAAGGGTATTCCACTAAGACAAGTGAGGATTTCTCAGATACAATATATTATTTATCAAAAAATGATACTGGATGAGGAGGTGGCTCTGTGGATAAAGTGTTTACTGTGCGAGCATTAAGATGGGAGTTTGGATCCCAGCCCTCCTGTAATGAGCAGTGCAGAGCTTACCTGTAATTCCAGCACTGGGAGTGGAGGCAGAGGAAGGAGAGCTGGATCCTGGGAGCTCATTGGCCAGCCAGCCTTGCTAAATCAGTACCCTCTTAGTGGAGACCCTCTCTCAAAAAAGTAAGGAAGAGAGCCCATTTTCCTTGCATTGTCTGTATTCACAAACACCTAGGGAGAACGCCCTGCCTAGGAAATCAGAACACACACCAGTTATTTTAACAGAGAATTCAAGATAAATGATTGGTCCAAAGCATGTCAATAGCCTGCAAAATCAACACACAGAACAGCACAGAGGAACAAAGGTCTGTAGAAAGTTACTATCATCATTAGGGAGCAAAAGAGAGAGGCTGAGCTCAGCAGATTCTAGAGTTCAGAAGTGGAGCCTGGTAGAGTTGGGATGTAGTTGGCTCTGACGGTAACGCTCAGCTAGTGTTGGCACTGTTACCATGAGAGCTGGGTCTCAGGTCCTTGAGGACTTTCATGTCACACTTATCCCTGATCGGTCAGTGAACAAGGTGAAGTGGATTCTGAGAATGATGGGGGAAGCTGCAAACCAGGTTCAATTAGAGTTAGCTGGAATTTCCAGAGTGAGTTGCTACTACTGGAGCAATTCAGGTGGAACATTAGAAGCCTAGGAAGAAGGAAGCTCTCCATGCTTCTCTTATGTATTGAACTTATTTATTTGTTTGTTTGTTTCTTTTTACACCCCAACCAAACTTTCCCCTTCTTCCCAATCCCTCCCCTGGCTGATCTTACCCCATCTACTCCTCCACTGTTTCTCTTCAGATACAGACAGACATCCCATGGATATCAGCCAGCCATGGTATCTCAAGTTGCAGTGAGACTAGGCACCTCCTCATCGACACTAGATGAGGCAATCCAGTAGGAGGAATGGGTCCCCAAAACAGGCAACAGAGTCAGAGACATCACCTGCCCTCATTGTTAGGAGTCTCACAGGAAGACCAAGTTACACAACTGTCACATATATGCAGAGGGCCTAGGTCAAACCTATGCCGACTCCCTGGCTGTCAGTTCAGTCTCTGTGATCCCCTATGAGCCCAGGTTAGTTGGTTCTGTGGATTTTCTTGTGGCGCCATTAATACCACTAGGTCCTACTATCCTTCCTTCCTCTCTTCCACAGGATTCCCTGAACTCTTCCTAATGTTTGCATATGGGTCTCTGCATCTGTTTCCATCAGTTACTGGGTGAAGCCTCTCTTGGGCTAGGCACCAAGACCAATCTATAAGTATAGAAGAATATCATTAGCAATCATTTCATTGACTTTTTTTTGCCATTCATGTTTGGTGTCTTGAACTTCTGGAGAAGTCCCTGGTGGTAGTTTCTAAGTGGAAACCTATGGTAAAGGAGATAAATGCCCTAGTTTCAGGATCTTAGAGGACAATACGGAAGGGAGTTGGAAGCCAAAGAGACTTTGAATTAATAAGCTCTATTGTGGGAACTGTAGCTGGTTATGGAAGGCTGGCTTGTATTAACTAGGAGAGGTTTGACACCCAGGAATGATATAAAAAAATAAAACTCTGGCTTTTGTTAATGATTAACAAGACTTGACTATGTCCCAGATAAAATGATGAAAATCTGGGACAACAGAGACCCTTAGCATGGATTTAACAAGCATTTGGTATGACTGTTCCTCGTCTCTCTCAGAATCCAGAAAAGATAATCAATAAAGGTCATAGTAGCATTAGAAATGAGTATTCATAGACTCTGAGAATAACCCTAATTGTAAGGCATATCAAGCTTCAGCTCATAGTGTATTCCCTCCTCCATGCATAAGGAACCAGGATGGTGAGAGGTAAGAAGACACATTCAGCTCTGCCACCATCATCTGTGAATCCAGTGAACCAGGAACTGGGCCAACCAGAAATCTGAGTGGAAACCCCTGTCTAGCCCTTGAGAGCTGCTCTAATAAATCATCATCTCCCCTACACCTTTCCATAACAACCAGATATTGAAATTCTTGGGCAGTTGATGAACATGGAAGGATGCTACAAGGATGCAGGTTCTCCTAACAGATGTAGTCCATCTGTTAGGAGAAGATATTATAAGCAGCAGAGCATGAATGGAAAAATACTGGCTGTACAGGCTAGGATTTCAGTTTTAAGACCACTAAGGATAAGGTGAGCTATCGATTTGAAGCCCAGAAGATATAAGCAAGACCCTGTGTCATGACAACACAAGATCTTTGTAAAATGGCAGAAGTGTGGAATGAAAGGAAAGAGGGAGAGATAGAGAGAAAAGAAGGGACAAAAATATTGAGAGGAAGCAAGAAACACACAAGAAGTTAAAATATGTATGAAGAAGAATAAAAAACAGAAAAGCTCCTGTTGAGAATTAGAATGTGACAGAGGAGAGAAAGTGTGCATGGCTCTCCTTCGGTGCAAAGAAGTCCAAAGAAAGACAGAAAGGAAGGAAGGAAGAAAGAAAGATGGAAGGAAGGATAGAAAAATGAGTGATGCCATGAACCTAGAGAATGGAAAGCTGTTGAAGATGTGCTATATTTGTTTATGTTGTGGAACATTTGTTTAATGATGCAAAGATGTGTTACGTTTGTTTATGTTGCATTTGTTTAACTCTGTGAATCTGTGTTACTTTGCCTGTCGAAAACACCTGATTGGTCTAATAAAGAGCTGAACAGCCAATAGCTAGGCATGAAAAAGAATAGGTGGGGCTGGCAGGCAGAGAGAATAAATAGGAGGGGAAATCTGGGAAGAGAAGATCAGGGAGTGAGAAAAGAAGAAGAGAGGACATCAGAGTCCAGCCACACAGCTACACAGCAAGCCACAGAGTAAGAAGTAAAGAAAGGTATATAGAACAGAAAAAGATAAAAGCCCAGAGGTAAAAGGTAGATGGGATAATTTAAATTAAGAAAAGCTGGCTAGAAACAAGCAGTGCTAAGGCCAGGCATTCTTAAAAAAGAATAAGACTCCCTGTGATTTATTTGGGAGCTGGGTGGTAGGCCCCCCAAAAAGCAAAGAGTAAGAGTAAAAAAAAAAAAGACTACAGAAGGCTAATTAATTATTAGTAATTAATTGGTAATAAAATAATTAGTGATTATGAATAATTATTTCTTTGTTTTGTTCTGTTCTGTTTCATTTTGTTTTTCAAGACAGGGTTTCTTTGTATAGCCTTGGCAGTTCTAAAACTTGCTCTGTAAATCAGGCTGGCCTTGAACTCAGATCTGCCTGCCTCTGCCTGAGTGCCGAAATTAAAAGTATGCACCACCACCACCACCTGTCGAGTAATTAATTATTCTTAAGAAAAACAAGTACAAATAAAGGAGTAGCTAAGGTGTTTGGGGGGGGGGTAGAGAACTTCATAGTTTTCTTGGGTTGAAGTAAAACACAAGTCAATGGAATTAATTAAGAAGGGGCTAAAAGACAGATTAATAGTTATTTGATAGACTGACTAACTGAGAAAAGACTCATAAAATTGTAAGTGGAAAAAGAGACATCACAATAGACACTACAGAATCACTAGGATCAACAATTACCATGAATTAAATTACATGACAAAAAATTAGGTCATCTAGAAGAAATGAATGAATCCGTACACACAAGCCATTGAAAATGAGTGCTGAAGAAAGAGAAACTAATAATCTATGACAAAATCAAAGTAGTAGCAACAGTAATTTAAAAAAAAAAAGAAGAAGAAATCAAATCCAGGACTCAGGTTTTCGCTGATAAATTCTTCTAAATATTACATGAAGAATTCATACTGGTTCTAGTTTAATGTGTTTGAGCTCAAAGATGTCAAAATTTCCCCAGGGATCAAGCCAGACAGCCACACAAGGAGAAAGAATGATAGGCCAGTCAGTGTTCCCAATGATGGCAGAGCACAGTCCGGGAACAAAACAGTGACAAGCCCAATCCAAAGGCACACTGAGAAGGATTCCCACAGGAGTACTGAGGTTTCCCACAGGGCACACAGAGAAAGTTTCCCACAGGGCACACAGAGACGGTTTCCCACAGGGCACACGGAGAAGGTTTCCCAAGGGGCAGGTGGGTCCACCCTGGAGAGCTGAGGCTCCATGTGGACCAGTGACTGTGATACATCAACATCAGCAGAGTGTAGGCTGAAAACCATTCATGCCTCAGCAGATAGATACAGACAAAACATCCCTTCACAGTGATGGCTTCAATGAAGACTTCAGCCTTATAGCAACATAACAAGTCCCATATATGACCAACACACACATACCAGCAAACCCAGCGTGAGAAACTGAAAACGCTCCCTCGAGCCCAGGAACAGGACATGGAGGGCAATGAAAGCAAAGCCGAGGAAAGTGTTGACCTCATCAAGCTGCAAACCCTTCACTCAGCAAAAGAAACAACACAGTGAGGAGACACCTGGAGAAAAGGAGGAAATAGCTGCCAGCTGTCTGTAGGGGAAGACATTTGTATCTGAAATATGTCAGGAACTCCAATAACTGACTATCAGTGAGACGTGTATTCAAATCTAATTGTTGGTAAAAGGACCTTTGTTTTCTGCAAAGAAGACACCAATAGTCAAGTTGTATGAAAAAAAATTCATGATGTCACTAATCTTCGAACCAAAACTTCAGTGGGCTGTCACTGCAAGCCTATTCGAATGTCCTTTACTGAAAAATAAGAAGAAAATAAGTGCAGGCAAGGTTGTGGGGCAAGCGGAAGTCAGCTCCACCTACCCATTAGCATCCGTCAAAGGTAACCATAGCAATGGTGCTGGCAAGGACCAGGCTTCTGATGGAGACTGCTGCAATACTGTAACCTTTCCAGAGAATTCAAGCTATGTATGCACACACACATGCATGTGCACACATGTGGAGGCCAGAGGCTGACATCAAGTGTCTTTTTAGATTGAATAAAGAAGTGAGTATTGTGGTAGTATCGTGTTCCCCAAAATATTGTGTACCTTAATAAACTTATCTGGGGTCAGAGAACAGAAAAGCCACTAGTTAGGCAGTGATAGCACACACCTTTAATCCTAGCATTCCAGAGGCAGAACTCACAGAGATCCATCTGGGATCTCTGTGAGTTCAAGGCCACATTGGAAACAGCCAGGCATGGTGACTCACGCCTTTCTTTAATCCCAGAAAGTGAGCCTTTAATCTTAGGGAGTGATGGTAGAAAGCAGAAAGGTATATAAGGCGTGAGGACCAGAAACTAGCAGCATTTGGCTAGTTAAGCATCTGGATGGTTAAGCATTCAGGCTTTTAAGCAGCAGTTCAGCTGAGAGCCATTGGGATGAGGACACAGAAGCTTCCAGTCTGAGGAAACAGGACCAGCTGAGGAATTGGCAAGGTGAGATAGCTGTGGCTTGTTCTGTCTCTCTGATCTACCAGCATTGACCCCAATAACTCGCCTCAGGTTTGATTTTATTAATAAGAACTTTGAAGATTCATGCTACAGAGTATCAGTTACAATGCTGTTTATCTCAATTATAATACTGTGCACAGTCTTTCCATTTGGTGTATCCTTATTATGGAACATTATGCAGCCATCAAAAATGTAATGAGTACATATGTTTGTTGACATAGGAAAACGTTTGGACCATCTTTACAAAGCAGTTAGGATAGTAGTTAATGCTACAGGTACAAAATGGTTGTAGATACAATTCAAACTTAAATGTGTATTAAAAAAAAAATCTTGAGGGGTAATACAAAATACCAGCTATGTGCTTTTTGAGTAGGAAATTATTTGAAATGTTTTCACTTAGCTTTCCTAAGTTTTCTAAATGAACCTGCTTCGTGTGAGTAATTAGTGCATTTTCCTAATGATTCAAAATGAAATGATTTCCATAAGAAGCAAGAATTCAGTAAAACACATTTCAGTGTCTGCAACACAAATGCCAGTGTGGTGGAGCGATAGGCCACGGGCCCTGGAGCCAGACGGGCTGGGATCCTCCTAGACTCTGCAACTCACAGCCGTGTGTGTTACCTCAGGCAGGTCATTTAGCATCTCCGATGCTGCATCTGTAAATTGCTTTGAGGATTAGCAAGCATGTAAATCTTCTAACCCCTTCTCCTGCACACACTTAGGCTCAGCCAAGGGTTAACCCCATTGTCACTGCTGTTGTCAAAGCCAAGGAAATTGGCCCAGAGATGAGAGACAGATTTGGCTTGCTTAGAAGAAATGTAGATCCTTAAGAATGTTTTGTGTATAGTGTTTCCTCTTTCACAGCATAGATTTGATCCATGCTTTCACCCACAGAAAACAGTGTACCACAATTATGAAGGAGTAGCCCTCATGCCCTTCTGGGGGCAGGAGAGGCAGGTCCTTGACTTGCAGTGCTCAGCAGGAGATGTGCTAGGTAGCAGTTGCTCGGGAGAGGAGAGAAAGGTGGAGTTAGCTTCCTTGCTCCCTGGCCCTTCTTATTAGGCTTTTGATTCCAAAGGTTCTTCCCTGTGTGGCCTGGGCTCAGCTAGGCAAATTCTACCGCCAACCTCTCTCACTCACTAACAGCTTGCTACTGCAAGAATTCTTTCCTTTAGTAGGACAATAATGTATGTGTTGATCTTATTCCTATGTAGGGATGAAGAACCTAGACTTAAGCAGGCCACATGAAAGAAAAGAAAAGGGAGTTTAAATTTGAACTTGATTCCATACAAACTCAAGACCTGTGCTGTCTGGACACACAGCTTTTCTGCTTCCCATCCCTTCCAACCAAGAAGACGTGTGTGTGTGTGTGTGTGTGTGTGTGTGTGTGTGTGTGTGTGTGTGTGTGAGTGTGTGTGTGTGTGTGTGTGTGTATTGGTGTCTCAGTCGTTGCTGCCCATTTTATGGATTTTATTTAAACCCTCTAAACCATGCCCATGGCATGAGAAACATGGCTTCAATAAACTATAGGCAATACTTTGAAGAAGGGCGCTGTCCTCAACCGAGTCTGCTTTCTTAAATTGCACTATTGAGTGTGCTTTATGGCCTTTCTGCATTTCCTGTTTGCAGTGTGTGAAGGCAGAGCTTCAGATGCCCACCCTGTGCCCACAGCAGATAACCAACAAATGTTGATGGGAATGGCCTGTCTCCACTGAGTGTCCTTAAGGACACACACATGAAAATGATCACTTTCTAATCTGTGAATTTTCCAGCAGCTAATCTGTAACCAATTCAGCCTTAAACTTTAGCTCCTGGCCCTGTATAGGTTTCTAGGCACAGAGATGCAATGCCCTGCTGGTGATGCGATACAGGATTCAGGGGCAGGTGCTCAGTTGCTTGTATGCATCAGCACATGCATAGGCTGCAGCTGTGCCTACAAGCAGGTTCCCTCACTTACAGTTACACGTGCCTTCTTTGAAATCACTTTGCAGGGGCTGGGAGGGGTGGCTCAGTCGGTAGAATGCTTGCATAAGGCTCCGACTTCCATCTCCATCATTGCATAAGCCAGGAATGCTGACACATGCCTGGAATCCCGGTATTGGGAGGTGGAGATGGGATGGTCAGACATTCAAGGTCATCTTCAGCTACATAGCTCAAGGCTGCATGAGAGCCTATCTCAATATAGATAGATGATAGATAGATAGATAGATAGATAGATAGATAGATAGATAGATAGATAGATAGATAGATAGAAAGAATTGCATTGCCATGGTTTCTCTTTTAATTGTTATCTCCCTTGCTATTTCATATAAGGTCTGAATGAAAATTCCTTTATTTTTATAACTGACAAAGTTACATCTACTTAGAGCTTGCAGCATAATGTTCTGAAATCCGTATACTTTGTGGGGTGGTTAAACATGCCCCGCCTCTCCTGTGGGTTACTATTGTGGTGAGAACACTTAATATCTACCCTCTTGGCATCGCTCATGGATACAATACATGACCTTTACTGCAGTCATCGTGTTGTACAGCTGGTCTCTTGAATCTACTTCCACTGTCCATTTGCTGTTGACATCATGTGACCTTGGACTCATCCTGGACCTGGCTGTACCCACAAACATTGCCTCTTGTGTGCCACCCCAAAGCAACAATGAAGCCGGGCGGTGGTGGCGCACGCCTTTAATCCCAGCACTTGGGAGGCAGAGGCAGGCGGATCTCTGTGAGTTCGAGGCCAGCCTGGGCTACCAAGTGAGTCCCAGGAAAGGCGCAAAGCTACACAGAGAAACCCTATCTCGAAAAAACCAAAAAAAAAAAAAAAAAAAAAAAAAAAAAAAAAAAAAAAAAAAAAAAAAAGCAACAATGAGCAGGAGGAGGAAAGAAACAAAACCAGACAAAACCAAAACCTGGCTAACTCTGAGCTCTGCGCCATGAGCTGAGTCCTTCAGCATGCACCTCCATGAGAAAGAAGAGGTGACTGGAGTATTTCCTTAGCTCAGGGTGTCATCAAGCAAGCGAAAATGAGTGCAGGAGGGTCTGTATATGTGTGCACGAGTGTGCAAGCCTGTGTGTGTGTGTGTGTGTGTGTGTGTGCTTATTCATGTGCCTATGTTTGTGCGTGTGTGTGTGTGTGTGTGTGTGTGTACGCGCGCGCATTTCTCTATGTGGGTATATGCTTGTGTGTCTGCCTATGAATGTGTGTGTGCCTATGTTTATGGGTACCTGTGTATGTGCGTATATGTGGGCACATGTATGCCTCTGTGTGTGTACACATGCCTGTGTAGGTATATATGCCTGGGGGCTTGTGAATGTCTGTGTCTGGGGGAGTGAATGCCTGTGTGTAGGGGTGTGCATGCCTCTGTGTAGGTGTGCATTCCTATGTGTGTGTGTTCATATATCCAAGTGTGGGTGTGTGTGTATGGCTCTGTGTGTGCAGGCCTGTGTCTTTATAGCCAGTTGCCCATGGTAAACATTCTGTTTCTGTAAACAGCCACCTTCCCTTATGCAGCTTCATGGTTTACTTAAATAAGTTTAAAGAACACTGGAAGACAGACACGAGATTTAAAAAAAAAAACAAAAAAACAGCAAGAGGGAAGACAGCTGCTGGCCTTTGAGAGGAGCATGCACACCTGACTGATGCTGGGAAGCTGCTCCTTCTCCTGAAGCTCACAGCATTCTTCACACCGGCCAGTGTGTCCTGATGTACAGAGCACTTTTGTTTACATAAATAAAACACTAAAAATTGCTGCTGAGTTCTTCCACAGAGGAGGTGCGTACCTGTAACGTGAGCTGGTGTTTTCATGCTGTTTTTATTCAAGGCAAAACACAAACCCGGGAAGAAAAAACAGAAAGTGATAAGTAGCATGGCTGCATTTTCCAAGAACATATGGTGGGTGTTTAAAATGAGGCATGTCAGCTATTAATTCCCCAGGTGCCTGCCTTAGCCTTGATAATAAGGTTGCTCAGCTCAGGGATTTCCCATCTCTCGATATTCTGGTCCTTTGGAAAATATGAGAGCGCCTCGTCTCCCCTGAGCACACGTCAACAGAACATCTAAAAAGTGTTTGCTGTGATTGGCACTGGAAGGTTGGGAGAGCCTTTCTGATGGGCGTGGCCACTTTCTCGCTCCAGTTCCCCCTTCCCCAGAAAGCCAGAGTAAGGGAATATGGTTCTGTTCTTAACCCAATGAGGCATGTCCATGAGTTTATCAGGAGGAGCCTGCTTCTCACATGCCTGTCTGCGCTTGATCTGGTGAGGGCCCCACATAGGCCAAAGCCACAAACTTCAAAACCCAGGAAGTGTCAGGCCAGGGGAGTGTCAGCTTTCCCTCCAATTTCAATGAGGTTAACTGCCTTCCATTTGGGAAACCACTTCTTTAGTGTCTGCTTTTCTCATTTAAATGTTTACATAGCATGTCAGAGCTCAGGGATAACTTAGGAATTGAGAGTGGACTCTTTGGAATATTGGTATTATATACACAAATGGCTTCAGTTTTAGAATATAAACAATTTGATTTTCAGAATATGACACCCCCCCCCCAAATAAAAGGGTATAAATGAGAGAGCTGACCTCATGGAGGTCAGTCTCTGTGGCTGGTTGAAATGTACAGGAAGTGAGAAAAAAAATTCAGAAATCAAGTCTTCAAGATTTCAGTGTGATATTTGGCATCCTAAAACAGAGTTCTAGATTTTGCTTTGACTTATGTGACATTTTCTGAATTTACAAAAAACATATTACACAGTGCTGAGCAATCTGACCAGAGTCCTTTTATTTGGAATTTTGGTCATAATTGAAATTTATAAAGTTGATATCAAATGTAGAAACTCTCTCACAATGTGAGGTTTGGGAAACACAGAGGAGAAAACTGAAATGAAATTTTGTTGAATTAGGCATCTAATTCAGTCAGTAACATGCTTGCTGGCTGAGCATAGAGATATGAGTTTGTTCCCAGAATCTACACACACACACACACACACACACACACACACACACTCACATACACACATGCACACACACGCGCACACACACACACACAAGCTGGCCCAATGATGGACACTTGTAATCCCAGTGGTGGGCAGGCAGACACCTTGGAGGATCAGACCAGGCAGATTCCTGGAGCCTGACCTTCAAGGCAAGCCCCAAGCTAGTGAGAGATCCTGGCTCAATCCATATATACAGGCACATACTAACACAAATCAAATAAAAATAAATAAATCTGAAAAGCAAATAAACGCAAAGAAGGCAGTGCCTTAGTAACAACATCCAAGATTTATCTCTGCCTCTACATGAATGCACACACATGAACATGCACAGACCCCAACATACACACACACACACACACACACACACACACACACACACACACAGAAGCACATATCAACACACATATACATGAACATGCACATATCAACACATACATATCAACTCACACCTATCAGCATACATACACACACTAAATTCTGACATCCATTCAAGGATAAGACACCAATCTTCTTTAAATATCACAAGGTCAAGTTGAGCAGCTGGAAGCTTACAGTCTTTTCAGATGAAAAATTTGCATTTTTTGACCAGTGGTGAGACCTGGGGAGTGACTTCAGTTTGCTTGTTTGTGGTTTCCTGCTGCGGTCAGTTACACTTTCATTTATTCGATCATCACCCTGTCCTTCTCTTCATTTCTGAATGCTCACCAGGTACAAAGCACCAAGTCTAACTCTTCATTGATAGTTATCGATTACAGTTCGTAGGGGGATTGGATAATTTCGAATAGATGGGAGCTTTGGATTTTGTTATTCACAGTATTTCCAAATAAATCTTTCTGGACCCCTAAGAAGTTCTTGGAGTTAAATGAAATTTTGTTTACAGCCCTCCTGCGTTTAAGAATACAGACACCCCCCCCCACACACACACATTTTTATATGAGGCAGCAGGAATGGTATATGACTCTTTGTTCCCAATGGAAGAGGAGTGCCTTTGAACTATTGGGCCATGAGCTGCATGAGGTGCCAGCCTTGCACCAGAGAGGGGAAACCCTTGAACCACAGGCTTGGCTGCTGTACAAAGCCCTGTGGCGGCATCCCAAAGCTCTGTGGAATCTTTATCCCATGATCTCCATGTAAATGTTCTGCCCGTATTAAGGGTGATCTTAAATTGGCATACCTAACCCTCCCAAGGATTTGCCAGGTAGGTAGTTATCCTATTTCAGAGATGGAGAAACTGGGGCTCAGAGAGGCATTGTGACTTCCTGCGGGTACACACAAGATGCACCTGCAAATTCAAATGAATTCTAGCACACCCAGGAGATTTAAAGGACAGCCTTTAAACCAACCTATAAAAGAATTGTTTTCTTAGTTCTGAATAGCAAAGACAGTCTCAACAGATGGGTAGATTTGTAGATGTGAGAAGCTGGTTTCAACATCAGACATCAGGGCATGACTTCACTGCTTTTAACCCACAGAATCAACATAATTCTAGACTGGGAGATGCTCAGCAGGTAAGGAGATGCCAGCAACACAAGCCTGAGGCCCAGAGTTTGATCCGCAGAACCTATGTGGTAGCATGCCTCTACAGTCTCAGCCCTCCTACAGGGAGGCAGAATGGCTCTGAAATTCCAAGGTCAGTTAGCAGGGAGTACACAGAACAGTGAGAAACAAAACTAAACAAAACAAAAATAAAACCAAGAAGACATATGACTCAGTGAGACAGAGGGAGGCAACCCACTTGTGAAAGTTGTCCTCTGTAGTGGCACATGCCCATAGCCACACATACAACACATACACAGACCTACACATCACACACTCATATCTCACATGCACATAACACTAATGAATAAAATTAAAATTAAAAAAAGAATTAGCATGATTTTACAAATTCTCTACAACCAAGTCCTCAGAATTCTACTTTAGGAGATTTTTTAAGACCTAGTCACTTTAAGGTCACTGGGAAACGACAAGAAATGGCATGGTGCATAACAGCCCTGGAGCGCTTTGGGACCTAAGGACAACACATCATTGCAATGAAGGAGGGAAAAAAAACAGGGAAAATAAAAGCATTAAGAAGACATAGGGCAGCTAGGTATAGTAATAACATACGCCTTTAATCCCAGCACTTGAGAGGCAGAAGCAGGCGGATTTCTGTGAGTTCGAGGCCAGCCTGGTCTACAGAGTGACTTCTAGGACAGCCAGAGCTATATAGTGAGAGGTTGTGTCAAAAAGAAACAAACAAACAAAAATAAACATACACAAAGAAAACAACAAAAAATGACACAAAGCTAAACAGTGGATTAAAAAGAAATCATAAAAATTACCGTCTCAACAGCAAATGCAGATGGAGAGGTTAGACTCATCGGGGATATCTACCAATTGGTTACTTATTCCAAAGGCAGGGGATAAAAGGTTAATCTGCTTCTGATTAGAAGTCCAGGAGGTGGGTTAAACCATCTAGGAGGCTTCACTGCTGGCCTGGCCTGGTTAAAGGCACACAGCCATCAGGAAGGGGCTTCTTAGGGGCTTTCTCTTCACAATCTCATTTAGCTGTGAAATTTTCATGTGAACTAGATATATAGCTATGCAAAACAGACATACAAATCAAACGCTTACTGATAATAAATCATAAAGAAATTTATTTTAAAAACAAATTTGGGCATATGTATAACCTTACCATTTATTAAAGGTAAAAGCAAATTTGTGTACTAATGAGATAGATGTGACCGTTTTTCTGTGACGAATTCAGATGAAGAATTCAGAATGAAGATGTAGGGCATCTTCAGTGTTTTTCAGAGTTGATTGATATTTTGATTTTGCAATCATCAATCATGAGAATACCGCTTTGCATAAATATGCAGTACAAAATGGTAGAACTGTGCATAGGCCATTTCAGAAGCTGTTGGGAAGTCTGTCCTAACTCCAAGCCAAAATTCATTTATTGACTTTTTTTTTTTTTTTTTTTTTTTAATGAAACTCAGGTCAGCAACACAAACAGCAATTTTTAGAACTGAGTATGCTTAGGCCTGTTGTGGTGGTACATGCCTTTAGTCCAGCACACAGGAGGCAGAGGAAGGCAGATCGCTATCAGTTGGAGGCAGGCCTAGACTACACAGTGAGTTCCAGGACAGTAAGAGCTACATTAGAGAGATCTTGTTGGTTTGTTTGTTTGATTGTTTTAAAGGATCAGATACTCCAATACAATAAATACACTCTAAAGACATGATAACTTGATACCCAGTGAAGAATGATAACCAGACAAAGTTTAAAGCCTTTGTTTAAAACACAAAAACACCAAGGCCACAGTGAAGTCACTGGATGTAGTACAGAGGAGCACCGAGACACCTCAGGTTCAATTCACATTCGATTTTGAGTTCACTGTTGGTTACTGTGCACTCAGAAATATTTTACTCTTGCCAGAATTGTTGCATTTCCCACATTCAGTTACCCGGCCTTAAATGGAGTCACGACCCATGTTAGAAGCTGGAGTCCGGTCTGTGAGCTTCTGCGCCACCTGTTAAGGACACTTCGAGAAGCACGAGTACTCTTTGGAGGTCTGCCTTCACTGCTTTGGCTGATCCTCACCAACCACACTGAACAAGGTCATTCAGAGTTGTCGATTGAGCATGACTGTGTTCTTACTGCCTACTGAATTTACTCCCTACCTCATTTCAGCCCTTGTTGAAGTGACTTGAGGCTGTCTTTGTGGACTTGCTTATGAACCCCAATTCCACTCTGACATGCTTTCACTCACTCCAGTGTTCTGCAAATCTTTGTCTATCTTCTACTGTGTGAGCCATGTTCTGTGCTCAGCACTGGCAAGGGGGTGGTGGTTAAACAGAACACAGTGTCTCCTACCCTTGTGGTGCTTACAGTCTGGTATAGGAAAACCTGAGGCAAATGCCCAAAGGTGAAGCCTAAGGAGCTCTGAAGGTGTATATTACCAGGAAGTTAACCTAAGCTGAAAGGTTGGCACTGATGAACCAACAGTCTGGGGCAGGAAGACGGAGAGATGTGAGATGGGATGCAGGGGAGGAGGGTACAATAATATGTGCCAGAACAGGACGATGGCATTGTTCTGGAAATAAAAGAGCAAAATGAACCAGGAAAGGTGGTGGTCTTCGTGATGGAGCAAGAGGCCTCTGGGCACTCACCCAGCCATCTGGTATCCCAGGGTGGCGATAGTCACTTCCTTCTGCAGCTGGAAACAATAGGGAGCCACCGAAGCGTGGGCCGTAGAGAGGCTAGACTGACCACAGCATCCTCTGCAGTCATCCTTTTCACTTCCGTATCCAGAATGGGCTGAGGAGTGGGCCAAAGCATGCTCAAAGGAGCCCAGGCCTTTGCATACCTTCCCTCATAAGATCCGTTCTCCACACGCTCATCATAACGTGATAATTATAACTTACATAAACTTTTCTAATACTACTGAAATGGTTTTTGGTTTTTCCAACTTTTATTGACAGCGTAATAGAAAAATCATGGGGGCGGGGGAGCCACATTTTCATCACAACCATTGGTTTCACATTAAGACCTCCCCCTCTACCCCTGTTTCTTCAGTGTTCACATGGATGTCACACTGTCTTTAGCACATCCCATTGAGATGTGTAAGGTTTAGCTGCTGCCCCTTTGCTCCTCAATGGGACATTTAGATAAGTTTTAACCCAGGACGACAGGACCTATGAAATGATGTCCTATTCTTTTTCATTTGCAGCAATGGAAGGCAGGGTAGGAGGACACATTCTGTTACTTTGAACCCCAATTAGGTGAAAATCCCCCTTCACAAAGAATGGGAAGCCTCTGAAGTATTTGTATTAAGAGTAATGCATGTTGCTTAGGTTGTTAAAGAAATATTGATTTCTGACCCTTCCCTGGAATACTCAGCTTTCCTTTTTCGTCTTTTTACATAAATTGTGTATATTGTGTTCCCCTCAGGGAGAACTTAAAAGCACTTTGTGTCATGAAGGCTCCATTCTGGGATCTTATTACTTTGAGATGAATAAATGAAAGTCTCTCTGTCACTGGAACAGACCTATTTTTTTCCCCTATGAAACAGGAATACAAGTTAAACGAGGCTGAATTTGGCCCCAGAACTTCTGGAGTTCGAAGCCAGTTTCTTACGGCCAAATTTAGCTTCCAGCTTTCAGTTGATGAGGCGCGTTGGCATATAGGAAGTCTAATTTTTGTTCAGTGAGGCTTCTTAGATGTTAAGATAATTCTAGAACTTCTATTAGCAGATGTTGCCTAAGCCTGTCTTCAAGATGGGCTGCAAATTCTTGCTCAGAAAACAATGTACGTGAAAGGTCCTTCCCACCAGCCTTCTAGGCATGGGAAGAAACAGGACGACACCAAACATTTCAATATGTTACAGGAAATGAAAGATAGCAAACGGGTTTTTATTGTTCTAACTGTATCTTTTCTCTGATGCTAGCCAGAAGCCAGTAAGTCAACTTTATATCCCCATACCTCACACCCCTGGCATTTGAATTTTAGCGACCTCCTTGGAAATTTCTGGTTTGATTTTGGTTTAGACTTTTAGTTTTCTGTTGCTTGTTTTTTCTTATCATTTGGACACATAGGATGAGGAAATGGAAAGTTCTAAATGTTTCTTATCTATTTATCTGTTGATGAAAATGTTGCTTTAAACACATTTAATATTACTAATTAATTTAATCGCACATACTGTAGTTGCATTAACACATTTTCTATTATCTGCTCTAATGTGATACTGTGCCCTCCCACAGCCACCTTAACTTAAAGCTTTAATTGCTTTTCCCCAAGCCTCAGCTCATGTTTGATTTATCTGATTTCCTTGTATAAAGATTCTCCAGTTTATGATGTGTACACAAGTCATTAAATTGGTGTTGGTGCTTCTGCGGTGAACTTGCCAACTGGCTACAGCAGACATCCCTTTATGAATTTATGGCAGGGTAATAAAGACAAGTGTCAGAAGCCCCTTGTCTATGAGGACATCACTTTCCCTGAGCTATGTCAGGGACAGTGAGGCTGACGCTTCCACCAATTTGTAGAGCAAAGGACAGTGCTGGCATTCAGAGTTTTCCAACTGTAGACAGTCTTTCCTACAGAATACTCTCTCTCTCTCTCTCTCTCTCTCTCTCTCTCTCTCTCTCTCTCTCTCTCTGTGTGTGTGTGTGTGTGTGTGTGTGTGTGTGTGTGTGTGTGTGTATAAGACAGAGAGAGACAGAGGCAAAGATGGAGATAAAATGTTTACAATTTGAGATGCATCTGTATCATAGTTGAGGACTTAACCAGGGGTTCATTTTCATAGGGATTGACATGTATCTAGTAACCACCAGGACTGTGGCAGTGACCCAGAATTCTTCAGTAACAGTCAGTCATAAGCTGTTTGAGGACAATGTCTCTTTATCATTCTCCTCTATCGGTATTTTATTTTGCAAAACATAAGCCAAGTAAGACAAAGATTGTTCTCCAGTACTAATCATAAGATGAATCTCACATCTTTTTAAAATTATTAGTTATTGAAAGATCTTCAAAGATGACAGCCACGAGTTTAGTTCATTCAGGAAGCAGACCTAAATCTTCCTGACCCAGACCACAAATACACCGGCTGGAAACTCACTGTGTCCACGTGCTATCAACCCTGCTTCCTGGGCAGCTAGATGGCTCAGTTGCCTTTGGCCTTGTTACCTCTCATTAACGTTGGAAGTCCAAACAGATGGTTTTTAGTATTTCACATAGCACAAAAGACACATCTTGACTCCAATGGTCCTTGGCACCTTTACATTTTTAAATTATTTATTTATTCTTATTTTGTATGCATTGATGTTTTGCTTGCATGTATGTCTGTATGAAGGTGTCAGATCCCCTGGAACTGGAGTTACAGACAGTTGTGCCTTGTGGGCACTGGGATTTGAACCCAGGACCTCTGGAAGAGCAGACAGTACCCTTAACCGCTAAGCCATCTTGCCAGCCCCATGTACATTTGTTTTTATGTAGAGGATAATGTGCAAATAACCAAGGAATTAAGGTAAAATTAAAGGGCCCAGAAACAGGGAAGAGTAAATCAAATAAGGAAAATTCATTCCTGAGTTAGTAAGAAAGCATGGATGACCAGGGATGTGGGGAGAGGAAGGGAGGAAGGTACTCCAGATGGTGTTGAAGTTTGCGAAAGAGAGGAAAAGATTCTTTAATGTCATGTGGTTTTCAAACAGGCAAAAACAGGACTTTTTTTTTTAACTGTGGATGACAGAGCAGACACACTGGGGGAGAGATAGTGAAACTCATTTTTATCCTCATTGCCCCCCACCCCCCAATTCTCACCCTTTCCGGGAGCTGTTTTCTTCACGTTGAGAAAATTCAGATAATTAAATGTAGTCGAGCCCAGGCTAAGAGAAGAAAATATACCGTGTGATGAGTAGGATTGTAGCCGATGAGGTCTTTAAAATATTTGTCAGCTTTTACAAATCAAAATGATGAAGGCCTTGTCGAAGAATCCTTAAATGCCTTAAGCAGAAAAAGTTAAAACAAGATGGGGAATTTTTCGAGGGTCTGTGCTGTCTGATGTGACACATCCTTGTTGTTGGCTAGTTTGCATCTCACTGTGGAGAAAGAAGCAAAATAAGACATTTCTATTAGTCTTTAAGAATACCAGACATGCGTGCAATGAATTTCATTCATATTCACTCCCAACTCGCCCCAGATCCCCAACATGCCCCCTGCCAGCTTCCCTTCAAGAGGACGACTTTGGAGTATCAGCAGTCATCCACTCAGTGAGAGCCTCCACTCCAAAGTTAGGATCAAGCACATGGTAGAATACAGAGAGGCTTGGAAGAGAATCCCTTTCACTGAAGACCTTCCTCTTCCACCCCCCTATCCGCTGCGCAAGGCAGTGCAGAACCTCTCCTCCATGGATGAAATAAATGAAGCGTTGCCCTGATGTGAGACTTCTTTTTTTTTTTTCCCAGACCAGTGGCTCTGTTTTAAATTAGAACAAACTGGATCCAACTATATCCAACTATATCCATTCCTTTCCTCAAGAGATTCAGTCATCTCGAGGAGCATGAATCTCCTAGAAACCTTTCAGTGCTCCAGGGAGGTGTCACTTCAGACAGCACAGGCCTTTAAGAGACTCCAGTCATGCCCATCTGCATCCTCAAGCCCCTGTCTTCACCTAAATATCCCTCCTCTTCTGCAATTGGACATCTCTTAGCACGGCCTCTCAGCCTTTAAGGCTGAGGAGCTTCCTACATTAGCAGGAAATGGGTTGCTGTTGGCAGGACAGGCCTGAGAGATTTATTTTCAATCTCACTTTCTAACCCCCAAGCTTATCAGACGTACTTCTCAATATACCTGATTCTAACAGCAAAGAGAGTTCTTTACCAGTATCCAAAACAATAAAAACATCTTTAAAAAGTGTGTGTGTGTGTGTGTGTGTGTGTGTGTGTGTACCTGCATCCAGAGGCCAGGAGGTCATCCTCAGGTGTTTTTCCTATGAGTCCTCCACCTTGCTTTCTGACTTGGCCTGAAACTCACCCAGTATGCTAGGTGCACCAGCCTTGGGGATATGCCCGTCTGACTCCCCGGCATTGGGATTCTAAGTATTCAAGTCATGCCTGGCTTTCATGGGTTCTCATATTGGTTCAGCGAGCAGTTTACAGATTGAACTATTTCCACAGACCACCATATTTCTTTAGAAGGCTAGGCATGCTGGTACATGGCTATAATCCCAGTACTTGGGGGCCAGAGACAGGAGGAGAAAAGGGTCCAAACCCAGATTTGGCTACACAGTCCGTTTGAAGCTAACATGACTACATGAGAGCCTGCCTTTCCCCACCCCCACTCCCAATGTAGATAGAAACAAAAAATAACTTCAAAATATTGGTCATGGAAGCTTGATTTGAAGAATATGATGCTGATCAGATTGATTTGATGTTCAGAAAAATAGCCACAGAAGTCTCAGTGGCATAACTCAATAAGAGATTTTTCTCTTTCAGTACCCAAAGTCAATAGTGAGTTCATTCTGCCTTTGGAGTTAGCTGCCCACCACCACATGCAAGCCAACAGATAAGGTATCTTCAGCCTGTGGCACCTTACCTAAACAAGAATCCCCAGGATGGCCAGTGAGGCAAGGGCTCCATATCAGCTCCAAATCACACGTACCTCTCAATCATAGTCATTCGTCAACTGCTTAATTTGTGGGGAAGACATCCATAGGAGGACTGGGGACCATTGTCTTCCATGTGTATAGAAAAGAGGAGAGCCCAAAATAATGGGAAGCATTGGAAATACCTTCAAGGTGGCAGTGTGTTGATGGTGAGCATGGTGGGATTACATAGACAAAGGAGGAATGGGCTTTGGTTAGGATTTTATGTTTGTGATGCCGCGTCACAGTACGCTGCATTTGGAAATATCACTTGGGGCCAGATTGTGAAAACCCTTAGGATGAAGGCCAAGACTCTTTTATTGGTGACATGGAGACATGCATTTTTGGGGAAAAGTATGGATGATTCATCAGTGTCTTTGAGGAGTTGCTAATGGTGATTACTGGAGCCCAGTTATACTCAGTTTAGCAGTATGAAGATTTTCTTCCAAATTAGCTAGTTATGAGTTGACAACGACATCCAGGTGTCCTTGAGAAAACGCAAAGGACATGACTAATTCATTTCTCCCCCTTCACACATCCCAGCTAAAGAACCTTTTAATACTCTAACTTTTTTCAACTAAAATCACTTTAAAGAACTTACCGCTGATAGAAAAATAACAGGCTGAATAATCACATACCACAGAAAACATTTGCTTGTGATATTTGTGAGCATTTCAAATGTGCTAAACTATGTTAGGATCATAGGGCTGAAGCAGAGAACTCCAGCTACGTGGCAGCACAGTGGAAATGATGGATGGGTCTGGTTTATGACGATATTTGCCCACTATGAATAAATAAATAGCCACTATTTGTTATGCGATTAATTACTGTGTGTCAGGTGCCATGTCAGAGTCTAAGCCTTTTAGCATGACCCACAAGGCTCAGGGTGATCTGGTGCCAGCTACACTGTAGCCCCATCCTTCTTAGCCCTTGTCACACTCAAGCAGGACTCCGGGCTCTTTGCCATTGCTGCTGCAGCTGGCTCTGACTCCACTTGAGTCTGCTCAAATGTCACCTTCTCAAAACACTCTCCTTGGCCACCCTCTACAAAACAGCAGCATCCCCAGTCACTTTCTCAGTAGAATGCCTGTTTTTCTTCATAAAAGTTACTGACGCCATATAGACTATATATTCTCTATTTTTAGCTCGCTGCTTATGTCCCTCGATGGAATCTAAGATCCGGAGGGTCAAGGATGCATGTCCTGGAATAGTGCCTGGCCCTCAGGAGCTGCTCATTCAGCTAGTAAAGGGCTGGTTTATACTGCATCAGACACATGGAAAAGTCAAGTTTTAGGGTGAGCCAAGAGCTTCTTCAGTTCACAGATAGTCCACGGCAGGTCTCCCTGATTTCAGAGCACCTACCTTTAGACGTTGGCACCTTACTCCAAGATCTAAGCAATTACAAGTTGATGGAAAGTTTATTCCTTAAGAATACAGTTATCACGAGAGACATGGTGGCTCACACCTGAATTCCAGCATGTGGGAGACCAAGGAATGAGGACCACAGCTAACCTGGACTAGACAGTGAATTCTTGTCCAGCCTAGGCTAAGAGTGAGATCCTGTCTCAAAAACAAAGAAAACCGATTTTTTAAAAAATTGTTAAGTCCAGAAATCAGATGTGAATGCTTTGAGCCATTCCTCGCCACTAATGTTTTTCCTCAAGAATACGATAAATATTTTTGTCTAAAGATGTGACTACACTGCCCCTCCCCCCTCCTTGTGGAACTAATTGAGGGTGATCTTGAAAAGTGGATTTGCTCACATGGGCCAATGTTTCTCCTGTGGAGTGGGCTGCGTCCCAAAGAATTAGCCCTCCTCAAAATGAATTATTAACCCCAGTATCCTGGCCAAATTCCCACTTGGATAGCCTAGAAACTGTTCAAAACTTGGAATCTATTGAAATGAGCCTGGCTTGATTGCAGTCTCGGCATTAATCGTGATATAATAGAGTTTCTCTAGAGATAGATCTGTGCACATGTTATTCTAATGCATTTAAGTTCACTTTCTCTCTCTCTTTTTTTAAAAATGTTCATCCCCTCATAAGATATGGCCTGAATTTCTTTAAAAGTTTTCAGTAGTGTTTTTGGATTTTCCTACATGAACAACTGTTAAGTTCCTTTTTCCCATGGCTTGCCAACCCTTTTTCCCACTTGAATGACTAGTTAGTCGCCTGGTCATTAGCACAGCATGTTGCAGACATTAGCCACAGAAGCTTCCAGATTTCCAGCTCTCATGTGTAAGTGTTGCCTGGGTTAGAAGCAAGGTGTGCTCGGTGGAATTTCTGTCATTGTCCAAGTTTCTTCAAGCTTATGTTCTAATGGGAGGTGCATATAATTTCTAAACTTGAAGTTAAGTGACCTATTGGGGAAGCCGTTTCGGGTTCCCATGAACATCCTGAAATTCCAGCTGTTAAATTCTTCAGCAGTTTTAGTCTTAGTTGAGTCCAGTTGCCATAGCAATGAGTAGATGTGTCACAATGTCCTGAGCATTCTGGATAGAGAGGTATAGGATTACTCAAGCTATGAAATCTCTAAATCACTTTTCTTAGGTGGAATGCACTGGCTTAGGCTGGAGAGGTGGCTCGGAGGAAAAAACATTTGCCTCACAAGCACAGGGACCTGAGTTCAGATCCTTAGAAACCATGTAAAGCTGGATGCAGTACACACATCTGTAATCCCAGTGATGCCTATGAAAACTTACAGAAACACACACACACACACACACACACACACACACACACACACACAGAGAGAGAGAGAGAGAGAGAGAGAGAGAGAGAGAGAGAGAGAGAGAGAGAGAGATTGATCCATTGTATTTTTTATGGCAACTGTGATCACCATTATTTTGGTCTGACAATTGGCCTTGCTTGCCTTGAGTTGGCACAAAACTTCAGTGGCCTTGCATTTTGCTATAATGGGTAACATCAATAGATTATGTGTCCTGAACATTCATTGTAACCTACATTTACATTAGAAATAAGATTGAGGATTTTGCTAAAAAAAAATATTTCTAGAAAATAATTTGCAGATTTTTGCAGCATAGAGAACGAGAAACTTAAATGTTTTCATTTAATTTTGGGCCACAAAGAAGTAGTAAGCTGTGACTGTTTCCTGCCTTCAGGTCTCTTCCTCTGTGGAGATAGATGAGACAATGGAGAGGAGCTGTGTGCTCCTGGAGCCTCAGCAGCTAATATTAGAAAAGTGCCTGGGAAATGATAGTGGAGAGAGCTATAAATGCAGCTGTTAATGGATTTATGTGTCCATCTCCCTTCTTGCAATCTATTTCTACCAGTGTTTTCCAAAAACTTTCCCAGAATGCCACCTGAGTGTGACCTGATGACACGGAGCACATGTGTTTCCTGAGTTGCTTGAGCGTTTCCAAATAGTATCTACACTTTATATTCAACTGTTTATTTGCTAGGGTGTTAAATAATGGAAAGTCTTACTGCCTTGGGTAACCGTCATACGCTTCTACCTATATTGTGATGAATTATGCAGGGGGTTTCTACCAGCTTTCACCACCTTTGTGTTCGTCAGTAAGAGTCTGGAAATATATTGTTCCTCCTGGAAAATCTATTTTGGGGGTTTTCAGTTATGTTAATAACCTGTTAGAGTATGTACCTCTAAATCAGTAACACACAGACATTCCCTCATGCCTTGCCGCTGGTCTCTTGCCAGCTAGGTGGCTGTACCTACTAATGTGCAAATGTAAATAAATACCTTTGCTCAGATACCCTGTATGAAGGTATGCCTGCCTCAGCCTCAAGTAAAGCCCTGAAAAATACTCATTCACTTATCAAAGATTTATCTAGCTCCTTTTACTTTCCAAGACTTCCCTCTATGTGGACACACAGTAGGACAGGTATGGAAGCCCAAGCAATTGTTTCTAAATCCTCCGTGAGGATGTTTCATTTGACATTTTCTATAAAATTTAGATTCCTTCCTTTAAAAAAAAAAGTCAGAAGAGTATTAGCCCCCTGGGGGGATGGGATACAGGGATTTATGGGCATGTCAGCTTAAAAGGGCTGGTGATGGTGAGGCGGCCCAATGGACTCAGGCATTCCCATGCAAATCCAGCAACTTGTTTGATCCTTGGAATTCAGGTGAAGGAAGATGGAGAGAACAGATTCTACCAAGTAGTCTTCTGACCTAGGCACGCACACACACACACACACACACACACACACACACACCACCACCACCACCACCACCACCACCACATACATATACATGTACACATCACACACACGCACACACACCACACACACCACACATACACCACACATACACCACACATACACACACCATATATACACACATACACACATGAACATACACACATACAAGTTGGCATGTGCACCCCTCCCACACTCACATAAATATCATTAGCACACACAATAACAATAAGCAAAATACTTATAATTTAAAAAGAACATTCTCATAACTCGCTTTAACAAATAACCATGTACTTGAATAATTTAACTTGAAGTTGAATATATTTACGTAACTCACAAGGAGAAGAGTATTTACTGGCAAGCTTTACAGTCACATGTAGTTGGTTTCCCAAAAGTCTGAGGAATTAAAGAATGCCCTATCTCCAGAAAAGAGTGTCATCCTATGGTTCCATAACACTGCCAATATTCTAGCCACTTAAGTGCCCACAGGAGGGAGGAGCGTGGTCCTGCCTCAACTTGATATGCCATGTTTTGTTGACTCCCATCGGAGGCCTGCCCCTTTCTGAGGAGCGGAGGAGGGGTGGGTAGAAAAGAGGTGATGGAAGAGAATGGGAGAAGAAAGGGGAGGGGGAATTGTGGTTGGTGTGTAAAATAAATTTTAAAAATTTCATGTTTTTAAAAAAACTGTATTTCCAACTTAAGGAAGATAAAGAGAGCATAACCAGTCAACTGCCAAAAACCCAACATCAATATGTCCCTATACCACTCCAGCCCCCCAGCTTGTTAAACACCTGGGCCAGGGGGCACAGCTGTCCTTCAGCATGTAATTATGCGAATATTATCACAATGGGATGTTCATGGGGTTACCCACCGTCGTAATAGTGTATTCTCCGACTACTTCCCGATTGGCTACCTAGGTGACACAAATAATGAAGACCATATAAAGTAGTGGTTTATACATTTCTACCCCAGTATTCTATGTGCGTTGTGCACTGTATGGAAACTTGACACTTCCAAATTCCTGAACTGAAAACCTCCTTTCTGTAGTTTCTGCCAGGTCAGACCTGATACTGGGTAGATAATGACTGCCAGGTGGAATTGTCTAAGAGGGAAATTCACTAATAGAGTCTCCTGGATAGACACAATAGAACTCAGTCTTGCCATATATGGGAGGCAGACGTGGTTGGGATGTTGACCCTACCTACACTTTCAACCCCTTGGAGATATGTTATGTTCTCCTGTGTGTTCAAAACTGCCCAGGGAATTAAAAGAAGTCAAGCCTTCAGGTAGCGCGCTTCTGAGTTCTATCATGTGAGCTTCTGTAATGTCGGGTTCTGGGTTCTGTAATGTCACGTTCTAGGTTCTGTAATGTCAGGTTCTGGGTTCTGAAATGCTGGGTTCTAGGTTCTGTCATATTATCTGGGCATTTAAGATGATGTGCCCTATGATAAAATGTCCTCATTTAGAAAAAGCATAATGCTTCCTTGATATATACATATGAACAGTATTTTGAATTTGCTTAATGATTTTCTGGGGCTTATTTCCTGCCATGTGGTAATCCTTAAGTGTTTTGCTAACTCAGAGAACTCAACCTACTCAGCTTATGCTACACAGGGGTCTACTTCTATTACTCAAATAGAAGGGTTTAAATAATTCAGATATTTAAATATAATGTACATGATTGAATCAGTAACACACACGTATCTCCTTTAATGAAAAATTATTGTCTATGGCCAAAGGATCTTTCTCTTGAAAGGTTAATGGTCTTTCAATGTTTTAGATATGAGTCAAGGCAAACTTTACCTGCTGTACACAGCAGGCATCAAATGCTAGAAGTCTCTGTCGATTATGCAGAAATGCCATAAATGGTGAATATACTATTTCACAGGCACCAACATCAGACTGCATACTCGATAACCAGAACACATGCTGCCTATACTAGCTAAATGCCGATTGAACTCAACTATAATAAAGGTTGTTCTGTTCAAAGCAGTTTTGTAGAAGCACCATTTCCAGAATTTCTAAAATCCTTGTAAGGAATATTTTCTTACAAGAATGGAATGATTTGTTTCTAAAAGTGTAAAGATATGCCACTCAGTTCTAATATTTAAATCCAGAGGAAGAAGAGGTAGCGATTTCTTTCTATACAATCTTACCATTTTAACTGAGGAAAAAATGCAACAAATTGTCATAGACGTATTTCAAAATGTTCCCCATTATTCCTCTCCTTTTAATTTTTAAATTCCAGTTGAATGCTGCAGGAGTGAGGGAGAATATGGAGGGACTGGGAGGTGAGCAGGGTTGGGGTACATAATACGAAATTCCCAAAGAATCAATAAAGAATTTTGTTTTAAAAATGATGAGCAAATACAAACACAGAGAAATAATTAGGAGACAATTTTCTCTTGAACTCACTTTGGCTACTCGACCTGCAAGAAGTCTTTGAGTTAGTATTTTGTTGTGGTTGTTCAATTAGGAAGAAAATAGCTATATACTAATATTTTGGTAAACTATAAACTTATTATTAAATCATCTTATTGTTTTGCCAAAAAACCCTTTTAACATATATATATTTTCTTTTTTAATTATATTTTTATTTTATTTATTTATTGAGGAGAGCAAAGACACCCAATCAGAGATCAGTATAACCTATGGAAGTTGGTTCTCTCCCACCACATGGGTCCCATGGATCAAAGTCAGTTTGGCAAGCTTGGCAGTAAGGGCCTTCCCCTGCTGAGCCATCTCACTGGTCCCCATGTTTACTTTTAGTTCATAAATGTCTAATTATTTTGGGTTTACTCAATGTAGCATTCAATCATGGTGCCAGAACTTCAATACTACCAAGCTCTTCCATATTTTAGTATTTGATCACTTTAATCTTGAATGGGTGACTGTTTAGTCTATAGATAGCATACACACACACACACACACACACACACACACACACACACACACACACACACATGCATTTTGCTTATTTGTGATACAGATTGGATAATTTATGTTTTTATATTTAATAACTAGAAGAAATATGCATAGGTATGATGAAAAGACATTTGAAAGGTATTCTGTCTAGTTGATGGGGTCTATCTACAACTCAGAAGCTCATAAAGTAACTTTTCTTTTGTTCATCCTTCAGCAACACTTTATTTAAACCATCTGTATATGCTGTGGCTAGGGTGAAATAGGAAGTGGACCCATGTATGGAGACTTCGCAGCACCTTACTTCGCTCCTGTCTTGAAGTAGTTAACTCTCACTATGCAGGCTGCTCTAAAAAGAGGAAGGAAAAACAAATTGATAAGATAAAACCCTGGGGAATTCCAAAACAAATACTGCTAACTGAACTTTTGGATGGCCCAGTTAGGCATTTTCTGGCTCTGGTTATCAGTCAGTGCCTTTATTTACTAGTGAATGTGTAACCAGGGCAAACACTAGGTAGGACCCTGTCTTTGTCTTGCTTTGTTGTGTTTGGGAGACTGACTGTTGGTGATATTTCTTAAATATTTAAGAAACCTTAAATGCTAAAACGTATTAAAATGCAGGCTTAGAATTAACCAGGAAGAAAGTCAGTTTTTCAAACTCACTTTTTTTTTTTTGAAAGAGTGTTCTTCTAAATAGATACTTATAGCCAGACATTGGTTTTTATGCAAAAAGAAGCTTTTTAGAGAAGTAATTCTTCATCTTTTAACTGGGTTTCTAAATGATGGTGTCTTACACTTTGGGGGATAGGGGGGGGAGGGCTGTTTTGATGAACTTTTTAATGTAAGCTTGATCCTATTAAGAAAAGGTGTTTGGAGCTGCAGAGGTGGCTCAGAGGTTAAGAGCAGTGGCTGCTCTTCCAGAGGTCCCAGGTTCAGTTCCTAGCACCAACATGGCAACTCACAACTGTTTGTAGCTCCAGTTCCAAGGGACCTGACACCCTCACACAGACATACATGTAGGTAAAAACACTAATGCACATAAAATAGATAGATAGATAGATAGATAGATAGATAGATAGATAGATAGATAGATAGATAGATAGATAGATAGATAAATTTTTTAAAGAAAGGGTGTTTCTTTAAAGCTCCCCAATGGGAACCTGTTTCATAGTAAAATGTAAGAAATGGTCATTTACCATTGAGTTTCCTTTTTACTGTGGGTGCCCATCTAAGGAAGCTGAGTTTATATCCACATTCTTCTTGTTTTTGTTTTTTTTTTTTTAATGACATTTCAACTTATCGGTCACCCCATCCTCTTATCCAGTACTCTGAGATGAGCAAAGAAGATTATAATCAAACAGTCCCAATGCTTACTCTACAGATAATAACATTTTTTGAAAAAAAAGATAACATTGTTTAAATAACCCCTTCCTCTTCAAATCCTGTAAGCTTTCTCCTGTCGAGCTAGATCTTTGGTGGGGTTTTATGGAATGTCAAATGAAATTATTCATTATAGAGTTCATGCAGATAAAGCTGCAGTAAGCAAACTGGGATTGTTCCATAGCTTTTAGTGTTTCTTGAGAATTCCTTGCTGTTTACCCCACGTTTGTTCTCAGCCAGACTTTTAAGTTACTGAAGGGATATTGTCCTGGGCTGATGGGTAATCCTCATTTCCTTCTCACTCAGGCTCAGGTGGCAATGTGTCTGGATCTGTTAAGGAAGAGCCGTATCTCATCATTGCGTACCTATGTACCGTATACGTTTGTGGTTGTGTCGAACAACTGAATCTGTTTACCAGAAAGCAATCAAACGTTAATGAAACCTCCCACGCCTGTGTGCTCTGTGTGCTCTTCCTTGCTTCTCACTGTGTGATCTGAGCTCACCAGTGTTATCAGTCTTCTGTACAAAGGCTTACTCTGAAAGCGAGGGCTGAGTGTGGCTATGGGGTGCGGTACTGTACCCACGTAGGAAGCTGCTCCTTTCTTCCTCTTTGGGGAGCCCCTCTCTCCACCCTTTCTCCTCATTTGCTCTCCAGCTTCTCAGCTTAGCTCACTGCCATTTCTCCAGTGTCAAGAAGTAGCATTTTTAAGATGCAAAGAATTCATGTGACTGTATTTTCAAACTTGATTAGTTTGACCCTGGTGTATCGGCTACATCAACAGACCAGGGAATGGCCTAGATTCCGGAAGGAAAATTTGGCTAGCCAGTCCCTGCGTTCAAAGAGAAGTGAGTCTAATCTTAGAACGAGTAATCAAACACTGGTAGTATAGTGTGGCAAATGGGGAAAATTCAGGGAGGGTGTCTGTGTTACTAAGTAGCTAACAACAAAATCTGAACATTGGTATTTGTAATTCCTAAGTAGATATAAGATCTATAAAAAATGTTCTTTGGGGTTCTGTAATGTGAAATGTCTTCTTTCTGGGGGTGACAGAGGTGTCTTAAAAGAAGAGGTGCCAACTGGGCAAGCCACTGGGCAAGTGATTCTGCATCTCCAGCCTGGGTTTCATTAGGCATAAAATGAGAAGCTTGGATTAGATGGCCCCTGATGTCCTTTCCAGTTGAGTGTGTGAGTTTTTCGTTTGCAGTTCACTGGAAAAAATCTAAATAGCCTAAACCTGTTTTGAAATCTATTTCAACAAATGATCCATAAAATAAATAAGCACAAAATTCAATTTTTTGGAAAAGTGGTCTGGCTGTAGAACAGTGTGGCCCCATAAAATATTAATTCGATCACGGGGTAGAGATGTGAAATGATTGCTAAATGAGTCAAGGCCTTATTTGGGACTTGGGGTTCATTTAGTAAGATTGCCATTAGGCATGGAGGCCGTGTGACATGCATGGCCAAGCAGCTCATGGGAGCGTCCTAACAAATGTTAAATAAAAATTATCTTTCTCTAGCCCTATGAATATATTTCCATTATGTTCAAAATAAAACTCTACTGAGCTTTTAATTCTCTGTCAGTAGGAAAATAATATTTTTGCTGTGTTTAAAATTGAAATCTTCTTCGGCAATGGCTCCTGTGGTGTTTTTCTGATACATGTTTGGCTTCCATTTTGGAGTTGTGAAGTAAAGTGTGTGTCTGTGGTAGCTGACTATTGAAGAATCTCTTCTCTTCTGCTAGATAAACCCTGTCTGAGCTGTTAGAAGATGATCCTGTAACAGACTTCCTTTCTTCCGTGATCCTAACCACCTTCTTCCTTTAGTCTTAACTTTAGGACCTTACATGATGTCTTTTCAGTCTTTGCTTTTATGCTAAGCAAGTACTCTTTCCATGGATATTTATCTCCAGCTCTGCTTTGCCCTGGTTAGACTTGAACTTGCAATCCCCCTGCCTCAGCCTCCCAAGTACTTGGAATTACAGGCCTAAGCCCAGGCTCTCTCTCTGCTCTTTTCATCTTTTTTTTTCACTTTTTTCTTTTTCTTTCTTTTTTTTTCCTTTTGGATGCCTCATACTTGTTAGACAAATGCTCTACTGTTGAGGTTCATCGCATTTGTTCTTTTGTGTTTTGTTTAGTGAGTGTGTGTGTGTGTGTGTGTGTGTGTGTGTGTGTGTGTGTGTGTGTGTTTTGAGACAGCGTATTGCTATGTAATCTAGGCTGGCCTTAATCTTGAAACCCTTGGCCTCCTTCTATCCTGCTGGAATTAAAAGTATGGGCCATCACATTTAGCTCTTTGTTCTCTGGCCTTTCCACCGTGCCTCCAAGTCAACCAAATATTAATATTTTATGATCTAATCATTGTTAAAATCTCTTAAGCCTTTTCTCAATTTTAGAGGGTACAGTTGTTATAATTTAATCTATTTATTTCCATATAAACTTAAATGAAAACGAGTCTTCCATAAATAGCCACATTTCTTTCTCTCAAATATATATCTGGCATAAAAAATTTCAGAAACTACTCATTTGAATTTGAAGCTGGTGTTTCCATGACACCAAACATCTGGATGAAGATGGGAAAACTCAGATGTTTTCAAATACCCAGATAGTGTGTTGTTAAAACAGTTAAATGACTATCTGAACCTTTCCGTATTTATCTCGGGATTGATTCATTGTATACCAATAAATACAGCAAAGGCAGTCCTTTCTATCAAAAAAACAAAAACAAAAACCTCCCAAGTTCAGAAGGAATGCACTGGCTCACAAGTATGTATTGAAGACTCACTATATAGAAAGCTCTGTGCTAAGTGCTACCAAAGTTCAAGGTTAAATAAGACATGATTTTTCAGATTAGTGAAGGATGTTACCCAAGTGCATATATTTACATAACGATGAGTAGAGGAAACACAAGAGAAGAGGGAAGACAAAGGAGTTTGGAGAGAAATGGTTACTTCCAGCTCTGGGCATGCCTCACTATTTGTTTGGAAGGTTGGGGGGTACCCGAACTGTGGAAACGATGGAGATGTCAGAATCACATAAATGTGAAATACACTTTCCCTCTGGAATTCAAGTCAAGTAACCCTGACTTAGTCTGATGATTGCAGTGGGCTCTGTTACTTCCTACTATCACATCCTCTGGTTACTAGAAGGTCTTTGCAATTAAGTATTTCTCAGGTATTTTGTCTAGCAGATTTATGTGCATGTCCCTTAAGAGTTTCCACTTTACACAAGAAATGGGCTGGTGCTTTCTGAGGTCACTGTATGGAAACAGCAACACAATTCTAACTTATGTTTTGCTTTTCCAACTTAAATAGAAAATCTTCACAATTCCACATTCATTGCACATCCAGAGTTCTATCTTTCTGATTTTGTGATGTTTTAATCAGCTGGAATCACAACTTGGACAAATGATTTCAAATCCTGAGCTGTCTGTTTTCTGCTGTGCTTGATAAAGCAGAATGATGGGCCTTGGTCCTCTCCTGATCCTTTTCCTTCTTCCTCTACCTCCTTATCTTATGCCCCAAAACAAATACAAAATAAAATAAATGCTCACTTTTAGCTGGGCGGGGGGGGGGGGGGGGGGGGTGTAGCAAACTAAGAAAAATCCACATCATCTGAATTGGGTTATGGGTCTTAGTTGTGACCAACTTATGCATCCAAATGACTGAAAGTGAAGGAAGGCCAGTTTTAGGTAAATGTACATCCGGGTATAAAAAAGGTACCAGAAATCTGTTGTCTATAGGAGCATTCTTCCCAGTCAGGTTCCTTTTCCCCATTTGATGGCAACAAAATTCATTTCCACACCAAGCACATGCCCTACTCTGTAGGAGCCGCAGTGAATGAAGAGATAGATGTTTGGCAGTCCCATGATAAAATTCCTTAATCTAACTTGGATGTCTTCCATGCAGACAGCATAGTTAACCATGCTGATTGGCTAAGCCCGAGTCACTTTATCACAGCTTAGCATATTCCCAAGGTAAAAATCAAGGCACTGTTACCAAAGGAAGGGGGAAACTACACTTCGGTGGGAAATGTGAATGCTAGAATGAAAAAGTCTTCCATTAAGTGTAAGGATGACACCAGAAGGCCACAATACTGAGCCATACACTATGAGGAAGAAAGGCTCTGTTATGGGGACTCCAGTTGTAAGCGGAAAGGAAGCCATCAATAATCAAACAGGCAACTGGAACTGAGCAGAGTGCAGAAGGCAAGAGGATTGCCATGGGTTCAAGGCGTGTGAGTTCTTTGTAGCCTGGCAACTTGAGCTAGGCTACAGAGTAAGACTGTCTCAAAAAAGCCAAAATGAAGGAAAGAAAAGAGAAAGGATGGAAGGGAGAGAGGAGAGAAAAGAAAGAAAGGAAGAAGGAAGGAAGGAAGGAAGGAAGGAAGGAAGGAAGGAAGGAAGGAAGGAAGGAAGGAAGGAAGGAAGAAAGGAAGGAAGGAAGGAAGGAAGGAGAGCTGCTCCAGCTGCTGCTTAGCAAAAGGAGCACTAGGCTTTATTGATTTTTCTGGGGTGGGCTGAACTTCTCTAATTGTCAATTAGTCATGGGCACAGTTTCAAAGATGTTCTTCCGTGTATAAACATGCTGGCCTTGTACTTGGTGGACTAAAGGGCAGTCAGCCTCACTCAGGAACTGCTGAGTTATTCTGGTGTCATCATTTTGTATAAATGTCCTATCCTTGTGGTTTAGACCAGGTCTCATGACAAGGCCCTGAACTCCAAGTGCTTGCTGACAAAGAAAGCCCCAGGTAGGGCAGAAGAAATGCATGCCAGTTCCAATGAGCGATCGGGGAAGTTAGCCCTGCATGAAACAGTTCTCCAATGATCAGCATGTCTACATCCAAAGCTCAGTGTAGAATGACCCAAAGGGGGAAGTAGCGAAGATGACAGACACGACATAAAGACAGAGAGGCCCAGCCTTTGATCCCATTCAGTCACCTATCAGGAGGAGTCAGGATTTGGCAAAAATGATCTTCAAATTTCCACAAAATAGGCTATGCAACTGTTATCACAGCCATTCGTTAGAGCGAGCTAGCAAGATGCGAGGAATGTATCCTCAGCCCTGTGATCTCCAAAATTAGTGTGTGTGTGTGTGTGTGTGTGTGTGTGTGTGTGTGTGTGTGTGTTTAAGTCCAATGAGAACAAATACTGTGATTTTGATCCATAGGTTTGTCTTACTTCAGAATTGATTCTGGGGAGAAAGGGGGAAGAGAATTAGAATTAACCATCAAAAACTGTGTGATTATGCTTGCTCAGATGCTTGCTGTCTCAGGTACAGCTCTTGGAGCCCCACTGTCTCACCACCCAGGCTTAGATCTCAAGCCCAGTCATATGTAAGAGGAAAAAGAACCACTGACAAAACTCAGAAGAGAACAAATGGTTGGGCTCGCCATTCCTGCTGCAAAGACAGAGCAGCAAAGAGACACAGCCAGGCGCCATAGTGCAGGCTTTTCGTCCCAGCACTCAGGAGGCAGAGGCAGGCAGGCAGGACTCTTGAAGGTGGAGGCCAGCCTGGTCTACCCAGCAAGTTCCAAGTTAGCCAGAGCTACATAGTGAAACCCAGTTTCTAAAAGTAAAAAAGCAGTGAGAGAGTAGAAGAGAAATACAAAAGAGAAAAAAAAAAACATAAAGCTTTCTTGTTAGGGAGTTACACCAAGGAGACATGTAAATAAGACAGGGCAACGAAGATGTAAAATTGTAAGTATCGAGTAAATTTCTTTGGAAATTTCATGGAGGAAGATAATACCTTGAGAAACAAAGATGGGGGGCTTTAAAATGTCTTTTGTGTTGTTATTTTATGTTTCATCTTTAAAACTGATAAAAAAAAAAGTTCATTCTCTTCATGGTATAGGAATTGTTGTACACATAAGAAAAAGTTGATAGATTAATGACAATTGGCTCAATTTGACCTTTTATTAGAAGATGCATTTATTTATGCAAGGGATAAGTAATTTGTACCCAGTGAGTATGGTCCTAGATCGCTAAATGATATCCTACCAAAGCAGTTTCTTTGTCCACATTGGGGAAGTTACTTTGAGGGTTTCATATGTAACTAACATAAACAAAATGAAGATCATACCGGTGGAGAGATGCCTCAGAAGCTAAGAGCGCATACTGCTCTTTCAGAGGACCTGAGTTTGGTCCCCACCATCCACATTCAGCAGCTTACAACTCCGAGTAACTCTAGATTTAAGGAGAATCTAATGCCTCTGGCTTCCAAGAGCAAAAACAACTGAACTCACGTGCACAGACACTCCTACACACACACACACACACACACACACACACACACACACACACACACAATTTAAAATGAAATCTTAAAGAAAGAACAGACATGCATAAGAAAGATGATTAAAAAAAAAAAGCAACCTGGGTTAACTTTGTAAAGTGAATATGTGAGGGAAGAGGTGGGGGGTGGGTCATTGTCCCCATGGAAACAGGAATTCATGTCATCTAACATCCTTCACAGTAAGTAGCTTAACCATTTTTCTGTTGCATTATATCATTACACAAAGTAATTTGACAAATTATGTAGCCTTGGCTGGCCTGGAACTCCCAAACTAGCCCCAGTTGGCCTTGAAACTCACAGATATCGGCCTGCATGTGCCTTCCTAGTGCTGGGCCACCACACTCCCACCCAACCCCAACCACCCCATTCTCCCCACAGCTGGCTTAGGAAAAAAAAAAAAAAACACATTTCATTCAACTTCAATCCAATTGGTAGATGTTTAGGTGACTTACAGTGTTTTAATCCTGCAAATAGAAAACTCTCTTTTTACTTCATTGTGCATTTCTGGCTTGTGGGGTGATTTGAAATATCACTTAAAATTTTACAGCATCAGCATAAATCTTTGCAACACAGAATGAATTCATGATCAATCAGTTCTAGTTTGGACATTATTGGAGAAGGACTAGTCACAAATGATCATTATTAAGTGCTTTTTCACCCAAATGTCTCAGGGATGTAATGGAAAGATGTAGCTCCTCTGCTTCCATGCACTTGACCTACAAAGTACCACGTACTTGGTCTACCCTACGCAGAAGGAGGGGAGGCCTGTTGTGGCTTGACTAAAGAGACATCTTGCTTTCAAGTGGATTTGTACATGAGACGCAATTAAAGAACATTTTCTATCTTTATTGAATCATGAGATATGCATGCCTTTTTCACATTTCCAACCTTTGTTAGTTGATATTTCAAGTAAAAGGACCTTTAAGGATGTGCTGTTATTCACTGGTGGCCTTGGGACTATTTTGAGATGTAAAAATCCTTAACCTTTAGCGCTTTATTGATGATGCACTCATCATCAATGCTATTGTGCAACAACATGTGCTCTTAGGAAGAAGCCCAGCGAACTCTGGGCCACTGGACCCAAGTGAGTTGGCCCCCAACAGTGAACAGTCAAAACTATAGCTTTAGGCCAAGAACATGGAGATTGACTACAAATTATTGCTTGTGGTCCACTTCCAGTTTCCAAGTGCAAACATACCAAAGTTTATTCTAAATTTGAGCCAGTCAGACATTTAGTAATATACATCAAAGAAGGAGCGAAGGCTTCCCCTGTTTATTATTTCAACATGATGTCTGTCCCAATAAAGCGTGCACACGATAGATCATGGAGGAGAAGTCCTTCAGTTCCGTGGTTTGCCCTTAAATCTGAACATATACTTGTAAATTAATCCAAAACACATTGTCACGTTCCAATCCCTCTGAAAGCTGATTGTTCTCAATCACTCTTTTAATTTTAGAAATCCAGTGGCTGACTGCCAGGTCACTTACAGATCAGCAGTCCACCCCATGCATAAAAGGGGTGTGAATCTGGAGTGCTCAAAACCCACAGGATGGCACTCAAAGAACTTTAAACTTATTCTAGTCTTCCATATTAATTAAAAAAAAAGCCATCTGTGCAAGGTGAATTTTGGTAAGGTACCAATGTTTTTAATGATTCTGGATGGAATTTGAAACTGCTTATGAAATAGAGAAAGTATAGCAAGGGATTCCCAAGATAAAATGCACTGTTTATAAAATTCTGCAGTCATTTGACTACATTTTTAATAAAACACTAGAAAGCATCTTTGTTATTCAATCAGAATTTACATTCAAACTTGAAGGAATTGGCTCTGTAGCAATCTAGTAACATCCACTTTCTACTTTTCTCATAAACTACCTTTGTTCATCTAAACTCTCTCTGTCGTCTCTGTCTGTCTGTCTGTCTGTCTGTCTGTCTCTCTCTCTCTCTCACACACACACACACATACACACACACACACACACACATACACTTGTCAGAACTTTTTTGGACAAATGCAGAAAGCAACACATGTACAAGGCACATGACGAGGAGAGAGAGGGAAAGAAAGAGGGAGAGAGACACAGAGACAGACAGACAGAGGGGGGGGGCTGAATATAGCAGCAGCACACTGAGGCCCATTGTATTTCTAGCCCCTTTCTATACATTTGGAGGAATGTCTCTTCATTTTCATTTTGATCCTTGCTGTTTGCACAATTTCTCCCCCTGGGCTGACAACCTATAAACCTAGGCTTTCAATAATCAGAGTGGCAGAAACTCAAAAGAGGACCACTGCCTTGAATTTGGCCAGGAAATGCCTTGACAAGAAGGATTCTTTTTTTAAATTGTCATTTGCTCCCCAACCAGTGCGTTCAGTCAATTAAAATTTGGACTGAGGGCCTCCTCCAGTTTGAAGGCCCCTCCGAGTCTGTGATGAACAATCCTTGTTTGTGAGTCATTCGTTTTCTCCATTACCAAAAGGAGAATAGAGGACAATTGCATTGTTTGGACGAATCGGGGTGTTAGGAGGAGTATTTGTCACTAGGCAGAGTGCAGCACCTGACAGGCAGCGATTGATGGCCAGGAATGAGTGTGAGTGGCCGAAGCAGCCTCATAGGATGCAAATTACTGACTGTGGATTCCAATTTACCCTGTTCATTTTTCTTGCCTGTGCTGAAGACCATTAGTGGTTTTTGAAGCAGTGAAGGGGTCATTACTAATGTGGGGAGGCTCTAGCAGGAGGGGGAAGGAGGGGCAAAGCCTTCTGTAATTACACAGCTTTAAGGAACAAGCTGCAGGCCCTAGCCAAAAAAGTGTCAACACCTCGCAATCAGAAAAATTTATTTTCATTTTATGCTTAACCCATATTAACTCAACATTATCATCTTTCTTTGTTAACATTTGCAGAATATTAAAAGCCTGGCTTCTATATTAATACAGATCTAGTTAACCCTTTTGCTATACAGGGGATTTTGTTGAACCTGATGGCATGTGGGTTCTTGAATAAACCATCCTGCACATTTTAGGGAATGTACGCTATTATAGAAGATGAAATACCTGAGAGTTGAATTCTTAGATGGTTGAAAAAAACATCCCCTCCTTCAAATGCTGGGATGACTAGAATACTTTCAAGACTTATTTGTATTACTCTTAGTTATGTGTATTGAGGGGGAGATGTACATGTGAGTGCAGGTGCTATCATAGACCAGAGGCCCCAAATACCCGGGAGCTGGAATTATAGGCAGCTGTGAAATGCCCAGCATGGGTTCTGGGAACTGAACTGGGGTCCTCTGCAAAGGAGGTAGGAGGCTCCTTAGCACTGAACCACCTCTCCAGCCCTTGATGAGACCTCAGTGAGGTTGGTGAGATCACGACTCAGGGCTTTCTAGTCTATGAACAACTCTGAGATGGGGATAAAAGTTTACCTTTGTGTTTAAGAAAACCAGTGAATTTTGAACAGGACCTTACGTAACAGATGTGTTTCATAATTGCATGCCCTCCAGCACAGAACTTCTTGAAGGAAATGTATAATTGTAAAGCAACAATCCTGGGTTTCAAGATGAGAGAGGAAAGGGGAGAGGAGGCTAACGGGAAGGCTACTTACCAGTGGGAGAGAACTCTGATGGAAGGAAAGAGTTAAAAAGCTGAAACCTATGAAGTTAACATGGAAACATTCCATAGGAAGCATGGCACAGAACTGACTCCTTCCCTGAGATGTGAAATTTATGCATAGGGCGAGGGACAGGTCCTCTGTGCAAATCATCGTACATGACCTTGACAGCCTAGAAAACTAATCAGTGAAAAATTGAAAAATCCCAATCTCATCCTTGCAAAGGACTCGACATCCAATCACTTGCTTTGGTTTCCAAAATAGTTGTGTTTACATATTGGCAAATCCAAATGTAGTTAGCCTCATATCAACTAAGAATTAATAGTTATGTGGACCAGTCTCTCAGAGGTAGCATAGAGTATGAATTCCATGTAACCCTCTAGTGAACAAAGGAAGTGGGTCCACAAATCCCCTACATACAACAGACAGGAATAGGGACACCCAGAACTCTGATGCCAATCCAGCACGGTGGATCAAAGACAGAGAGTCACCTAGGTACCCAGACTTTCATTGCTGGTCCTACAGAGTGTGACAGGAAGTTGGGGTTGCCCCCACGGGCTCCAGTCCACACTTTGTCAGCAAGTTAAATATATTTTTCCATGTGATGAGGAGAATCAAGCCATGGGAAAAAGAATGCACCAAGGGTGGGTTCACGCTGAGAAGTATGTGTGTCTCTTTCCCAACTTCTGACGCATCTTTTCAAACATTTGTCTTTTCATTAGCACCCGTACCCTTCCGAAGAGCAGAAGAAACAGTTAGCGCAAGACACAGGACTGACAATTCTCCAAGTAAACAACTGGTGAGTGACCCCAAGATCTTCCTCCCTTGACCAAAGGGGGGCTTCTAGATCGTTGTTTTCTTTTCTTTCTTGATTTTGTTCCTGGAACAAAGGAAATCAATGGTAATGACTGTATTTCTTCCCCGAGGTGTGAAATGTATGCCTAGGATGAGGAACCAGGTAGCCTAGGCAAGTGGGGTTTGTGGGGTTTCTTCTTCTTTCTGACTCTTTCTTTCTTTTTCTTCTCCCCTATGCTCACTTTTCTCATCTCTGATCCTTTCAAATTCTCCAGCTGAATCACAAATTCCGTCTGGCTGGTTCCTGTTAGATACTGTTGTCTGTGTGTTTTTCACAATGCTCCCACACAGCCACTGCTTCTGGGAAGGTTCCTTTTGTCTGGACTCTGAGGAACAATATAGACACAGGGGGGTTGAGGTTTGGTTTTAGTCTTTTGTATCTTCTCATAGGTATTTATGTACTCTAATTTTTTTTATAGAAGAGAAGGGTTTTTTTTTTTTTCATTTTTAGCGTATGATTTAGATTACTGGCATGGTGGTATATGGGCCATCTACCCTTTGTACATGGCTTAGAGGGTAACTGAGGAAAAAGGAGGGGTAGGGGATTAAATAAAATGATCACAGTGGCCAAGAAATGATATAGGAATTACTTATCAAAATACTGGCCCAGGTTTTATCAGCGGCTTAATTTTGTTCTGTACATTCTTGGGGTGATGTTCAGATTAATTGAACTGACAGTTCTCTTTCAAAATTCAAGGGAAGTATTTGCACGGATTTCAGGCCTTATACAAACTTAATTACATGGAACTCCACTTTATCATTCTAATTCCATGTAGCAGAGGTTGTATTTACAAATGAGAAGTCTCTGGCTTTATTCACAGCTTTCCTTAATATATTTATCAAAGCAGGTTCATTTACAAAGTGCTCTATCTGTGGGATACAGGCAGGCAGACATTAACAAAGCTTTTAGGTTTATCAGGCTCGCTGCCTGATGAGCTACCCGAGGGTCAATTGATTTTGTGGTTCTGTGATTCATTTTTTTCTCATTTTTCTAGGATCACAATGAGAGACATGCTTGGAGAATTAGCCAGTTTGTCTGCCTTATCTGTCAGGCAATTTTTTTTTTCCCAGGGAAGTCAAGCTACTTAAATTGGCCACAGGAACTGTCGTTATCTGACTTTAATGCACCCTATAGTGTGGATAGCATTTCAATTACACCAGTAACCAAAGCTTAGCTGCAGCCTTTTCATGCCTACTGTTGTACAGAAAGTGATGTGCCTACCTACAGAAGCAGAAAATTGAGTTGCCTTGCTTCTGTCAGGGTGATTAATGCAGAAATAAACTGCTAACCTGAAAGGAGAGGCAGAAAGAAGGGGTAGACAATACAGACTGGAATTCTCTTTAATTTCCTTCTAAAGATTGGAGCTATGTACATTTAAAGATACCCTCTAAAGTGAAATCGTGGAATAAAGGTTATAATCTCCAGGGTAAGATGTGTCCAGACGGGCAGTGATGGGGGCCTGCTGATGTGAATAAGTATTATGTATAAATGTATACATTCTCATTCTCATTCGTGTTCCCAGTTCAAGCAATCAGTGGTCTGAAACAATAAAATAAATACATTCTGGGCCCATTTATTGTTTTCCATGCACAGATTTCCAGTGTAAGCTTCTGCAAATCCAATGGTGCCCGGTCCAATTAACACCCCTTTAGAAAATTGGTTTTTTGTTTTTTGTTTTTTTTTGTAAACTTGGGCCCATTCGGGGAAGTTGTGCAGGGGACATTTGAAGGAAATGGAATGCTTCTATGATGATATTTGGCCTTGACATTTGACCTTTCTTTGAAAACCCGTCACATATCATCCGTTCTCGGCACTTTTTGATGTAGTCATTGCCCTTGAAGAGAAAAGACGTCTCAGTCCTCAATCGAAAGACCAGCCTCCCTCACAGACACCTGGCTGGAGCCTGGAAGAAAGGACCCTTCCTTTCTGAGTTCCACGGAGCCCCAAGGCATGTGCAGGAGTTCAGTTGGTGTGATATTTGGGGTTTCTTGTTTCTCTGTTCTTTGGGCCACATTTGCCGAGGGTGAGGAACGACAGTCTGTCATGCGGCACACGTGCCTTAATATGGGATAAATGTTGACACCTCCGTCTCTACAAAATAATTCCATCTTTCTAATTTTCACACTTCCTTCTGGAAAATTCTGTAATCCTGCCCTCAGGTCCAATTCTTAGCTAATAGCTACCATAACTTTGATAACAAGGTGTGACTCCCGAGATGGCTCCGTAAGTACCCCTGAAACGCTGCCAAGAGTTTAAGACAGGGGCCCCCTACCTGGGGATTTCAGAAAGAGATCTGGGAAGGAGCACTCCCTACCGTGGCACATTTTGAACTTGTCCAATTCCTTGACAAAGTCAGGTTTGAAACAGCGCTGCCTGGCCCCCTTCAGGAGGCTTCAGAGTCAGACCTCAGGTGCGAGATAGGGATGAGAAGAGTGGACCATAAGTGAGTTTTCTCAGGAAAAGAAGGGCAAAAGTAGTTCCTGGGGCTGGAGAGACGGCTCAGTGAGGAAGAGCACTTGCTGCTCTGCTTCCAGAGGACCCAAGTGTGATTCTCAGCACCCAAGTCACGTGGCTCACAACCACCTGTATCTCCAGCTCCAGGGGATCTGATTCCCTCTTCCAGCCTCTGTGGGCATATCCCCAACACACACACACACACACACACACACACACACACACACACACACACACACTACACACACACACACAGTCACACACAGAGTCACACACGTAAATACACACAGTCACACACGTAAATACACGCATACATGTAAATAAAAGTTAAATTTAAAAGAAAAGGTTTAGAAACAAAGGTTTCTAAACAAAGGTTTAGTCTCTGAACTTTAAGCACACTCACCACCCCCCATTAGCCAACTGTGGCCAGGTGTCCAGTCTTACATGCCACTATTCCCAGGGAGTTAGGGCAGTCCGGGAAAACTCCAGATCAGTCAGACCTTCTGTTGTTCTGTATTGGTCCTCACTTTTGAAGCAGAAAGGGCAAGGTGTTTAAGCAGTACTGTTAACTAACATCCCCAGTAATAAGCGACAGAACATGGCCGCACACACCCAATGAGAACAATAAGCAGTGAAAACAGGCCAGTTAAGACCCGTCAGTAATTAGGAATTAAGAACAAACAAGCAGAATGGACAGCTAGGAGATAATTGAGGGAATGGAAGATGTGGTGGATCTTTGCAGTCTGTGCTAGAACTGACCCCGGAGAACTTTTTGATGTATTTATAGTAGTGTGCAACACAGGATGACACAACCAAACCAAAGTGTGACTTCCAGAAGGCTCCGCGTTCATGACACTGATGTCATTTCCTACAATTATCTCTCAGAAGTCCATGAATAATAAACCACCCAATTCCGATTTTTTTCAAGATGGCATTATAGATGAGGCGTGGTATCTCACACCTGTAACCCTAGGACTTGAGAGACTGAGGCAGGAGGAATACGTTGAATTCAACACTAGCCTGGGCCAGTTTGGACTACAGAGTTAAGCCTTGTCTCAAAAAGCCAAAAACAAGCCCAGGCATGGTAGAGCATGCCTTTAATAATTAAAAATAAATAATCACAAAAACAGAAAAATTATCCAGTACAATGGCATAAATAAATTTTTCATCAAATAGCTTGCAAATTAGAGTGGAGATTTCTTCCAAAAGGAAGCATGGATATTTAAGGGAAATTTTTTAAATGAGAGAGCTCTGATTTCAGTAATTTTTTAAGTTGCATTTATGCATCCTTGACAATAATAGTCATTGAAGTATGGCAGTCTCACTTTTACAAAAATCCCAGCTAGGGATCGGGAAATGATGGTTCACATGCTTGGCACACAAAGTAGGTCACGTGTTTGTCACACAAGAAAAAAGACCCAAGTTCCAGCCCCAGAGCCCACAGAAGGCTGGAAGCCCTGGTACCTGTCTGAGATCCTTGTTGTGTAAAGTGAGGTGGGTGGCACAGACAGGAGCATCCAGAGGTTCGGGGCTCGCCCATCTGACACAGCAGACAACAAAGAAACCTTGTCTCAAACAAGGTGGAAGTTGAGGACCAACTTCCAAGGCTGTCCTCTGACGCCACACATCTGCAGTGGTACATGCGTATTGCACTAACATACACAAAAAACACTCATGCACACATGATACTCCACACACATGCTCACGCACACACACACCATACTCACAGAGAAAGAAAATGTAAAGCTCTTCCAGCTAAATCACAACACACTTGTTTGCATACAGCATAATACCAGATTATACTGTAGTTATATTTACCTAAAAATTCCCATCTATAGACAAATTTTATTATTGATGTTTCTTTATTTTGAGACCGGTTTGAGACCAGAATTCTCTATGTTGTCCAGGTTGGCCTTGAACTCATAATCTTTACCTATCCACCTGAGTTTTAGGATTTTAGGCACACAACCACATTTGCTCTGCAGATTACTATTGTTCTTTTGAGACAGGGTCTCACTGTGTAGCTTTGGCTTATCTGGAACTTGTTTATCGACGTGGCAGGCCTTGAACTCACAGAGATAGGCCTGCCTCTGACTCCAGAGTTCTGGGATGAAAGGCATGAGCTACTGTGCCTGGCTCCAGATTTTTTTTTTTTAAAGAAGAAATATACTATATTCTTAAAAATTCATGTGATTGCAGTAATTATTATCACCAACTACAAAACATCATCCAAAGTCCAGAGGGGCGAGCTATTGACTGAATACAAGTCTACTAGGATTTACTTCTTCCGTAGGCTCCAGGCCCCCAAATAAAGATGCGTGAAACTTAAATCAAGGAACTCTTCAGGTGAAGGTGGTCAAGAGAATCCCTTTATATAACAGATAAATGCTCTGCATAGCCTCTCAAACTAAGATGAACTAATCACTCATGTCCTGCTTGCCCATCATCTTATCACAGGGGCCCACAATCATGTTAACTGTAACATCTCTGAATGATCAACACCCTGGTAGAGGGCAGAAGTTGGACTTCTCTTGCTCCAATTTGGCGCTCTGGCAAATTTTCTAGAAGGTACAGGAGTTTGTTCCATTAGGACTGAAGGACTTTTGAGAGTCTCTTGGGCGTCAGTGTGCCTTCCTAGTAGCCCTCCTTCCTTTCAGCTTTAAGAAGGCTCAGCGCCTTCCCACACACCAGCACATGAGACTTACCTTCCTTATGTGTGAAAGGGAACAGGGCTGGCAGAAAGGATACTGCCGAAAAGTATGCTGTAGGTTACGAGCACTCTGAGAGTCAGAGGCAACACAGTTGGGACTCCAGGTCCTGATTAAAGTGTGTTCAGTACCCTGAGGGAGGCAATAATAGCCCCTAGGAAGCCGGTTGTCCCCAGACAAATTCAAGAGTAGAGGCCATCATCCCAAATTCACCTGGATGCTTCCGCTTGAAGAACTGCCGTCATGTTCTAGGTGGATTTTAGGAGGGACAGTCGCTTGCAGGCTTCTGTCAGTGCATTTCCAAGTCCAATCTGAAGCCTAATTAGTAGGAGGCAGAGTAAGTGGTGAAAAGGTCACACCTCTTTACAGCAAAGAAAAGTCATTTTCCAGGGTATGTGTGTTGTCATCCTACCGCCAAGAGAGCCGACACCAGGAAATATGTTGTAATATTAGGACATCAAGAGTAAGCTGGGAATTGAGGGAAATAATTTTGTGGTAAACATATGGAATAATTGGCCAGTGGTGCAAGAAATGTAAATGAGGAACAGAGACAGCTGGACACTTTTATCTCAAGAGAGAAAGGATTGAAGGATTGAGTGGTAAACCAGGGAGGTGGGGTTGAGGAAAACCTAGACAGAGCAAAGCCTGCCGGACTAAATCTCCTCTCCCCGCTCAGCACTTTCCACCGTGGCCATTTGTTAAATGCATAGCTGCCGTCTGCGGTGATTATTTCCAAGTAACATCTATGTTTCAGAATAAAAATCCATTTGAATCTCAAGTCAAATTTGCCAGGTGCTAGATTCATTGTCAGCATTTAATGTGCTGAGACTGGCAATGCTGAGGAAATGAATAAAAAAAAAAAAAAGCATGCTTTTGAACTGCAGGGTGGAGAGCTGGAGGTAAGAGTCTTGTCTCTCTAGGTTCTCTGTGTCAGAAACACCCAGTCCCTGGCAGGGAGGTGGAGAGGCCAAGGGGAACCTGATGCTTCCAACTTGTCCCATGCAGACTTCCACTAACCCAAAAAGGGTTCCTCCTAACAGATATCCCCTAGGCTGTGGTAGCTATGAGACTTCCCATCTCTACCCATCTCCACAGGACGCTAAATGTGCCATCCGAGGGTCCTACTATTATTATTTCTTGGAGACCCACAATTATTTCTAAGAAGGAAGGGGTGACATAGATGAGAAGTTAGAAGATAGGAAAAGAAAAGCACACGTGGTGAATGCCTAAGGAGAGGAACTGCCCTGAAATTTAAGTGGGTTTCGGTTGCTCTGTCTGCCCTGCAGGAAATCTCACAGGGGTGAAGCTAGGAATCTATAGATGGTCTACCAATTCTGAGTAAGAGGCAAGGTGACCAGCCCACATTTCCCGTTTCATGGTATGAAATTCTCACACAAAAAATGCAAACCTTGCGGCTATTTCATGGACTGGGGCAGCCGGGCCTCCCATCCATTGCCCTGCCAGATCAGTGATTCTCAACAATTTCTAGCCTGGATTGATAGAAGTACCATTTCTAGAAATTTCGATTCAGTCCAAATGTAGGCAAGCAGCTCAGACTCAGCAAGAGCCTTTTAAAAGTGGTAAACAAAAGGAACAGAGGGGAAATAAAGGAAGGCAATGCCAGTATGTGGTGGGGGGGGTACAAAGGGGAGGTTTGAGGCAGTCCTTTACATTCAATTACACCCACTCCTTTGTGCTTTTAACTTTTTTTTTTTTTTTTGCTTTATAAAGAAAGAATGAAATATGGTTTTCATAGCAAGCTGGCGGCATTATCTCAGGATGCATATTTCTTTGCTGGGTTAGAATGCCAATAAGAGGAGGGAAAAAAAGTTGCTCGTTTAGAGGAATGCACGGCGCTGGAGAGAAAACACCAAACAACAGAAAAAAGAATGCAACAAATGTTTGAAACAATTCCAAAAAGAAAAAAAAAAAGTCTCTTAAAGAAATATTTAAATAAGAAAACTTTGAGAGAGGAGAGTCCTCATATTGAAAGTTACCGTTGTTCAAGTCTCTACATTACAGAAGGAAAATTGGCCTAAAATGTGTTTGGGTTTTTGTAATTTTTTTTTTTTTTTTAGGTTTTTAGAATTAGCCTTCTCTCTTTCACTGACAAAAACAATGAGTCCAGACAGCTCCCGCATTAGGCACAGGACTCTACCTACCTCTGCACTTCATTACGCCAGTATTTGGAAGGGAGACAGCGTTTGCTCCAATAGGTCCTTTATCCATCGCCACTGGCATCATCTACATGGTTTCTCTAGTAATGCTGAAAGAAAAGCCTATAGCTCAGCCTGCTGCAGGATTGGAGGCTCGGATGCTATTGACTTGAGCATTTACTTCTTTTTACAGAGGGGGGAAAAAAGAGGGAAGCGACATCATTAAAAATATTACAAATGTACCCTAGAGCAACCGATTTAGTAAGTATTTCTAGCTCCAGTTACACAAAATTAAAGTAAAAGTTGTATTTAAAAAAAATCTTTTTTTCAAAAATAAAATCAAGGAATTGGGGTTTTCAAGTAACTCTTAAGTTATTTCTAGAATGTAGAAAGTAGAAACCTCACCGGTGCAGTGCTTCTACCAAGCCTGAAATTGGAAGCTATTAAAAAGATACAAAATGGATCAGAATGTATCAAGACTGGGCTGTCCTACTGATCTCATGAGTCCGATGGCTGCTGCAGCTGGGTTCTCCAATTCAGTGTTGTTGGGTTTTCCCCTACTGTGGGGCTTTTTCCAGTAAAATGTCCTGCAGTATTGAGCACTTTTAAAATTCCTTCCAAAAATCCGCTTTCCGAGAAGCCCTTTCTGAATAGTCTTTAGACTGCCTGCACCCCGCATACCTTCTCCTTCATTCATGCGTTCTCCCACTGGAGAGCAGCCTTGTAAAAATGACTTAATTGAGATTCTGCTCTGTTAATGAGTAAATGTAGGTCCTATTAACCTCATGATCTTGAGGACTCGTTTTTGTTGTTACTGCTGCTGTTTTCATTGTGTTGGATTTTTCAAGTATGAGAGTGAGCAGGGGTAGGTAGCACCTCCTTGTGCCCACCCGACTTCCACTTACCCCACTACTTTTAGGACACTCAGAACCATTTATTCCTAGTGTGTAAACAAGGAAACTCAGTTTGTATCTGAAAAAAACAATCCTTAGAGATTTGGGGAGAGGAGGAAAGGGAGACTTGCTTTTCGTTTCAATATTGCTTTCCTCGAGTTCTTTTCCTGTTCATTGTTTTTCTCCTAATCAGAACATCCAGTGATGTTTCCGGTTTGGTTTTGTTTTTGTGGGTGAATCGGAATCATCCCTGCTGACTGGTCTTTCCCTAGAGATTAGCTGCTGACTCCCAGCCCAACTCAGATTCACACACAGTCTGCACTGAGGTCGAAGCATGCAAGGTTCTTTCTCTCTTTCCCTGGCAAGGTAAACACTGGGAGATAGAGCATCTCCAGATACAATGTGTCTTTTAGATACGTCCCAGCAGGCTGAGGTTTCGGGTTGTTTAAAATGGATGTCTAGAGCCCCAAACTTCCTCAAGCCTTTAGAGGAGCAGCAAAAACTTCAGCAGATCAAACATAGAGTGCTTGGAACAGGGAATGAATTTTCCAGATTTGAATTCAAATCTACCCCAAAATCCACACGGTGAAAATTCTCCCCAGGGGTCTTGACTTAATGGCTTCAACTCTGCTCTTGAGAAAAACAAAAATAACAACAACAAAAAAAAAACAAACCCAAAAACTGAGTCTTCCTTGACTAAGGGTGTTTTCTTCTACCAAATTGATAGGATGATGTCTTTCTGGCCCCAGGTTGCATACTTCATGCTGTATGATATGGCTGATTATGTCCAAGTGAAATGATCATCTATTTTGAAATTGCATTCAGATTTAATTTTACTTAACTCTGAAACGTATGCCAATGTTCAATAAAGACACACATTTTGAAAATGTAGAAGAATCTCTGGGCAGCGCTAACTAACTCCAAGTGTATGCCACAACATACAGAAGCTAACAATGTGGTCTGTTTGTCCATTTTTGGTTTTGTTTTCTAAGTTGTGGATCTGATTCTTAGTGTTTTATGTGCTAGCAGAGTTGGAAGGCTACACAAGGGATTCGTGAGCAATTTTCCTCTTCTTAAAAATCTGTAGAAAGAAGCTCAATGGAATTTGGCCCCAGCTGGTTTATTTCCTGTGTTACCTGAGGCCAGGTGAGACAGGGCAAATTCCAAATACCTTCTTAGCCAGGAGGCCACTCCTGGATCTGCGTGATTCAGTGTGACTCAGTGCTACACACGCAGGTCTCTTGTGAACCCGAGCTGTGTTTGTGAGTTTGTGTTTGATGGCATGGACCAGAGTCATAGAATGGGAAAGAGAAAAGGAGAAATCCTCACTCTAAAGGAACAGGCCACGTTAGGGATTAACTTTGCTCATATTTTTTTTTTCATAATGATATTACAAAAGCAATGTTAGTAAACAGGAAACAGGTGATGTGTAAAATAATTAGCACCAAGAGGAACATAATAGGTGACTTATTAAAATCCATACATGGATTATATGAGCCTGTGAGGTTCAGAGACCAGAAAGCATGTGACTCGTGTGCCGTTTCTGAGGGGATCGCCCCAGTGCACTGTGGCAGCTTAGTGCTTCTGACATTAAATAAGCTGCAGGTGTGATTGATTGAGTAGCCTTTGACAGGAAGGAGAAGCTGGAATCTCCTAGTCCTCGCTGAGCCCGGGATCTGTTTTCATTACCTTCTCCAAGTATTACATTTAGTCAACCGAGTTACGTGTAGTTCTGGGAGAATCTCTCCTGTTCCCAGAAGTCATTGTCCCACTCATAATAAAATTATGCTATCAATTTGCCACAAGAGAAACACTGGAGTTCACTAAATTATTGCCATGTGTTTTGTACTGAAGACGAAGTGATACCAATTAAAAAAACAACCACCCCTAGATTCTCCTTTTTAACGGTGTGAGGGGAGGCGCGAGGGTGGCTCGCAAGGGAGGTCATGTCTCCCTTTTCTACGTTACAAATTTCATTTTCCTTAATTAGAAAATGGATCTTATGGAGAATGAGCAAGGGGTTTAAGTGAAGAAAGAAGAAAGAAGGAAACCCGAGCTGAGCCCTAAATAATATGTCAGAAAATGACAACCTGCCTCCCTCAAGACTATTTCATTTGAAAGATTTGCTGGGTTACATTAGGCTTGGATAGATTTTTCTGAAAATGGGGCCATAACCCAGAGACTACAAAAATGCCCCAGCTTCACAGTTCTACAGATAAGTCAAACCCATACCTTGGTCCCATCACAATGACAAGTACATACTTCTTAGCACTCACCTAGGGCACCAGTTTCAGGATGTAGTCTCCCCTGAGACGGGAGCTGTAGTTATGATATGAGAATATCATGCATCTTTTTGATTATCAGCAGGATCTAATATCCTCCTGTTTTAACTCATATTCTGCTAGGTTAATTAAAGAATGGCCAATGATTGGGTCTCAGGAGGAAATCTTGACTGTTCATACCCCAAATAAATAATGTCTGCCGATTTACCGTCAGTTTGATGATAAAATAAATTTAAAATTTTATATGTCGTGCTTAAGTCAATTCCCATCCTGTTATACAATAAAAGTATTTCCAGTCACAGGCAGTAGTTTACTAATTTTAAATAATATTTTAATGATAAAGTTTTACGAAGTAATTGTGGAAAACTCTTTGTAGTATATTATAATGAGTTGTATTTTTTTCTTAATTGTAGAAAACTCTTTGCAGTATATTATAATGAATTGTATTTTTTTCTTAATTGTAGAAAACTCTTTGCAGTATATTATAATGAATTGTATTTTTTTTCCTGAGGACAAATGTAAAAATGCTTAAGGAAACTGGTACTTTATGGAGATGATACAATTTTCCCAGCTAACACCAGAAAATTGCTAGCAATGGGGGAATAAAACAATGAATACCTCCGTTACTCACACTTCCAAGAGAAAACCTTCCACAGCCTAATGGTAGAATTTACCAAGAGACTAAAATGGATCCAAAGATAAAATCCCTTTTGGACAATGCAGCAGAATGCCACTGGGGTGTGTCTTGTGGGTGAGAGTCTTGGCATTTGACTGTGAGGGCAAACAAGTTGACGGTCTGAAACAATTGCTGGATTTTTGTTCTGCCTTTGAATTAAGGTGTTAGTAAGTACTCATAGCTTAGTACTGAAATGAATTCAAACCAGCTAGAGAGAGGTTCAGGAAGGAGACACTTGAAACATCCGTTGAGGGGAGAGGGCCACTCACTCAGCATGCTGTTCCTTACAGGAGATTAGATTTGAAGTTCGTTTGCAATCAGCGGAAGGAACTGTCTTTAGTCGGCAGATAGAAGCAGCGTGTGAGAGACCATGAAGGAGGGAAATGGAGTCCAGCAGGAAAACAGCCTTCTCTTACTGGGGAAAATAAACTTGCAAGTACCCAATGCAGTGGGAGGGGGATAGGGAGAGGGAAGAAGGGAGGATCAGACCCCCCCAGAACAGTGGAAAGAGCAATGTTCACGCACAGCACCATGCAATGTGAACTGTGAAGGGAATGGACCAGGACATCATCAGTAGCTTGGATCTAATTCCAACCCAGACAATGTGTGTGATCTTGGGCAATTTATCCTTTCTTATATCTATCCCCTCATCCATTAAAGAATGGGGACTGGGTGATTTTTTTAAGGTCCTTTCTATCCTTAAAATTCTATTATTTTATTATTCTAAGCCTGTGAACTGAAAAAAAAAAATCTAGTCAAAGCAAGCGAGATGAAAAATGATTTTAACCATTGTGTCTTGGATTGATTAGAGGAAGAGATAGAGAGACCAGCCATAGGAGGCTATGAGGGACTTAAACAAAGCCCCGAATCAGGGACTTAGCTATTAAAATGAAGAAAAAGAAACCAATTTTTATCGCTATTGTTAAAAACTGTAGCAAGATTTAGTGACTAATTCAGCATGGGGGAAGAATAGGGTGAGAACCACAACTCCCAGCTCTGGGCTTCAGGGCGCAAGGGCTTGGAACTGATTTCCACAATGACAACGGATTGGGGGTGGGGTGGGGGCTGATTTCTCTGAAAAGATGAGCTTGTTTTCACAATAGGTCACCAAAAAAAGAGATGAGCCCTGCGGGGGAAGAGGTCAGAATAACAGGAAACAGTGTAGGACCACACAGAGGGGGCAAAGGTAAGTCTGAGGGTAGAGATGTTATTCAGACCCTGACAGCAGATGAGCCTGTCCAGGAGAGGAGGTCTTGGGTGACAGGGACGCTGGGAGGAAACCATGCCAATCCCTGCTATTTACAGCATGCTGAAAAGTCTGCACCCCATTGATAACTCCATGGGAGCATCCTCAGGGAGAACGCTGCCCGGGGCAGGATTTCCATTTGTAAGTTACTGTCCAGTTGGATGGGGGCAAGTAGAAGTGGTGAATCTCTTTAACCCTCAAAGATTGTGGGGCCAGTGAGATGGCACAGAAAGTGGGGGTGCCTGCTACCACGCTTGATGGCTTGAATTCAGTCCCCAGGGGAGCTATTCCCCAGGGAGAGAACCCCTTCTCCCAGGTTGTCCTCTGACCTCCACATAAATACTGTGGCACACAGGCATGTTTCTTTTCCCACGTGGAGATGGGCTCATAAGAAGTACACATTCCCATAGCCGGAAACTTTTGACTTAAGTAGAACACGCCCAGTTTTTCCACAGCTGTGCAGCCTGGAAATCTTGGAAAGGTGTGTGTGGAATTACATAGCCGTTTTTTGTTTGTTTGTTTGTTTTTTCTGGGCCTTGTTTTTTGTTTGTGAAATTCCTTTGGGGTTCTACTCCTTCAAAGGTCAGCAACAAAACAGAAATAATCTTTCTTCTAGAATACCTTACAGAGAGTGGTGCTCTGTAATCACCTTCACGGGAGGCCGACCCTTCCCATCCCTTGCCCTGACACTCTTAGAGCAACTTGTAAACTTTAAAAAGGCGGTGTTGGAGAAAACCGAAATATCATCTTACTTAGCTGTTGTTGTGGAGTCCATGAATACCTAATCCTGGTTGCTTGGAAAAACTCTTCTTGCAAGACAGATAGAGTTCTGAATGGTCCAAGGGCTTTCCACTAAGTTAAAATTACAGGCAGTGATTCTTAGAAAACCATTGAATTTGGAGCCTTTGAAGATGGCCAGGCTAAATGAGTTCCCATGTAGTTATCTTCATTTGTTAACGTTATCTCTTTCTGTTGTTGTTTATGCTCTCTCTCTCTCTCTCTCTCTCTCTCTCTCTCTCTCTCTCTCTCTCTCTCTGTGTGTGTGTGTGTGTGTGTGTGTCTCTCTGTGTGTGTGTGTGTGAGAGAGAGAGAGACAGAGACAGAGAGAGAGACAGAGATGATCTCTCTATATATCCCTGGCTCTATGGGAACTACTTATGTAGAACTGGCTGGCCTCAAACTCACAGAGATCCACCTGGCTCTACCACCAAAGTGCTAAGCCTAAAGGTGTGCACTAGCTTGCCCTGCCCTGATAATGCTATATAAACCGAACTCTGCACATTGCCGTTTGGCTAGCAAATTGTCTGTTTTGTCGATTCCTGACCACACAGCAAAAGAGGGCAGAAAGTTAGCAATTTGCAAATAGGAATAACTAACTATGCCACTTAAACATTTAAGTCGATTAGACATTTGTGAGGTGTCCTCAACATCTTAAAAACTTAAATTTAGCAACTTGCAAATAGGGATAACTGGACCATTTAAATATTTAAGTCAATGGGTTTTTTTGTGACATCCTCCAACATCCCACAGGGCTTCAAAGCACAATGTAGTCAACAAATCCCTGACACTTGCAGCCCTGGACCCCTCCAAGCTATGCATTGCTTTACTGCTCACTGAGTCCCACAATCAGTTTCTCACTGAAGAATTTGTTTGTGTTGATGTGTTTGCTAAAGCAAAGTTCATCTCTCTGAGAAAGTCTCCCACATGTGAGTGTTTTTCTTGTTTAGGGGTGTTGTTAGGTATACCTAAGCTAGATAAACTCTAGAATTCCAAATGACTCTGCTCTTCAGTGAGCTTGAAACCTTTCAGAAACTCATCTTGTCCTTTCAAATGCAATGAACGAATCATCTTTGTCATCCAGTCCTGGCTATATTTGGAATAATATGAAAATTTTACAATTTCTTCAGGAAAGACGAGTGTAACAGGCTGAGTCATTTTATGAGAATATATTATTTTATGACTCAAATCTTTATTTAAGGGGAGCATTAAATACAACATCAAACAGTCAGTGTAATCATCATTACAACAGAGCTGAATTTTATAATAAATCTCTCCCATGGTTCCCAGGGACGCTTGCCTCGCAAGACTCAATTGCACTTAGCTTTTGGTAACACCGTGTTCAGGCAACAGGATGCCCTTATTAACCACGGACATCATTTCAATTATTAAATTGTTTCAGAAGTTCCCTGAAGAAAGTTTGGCTCCATTTAAAAATGCACATCCCACTCCTTGAGGGTGGCGAAAAGGGTCCATTTGCTGTCTGTTGTCAGAGTATCTGCTGACGGTACTGATCCACAGCAGTCTCCCCGCTAATAACTTGTTGAGTAAACACCACTGGTGAGCAAGGGCGTGTGGGACACCCGAGGAAAGATGCTCCTGCAATTTTCTCTCCGTGTAGTTAAAAACTGATCGGAGCGTGAAAGCCTTACCAAACGTAATTGGGAATTTAAAGTGTAAAGGAATAGTCCTGTCAGCGCTGGACAATTGCTAATAAAGTTAAATACTGGATAATTTAAATGAATAAATTATAGGTGGAAAAGGCCTTAAAGGTAAGTAATCCCACCCTAAATTGACATTCCTAGCCCCCCCCCTCCCCGAAAAAAAAAGAACAAATGACTTCCTGAGTTCTTGATAAAGCCTAACGAAACACTGAGACAGAGCAAGTCCCCAGAACTGTTCCTGGGTATCCCCTCCCCACATCTCCAAATCCTCATTTCCATCACTAAATTATTTCAAAAAGAAAAAAAAATGCCATTAATTCACTTTCTTTTCTACACAATGTCATAGTGCTGTTGTGACCTTGATTTTTAAGGAAAAGTAAAGCCATCTATCTATCATCAGGTTACTACTGTGTATGTGAGTTGTAAAGAATTACTTAGTAAAACACAGTTGAAATTTTTACATTGTATTCTAAGTATATTTTTAATTTTATTTTATGCATGTAGGTGTTTTCACTTGCTTGTGTCTCTGTGTGCCACAAGCATGTCTGGTGCCAGTGGGAGCGCCAAGAGTGTGTCCCTGGAACTGGAGTCACAGGCAGTCAGTCACGAGGGGCCATGTGTTGGGAATCGAACCCGGTTCCTTTAGAAGAGCAGCCAGTGCTCCTAACTTTTGAAGCATCTCTTCAGCCCCTTAAACACACTTTATTAAATGAAATGGATATGTATACCTTTTTTTTTTTTAAAGCACGAAACCTTTATTTTGGATTTAGAAAGGATTAAATCACTTACTGGAGGACTGAGAGGGCGAGGCGTGGCCAAAAACATGGGGAACAACGCTTAACCAAATGACATAATAAAAGTGAGAGCTCAGACCTAACAGAGAGTGCTAATGGAAACGAAGCTACTGTTAAAAACTGAACAATTAGCCAAGAGTGGGAGCCACTGCCATATTGGATACGTGACCTTGGACTCCAACCAATTATGAAGACCCAGGGCAGCCAGTGAACAAAGCAATTACAATGGAAGGCCAACTATTAAGGAGCCAAGAGTTCAGTGGCTTTATGTGCCTGCCAAGGTATCCCTAGAATGCCGTATAATAGGCATTGAGTAATACTAACATTCCCACACGGCAGTCTAAGGCAAGTTACGGTATATTCTAATCCAGACAGATTTTTCATTTTGATGACTGTGGGAGTGGCTATTTTATTTTTATATGTACTTTTATATTTGAATTGAAATAACCAGTAACATGAAATTGCCAGTGATTTAGCTGGCAATGAACTTGTAACTAAGTACACTTGAGTGTTCTCTCTCTCTCTCTCTCTCTCTCTCTCTCTCTCTCTCTCTCAGGTAAATTTCATTGCCTGACAACATTTCATGCTAGGCAAAGCTCATGCAGGAGATGAAAAGCCATGAGGCATATCAAACATCACAAGGCTGGTACAATTTCTTGTTTATAAAGAAAAACAAGGAATGTAAGCTAAGTGGAAAGGTGCCGGTTGAGAGAAATTTTAAATGCCTTCGAGTTAAAACCATCAGGGATCAGAAAGTGGAAGGCAAATTCTAGAGGCCAGTATACCAAGGGAAGAGGCTGATGAATTGCCTCGTGCACATTTTAATTAAACTATCATCTTGAGATTTTTGTGTGTGTGTATTGATTTACACAGTACTTAAAAAAAAGCACCCCACCCCCACCCCTCCCTCTTTTGAATGCTAAAGCTTTGTGCCTTCAGCTTGACTCTGTGAAAAGAAATGACTTATCTTTGGAATTGTTATGGAGGGAGGGGGAGAAAACAAATGGGTGGACATGTTCTCTTCTCCTCGGCAACATGTTTAAGTTTCAAACTGTTCATATAATTATGCTGGCATGTATTTCTCCCTGGCTCTAGTCATGCAGAAAAATTTTAAACATGAGAAATTGGACAACTCTAATGTGGTGTAAAATCTACTTACGCATTGTATTTCTTTCAATATTCGTTACCAATAGTATGCACATTGCTAAAATTAAAGAAAATGTTAGGTTTCTGCCCTAATGCATTTATGTGATACACATCGCTGCAAAATATTTTATTAACATTGAAAAGGGGAAGTTTGAAAGTAATAGAAATGTTAGACAGAGGACTGCCTTTGGACAGAGGTGACGATGACAGTCATTTAATAGTGATGCCACTTACATGGCACTGATTGGGATGGTGCTTAAGCAACGATAATTAGTTACCTAACACCCACAGGAATCTGTCATTCTTAGTTCTTCTGTATCCAGGAGTAAACTGAGGCAGTGTTTGAAGAGATCCTCTGAGGAGCTTTGGGAAGTAAGAATTGAACAAAAGCTTTAAGACTTGCGAGTCTTGTATGAAACTTTAGAGTACTGATGGTGGAATTCTCTTTTGATCACTTCTGGGTAAATTTGAAGATTTGTGTCTTCAAATTTCTTAAAATCTTCAAATTTCTTCACTTTTTCCTACCTCTAATCACCCTCACCTGAGCCCTGAAACAAAATCTTAACAAATGGGAAAAAGAATGCTAGGCACTACTGTCTGGCATTGTTCAAAGGATTGCCTCTTTCTCAAATGCCAACCTCAAAAACACATCTCTTTGTGTCCTGTAAGACTAGGAAGATGACTGTTGGAGGAAATAAAGAATTCCCCAGTGTCGGTCTGTCTGTCTAACATCTATCTATCAATCATCTATCTCCCATGTATCTCTCATCTACCTCATCATCTATCTGTCTGTTTGTCTGTCTGTCTGTCTCTCTATTTATCTATCTATCTATCTATCTATCTATCTATCTATCTATCTATCTATCTATCTATCTATCTATCTATCTACCTATCTACCTACCTACCTATCATATGTCTATCATCTATCTGTCTATCTATCTATATCCATCCATCCACTCATTTTTTTCCAGAGTAGGGTTTACTTGTTAATAGTGGTCTCAAAAAGACTAACTTTCCAGATTCTTTTCCTAGACCACCGCCCCAATGGAAGACTGAGGTGTTTTGATCTCAAATAGGATTCCTAAAGGTTCACAAATGAGCTTAAGCTACCCCCTCAACTCGGCATAAGCAAACAAAACTGGATATGATGCCTGTCAGGATGACCTTGGCACTCACTCTAGAAGAGGACAGGATGTCTTGACTCAGACTTGTGTCCTTAGATCTGCTCCTGCATGGCCCCTTGCTGACAGAGGTGAAGAAGTGTACAGAGAGAGATTTCCATGTCAGCACCAAGCATTGTGGTATGGCAGTGCACGCCTTTAATTCCAGCCTTCTGGAACCAGAGGCAGGTGGATCTCTGTAAGCTCAGGGCTCTCCTGGTCTACATAGAGAGGTACAGGTCAGCCAGAGACACATAGTGAAACCCTGTCCCCCAAAAAGAAAGAAAAGTTTCATGTCAAACTAATGCCCTACCTGTGAGAAACTACAGAATTCAAATCCATTTGCTTGCTTTGTTCCTCAAAAAGATTTGATCTTTGAAAGTAAACATTTCTAAAGGTGAAGGAAACTCTCATTGGCAAGAGTAGGATTTTTTTTTCACATGCACCTTGTGTCTCCTGGGCATCTTCAACAGACTCCCAAAAGCTGTTCTTAATTTAGCAGTGGACCCTAATACACCAGCTCCGAACCTCTACGGGGTCATAGGTTCTTTAGAGAAGGTCATGAAGCCAAGAAACCCAGCACAAGAGGAGTGTACATGTGTGTATAAGAACAAGCACACTCTCTTGTCTCCATTCTTAGCACCCCTCTGCAGAGTGTCTCCTGACGAAACCCAAAAACAACCGCACAAAGCAAACGGCCACCACCGCCACCACACAAAAGAAACTCCTAGTAAGTTTGATGGAAATATGTTAACTAACCTTAAAAAAAAAGACCATAATCAGTATTCCTCCTTTTGTTGGTGGTTGAATTTTAAATTAATTGAATTTTTAAAATGGCAACAGATGGTTCTCATTTTATTAGATTTTTAAATTCATAAAAAATTATGAGCTGTACCTTTTGGCTTGTTCTGTCTGGTGCAGAGCCTCCCATAGGCCAGAATATTCTATACGACTCCAGGGGCTACCCATGAGCACAGTGCTTGGCACCTTCAGAGCCACGCAGCTCAACAACTCCGAGCAAAGCCTGACTCATTTCGGATCTTGAATGGGTTCCTGCACCATAATAGTACCACCAAGAGCACACCAGTATTAGTAAAATGCTACTTCTGTCATTAGCTGTTAGGTCTCCTTTAGTTATAATTACCCTCTCCTGAATGATGAGTCTTCCTAATGCTTATCTCTCTGTGTTAAATGTATATATTTGTGAGTGTGTGTGTGTGTGTGTGTGTGTATAGTACATGCCTAAACAGCCATTAGGCCTTAAGGAATGTCACTATCCCACACAAACTCTTCTTTTTGGATGAGTTTTATGCTAATTAAGTTCTTGGACACCCCCTTGCAATAACGTGTAACCACCTTAGAGCCCGCCCAGCTTTGTGAAATGCCTTGTTATCCGAGGATCGTTCTGTTCATTTGTTTATCAGTCCACCTATCTGCAGAAATTTTAAATGGTGTAATAACTTTAAGAACAGTGACACTAATGTAGTATTAGATTAAAAGAACGTTACTTTATATGGGCGTAAATGTAATTTAGAGGCACTTAGAGGAAACTCTATACTTAGCATGATTCTTGGCCACAGTAGACAGGTTGATCCCACTCATTTTGGGATTGCTAATTTGCCGTTAATTAGGAAGATTGATTCTGTTCTGGGATGCACTGGCCCGACCCTAAATGCATTTTTCTGGTTTCTGGGGCACTTTGCTGGCTGCCATTGTCATTGCAAATGGGGGACTGGATGCCACTGGGCTTCACAGAATTGAAGAGCTTTCAGACTTCTAGAAAGCAAGGATTAGCATTTTAAAATTTAATTTATATTATAAAGTGCAGCCTGCTGCTATTTTAAACAAACTTCTGCTTTATTCCATTTCATATTGTTTTAGGTTGTAACAGAAAGCACAGTGCTCTGGTTCGAATAGTTCATGAAGAATTTTTTTTTAACCAGAATTCTTCATTCTATTTTCTTCAAGTCTCAGGACACAGAAACCATCAATGTTTTGCTGTTCTGTATAAAACTTTTATTTTCAAGCCTTCCCTGTTTGTTTTCCCCCATGATGTGTCAGGTTTCCTGCTTGGAAGCCTTTTCTTCGTGTTCCCTTCTTTGGGTTGATGACAAATTTTAGTCAACTGACTGACCTTACAATTACTTTAAGATGAGTTATATTCCCTTTGTTGGAATGAAGTTGGGGAATCTATCAAAACTAGTGAAAGGAAAACTCCTAGAAATGTTTTCAAACCTAGTCATTGAGAATGGGCTGAACTGATCCGGAAGCAGATGTGGAGCCTGGAGTGTGAGGGAAGCCACTGAACCACCGCAGTCTGATGATGCACAGAGTCACCGGAAGGTACTTCCAGCGAGTGGCGGGATCTAGATCGTCAAAACAGTAAAAGGATCTGGGGGATGAAGAGATGGCTCAGAGGTTAAGGGCCCTAGCTGTTTGTCCTTCCAGAGGACCTGTATTCAGTTCCCAGCACCTGCACAGCAGCTTACAACCATCTGAAACTCCAGTTCCTGGGAATCAAATGCCCTCTTCTGGACTCCCTGGGTACCAGATACATATATGATACATAGACATTCATGCAGGCAAAACAGCCATACACATAAAATAATAAAATAAAAATTTTAAAAACAATCTAATTTCACTTACGCCCTTTATATGCTACAAAATGCAGTAAATAACATAGCTATGTTTTCACTTATAGGAAGACATACATTAACATGATGAACATACTTGCACATTACGTCAATATTTACATTTGAAGTCAGTGACCTGATTGCATCTATATCTGCCTTCATCCTTAACAACCTTAATACTTGAGCAAATTTTTCATGATTTCTATTTCTACAGAATAAAATGAAAGTTATTTTGAGGAGATTCTTTTAAATATGCTAAATATAACCTCAGAATAAAATGAACTTAAAAAAAAAACTAGATACCAGGAATATGAGAATGAGAGATGAATGATAATACATAAAATGAATACTCTGGGGGCTTGTATGCTGCCAGGAATTGAACCCTGGCCTCACTAGTACCAGGCAAGTGCTGTAGAGCTGATTTGTACCATCAGCCCAAAGAGGGTCTTTAAGCATATGCATTTGTACTTTATTAGCTAGCTTGCAGTCGGGTGTACTTAACAGGGCAGATTTTGTGGCCTAGGTGACCTCCACTAGCATTGGGGAATCTTTGGTACCTGGTGGCTCCTTTTTATTTCTGGATGTCTGTGAATGTTTTCTAAAACAATTCACTGTGAAATCAGCTCCACTTACCTCCATGACTTCTTGTATATAGATGAATTTACATCCTCAAGTAGCTTCCCCTGAACAGCCACACTCCTGCTGAGCTGGCACTCCTGCCACCCATTTGTATATATTTACTAAGTCCAAACTGACCGTTAATTAAAAGGGAAGACTGATTTGCTACTGCCCAAACCACATGTCAGTCTTCCACAAAAGGTTACAGAGCATCTGCCACTGCAGTCATCCAGCGTGATGCTGGTAACCAGGCCAGGTATAGTCTAGTCAAGGGTATGATACCTGCTGCTGTCTTGGATCTTCCAATTCAGAATCAAGTGGAAATGTCCAAGGTACAGAGTCTTTACATCACCTCTTTAAAATTTGGTTATATTTTCCTTTTCAGGAGAAGTATTGAACCCTCACACAACCACAACAACCTACATAATGGCTTTCTAAAGTTTTTTTAAAAAATATCTAGAAATGTATCTTCCTTCTATGATATTAGGCAAGAGAATAAAATAAAAAATGAAGGGGAGATTGGATCTACTAGGAAGTTCATGCTCCTTACCCCATAATAATTCTGGCTCTTTCTAAAGGGCTCTACCTGTACCCTTTCCCGGTCTTTCCCTCTCTCCCCCATCCCGTTGAGTCAATCCAGTGAAATCCAGTGATAGAAAAGAATGGGACATGTGTAGGTCAAGTGCTAAGCTCAGAGGTTTCTTCATCTGCTCTTACATTGGTGTTAACTGTTTGTTTGCATAGACCTGTACCTGGGAGCCCCAGTTTCCACATCTGTCATGAGATAATGCCTTGGTTCAGACCTGATGAAGGGAGAATGACAGTCCTTGGCAGGGAATGCAGAAAAACAACTCTTGTCACTATTGTTTTAAATGGTTGTTTCTGTTCTTTCTCTATTCCTAGAAAACCCTTTTGGATCTTTCTATATATAGTGAGAGATTAGCAGTTATCATTACTTAGCGGGTAGTACTGAGTGACTTTCAGGAATTCCCCATCCCTTCTGAAAGTAGTTTCTCACACTGTTATGTTTCGTTTTCACTTTTCACAAGCTCCGTAATGCTCCTGATAATGAATCATCTTCACAGAGGTGTTTATCAAACTTGTAAAATAATGACAGGAACTGTTACTGATAGTTTTAGTGCTCTGTAGCTTCTGATGAAAATGGTGAGCATTATGGCAAGATACTCATTTAAAACAACAACAACAAAAACCCAGTATGTAGGCACTCACAGTCACAGCAGAGGCAGGGGGATCTCTGTGAGCCTGAGGCCAGCTTGGTCTCCCCAGTGAGTTTGAGGTTAAAGAAACAGAAGAGAAAGAATAAATAAATAAATAAATCCTGGCTGGTTCTAAATATATTTCCAGCAGTCCTTTTATTAGAGTTTTATTTTCCCCCTTCCTCTAAGCCTTTGTTTGGCTATGGTACTTATCAAACAATTAAAATTAAATGCCTGAGCTTTATGAATGTGCCACTGAGGCAGCAGGGTATGGTGTAGGCTTTTAGGTACAGGGAGCATGGCTCTTTACAGGCATTCTAACAATATAAACGAATGGAGGAATAAAGAAATAGACAACAGGGATTGCTTTTAGAGAACTGAATTAACATGATGCCCCTAACTTGGGCGGTTCCAGTATAGTCTGTTGTTTCTTAAAAGACTTGGAACAGGACCCTTCATCCTTCTCCTCGGCACATTTCTCAGGTATGCTTTTGGAAAGCCAAAAGGTGCTGTGGGCCCCAAGACACCGGGAGAGAAGCAGCACATCTGATGGGCCCGTTCCGGGTTCCTGAAATAGTCCACAGTATCTCCAGTCAAAGCTAAGCAAGGGCAGAGGAACAGCTCAGTGGTACAGCGCTTGCCTACCATGTGCCAGGTCCTAGGTTCATCCCCAGCGCTGCTTGAAAAAACTGATACGGTCTAGAAATTAGAATCCATGACAGGCACCTGCCATTTTGTGTTAATCCCACCTTGTGCATAGTCCCTTTCTTATTTCCCAGCTGGATCCCTCTCTTCTTTTTCACCTGCCCACTCTTGCCTCCTTCCCAGGCTCCCTTCCTAGCTCCCTCTGAGCTTGTCTTTTGAAACAGTCCCTTTGGTCCCCCATGCCACGTATTCCTGTGCCTCTGGTTTCAATGCCTCTGCGCATCAGACTCCCTCATACCTCATCAGGCCCTTCATGTTGGGGGGGTGCGCTCTCCACAGGATTGGCAGGCCTTGCAAATCTTTGGGCTGCTGTAATAAAATCTCCAGTTCCTGAGATTTATGAGGTCAGATGCATGTAGAAGAGAAAGCACCTACAGTTCATGAAACTGTAAAGAATACCAAGTGCCTAGAGAGGGAGAAAAGATGCCCAAAAGCCTGACAGCTCATATCTTTGCCAATCTGGTTTGCATTTCCTTTCATTTATCATCCAGGTATTGCAAGTATTCAAATGGCCAATTCCAATGCTTTGTGTGTGTGTGTGTGTGTGTGTGTGTGTGTGTGTGTGTGTGTGTGTGTGTGCGTTTAAGCTCTCAAGATATCAGTTTACATAATTAATAGAAATATACCAGCAGGTGACTGTAATGTGATTATAAAGTACAGTCCTGGCTGTTGGGGTGTATTGAATACTTTTAAATGAAATATGTGGAGTGTGTGCACGCATGCAATGTGTTTAAATTAATGCAGCCTTTCCAATCAGCCAGAAAGAGAGAAAGGATGTAAATTGCTAGCATGTGTTGTTCAAAATGCAAAAGTAGGAAAGCAATATTGATCTGTGCTTTAGATGTTTATTTACATCAGTTGCACGGCGTTAAGATGTCTGGCCATAATTATCAAGACCTGCCCACCTGTCAAACCGCAATTGGGTTATTTCCCCATTGTCTTGGAGCAGTAAATCTTCAGGTCAGGATGGGCATTAGACAAATGGAAAAAGGCGACTTTCCCAGAACATGTAATTCATTATGGAAAACAGGTGCCTGCAGAAGATTTTTGCTTTAATGCAGACATATTTTATTATTCATAAAATATTAATGTGAGTAGTCACTACCAGAGTTGTGTGAATTGTTTTCATGTAAGAATTTCAGTTTCAATATGAAGAAAGGGATTGTGAGGATTCTCTCAACCTTGCTTATTTTTTGAAAGAAGGTAAGAAAAAAAAGAAATCATTCCATAAATAGTTTCATTCCCTTGCTCTCCCAAAAATAGGTTCAAAACGACCCTGGCTCCCACTTCCGTAATGTGCGAAAATCAGTCTTCTTTAATGTTGTGTGTGGTGAGTGTTCAGTCCAGGGACAACCTTGTAGGAGGGACAGAGTGACCTTTCAGGGGGAAAAAATGAAATGAAATATACTTTCATTTTCCAGAAATATGCATGCAAGTAAAAATTTGACAGCCTGGAAGAACATAAGCAAATATATCTTTTTATTTGAAGATAAAAAGAAGCAGAACTGCAGAGGAAAGGGAGAAACCTGTGAAAAAACGCATGATGCCGTTTTTACGAATAAGCAGCTTAATGTATCTTGGCACCCACAGTAAGCCTTGTAGGAGCTCAAAGTGCCTCAGGCAATCTGTGAGCAGAATAGCAATTTTATTACTTTGTCATTAAACCAATTTCACAGCAGTATTGTTTGTTAATGAGCAGCGGCAAACGAGGGAAGATGTCACACACTGGAATAGCAGAGAGATTTGTGACCCAGGCTCGCAGCGCTAGGCTGGAAAGACCACGGCTATAAAAAAGGAAATACTTTGGGATGAAATGCAAAGTCTATACAGCAGAGCTTGTGTTTATGAGCTACCATTTTGCTAAGAGCTGTGAGAGAAATAAAGGTCTAGAAATATGCAGTTAAAACAGGGCCTATAAAATTAAAACCAAATTAAAGTATAGCAGAGGATTACTGCACAGACTGTACTCGACAAAATATATTTTAAGTGATGAGGTGAAATCTAAATCAGTTTTGTTTGAATTTGGTTGATATTTATGAAATTCAATAAAAAATTTTTTTTTTGAAAAAAAAAATCTAAACAAAGTAGCTGCTTCATCCTTCTTCAATAGTGTCTGAGCTGTAAACATGCACCACTTTGGGGGGAACTCCCCTCGCCAGTCCTTAGATAATTAGCAACTCTTGATTCACAGGATGAACCCCTCTCTCCAGCCAGCCTCCTCTGTTACTCCAAGTCTTCCTAAGGACATTGCAGTGTGTAATAAACACTCAGGCGGAGCCCTGATGGGCCGCAGGCCCATGAATCAAGTGCCCCTGGCATGGCAGGAATTGAGTTCACAGTGTGATGGAACCTTCCTTTCTCTTTTCCCCCTTCCTTGCTTTCCTTGAGATCTTTCTATTCCTTTCCACTTTTTTTCCTTTTTGCTATTTTTTTTTTCTGAGCCCTGACTGCCCTTCAAAAGGAGTTGGGAGGTAGCCTTGAGGGATATGAGAAACAGCACCAAGCAGGCATGTTGCTACATCCCTGCAAGGCACCCCAAGGTGATCATACTGCCCACGCTGCCTGGCTGTGTCTACATAAAAGAACGCGTAGTTGATGTCACCAGGCCTAAGAACAGACTCACTCCCTCCAGGAAGAAGCAGAGGTGAAGAAGCCTGGGAGGAAATCAATATGGTGACCAACCCATGATTGTATCTGCATTTGCAGAGGAGATTTTAAGAATAGGTTCTGAGCTGGGTGTTGTGTACACAGGCCTTAAATCCTAGCTACACAAGAGAGACTGAGGCAGGAGGATCATAAATTTGAGGCCAGACCAGCCTATAGACCAGTGTGGGCAACTTAGTGAGGCTCTGTCTCAAAATCAAGCATAAGAAGAGGGTGGGGGATGCATGTCAGTGGTAGAGTACTGGTCTCTCATGTATAAGGTCCTGGGTTCAATTCCCAGAAGAAAAAAAAAAAAAAGATGCACTACGGTTTTTAGACATATTGTCGAGCCATAACCATTCTTCATCAGGGACTCTCATCTATTTGAGGTTGTGTCTGGACTTTGGTACTGAAATGTCCAGGACCATGTATGGCCTTCTTCCAGACAAAGGGCCCAACAGTTCCATGGCCTGGGACCATGACTAGGCAAGTTCGAGTGTGGAACACTAAGGACCATACTGTGGCGTGGCTGAGGACTTGACTGTCGTAAGCTCTGGGGCAGCACTCCGGTTTGCCCAGTTCTCCTTGTGACTTGGTTTGTGGGTAGTACTAAGGCGTTTTCTTAATCTTTAGACTCGGTTCGGTCCTGCTGTCTCCTTTGCTTTCTCTTCTGATGATTTCTTAAGTGATGTTAGGAGTTGGGAAGAAATGCTCAGGGCCGTGGTCTCAGCATGAGCATGGTGGTGGCAGTGCAGCTTTAAGACCGGTTTCTGCCTGACAGGGCAGGACCCCCAGACAAATCACTGGCTGGCTCTGTGGTAGTTGGCAGCCATTCAAGACTGGTCTTGTGCCAGGAGTATTACTAGATAGCCAGACAGATCAATTCACTTTTACATTCCCGCCATTATTTATAGCCCCACTGTATATCTCCTCTTGCTTATGAAGTAATGATTAGCAAATACAGTACACATAAAACATGGGCATTTGTTCTGGAAAGAGCTTTCTCCTGCTGATACTGCAGATACTGTCCCAGGTCACAGAACCTTCAAAAGGACTGAAAGGGCACATCTTGTGCAGCGTTTGTTCCTTTGAAAAGGATGCTCCTTTCCCCGTTTCTGAGTAATTGAAGAGGCTGGAGAGGTTTCGCTCCTTGCTTAGGTTGCACTGTGTTCTCTGCAGCTCCCGTTCTCACAGATGCTTCAGCCAAACCTGCGAAGAGGGAAGTCGCCCGGTGCAGTCGGCTATTTCAAATGAGGGTTTTGTGTTTCCCTTTTGAGTGTGTCCAAGTGAACAAAGTACTTCAGCTAGCACGCATGGGAGGCCATCTGGGATGGGATTTCTCCAGTGCTGGGGAAAGCTGACCAGACTCAGGGGAAGACACTGGCTTTCGGGTTTGCTGTGTTTTATTCTTTCTTCCCAGGGCACATGATCTATATTCACATGCTTCTGGGGCATCCTAAGGAGTCCCCCCTCTAGTGGTGACCCATCACTGGCGTGTGTACTGACCATTGCTGAGTTGATGCCTTTGAAGACATGTTCATTCAGCTCAGAGTCCATGATTGGAGAGCTTCACATTGCTTGGTTCATGGAAGGTGGGGACACCTCCACCTTTCCTTGAGAATATATGGTGGCCATAAAGTGGTTATTTAGAAGCCTGCATTCTGTAGCCTGGAATCAAATCCACACATTGATTAAGTCATGTTTTCCTAGCAGAATGAACATATATAGTGAGAAGATAAAAAAGACAACCATTAGGTTAGGATGATACTATTCGGGAGAAAAAGGTAGTTCAGAATTGGGAAACGTGGGCTGTTGGCACCCTGCTAGGCCTCACTGCTTCCTCCTTGGTTCACTCTACAAGGGAGACACTTGCAAGTACCTCTTATCACTTAGACAGGTGAGTGCATCTTGTATTATGTGGACAGCATATTTCTCATTGTGTCAGCAGATAAAATTGTGACAGATTTGCTAAGAACATTGCCAATACATATGAATCATCATAGCTTATGAGTATGTTTTTGTGTTTTATTTCTAGAGAACTTCCATAATTTCCTATTATATTAAGGATCTCTAGCTCAGTAGGACTTTTTTTTTTTTAATCTTTTTATTTTTGAGACCGGGTTTCATGTATCCAGACTAGCCTCAAACTACCCATTTAGTGGAGGGTAACCTTGAACCTCTGATCCACCTCTTTACCTCTCATATGCAACTAAACCCAATATACGCAGTGGCGGGGATTGAACTCAGGGCTTCCTGCGTGCTAGGCAAGCACTCTTCCAACTGATCTACACCCCAGCCCTGATCTGCATCATTTACAACATTGTATAGAAAGTTCCTATTACATGGGGGAGAACATTCCAACTCCCAGCCCCTCTTAGGATTTTGTTTGGTTTTTACCCTTTTAAATGAATTTCCATAAAATTCTTCATACTTACAAAAAAATGGATGTTGTGAATTAAGATACAGAACAAGGTGGGGGGGTCACTTTTGATTCTTCACTGCAGAACCTCTTTACCACATCACTTTATACTTCATAGTCATTTACACTTTCCTGGCACTTTTTTCTAGACTGTCTCATTTGATTCTACATCAGTCCTGTGAAGCAACAGGGCTGAAGTCATTACTCCCTCCTCACCAATGAAGAAATGTCAGGTCTTTCAGGCTTGGTGAATTGTTTGCTGTCTGACCAAGGCTAACTAACCCTTTCCTGGATCATAGCTAACCCTTTCCTGGTGTCCCCTCCACCAAGCTTACCAAATGAAAGAGGTACTCCTCGGTCAAAATGTGATTGAAACATCTTCTTTTCTCCACCAGCCCACACTGGTCGGGATGAAAGCTCTTTAGACAACCTAGGACTCTTCATCTTTGAGGGAGGGTTCCCACACAGCTAAGCTCTTCAGGGCAAGCTCAGTCTGTTTATAAACTCCTGTTTCTCTGCCTTCAGATGTCTGTAGCACCTCAGGCTTCTCAGCCAGCGCTTGTGCGCTTGTGTCTAGCATTATAGTGTTATCTACTGGCTTGTTTTCTGGCAGGGCCGTTCAGATTTCATTCTCCTCAGCAGTGCTGAGAGAACACTGGGATGGCAGTGGCCACACCATGTGGTAAGGGTGGAGTTTTTGTTGAATGGTGCTGAGATATAAGCTGTGGAAACCACCCAAAAGGTAGTGGCATCCAGATCTCTTTCTACTTTGGACCAAAAAGTGGACAACAACCAAGACACAGAGGCAGAAAGCAATCTTCTATTACTTAAGTTAAAGCAAGAAACTAAAAGATGTATTGATTCTTTTATTTGGCAATGATATAACCATCAATTTCTTCACATTATACCAAATCACAAAACAGTACACAGTACCAAGGAAAAAGAGTCTGCATATAGTTAATGCCCTCTAGAGCAAGCTGGGTGAGTATCACTTGTCTGGAATATACATTTGCTCTCATGTTCTGTTGGAATGGATCCTTCCTTATGGTCTTGCCCATGCTTCTTTTGGTCTTGTGATAGATGTAATCCATAGATTTCTCTATAGATTTCCACTAGACACTCTGAGTCATTTAACAGGTATCACAGAATGTGTTCTTTTTTGATACCTGCTGTGGGGGCAAACACCTCATTAGAAATTTATCCAAGGTGATTCAGCAATGTTATTCAATAGGAGTAACACTTTGGTGAGCTGTTTTGTTTGGTTTGGCTTGGCTTGGATTTTCAAGACAGGGTTTCTTTGTGTAGCCCTTGTTGTCCTGGAGCTCACTCTGTAGACCAGGTTGGCCTTGAACTCAGACTGCCTGCTTCTGCCTCCCCAGTGCTGAGATTAAAGGTGTGCACCACCTCTGCCCAGTGTGTTTTAGAGCTTTATATATCATTTTTGACTGATGAATAAAGAGCTTGTGAAAATTGATTTGGCTCTTCAAGACGAAGAGTGGGCAGAAGTGTCTCACTGACCTTTCTGGAACTTTTAAGAGCTTCTGTTACCTACCTACCCCTACCTAAACCCTGCTCACCCCTACCCTTTCCTACCAACCCCTAACCACCCCTACAACTCGCTCACCCCTACCCACCACTGCCTTTCAACCCATAGGTGTTAGGTCGTCCAGTTCCATCCTAAACAGAAAAAAGAAAAGCACACCCTCTGTGTGACTTCTATCAGAGTTTCCCCTTTGGCTGGGCGGTGGAGGCACACTCCTTTAATCCAAGCACTTGGGAGGCAGAGGCAGGTGGATCTCTGTGAGTCTGAGACCAGCCTGGGCTACAGAGTGAGTTCCAGAAAAGGCACCAAAGCTACACAGAGAAACCCTTTCTCAAAAAACAAAAAACAAACAAACAAAAACCAAGGATTTGATCTTATAATCTCCAAATTATTTTCACCCTAAAGCACAGGTGATTCAGAGAGCTATGCCTCTCATCCCAAGTCAAGTTTATTGTTTCACTCTCTACACTTGATGGGGAATGGGCGATTTTTGTTTGCCAAAGAGATCACGGGGTCTGTTCTTCCAAATCTGTGGTCCGTCTTTGGAGTCACCGCCACACATGTGCTCAGGTGTTTTCTCAGTCTTGTTTTTATTAGTCAGCAAAATAACTGCTGCATCATTTCTCACTTTTGCCCTTCCAAGCTTTCTGGGGATTAAAACATAGCAATAGTGGTTGCTGAAAACAGTGCAGGGTTCTGGGTTTTTCTGAAATGTTAACCTCCAACCTTAGTGTTGGCGTCCAAGCACTGATATCCATGTTTCAATCCAAAATAACGAAAAGAACCAGAATAGAAGAGCTATGTTAGTCTCATGTGCCTAAACAGTTGGATAAATAATTTATGAGCTGTAAATAAAGGTCCACTCACTGTATTTCTGTCTATCCATGCCAGTGTGGGAAGAAAAAGAATACCCGGAAAGGCAGACCTGAACAAAAGGCCCTTAAATTCAGGTGTCTGACTTATTCCTTTCCAATGACAGTCTAGTCCCTCTGTTCCAGTGGGACATTGTAGATAAAATATGAAATGAAAACAAATAACACAAATATATTGTGAAACTCACTCTCCAGTGTTCCAGTGGCAGAGGAACTAAGTGCCATGAATGGGTCACTATACTCATAACCAGGCCACTACTCACAATTCTTTTAGCAGTGTTGGAGACTCTCCTATTGATCCTTCCAAGCTTTAAAAAAATCATCAACTTTTATAATCTCTCAAATAAGCTCCAATTACTTGACTAAATATGAAATCCTTACAAAAAGTGTCTTAACTAGGTACCGTCTCCCATCTGCCATTGAGAAATGGTGAATCAGAGAAGTTACAAAGCTAAGAAGCTGTGAGAGGCTTTACACTTACCTCCCAACTCAATCAGGAACTCTTCTACTAAGCATGTAAGCCAAGAGCTCTTGTGTGACCTGTACATCAAGAGGTCTCCACAATCTGAGATCTCTTCCCTCCTACACTTCCTATTTCCTGCTATGACAATCCTTCAAAGTTCAAGACACCAAAGGTTCCCTTCACCCTTCCCTTCTCATGCATGCCACCTCCACCCACCCTCTCTGCATTCACACGGGCACTCTTACAACATTGGAACTGTTGTCCTGTACTGTGCTGTCTCTTCACTGATAAACTCCAGGCTTTCTGAGACTAAGAATCCAGAAGACCGCAAAGCAATGACCGTCTTTGTAGGATGGTCCAAAGGCTGCCCTATAATTCTGAGGTGATGGTGCGATGCTTTGCAGTGCAAACCGGCCTTCACAACCCATCTTCAGGTCAAAGCTTTGAAGCAGTTCTCCTAATTTTCATTTTGCAGCTGAAGTGATTTAGACACCTAAAAGTTAAGGAGTTTGTCTCAAATGTAACAATAAGTGGCATCAGCGGGGTTCAGATCCACATTTCCAAACCTCATAACTACGCTGATCAACGAGTTAGTGCATCCTGTGTTCCCAGCTATGCTTAGAGACCTAGAGGACGTGAAATTAATCTCCGAGTTAGTGGTTTTCTTTCACTTTGAAAGTGTGGCTTCTCATACAAGTTTTTCTTTTATGTGCTTCCCTAAGAAGACCTGAGTGAACTGCCAAGGAGGCAGCAGACACTGAATAAATATTTGTTCAAAGGGATCGAGTGTCGTGCCTTCTAGAATTTCTACGAGCAATCAAAGACTATTAATAAGGGAGAGAAAATGAAGCAGAGAGATCAAGATCACCTGAAGGAGAGTGTACCATGCATATCATGGTAATGGGACTCGTGATAGGTGCTGTAGTGATCAGAGAGGCAGAGAGACACTACCATGCTGAAATTCCCCCTTATAAGGAACGGCACTGACTGTACCTGCTCACGGTCAGGTTATGTCTTCTGCTCACAGTCAGGTTGTGTCTTCTGTTCTCCGCTCCCCCTTTTCATTGACCTGAAACTCGTTCCAGCCATTTCAGTGGGAAAATGATTTAGTGCCTCCTATGTGACATTTTTCCTAAAATAAGATTGGTGGTAAAAGTTTTAAGAAGTCTGCCTGAATTTCAGCGGGGCAGTGGTAGTGCACACCTTTAATCCCAGCACTTGGAAGGCAGAAGCAGGCAGATCTCTGTGAGTCTGAGGCCAACCTGGTCTACACAGAGAAACCATGTCTCAAACAAACAAACAGACAACAAACAAAAAAGAAGCCTGAATTTCTAAGACAAAATCATTCTCTGAATTTTTGTACCCTGATACATAGGCCGAACCAATAAAGATAATTCACATTTCAAAACCAGAATTCTCATATAACAACAGAACTAACTAACAAGAACGTTAGCTTGTAGCTGGTAGCTCAGGTTCAGAATGGAAGGCAGATTGTATGGTTCTGTATTTCTATCCAAGCTGAGCCACACCCCCATGTTCATTTCTTTTAAAGATTTTTAAAATTCTACACTACTATAGAATTGTATGCTCTTTCTGTTTCTTCTAGACCTTACCTTTGGATCTATTGGCTTATGCATTTAGATATGACGTTTCTAGTCTAAAATTGTCTTAGAAAGGGAGTCTTACCAAGGCCCTGAGCTACATTGTTGGTGTAAAAGGTAGGTCCATTGTCCCACCTGCCTGGGGAACGAAGGCATGGCTAAACGAAGCATGGCTGCTGTAAGTCCTGGTTTTCTAGACCTCAGCCTTGTCTATGTCTGTGCACCAGAGCCCACTTTAACCACTGACTGTGAAAACTGTGCCACAGTACTGGATTCTGTGAACTTTCAGTTTCACTGGCCAGAAAATTACTACTAACACCATCCACTTTGTTGGGTTTTGTGAGAATTAAATAAGAATCTGCATACATGTATATACCCCATTTATTGTATAACTCAATAAAAGTCAATAATGAGAATAAGCATGAAAGTAAAGTAATGAATTATGAAACCCACTTAGAAGAAGATGATCTCCATTACAACCTGATGATGGATACTAATTGGTACCTGAAATATGAACTAGCTACATGTTTTCCAAAGTTTTCACTAAATATATTAGTTTTTTTCTAAGTCAGAGTTTAATAGATACTGCTCCAAAATAAATAAATAAACAAACAAACAAACAAATGAAATGTGATGGCTATCCATGCCAGACATTGCTAATTTCAAAGGTTTTATTTTAGAGTCTCCCTGTGTACGCTCATATTTAGAAAATTTGCCTTGATTTCTGCCTCCGTCATGGCCATCATCATACGCAGAGCCCGTTCTAACAATTCAGTGAGCTCCACTTAGCGAAGAGATTAAATAGAATTCACAAATTCATGGGCTGTTGTCTTCACTTAAATGAATCTGTGATTCGCAGTTACTGATCAACCTACTAATACCACTGTTCATAAATGGGAATGGGCCAACCCCTGCTGATATAACGATCAGCTGGAGGAGCGGTGGGTGGGGCACCGAGCAGCTGATGGTCCTCGTTTCTAGAGGGGGCCCCTGAGATGACTGCATATAGGTAGGCAAGGCTAGGCAACTGTGACACCTCCCCAGGGTCCCTTTGGTGCCAGGGATTTAAGAGTCTCAGCTGTCAAAGAACAATAAATTTCCCTTCAAAATATAAAACATAAATCAGTGTTTCCCAAACACTGAAAGGCAAGAAGAAACTAAATCCCCACAATAATGAAAAGAATCCTGTTAATTAAATCAGTAAGGTAGAGAGCTTCCCTCCCAGCACACGGCCCTGCTGAACACTAGAATACCTTGGAGACCGGAGCTGAAATCCAAGCTTTCTCTACTTTGCAAGCCAGCGTCCTGAGGGAACATTTAGAAGAAGCAGGGGGTGGGGGAAATCTTAGGAACAGGACAAGTAAGCACACCTTTTTTTTTTTTTTTTTTTTTTTTTAAGAAGTTGTTGGACAATGTTTATCTAGAAAGGGAAGTTGCAAAACAAATTGTAAACGAGGCTCAGCATGCGTGTGCCAACCTCTTATCAGATCTGCACCTGTCTTGGGTGAGCCGAAAGCCACATCGCTGTGAACTGAGACATAGTCTCCAGTGCGTGGTACTTGGAGGAAAGGGAGAGGTGCCAGCCATTACTCCTGAGTGTGTGTGTGTTTGATTGGTTGGCTGGCTGGTTGGTTGGTTAGTTGGCTGCACTCTATGCTCCTTCATTCTAGTTGCCTCTTGAACTCCCTGGCTCAAATAGTTTATAACAATGATGTGTTACTTCACATATCTTCCTTTTTGTTCTGCAAAGCCACTAATGTAGATTTGTGGGTTGCTTTAATGTTTGGTTAATTGGCTGGTCTACTAAGAGAGAATGTGTTGCCATGGTTGAGGAAAGCTGGGGAAAACGTCTTACGAATCTTGGGAGTTGAGAGCCTCGTGCCTGTTACGCAAGTCACTGACAGCAGAAGCCCTCAGAGAAATGGAAGCCAGCCTGGCTCTGTCTGCTCTAGCCTTCAGTTTCCCTGTTTTGTTTTGCTGTCTCTATTTCTGTTTTTGTTTTTTGAGACAAGATACTATTCTGTAGTCAGGCTGACCTGAAATTTGCTCTAAGGCCAGGGCTGCCTTGAATCTTATATCCTACCTCTATCTCTCAGGTACTGGGACTACAGGCATATACCATCTTACCCAGCTTGAGTTTTGCCCTTCAAGCTCCTCACAACCAAGTTATCTCAAACCCTTGATCTCTACCAGCCTTTAAATCGGGTTTCACTGGCTTTAAAATACACCCGCATCTATTCTCAGAATCTGAGACCTCTCTTCTGAACCTTTCTAAACCATTCAAACTACAAAGCTACCCAACTCTTCCCCTAGACCCAACATGTAACTAATCATTAGTCAGTGTATTCAAAATGCCCCAGGGTGTGCTTGCTGTATGGTTTTGTTCATTCTGCTGTCTCTCTGCCTCCAACAGGCTTTGTGTTGAGTGCTCTGATGGTAGGGGTGAGGTGTGTTGGGGGGATCTCATCAGCTGCATCCCTTGCCATCACCTGTCGCCCAGTTGACGTCCACATACAAACACAGAGACATCATTCTCCCTGTTAAAGGTCAAAATGTCAGAAGCACTGTGGACAGACTTTGCAAGACAGGCTAACTAGGGTTTGAACCTGGTCCTCACATATCCTAGGCTAGCCCTCTACCTCTGAGATACACCCCCAGCCCACTTGAGTTGTTATTGTTGCTGTTGTGATTGGCTTGTTTTCCCCGTGAGTTGGTTGGTTTGTTTTGAGACAAGGTCTCATGTGATCCAGACTGATCTCAAACTGCTTATATAGCCGCTGGCATTTAATTCCTCATTCTCTTACTTTTACCTCATGAATACTGGGATTACAAGAACGCAGTACCGTGCCCAGCACAAGCCCTCTTTTTACTCTTTATCCTGAGACAAAGTCTCACTAAGTTCCCCAAGCTAGCCTTGAACTTTTGATAGTTCTATCACAGTTTCTTGAGTAAGTGGAATTAACAGGTCTAGATCACTAGGCCTGCTGTAACCACTAGGATCCATTAACTTTCCAATTGATAACAAAATTGGGTCCATAACTCCAAGATTGCCGTCCCTCAAATCTTACCATATTGCCAGTCAGTCACTCTGGCAGAAAGAAGAGAAGTAGTGAAAGCAGTGTGGCTCAGCTCTAGTACTCTGGAGCTGCGACAAGTTTGCCATGGCAGTAAGTAGCCAGACCGCTATCTTGGCAAAACATGACAAGATGGCGGCCCCAAACTCAGTCCTAACTGTTGGCTTCTGATGACCTTGCTGGGTTGTGGATCATCTCTGTTTCTCTTCTCCATGCTGATACCTCTGACCTTTCACAGCAGTACATCTGTGCTTGGTGAGGGGTGGTGGGGATCTCCTCAAGATTTTGGTTTTCCCTGTTTGTCAAATCAAGAACGATTGAAAGTCATAGGGTCTACTGTGAGAAATGAGTCTGTATGTATACATGCAGTGAATGTGTGTGTGAGCGTATCGCAAGGATCAAGTTAGTAAGGGTTTTAATTATGCTTGTCTTATCTTTTAGGAGTGCTACTTTTGTTAAGGAAATCAATGGTATTTTGTTTTAGCCGTATTTTGAAGGGCTGTGGAGATGGCTCAGTGGGTAAGAGCATTGCTGTACAAGCCTAAGAACTGAGTTTGAATACCTAACACCACATTAAAAACTGGGCATGGCTGTTCATGCATCTAACCCCAGGATTGGGGAGTGGAGACAGGCAGACCTTAGGGGCTCTTAGGCTAGCCCAGCCAAAATGGTGAGTTTGTGAGACTGAGATCCTGTCTTACAGAACAGGGTGGAGAGCAATGGAAGAAGACACTGGCATCTTACACATGGGTGCACACGCGCATGTGCACACATCACACACACACACACACACACACACACACACACACACACACACATTATCTTGAAATAGCTAGTAGATGACACAACATCTGTGCTCACTGGCATTGCTAATGATACCTTCAGTCACAAGTATGTTTGTGGCTGTCAGTTGATAGGGTGACTGTTTCAGAAGACAGTGTTGACTGTTTCCTAAAGCCTGAATCTTAACAATAATTGAATAGAAAACATTAAGCTAGATGCTGAATTCATCTAGCTCCATCTATGCATCTGGTTGAGTTTACACTTAACTTTTGAAAATATCGGCTTCTCAGAGCCATGCTTGACTCTTGGACATCTGCAGCCCCAGCGCTATGCATGGTGGGAGTAGGAGGAGCATGGTGGGGGGAGCTTGCTGGCTGCTGGACGAGCTGAAAAGCCCAAGCTAGATGCAGGAAGAGACCCTGCCTCGAAATGACCAGGCAAAGAGTGACAGAGGAGGATACCTGATGCCCGCTCTGGTCTCCATGAGTTCACAAGCACGGGTGCTTGCACCTATATAAGTGCACACATCTGCACACCCACGGCCATGCACACCACATGCACGTGCACAAAAATAAAATAAATGTCAAAATAAGTTAATTAACTTAATGAAATAGAAGCTTTTCAGCCACATCTCTAGATTGTGACTTGGGAAGTCACACCAGCTGCCACGGAATGAACATCTGCTCTGAACTGCTCACTGAAAATTCCTTGCTAGAAACCCAGTAGGCACAGCTTCGAAACCACAGTCCATAGTTCATTCTGGAGTCCAACACTACACCGCAGTATGATATTACAGGGCTGGGGACAGGGTGCCATCAAGAAAGTCCCTGCCAGAAAGCGTGAGGACCTGAGTTCATGTCCCCAACAGCAAGAGAAGCAAACAGAAACAGTGCTTTGCCTGGCATCCCAGTGCTCAGACAGCAGAGACAGGACGATCCTTAGGGCTTGCTGGCCAGGAGGTCCAGCCAAGTCGGTGAGCCCCTGGTTTCATGACAGAATCACCTGACAGAATCAGGGCAGGTGAGATGATACAGCTGGGAAAAGAGAGCTACCCAGAGAACTTGATGGCCTGAGTTTGATCCCCAGACCCAACCAACTACCAAAAGTTGTCCTCTGACCTCCACAAGCATGCACACCACACACGCACATGCACGTCGTCGTCGTCGTCGTCGTCATCATCATCATCATCATCATTGGAAATGACCTTAAAAGAAAAAGAAAAAAAGAACTTGTCTCAAGAAATAAGGCAGAGAATTAATTCATGAAGATCCTGGACATTGACCTCTGAATACCACAAACAGGCACACACAGACAGTGAAAGAAATAACATCACAAATGACAGTTTAGTGTTAACTATCCCCTTAGTCTTACTTTGCCTATCTGTAGAGGGCCTGGCTTTCGTATGTCTGTAGGTTTTATAGTGGGAGGCCAAAGGCCCAGTGTGGACAGTGGCCGTAACCAGCATGAAAAAGGCTGGCCTCCTCACTGCCTGAGGAGTGAATGTCAGAATACACCATTTCCTGTCGATAGTGACATCATTTTGACAATTACAGCACCTTCTCTTTTTTCTGGAATGGGGAGAGGGGTAGGGTGAGGAGCAAATCTTCCGATCAGGAATTTTCACAAACTTAGGAAAGGGAGGAATAAAGTTTGCACTCCCCCATGTTTCTAGATGACAGATTAAAAGCCACACAGGTATGCAGAGCTGCTTAAGCCTCGCCAAGGTGGCAGTCTCTGAACGCTTTGATGTCATCTACTTGCTGGACCCCTGAGACTTTCCTGGGATCCAAATTTAGTAGACTTTATGTGGCTCGCCTGTCCCTTCTGGTGTTCAAAAAGGGAAGGAAAAAGGTCCCTGCTCCTTCTTGTCCCCGTCCTTTATTGTACGCTTTGCTTTGTTTGTTTGATTTTAAAACTGCCATTATGTGAAAGTGTAGCGAGTATAAATAATTGAGAAGATAACTCTGTGGGGAAACCGCTCGCACTGCCTTTGTGCAGAGGCAGCTCATTACGGCTCTGAGCTGCAGCATTCCATAAGAGCAATTATGCAGCATCAGTATGCCATGGATATTAACCAAGGGGAGTAGATAAGACACGGGAAAATCATCTTGTATCTTATTTAATTAAATTTATTTGGTTTTTCCAATAGGTCCTCTCGTGTGTAATTTTTCCGACCACTCCATAGTTGCTGTGGTCTTTGCAGGACTGTTACATGACATTTTTTTTCTTTTTTTTTTTGGCATTCCTCCTCAATTTTGTATAGACCTAAAATGTATTTATATTGGGGTTTAATTTCTACCCAAGGAGAGGTTATCCATGAAAATGGAACCATAATTTGGTCATGAGGTTTTTATCCCTCCTAGGGCTTATATCGCCAGTTAATATATGTTAATACAGCAAAGTGAATAAAAGGTTAAACAAGTGGGTCAGGCTTGGAGAGTCTTAGAATGCTTACTTCTGCTGAAACGGAAGGAAAAGCCCGTAATGGCGCTTGCCTGACTTTCACCCCCATCATTTTAAGAATTGCTTTGCCAATCCTTCACAGCAAATAGTAATTTTAAGTGGACCAAAACAGAGCTCAGGGTGTTTGCACTCCACGGTAATGATAGAGTAGCCGTGCTCCCTGGAGTCAATAAGCCCAACAATTGAGTCATTTTTGCCTCCTGTGAGTGAATCACTGCTGTTAGCCTGAATGACAGGATTGCCTATAGAACCAGAGGCCTTCACCACGTTGACCTCGTCCCAGAATATCGGGGTTCAGAGGGCAGGCAGGTGGTGTTTAACACGGTTATAAGTAAAAGCTAATTTTGTACACGGAGGATCTGTAAACAAGGAAGTGGAATTGATTGGAGGGTGGTGGGGGCCAGGGGACCTTGGATGTGTGCTGAAGCACATTATCCAAAGCAGCCCATCCTCATTCCCTGATTCTCTCACTTTCCCCTTTCTCCTTCCCTGTGGCATCCCTCCACCATGTTCCTTGCCTCCTCTTACCTGCCTCACAAGTGAATGTCCCAACACAATAGGATACAGTAGAGTCAGCTGGCTACAGCTCATTCACAAATCTCATTAATAAAATTGCAGGCAGTGTTGCAGGAGTGATATATATAGATATAAATATAGATATAGATATATAGATATATATGTGTGTATATACATATATAGAATACATATATAGTGTATATATTATATATAATAAAATTGTGTCTATTATATATAATGCATAGTGTATCTTTTAAAAAATATTTTAACTTTTTACAGTTATTTATTTTGCCTAAGGAGAGGTGCATGTGTAAAGTCAGAAAAACATGGGAGAATTAACCCTTTCCTTTTCCCTGTGGGTTCTGAGGCTAGACCGCATCTTCTCAGGCTAGATGGCAAGCCTTAGGCTTACCCTCTGACCCATCTCACCAGCCCAGTACTGTGTATCTCATACTTAAGGTTTCTTTTAAGTTTCTAATAGTTATTTGAAATAAAAAAATCAGGCATAGCAAAATATCTAATGAATGAGAAATGAAAACGTAGAGAAAATATCCTTAACTAAAATCATCCCTTCATTTTCAAATTACCCTTGAAAGTTCTAAGGAGCCTGATCAGTCAGTATGCTGGTGAGGTATGCTGCGGTCTGCTGGGAAGCTCCCATGGTTTACAGTCCCACTGGGAGGAGGAATTAAAGAAATGATGTGTGTGTGCAGAGCGTCGGGCCTGCCAGTGGCCTGTGCATCTGAGACTGACTTGGAGAAGATGCAAATCCTACTTTCAGACTGACGAATGGCTTTAAGGAGCAGTCTCCACTAGAAACTAGAATGCCATGGTTTATTTCAAGAGCTTGGAACCTGAGCACCCCTGACAACCCCAGTAGCTTGTTATGAATTGATTGGTGGCTCTCATCCCCTTTTAGAGAGTGTTTATCAATCTGCAAAGAGCCATGATGTAACTCACAGTACAAATGCAAAAAATGCCCTGCCTTTTGTTACCTTAGTGTACATTATCCCATAGAACTTGACCTGGGACTCTTCCTTTTTGAGAGACAGTCACAGACACCAGTGTTCCTCCAAACATATCTGGGAGGAAATTCACAAAACGATGTAATCGGCAAGAAAAAAAAAAAAGATTTCCTTTTTTTTCTCCACCTCAGATCTTCCTTCCTCCATTCCTGTTTCCTGCCTCTCACCCCCGGAATACACACTCACAACACCTTCTGGACCGCAGTGGTCAATCTGCCTTCCTCCCCATTGCAGCCCAGCATAATGGTGACATCCCATTCCAGTTCTGTCTCATCCTATGCATATCACACACACACACCACACACACACACACAGCCAGGCAGAGCCAGAGACTCCATTTCTGCCAGAGAAGTCCTTCTCCTGTCTGCCTGCAGTCCAGGTAGATTCACACCTTGTAGTGAGTTAGGGTCCTCACTTATTTCTCAGTGTGACATTCATTAGAGCAGAACTGGAAGCCAGAATTATGTCCCATCTTAGCTCTGCCCTGCTCTAGGGCACATCGTTCATCAGGAATTGAGCTATGCCACGTGCAAAAAAAAAAAATGACAAGAGATTCCCTAATGGTTCTTCTATTGTCAATTCTAAATTATTTCCTAGAGGAAGGAGCCCTCTTTTCATTTACACGTTCAGTTGTTTATTCACCAAACATTTTATTGGAGATAGCAGAGACGGTGTCGATAGCACAGAACTAAAATACGCTCTCTATAAGATCAACTAGGTGAAAACCAGACAAGTAAATTGTGGTTATTGCACTGAATCAATTCTTCAGGGAGCATGCATGCTAATGACTGGGGAAGTGTGTGTGTGTGTGTGTGTGTGTGTGTGTGTGTGTGTGTGTGTGTGTGTGTGTGTACAAGTGTTTGCATTTGTATGTATATGCACTTGCATATATACAGAGGCCAGAGATTGCCTCCTCTATTGCGGCCTACCTTATGTTTTGAGACAGAATCTGATACTGACCCTGCAGGTATACTAGGTAGTCAGCAAATCCCTGGCATCCTTCTGTTTCTGCTTCTGCTTCCCCAGCACTGGGTACACAGAGGAATACAGCCTCACCTGACTTTTTTTTTTTTTTTAACATGGATGCTGGAAATTCAAACTTGAGTCTTTGTGCTTGTGCTGTGGCAGGCAAAGGCACCAGCTCTCCAGCCCCAGGAAATGTCTCTTAATCAGATTAAGCAACAAAGTTACCCCAAAGAGGTGTTCTGTAGTAAGAATTTCAAATGATGGATGGACCAGATGGCTCTGGAAGGAAGACCATCCCAGATGGAATAAATAGTGTGGCCCTAGCTAGTTAGCATATTAACTTTAAACTTATGAATTAATCTTGAATTATTTGTGTATCACACGATTTAAAAATCTATGACAGTTAAAACAATTACAGCATTACATTGTTTCGTCTTTAATAGATGAAGTTACATCTATTCCTGTGAAGATGGAGACAATCCAAATGTCATTGTTTTCGTCTGTGAGAGTTAAGTTAAACTACCCTGGGAATCTTAATAAGAGATGTGGTGCCTGGATATACTCTAAAAATCTGCTCAAACCGTGGTCCATCTAGTTTGCACCTTAAACTCTAGATGGGACTTAAGAATCGAAGGTCCATGTCTTCATTCCTCTGTAAATGGTGGTGGGGGAGCGTATCCACTCACCAATGGCTTAAACCGAAAATATTTAAGGAATAAAGCAGCCATGGCATAACCTCTAGTTTGCTAGGTCTCTGGTGGTTTATAAAGATATATTTTATGTCTTTTATGATCACAGGATGATGCTAAAAAATTTGTGGGCAATGATACCATCATATTGGAAATACTTTGTGTAACATCTCTGCCCAAGACACAGGAGGCTACCTGGGTGTCAATCCAAGCAAAAGATGTTTCATTTGTTCTTAAGAAAAAACAATCTGGAAATTTGGCTTAGAAATTAGTCTTGGATGTTGGAACATCATGGATATAAGGACATTAAGGCATATGTCTGTGAATAGAATTTTTGCTTCTAGATAGAATTAGGGTTTGTAATATTTTGGTTATATAGAGTTTTTGAAAGTAACTAGTAATTTTTTTTGTTTTAAATCTTTGATTTTTAACCCCCATGGACAGCTTGATGAGAATATAGCCTGGCTAGGTGGCACTGAGTTTAATAGGAGGAATGTCACTTGTACGCATATTTATGACGCTTTATTTGATGGATCTTTTCCATAATAGCACTTGACTTTCTGTGTTTTACTCTTGTCACCCCCCCCCCCTTATTTTGGGTTGAAGCCACTCTAAAGTTTAACACCTGGGAGATTTCTCACTTATGGTTCCCTTTAGAAGTGCTAAAATCTCAGCCTCCCAAACAAGAGACCAAGTTGCGGTTTAAAGAAAGAAGTGGTATTGATAAAAGGCCCAAGAATGTTGCCACCTTTCCAACGTGTCCTCAGCAAAATCCTTTCTTTTAAGCCAGCAGGAGAAAGGAAAGGGGGATAAGAGCCCGGTCCCTCCAAATGCTTCTGGCATGCCGATCTGGTCTTCTGAAACATCCCCTGCTGCTCCAGAAAAAGGAGCCCCTGAAGCAAATGAAAACTCTGGTGGGGACATTCACATGCATAGCACCCTCCCTCCGAGTGCTTTAGATCCCAGGGCCTGGGGTGATTTGGCCTGAGTTGAAGAATAGAGACTTGTGAACCATTTGTCTCCACACCTAGAGTATGGTGAAGTGCTGTGTCTTTCACCTTAAAAGCCCATTTAAAAAGAAAAATATGGTTCGTGAGGACACAATTTGGACACCATCACACTTAATGGAGTCCCTTTTAAATGTAACACTCGGTCCCATCAATTCCCTTCTAAATTACTTGTCACCACCTGGAGAAAACCTGCCCTTGATTATCTTATGCAATTGCTTAAAAATACGGTGTGTGTGTGTGTGTGTGTGTGTGTGTGTGTGTGTGTGTGTGTGTGTGTAAACTTCATTTAAAATCCCTGATGACTAGAATGACTTATGCTAAGTGTAAGGCTATACAACATGTGTCATAACACAGTGTGACTCATATGCATGCATGTAATTGTCACCAGCTTCTAAATCTGCTCACACACATCACCTCAGAACTCAAAGTGAGCAAACTAGACCTCCTAGAAATAAGGCCATTGTCTGTAGGCTTTAATTTACAGTTGACTGACCAACAGGATCAGATGGAGGACTTTGTAAAATCTTGAGACACATGAAAAGGTAGAGTGTTTTCAGAGGTAGCCAAACAGTTTTTAAAGCATACTGCTTGAGATCTAGAAGAGTCCTAGTTTAATATGAAGAGGAGAGACGGTTTTGAAGTAGTCTCTTGTTTTCGGGGTTCACGCTTCTTTTGTCCTTGTCTTGAGTGGCCTCCTAACGTTTCAGCTCTAGTGCCGCACTCTACTACAATAAGTAGGAATCTAGCAAACAAATGGCCCGTTTTGATTAACTGTGCACCATGACATAGCACACATGGATTCTCATCCTGGTGCCCTTTACCTTCCGCCCAGCAAAGCGCAATGCAGAAGTCATCCTAAAAGTCAAACGCTCCCCGTTTTCATTGCTAGCACCTTGTTGGAGTCCATCTCTTCTCCCCTTTCTCCCTGCGTTGGCCAAGGGTGGTGAGTCTCCTCAGTTGTCCCATTCTCATCAACCCAGCTCAGTTCATCCTCCAACAGGCCCTTGGGAAAGGTCTCCTCAAGAGGCTTCCTTGTCTCACTTCCCCATTCACGAATTTCAGAGACTCATTTTACCTCTGAAGAACCCCATGCAGCTTGCCTGTGAATTGCAGCCAGGTTCCCCCAGAAACCAGAAGAAACTATCAGCCAATCTCTGTTCAATTACCCTGAGCACTTTCAAACAAAGTCAGCCCTGGTGGAGTCCTGGTGGGACTGGTACCTTCAAGCAGCTCTTCTTTCTTTTCTTCCCTGCCATGTGTTGGATTTTGTTTTTAAATGCTCTTTCAAACGGGTTCAACTCTTCCCTTCCAAGAGTTTCTTAACTTTTTTCTTTTCTTTTTTCCTTCTAGTGCTGGAGAGTAAAGCCTTGCAAAGGCTAAACCAGCATGCTGCAGGTGTTCTCTCCTTTTTTTTTGGATAATTTGTTTATTTTTACTTTATGTGCATTGGTGTTTTGTCTGCATGTAACTCTGTGTGAGGATGTCAGATCTTGGACTTATAGACAGTTATGAGCTGCCATGTGGGTGCTGGGAATTGAACCTAGGTCCTCCAAAAGAGCAGCCAGTGCTCTTAACCACGGAGCCATCTATCCAGCCCCTCTGCAAGTGTTCTGTACCTCCAGATCTTAGTTGTCCCCTTGCTGGGCTGCCCCTTGCTAGCCTTGAACTCACTATGTGGCCCAGAGTGCTTTGGAATTTTCTGTCCTGCTTCCGCTTCTCCAGGGCTTGCATTACAGGTATCCACGCACCGCCATGCCTGGTGATCAGGCTCTGTTCAGGTCTTTGGTTGATGTCGTTGCACCGACTTACTGGATATAGGCTGTTTATTTCTAATAACTTGTGTGTTCTCAAATGGTAACTTTTTCGGTTTGTTTGTGTGTATATGAAGAGTAGAAGTATCAAAAGGCATGATTTGCATTTTCAAATGTTTAGATATATTTACATACGTCGTCAATATGTCATTAAATTTGGTTTGGGATAACTGCAGAATATGGACAGCTTATCAATGGTGACACATGTACAGATTTTTATGACCCTTGAAATTATTCCTAATAATTGTTTCAGGGTTGAAAAGAGATGAGCAAGTACAGTGTGAGGCCCGTTTTCAGCTCCCCACCCACAAAGCCAATTACTGGGACACACACACACCCCAGAGGACACAGCCGCTGAATAAAAATGAACATGGAGGAGAAAGCTAGAGCTCAGTATACTTTGATTGGCCAAAGGATAAAGCCAGGAATCAAGCTAAATAAATCCCCATTCCCTCTGAACACAAGAAAGGAGGGAGAAGACGGTCACTAGAACAGGGCCTGACTGAAAGCAAACAAGAACAAGCTCTTTCTCCTTCGGCCTTTCCAGGAACAGACATAAATAGCCTAGAATTAACAAAAATGAATGTCTACCTGTATTGTTTTTTCACCTTCCTCTGGAGCGGCACAGAAAAATCTATTGAGGTGTTAATGAATTTGTCCCTGGCAAAGTTTATTGCCGCACACACGTGCAGGTGCAGTGTGCACGCGCCCTCACACACGTACACATATGGGTGCCCAGAGGGCTGCTGACTTCTCACTGTCACACAACTGACGAGCTCATGATGACTTCTCAATGCTGCTGTTGCATGTCCCACTCAGTTGACGGGCACTTCCGACTGGACAGGATTACCGTTGCAAACAAAACCAGACATTTGCAACCAGCTCAGTTCTCAGCAAGAAAATGCACATGACTTAGGTAGATTTTGTTGTTGATTTTTTTTCCCCTTATAGGTTACTCAAGGAAACGCATGTCGTTATAAATCAGTAGTAATGAAATCACCATTATGGCATCTTGGATATTGCATTTGCTAAAGCCTTTCTGGACATTAAGTCAGCTTTCAATGATTGATATTATAGACAGTGGATAAACATTTTTTGATGGATCTGTTTGCTCTCAGATGAGAAAAAAAAAAGCAAATTCTTTTTTTTCTCTTTGATTGAAAGAGTGTAATGCCATCGGAGAGGGAAAGGTTCAAATGTGGTCATCACAGGTTAGTGACACCAAAAATAGAAACTCACTTAGGGTGAAATTTGCTGTCAGGAAAAATGGAGCCTTCTTTCTGAACTCGGGAACGTGTGGTTCATGTGAGCTCGCTTGTAGAGGGTTGCTACAATAAGCCTTCTTTCATACAGGTGTGTTTATGCCCCAGGCTTGCTGGCCACAGTCCATTCCATTTACAGAAGCTGAATTAAACAATAACTACCGCTTGCAAAAAAAAAAAAAAAAAAAAAAAAAAAAAAAAAAAAAAATGGTGAAGGTGGGGGAGGGGGAGGGGGAAAGGTGAGCGTCAAAGGAGATGCCTGAGAGCTTTGTTAGGGCCAAGAAAACCCTGTTGTAGATGTCAGGGCTTGTTGATGTTGCTGGGAACGGCACTTTTTTTTTCTCCTGGATTTTGTGGTTCTGCCTTAGGAAAGAAAGTAAAATAGAACGGAAGAACAAAGTCCCACTCTATAAATCAGCAGCTGCTCCTTGCCAGATCAAAGGAATGACATTTTTGCTCCTGGACTTCTTGTCCACTTGAGGGCTTGACAGGCAGCTAACAGCTGGCCTGCTCCACTGTATGAGAGAATCAGCCTACATCTTCTTCCGAGCAGATGACAAGCTAATCAGAGACCTAGCCCTAGCACGGGACACGTGAGTGCATGCACCTTGACCTCTTCCAACACCTCAAATATATAATTGCTAAACAGCGTGGTGCATTTGGGGCCAGTTAATTCTTAGGTGACTTCCAATGAGAAGAAGAATCTGAGATAATGTTCAGCCAAAGGTGATCACAAAGCCAAAAATATTTCAAAATTGCAAGATTTGTGGGGATCAGGTCTCAGTGTGAATTAGCACATGTTTGGAACAGAATGGGAACTGGCTGTGAATGAAGGTAACTGATTATCAGGTGAGACTGCACAGATCTCAAAGCCCAGTCAGAGAGATGGGCGGGAGCTGGGAACTGGTCATTTTGAAAACGGTCACTGTTTCTTTATAGGCTGGTGGAGCTGAATGAAGCTCTAGATCTGTGTTCCATTCCTGCAGAAAGTGGTTTTCGGAGCCACACTAAGGTGTACAGGTTTCCAAATCTGGAATTTTAATGTCAGTAGTAAAATGTTCAAAGTAATTCAGTTTCTTGTTGATTTCCATCTGCAGTAAATCATGTACAGGATGAGGTAATATGCTATAGCTTATGTCTATTGACTGAGTGTTTTATCTTTAAGAGGGTAGATTCTAGATATGAATAGAAGTTCCCATGTTTTCTTCTCTCTTGCTTTCAAATAGCTCTGAAAGATCACTTTTATAATACATGATAAATAGCCACATATGAATAACCGTATAGCATTCTGTAAGAGTAACAGTGCTCCAAAGTCGGGACCTGCTTGGATACTGTGTTACCAGCCGCTGGGTGTGAGTGTACTAATGGAATTGTGTTGGTTGTTGCTCAGGATTCAGGAAGAAATAAAAGATAATTCCCTATGTAAAGGGAAATTTCTCAAATACTTTTATTAAATAAAAACTACAGTTGTTCATATAAATCTCAGATAAAATGCTCAATCAAATTTTCTCCATCACCTTTAACAATTCTTTTAATACAGAAGAATCATATGTATTACTGAAGTTCAAAAAAAACAAAAACAAAAAAAAACAAACCAACAGTAGATGGAGAGGTAAAACAGAAGAGTGGCTGTCCTCTCTTGTCCTGACAGATCCCTCTGTTGACAGTTTCGCCAAAGACATTTCATTGTCCCAGCTTTCACTTTAAGAGATACAGATGGAGTAAAATGAATTAAATTATTAGACATTGTTTGGTACCCAAGGCAAGTGATTAAAAGACTCTTCAGATCTGAGGTACTTAGAGAGGCTGGTGTGTGCAATGTTTGCGGCCGTGAGAGTCACAATTAAAAACTTGAACTTTACAACTTTCTGTTCTTAGGCAGAGCACTAAGATGTCTGATGGCTCTTACTGCAAGGCTTCGCCAGCATAAGGGTGCAGAGGTCACTCAGAGAACTTTTCAACTGCAGATCCGGGAGCAGCAGTGCTGGGTGGGGCATGGTGATGCTTCTGTGTCTGCAATACTCATACTCGGGGGTGGCCTGGAAGCTGCTGGCCCAGGGAACTCCAGAGGGAGGAGGATCTAGGAAGTCTCTAAGAGGATGTGCCCGAAAATGAGACCACTCTGCAACGCTACCTATAGAGAGGTGCTTCACTGGTGTCTAAAATCACATGCGGCCACACACCAACACACACACACACACACACACACACACACACACACACACACACACCAACACTCACATGCACACACATACACACACATACACATGCACACAAAGATGCATACACACATACACACACCAGCATACACACACACACACATACACAAACACACACACACACACACACACACACACATACACACACAAAGTTACATATTCACGTGAAACCCAAGTTTCTAGAAAGACCCTACCACATGAGCACATGCTATAAACCATGTTCCCGTGCTGTTATCAGCCCATTATAGGTAATTTTAGTAGTCACCCATCCATTCTTAGTTACTACCTGTAAGGGAACAGAGCATTTGAGGACCACTGGTTAGGTGTGTTCTGACCATTGGCTAAGATTTAATAAGCCCTTACTATATGCTAGGCTGTGCTCCAAGAACCTTACATACCCTGTCTCTGTCAGTCCTCAAAATAGCCTAGGCTGTTATTCCCCTAGTTGGTAGATAGGAAAGAAACTGAGGCGTATGGAAGTTATAAAGAGCACAAGCCCCTTGGGTTTATTGGTGTCATTCTCTACAGAAAGGGTTTAAAATGTGGGACAATACTTAAGAGGACTGTGATCAAAGTTGAGTATCTTAGTGAATAAGCTATATGGGTGTTTGCAACTTTGGGGGAACGTTAGATCAAACCCTGGAAGCCCACAGTAGACGGCTATGGAAAAGAACTGTCGCCCACTTCATAACTCTGCCCTGGGCCTTTCGCGTCAGCATGAACAGGCTCTCCACTTGAGGCAAATTCATAAGACTACAGAGTGCTCATGCTCCCACACTAACATCATGTTTTCATATTGTAAGTGTATGGGTATTTATTTCACATGTTTTTACAGGTGTGGGCAAATCTAATATTCTATCCAATTATAATTACGCTGCAGCTCAGGGACATTAGTTATGATCTGTGAATGTGTCCTAAAGTCATGTATGAATCTCATTCATTTAGCTCACTTTGCTCAAAGTTGTCTTTGGGAAAGGATTCCATGTCTGAACATGAGTGAAAACCTTGGATGTGCTATGTGAGTCAGTCATTCTCAAGTCCAGGGTCTTGTTCAATGGCATTAAACTCACCTAACTCACTGATTCAACTGGAGACCAGGACACAGAATCAAACTTGCTTTGTTTGGTTGGTTTTTGTTTTCTTCATATTAAAAAAATAAGTAAAGTGGCTGATTTTCCAGGGTTGAAGCATCACTGATACCCAAAGCATGCTGGTAGGCAAGTCCCGCAGCTTGGCAAAGCGGAGCTTTTTTCTAACTGGGCCCCTGTCACCAAGCTCCCAACCACACCTTTTCCAAATTGATCTGATCCCTTGTCAACAGTTCAAACCTCTTCCTTGACAACACCAATCCAGGAGAGAGCTTCAAATCCAGCCATCCTCAGAGTGTTCGGAGCTGGCTGCTTTCCAAGCAACCTCGGGGAGAGAGGCCTGCGCTTTCTAACAAAAGGAATGCTGCCTGAGGGCGTGGCTTACCAGGTGTGGCAAGAAGTTAGTGAACCAGAAAGAAGGGATTTATCAGCCATTTAAAAGGGGGTGGGGGAACCAGCCAACAATCAAATGACATCTGAGTCTACTCCCATCAGCCTGAGCTATGCTTTGGAGTGAAAAGTCTCTAAAAGAAAACTCAGTGGTCAGATTTCAGGTGGAAAAAAAAAAAACATGTAAAGCTCAAATATTTGGATTTTCCTGAGGTGACTGGTGGTCTCCAGAAGGTATCTCCAGTAAGAGTCAGGTGGGGCGTCAGTGATTTCTGCTGTTTGGAATACATTGCTTTGAATCTACTGAGGTTTTTTTGTTGTTGTTGTTTTTATTTCTAAGTTGACTTAGAAAAGCCTCTTGATTCTTAGAAAGTCACTAAATTTATTTCTATAATTAAGTTATTTTAAGCTAAGAGTCTTGGTATATAAGTTTGAAGGATTGCACATACTAATGCGTTTTCTATTTAAGTAAAATTTAGAGATGCGAATAGTCTCAGGAGACTCTCTTGGAAGCTTTTGTATGAGCCTAGGCACTAACTTCGTGCTCAATACAAATCAATAGAACTAGTGTACTTTGGGGTACTCATCCCCTAGGGAGTCACTAATTCAATTATCTGTAGCCCTTAAAAAAAGTCACAATGAGGCTAATGAAATTTTTTTCTGAAGGAAATCTAGAGAAGGCACTAGATTTATTAACACAATTTCCACACAAGTTGTACAAAATTCAGTTTTAAAAACCTGTTTAATATCTAAGGAGACTTTATAACAGGGTTAAATTATACTAATAAAGAAGTATATTGTATGTCTGCAACTTCAAAACCATCCTAAGACGGCATTAAAACTTAGTGAGTTGTGCGGTTTTTGCTTTCTTTCTTTCTTTCTTTCTTTCTTTCTTTCTTTCTTTCTTTCTTTCTTTCTTTCTTTCTTTCCTTCTTTCTTTTTAAATATCAGATACAGATGAAAAACCTAACAGTCTTTGGATTGGGAATAACTTGTGGGGGTTTTCATTAAAGTTGGGTGCAGCTTGCTGCATTTTGGTTAGTTGGATGTCTTCAGCAATTTTTCAAATGTTTTGGGTTTGGCAAAGTCCAAAATGTTTTTTGCCAAGACCCTCTCTTCCCCTTATTTTTTAAACCCGTGTGAAATGCAGGGATAACTTAATCCATATGTGTCTGATTCATTTACACTTAACTCATCAAAATGTTATTTTGTGAGACCCATTTAATATCCAAGAAACCTTTTGAGTCTTTTAAAGAGGAGTCTTTTGTCTTTGAACCAGGAAGTTGCATTTTTCCATATGAATGGAGGTCTGGCTTTGAACAATTGGAGATGAGTAGATTTTTCAACTTAGATGCTTCAGAGTTTAAGTAGAATCAAAACTTGATATTATGTTTTTTTTTTTTGTCTGCATAAAGGAAAGGTCATTTTTAAAGTATAGTCAGAGGAAGTAGAAAGAATTTGTGTCAAATCATTTAGGGGAAGACCACATATGGAAGTTCATATTGGGAATCAACAAAATTAAAAAAAAAATCATTCCTTGTCTGATTTTTCTTTCATCTCTGAATTAAATGGCTCCATTTTGTGTTCATGAGAATATTTTCTAAAAGGTGGTGGACTGTGAGTCATCAGTGTGAGAGAAGGAGGGGGTTGTCATTTTCATTTTTAAGATTACAATTTTTCTTAAGATGAACACATTATTAATTTTAATAATATCTATGGAGTTAATAAATTATTCTGAGATTAAGGCAGTTGACAATTGGCCGGAGTTTTATGTTCAGAGATTTCTGGGGGAAAACAACAGCAAAAACAGGAGCCCATACGTTTTCCAAATCCCGTGTTATTTGAAAGAATACATTGGAATTTTGAAACAGTACTGGGAACCAAAAACTCTGAGCGTGAAACTTCACGGAGGCTGCTTGGAGCCCACATGAGAAAGTGAAGTCTCTAAGACTCTCTGTGAACCACCCCACCTCCCCCACCCCCTGTAAAAACCTGCAGGAGCTTCTTTCTTTCAAGGCTCCTTAGAAGCAGTGAGCAAAGAAAGGCCATTGCCATAACTGCTAGTGAACATGCAGGCCACGCCATGGAAACTAGCTGAAAATGTGATGCTGGGGTGACATTGCCAAGTTCAGCACTTCTATAAAGACCTGCTAGCACACAGAATGCTTTTTTCTCAACTGTTCTGTATTGTTGGATCACCCCCATTGAACAACCTTTTGAGAGGACCCCCATTTTTACTAATGTAAACATTCTGATGAGTATCCAAAGAAATGACCTTTGAGTGAACCTCTAACCTTCCCAGTAATTATTTGTTTGAAGACAGTGTGAAGTTCTCCTGCTGAGAACTAAGAACCATGATGCCTTGCAGCTCTGTGAGTGAGTGAGTGTTTGAGGGAACAGGAGAGAAAAGCATAAATAAGGGAACAATCTCCAGATGTAAATAAGAGAGAGGAAATTTAAAAGTGGGGGCAGCAATTTGTATCACCTAAAAGGTTGACCTACAAGAGAAAACAAAAAAACAACCCACCACACAACAGGATTGGCTGCACACGAACAGAGGAACTGCCCCTCTCCACCAGAAACATCAAGACAGAGCAAAAGCGCCTGCTCTGGGCATCTCTTGGTCAGAACTGACCCTTTGAGAAGAGCCCCTAGAAGGAGAAATAAGAACCCGGCCCTCCTAGGCCTCAGATAAATTCTTTTAACTGATAGGAGGGTTGCTTCAGGAAGTCTTTGTGATCTGATCAGCAACATTTCAGAGGACGGGGTAAATACATAGCTTCAACTCTCCTTTTCCGGCTCTCTATACTTACAGTAGCCTGGCACTTTCCTTCCCGAAAGCCAAGGGGTGGAACATTTTTGACAACGGAGACATCTTTTCTTAAGTACTAAAGAAATTCATTGTTTTGCAAACAGCATATGCAAAAGACTCCTTTGGTTTTCTCCTGGCTATTATTCATCAGCCTGACTGTATTCTTACCAGAGAACTCACAGGAGGCTGTGTGTGCTCACTGTCCTCCTCCAAGGGACTTAACTGCCAATACTTGAGAATTCTTTGGAGAATGTACTTTCAGGTCCTGCTTGGAGCCCCATGTGGATGCATTAATCATTAAGTCCCCCATATGCTTAAGGCTGGAAAGTAGGGATGCTGAGAAACAAATGTTATCAATAGAAAACATTTTGAAGGACCAGCTAGCGGTATGCTACTGAGCACCCGCCCTCCCTAGCCTAGTGCAAGGCCCCTGAATCTTTCCCAGAAGTTCGTACATGTGGGAGATACCATCATTAAAGGCACAGGGACAGGAGTAACTCGCAAATGGTAGAAAATTGTTTTGTTTTTATTAAATTTGGAGAAATAAAGGAGATTTCTTATTGTCTTACTCTGTTTGTACATGAATATTTGATGGGCATTATTAAACATTAAAGTAACATGAAGTAGGCACTTATTTTTGGATTTCCAACAAAATTAGATCCAGGCTTCTTAGACAAAATAACCACTGCTCCTTACATTCCTGGGAATCAGCAACCGCCTGATTTGAAAACGTTTCCCGGGCCCTAATATCAACCATGTGGACCCGAGGCTGGCTTTCGAGTGGGTTGAAAGGTGGCTGAGTTTATGGTTGGCAGTTAGCTTATCCACTGCCCTGGGTGTCCCAGCTTTGGCTGCAAAGGCCGCCCCCAGCTGGCACTGACCTCTGAGTGACCCCTAACTTTACAGGCTTAAGCTGCAGGAGTTGCCCCAAGACCAGAAGTCTTTGGGCCAGCACTTATTACTGCTGTGTTGGTGATAAAACTTCAGACAGCCTAATTGATGGCTTTGCTGACCTAACAATACCTTGTGAAAGCCGAGTGCGGGAGCCTGGCCTTCATTTATGGCCAGCTGCAAGGGGAGCTGAATCTCCCCGGGATGGATGGGGAGTCCTGGGAGAGAGGCAGATCTTCCAGCCCGTGAGCTGCGACCTGGAACCCACTTGTTCCAAAAGCACGCACACTCGCAGAAAGGAGACGCTTTCTGCCAGAGAAGTCTTGTCCCTCTCTGAAAATTCGTAGCAAGTTGTCTTGCTGTCGGCTCCGAGACGACAAGGGAGGCCACAATCCAGTCAGCTGCTTTTGCACACGGAAGGGCCAAGCTGCCTGTCAATTAAGTAGATGGTTTGCAGTAGGTATTGGATTGTGACGTGTCCTCCCCAGTGCTCACAAAAGCTGTTCATAGAACACTCAGACTGGGCTGGGTTAACCTTACTCTTCTCTTCTGTTTCAGGTTTATCAATGCCAGGAGAAGGATAGTACAGCCCATGATTGACCAGTCAAATCGAGCAGGCAAGTTCTAACACGTATCTATATCCACATCCCATGGGCCCAAGGCCTCCTCACGTTCTCCTTCAAGACTATCTCATCACCTGGTAAATAAGTACTTCCATCAGGCATTCTGGGAGAATTTTTTTTTTTAACATCCCCAGAATTCCGCTCTAGGAAGCAACTTCGCTAATTGGTGCTAATTGGAGATTTCCCACCCGACTCTACTGAAACGGCTTTTGCTTTTCTTTCTGAATTGGTAATTGGGCACAAGTATTCGTGCCACAAGCAGTTTGTTTGACTGTGAACTCTGGAATTACTCCTTGCCTGTCTGCATCCAGTCATTAGCACACTCTCATTTTCTTGTTACCCACAACTCCTTGGTGTGTGCTGTGCTCTCCCCACCGGAACGTACACGGTTAAACTCATTGTATCCATTCATTTGCTTTGACTATTCATAATATTCTATTAAAGCC